>NC_080694.1:46459482-47084482 GCF_030445035.2 Dasypus novemcinctus | reverse complement strand
AGTCTAATTCTGGTGCTATCCATTTGTTATGTTTATCTTGAGAACTTTATCAGATAGTGATAATTCTCCCCATTTAAAAGACTTTTAAGCTTTGCCTTTTTCTCTAATATCTATGCTCCATGCTCTAATTTTGTATTTTCACCAACAGGCTACCCAGAGCTTTATGGTTCATAAAAGAAATATTTTGGATATCTGTTATATTAGTGTTCCACTCCCTGCCTTATGTATTCCATCCACAAATAACCCCCAAAAGTCACAAGAGAAAGAGGCATAAAAGTGAAAGGGGGAAATTTTTTCATAACCACACTTTGAAAAGCTAGAAATTACAGGAGGAATTTGCTTTGGGTCTTCTGGAATATTTCCTCTCACTTCTGGAAATTATTGCCTTACAGATTATGTCCAATACTGATTTTTGGGAAGGAGAGTAAATAAACATTTATGCATCCCCCACATCCCCTTTTGGAGGCTTTTCTGTCAATTCATCTTGGCTCAGTAATGATTTATTAAGAGTCAATTATGTGCCACCACATTACTAGATGCTGAGGACACAAAGATACAGAAGATGCAATTCCTGCTCTCTAGAACATAGAGCCAGAATGAAGGGAAGCAGCCAAAGGAATCAGTGTCTAGTGATTATCTAACGTCTGCAAGACATTGTCCCAAGCCTTGCATATATTACCTCATATCACCTTCAGAACCACATTATGAACTGGAACATAACCGTCCTCATCTGGGAGGCTCAGAGAGATTGCTTGTTTGTCCAGGGCACACAACTAGGATGTTGTGACTTGGGATTCAAATCCTGATTTGATTTCATGCTTGTTTTAACTGTATTGTACTCTTCCTTCCTCCAGTGCCATTCAGCTTGCCTTAATAATTAAATCCATGGAAATCCATTTCTCTCTCACTGCTTAAACCTAAAGCTGATAATGCTAATAATGGTTGGGAAGAAAGTGCTTTCTCAGAGCCTAAAACCTGACCAGTCCTTATATGTTGTGAATTTCAAATCTCATATGAACCTTCTGGGATTTGTGCATTGAAAATAGACTTTCCATTTCTGAAGACAAAATCATGATAGCATGCATACAATACCTATTTGTTCTTCTTAGCAAAATTCCTTTTTTAAAAAGGGGTTATGATGAGATCCAAAGAGCTTCTTGTACACAAAATAGCCTTTTATGAGATAAATTAAGAAGCCTTAAAGAACCGGGATTATGGACACATGTGATTGGAAATATTTTCAGTCTATTCCATACACTTAAATCACATCTGGACTTGCCCAATATTATCAGTAGAGTCTGCATTCAAATCCAGTTCATTAAGTAGCTTTTGACAAATTAAAGGCTTCAATCACATGCCTTAGAATTAACATTACAGAAACTATCACTAAATTGAGGGAATAGGCAGGCTGACCTAATATAGTATTTCAAAGACTTCATATAAGGCACTGTTTGATTTGAATATAGATCAATCAGTGATTTGTGTTCATAAACACTAACCTAACATTCATTATTTAAACACACAGGAATACTTGTATGAATGCAAGTACATAACATGATGGGCAATTGGGCTATTTCATGAATAATACATTGTTAGTGAGTATTAAGTTTTATTTATTGCTTAGGCAATAAATAAATTGCATTGGCCTGCCTCTCTGGGTCCAGCCTGCAGCTGCCATAAGAGTCAATGAAAAGTGTGTCAAGGCTGCAGGATGGAGTCTGTATTTGTTTAAGAAGGAGCCTGATGACATCATGTCGGCTCACGCTCAGGACGACCTGGGAGGTTGTGAAAGAGCATAGTCTACAAGCCCTGTTGATGCAGTCCTACTGCAGGGATTTCTGTTTTCAGGTCTGATTTCAAGGTGAACCAGGTTGGAAAATTCCAGGGAAGACTTGGGACACTATAGATTTCTGTGCTTCCCACATTGGTTGATTAGCCCCATACATGGGGTTTGATTAATGACTGAGAGCTCTAATTAGCAGTGGCTAATCGGACCCACATACACCAGAATATTGATTTCAGCCTGCAGAAAACTAATCTAATTGTGCTCCTTATCATTAGCAAATGGTTGGCGTATTGAAATGACGAACCCGCCTGTGTCCTGGAAAGGTGACCTCATTAAGACAGCTTTGGAATTGGGATGAGGGTTAATGGAGGCAGCCCGGAAACGGCCTTCCAAATGGCATGAGGGAAAACACCACGTTCTACCTCTGAGACCATTTGGCTTCTGAGAGACGCAAGAGCCACCCCTATTCAGGAAGAATTTTTCTTAACTGTTCCAGAAGGGGGAAGAGGGAAAAGGAATCAAATGTATCATTTGGAGCTTAGAGGGGAGGAAGAAAAGCAAAGATTCTGCTGGCTTCTGGAAGAGTTACCTGTTGGTCTTGTGTGCTTTCCTGCCACCCTCAAAATGGCAGCATCTGTGCAGCCGTCGTGGAGGCATCCCAGCTGCAACCTTGCATGGCTCTGTATTTTTTCAGGGACTGTTATGGCAAACGTATTTTCAAAAGGGAATAATATTAATAATGCTGGCCCAGCCCTGAAATATACCCAAAGAAGACATATCTCGGCATAGACAGGTTTTTGTTTTCTTCTGTAAAAATGGAAAAAACTCATGTTTTTAGTGGCACTTTTAAATCAAGAGCACCATCTAGTATAAGATAGTCTCCCTTGCTTCTTTAAACATAGCATTGGTCTTATTTTTTCTGCAAATATTGAAAATTTAAAATCTGATCACTTGGAAATTTTCTTTGGAAAAGCTCAAAGGGGTAGCCATCTAGCCACGGAGGAATAATCTCTGCCTGCTTAGTGCCTGGCCACACCCTGAAAATTTCAATCATTGAAACCTTTGTGTCCTCATTCTTGTTAGCATATATTTTTTTTAGGGCACAAATCACACTATATCGTGTTTATTTGTTTAACTGTCAGTCTCTTCTCCTGGGCTCAGATGTCTTTGAGAACAGAGACCCCATCTAATTCATCAGTACAAAAACTCATGCACCCTGGGTGCTTGTCACCAGGCGGTGAGGTCACATTCCTATTAATTCTATGCATTATAAGGAAAATCAGGCACGATAGAATAGGGACCTAAGGAAGAAGGGGGCAGAAAACCTACCAAGCCACGCAAACACCACCTGGTGAGAGAAACTGAGGCAATGGCCCGCTGGCTAGCATTAACCTGCTAGCTAGCATTAACCTGCTAGCTAGCATTAACCTGCTGAGCCACGCAGGCAAGTTAAGAAGGGGCACCTCACAGTACACACCCTGTAACTTACAAGCACACACCCTGCAGCTTGCAGCACACACACCCAAAGCCTGTGTTAACAGAAGGCAGCCAGTAAAGAGGGAAGGGACAAGAGGGCCTCCACCATCACCCATCCACCCAGCTTTCAGGTTACTTCACACCAGAGGCCAACATGCCCTGCGGAGGTCACGGACAGCAGGCAGTAGCCAATCACCACTGGACAGCAACCCCCACCCCTCTACACCCCCACCCCCTCCCCTATGCCCTTGTTTATCAATGCCCCCATAAAAATGGGACCCCAGGGCAAGAAATTGCATTTCTCTCCCATGAGAATGCCTGCCCTCAACTCTGAGGGTGTACTTATGTTCTCTTGCTTTACCCCCCAATAAATTCTCTCTTTGCTTAATTAATTTGTGGTTCATCCTTGAATTCTTTCTCACGACAAAGTCAAGGACCTAGACACCAACTCCGATAACAGTAGGAGGCCCAGCTCACTGATGGCGGCCTCCCCCACCCCCAGATGTTCCTTGGCCTCCCCGGTACCTCGTAGAGCACCTCATGGTGTCTACCAGGAGTTTCAGGCTGAGCCTGGACCTTGCCGGAGCCTCTGGTTCCACATCTCAGGATCTGCTGAGTGTTTCCACCACTGGTCTCCTAAGAGGTCACGACTACCCCTGCCCTGGGGACAGTGATGCTACTGTTCTGATATGCAGGGGAGGTGGCATGGCTTTCCTTCTCCTAAATGGAGGACATTATGGTGGGAGTGCAGAGGGTGGTATGAAATGAAAGTGAGGTTGGGGAGGCAGGTGGGAGCTAGATGAGATCGGGGCTTGTAGGCATGCGAAAGGAGCTTGGATTTTATTCCAAAGGCAGGAGAAGATAGTAACTAAAAGAGTGTCGTGAACTGATAAAAAGTATTTAAAAGATTACTCTGCTGGAAAAATAGTGAACTAGCAACATGAGCGGAGAAATCACAGAGCAGGGTATGACAATAATGAGACAACACAGTGGCTGGCTTGAATGATGGTGGTGGCAGTAGAGGTGGAAAGAAGGGAATGTATGCCGGAGAGAGAACAAATGCAGCTTTCTGATAGATCTGTTATGAGTTGGGTAGAAAAGGAAATAACTCAGTTTGACTCCCATTTTTATCTGAGCAAATGACTGGGTGGGTAAAGGTGCCATTTCCTTAGAAGGGGAATATTGGTGGCAGGCAAGTTTGGGGGCCAAATTAAGGATTCTTTTTAGGCAGATAATTTGAGATACCTATTGGGGAGCCCAGTGGCCAGGTCAAGAAGGCAGTTGGGAATGGACACAAACAATCTTGGTCTCCACTTTTATGGGAAATAGAATTCCTGAGTTACTTCCGAAGTGACATCACTCACATATTCAGTGACAAAACCCTTCTCCTAAGCTTTAATTTGCTTAGCAAAGACATTTGTCATAGAAAGTGTGTGTGCCATAAACCAACCTCGCTTCTAGAGAGCAATGCCAGTTCCATTCCAGTTCCAGTCCTGATGACCCCTGTACCCTACTTCCCTTCACTATTATCCCTGTACTGTGTGACTTTTGGGGATTGAATCATGCCTCTCCCCCCCAAAAAGCATATTCAGGTTCCAACCCCGTCCTGTGGGTATGAACCCATTCGTAAATAGGACCTTTGAAAATGTTACTAGTTAAGGAATACTCCAACTGCCTTAATCCAAAATGGCTGAAGTCCTCATAAGCAAAGAAAATTGGACATGAAGGAGAAGCAAGAAACTGGAGGTCAGTGGAACCTGAAAGAGAAAGGAGAACTAACCACCATGTGGAAGGCAATGTGATGGAAAAGCCAAGGACCAAGGATTGCTCGCAGCCAGCCCTAGAATGCATCCCCTTGCTGAAGCTTTTGTTTTGGACTTCTCCTAGCCTCACTGTTAACAATAAATCCCCATTGTGAAAAGAAAGAAAGAGAGAGAGAGAGAGAGAGAGAGAGAGAGAGAGAGAGAGAGAGAGAGAGAGAAACAAGAAGGCAGTTTTGAGTTCTAGGGAAAGGAGAAGGCTAGAGATATAAAGTGGGGGGGCAGTCATCAAAATATGGGCGGTGGTTAAAGCCACAGTACCGGATGAGATTGCTGCAGGCAGAGTGCAGCTACAGAAGAGAGATGAAACTAAGTCTTGCGATGCTTGAGCTTGAGTAGAGGATGAGGACCAAAAAAGAAGTTTGAACAAGCGCACCTAGTGATACAGGAAGAAAACAAAAAAAGAGTGGTACCTTGGAATCTGACAGAGGAGAGGGTTTCAAGATAGAGGAAGTAGCCAAGTGTAATGTGTATTCTTGAATAGGAAGATAAGAGGAAGAGTCATTGTTTTCCTCTTCAGCTGGTCTGAGGCTACTTTCCAAGTTCTCATTTCATATTCTAGGGCAGTGGAAATAGCCCTAACAGAGTTAGTGTTTTGGAACACCAAAGTCTAGCATTAATAAATTTCCCACTGTGTATTTTATTTGGTCTCAAACAACACAGTGTGTGGAACTAGAAAGAGCCCAGCCAGTTCCTTTTCAAATTCCCCTTCTTTTCATCCTACCCTGAGGATCATGCCTGAATGTCCTTCTCTTCTCAAGATAAATAAAGCTTTCCTGGCACCGGGTATTCCAGGTCCATTTAGAGAAAAGGCATATTCCTGTCACTCAATGTCTATGAAAAAGAAAAAGAGCAGCAACAAAAGAAAAATGTCAACAAAAGCTTTGGCTCAACCATAGGTAAAAATTTACAGTTAGAGAAGGCTTTTCTTTTTCATTCTGAAACATGACATTCTTGTCGTTTCACAGTCTTCACCTTGAATAGCAAGTGGGTGTTTGCTTTACATTTGGGTAATTAAAGAGTCCATCCAGGTTGCTTATTCCAAACACGGAACAATCGGACTCAAATGTAACTGAATTCAGGTATCTTTTGCTGAGAATTTCAAAATAGCGATTTTTGCCTCTTCAAGCCCAGTTCTTCCCTCAAAGCGGAGGGTGGTGCCTGGAGTGTGATCAGTTGCTCTTTGTTGCATGAATGAATGAATGAACAGGAAGAGTAGGTGATAAGGTGGGACACTTGATTTAGTTAGAAGATCTGGGTTCCTGGGATACTCGTTTATACTTTCTGAACCTGAACACTGAAAGGTGCCACGTGAAAATCCCAGGAGTTTGAAGTGGCACCATGTTCAAAAAGCGGTTCAGCTGGAAGAACCATTAGAATAAATTCTATTAATTTCTCACATCTCAATTGAAGTTCAAGGAGCTGCAAATACATTTTCCCCACAACACCTTAAACCCCCCTTCCCTAATACCCCTCAGCTGCTCCGACACCCCTCTCTCCTTAACACTTTCCCACTGCCCCAAGCACTCTTCTTCTGCCTTCAAACTTCAGCTGATGTTTCTTTTTTTCACCACAACCTGCCTAACCCCAGCACTTCAACTCAGCCTTTTTCCAGAAAGGATTTCTGTATCCTTAGGAGAGAGAAAAAAAGGAGAAATTGGGCTTGCAACTGCTGTACTTTCTTTGGCCAGAGGAGGAGGAGGCCAGACTTTGAGGATTCTCAACATTAATATACTTTGCACCATCACATGTAAAGTGTGGGAAAAAATCCCTCCTCTGGGGGATAATTGTGAAGATTAAATGAGAGAAGGACATGTACCTGTAAACTTCCACACCACAAGGTACCATCATTATTTAGGTTGCTCAAACATTATTTTGTGTCCAAAGTGCAAATTATTTTATCTCATTCTCCCAAAGTTTAAGTTTCATCTTCATAAGAACCCTGCCTCTACTTTCCTTTATAAGAATATGTTCCTAAACAAATAAAAAGTAGACTGATGCCATTATAAAAAGGAGCAAATGCGAGAAGCACAAAGATAACTTCAGATGCACTGTTGTTAGAAGTTCTTTAGTGAGAGCCATGAACTTGGCACATGTTAGGGAAAAAGCTGTGCCCTTACTGCTCATTTAAAAATCATTTTAATATGTGCATTTGTTGTGAACACATAGAACTTTCAATGTGCTGTTGACGTGAAGGGACTGGATTGAAACGTTTCTTAACTAGAACTTCAATGATAAAAATCTGGAAATGTTATTCTTTCAATTCAAAAAGTCAGGTAATTTTTTTGTTGTTGTTTTTTTAAACCACTGGTGTCATGAGTATTGTTGATTCTCAAAATAGAATAGAAAAATCTGATCACTTCTGTGTTAGTTATCTATGCTGCATAACACATTAAGCTTAAGTGGACAATACAACAAACTTTCTCTAACTCCCCGTGTCTGTGGGACAGACATATGGGAATGGTTTAGCTGGGTGGTTCTGGCTTAGACTTTCTTTTGAGGTTGTAGTCATGCTATCCATCAAGGTTGCTATTATCTGAAGTCTTGATTGTGGCTGGAGGTCTGATTCCAAACTGGCTCAGTCTTGGATGGCTGCTAGCAGGAGGGCTCTGTTCCTGACTGGCTGTTGGCAGGAGGTCTCAGTTTCTCACCATGTGGACCTCTCCACGATGCTGCTTGAGCATCCTCACCACATGACAACTGGCTTCCCCCAGGAAGAGAGATCCAAGGGAGACAGTCTGAGGAAGAAGCCACAATGACTTTCATGCCCTAATCTTGGAGGTAATACCATCACTTCTTTCACATTCTATTCATTAGAAGCTAACCACTGAGTATAGCACACACTGAAGGGAAGGGGAATTGGATTCCACCTTTTGAATGGGGAGTATCAAAGAATTTTTGGACATACTGTAAAACCAACCTTTGGTATAAACATAATTTTTCCAATGTTTATATTCCAGACAAAATATGAGCTTTTCACAATAAGGATAGCTACTTACATTACTGGATTCTCAGAACATATTGGTAACAAGGACACTGAATACAGAAGCATAAGTAGCTTCTTCTAGGTACAGAAAAATTCAGTTTCCAAATCTAGATTTGGATCCAGAATTTCTAATATGTAATTTCATGTGCACTCCTCTGTTCACATCAAATTAATGATAGCAGAAAGAAAGTTCTTTTGCTATACTGTAATTTACTTTTCCAACTTTGGACTACTTGCATGATCTGAAACATCTGGATTTAAATTGGAAACATCTCATCAAAAAATCCAGATGTTTCCAAGTAGAGTAAAAAGGACAAAAAACACCCTGTCTAAAACCCATGGTGAGTAATTCTGCATAGCCAAATGGCAATCCTGTTAAAAATTTAACTGCTCTCCCTAATTTATATTATTCTGTGTGGAAAGTATCTAATGCAATCAAATGTTAAATTGGAAGTTTGGACTAAGGAAAGAAGATATAATAGGGAATAATTTTTTTTTTTAATCCATGAATCCACATTACACAGCGAACCCTAAGTTAAACCATGGACTCTAATTAATAGTCTAATTGTAAAAATGTGCTTTCATCAATTATAACTAATGTTCCACACCAATGCAATGTATTAATAATAGGGTGGTACATGGCAATCCTACATTTTATTCATGATTGTTCTGTAAACCCACAACTTCTCTAATAAGGACCAAAAAAAAAAAAAAAAGATATTATAGATGTCAGATAGCAAAGTGAGGTGTAAGAAGGCACAAAATTGAAAATTTTGGAAGAAAAGATCTGGAACTGTATTATGCAACTTCCGTGCTCATGCTTCTGGCTCCCCCTCACCCAAAGCTGAGGTTAACCAGGGAGGACTTTTTAAGGAGGATGTTAGCGCAAGGCATTTGAGTGCTGTGAAACCAATCCCCTGTTAGGCACTGAATCATGTCCCCCCAAAGGTAGGTCTAAGGCCCAACCCCCAGTGACCTTATTTGGAACTAGGATTATTACAGATGGCATCAGTTAAGATGAGGTCTTCCTGGAGTAGGGAAGGATTCCTGAATCCATATAGGATTCCTGAATCCTATATGACTGGTATCCTTATAAGAAGCAGAGAAGAAACACATGGACACAGGGGAGAAGGTCATGGGAAGGTGGAGGAGTCAGAGGTTGGAGGGATGTGTCTATAAGAGACGGGACACGAAGGATGGCCGGCAAACACTGAAAGCTGCAAGAGGCCAGGAAGGATTCTCCCCTACAGGTTCCAGAGGGAGCGTGGCCCTGGGGGACACCTTGATTTCGGACTTCTGGCCTGCAAAACTGCCAATACTTTCCTGTTGTTTGACTCCATCCAGTGTGTCGTGCTTTGCTTTGGGCAGCCCTAGGAATTTAAGACACTCCGGAAAGCAGGGAGAGCCATCACTGGGGCCCCTAAGGGTGGAGAAGTGTCCTCTGCAGGTGGAGGACAGAAGGAACTGGGACTTGGCTTATGATTATAAGACTTTGTATTACTTCAGAGAACCAGAAAGGTCAGGGAGATTTCTTGAGTTTGCTCACAGGAGCGATGAAATCATTACCCCCCAGAGAAAGAGGTTTAAGGAGATAGTGGAAATACAAATAAAGAGGCTTTTATGCTTACCTCTCTGTGTTTCACACATTCTTTTACTAAAATATATCATAGATGTTTTCTTTCTTTTTGAACAAGATATGGTGAGTCATTAGGAAAAGATTAGTTTCAAGTTTATCACAATTAATGCAACAATTAAAAACTTGAATTTGTGTACCCCAAAGTTTTCAAAGCAATCAAATATTATGATATTCCAAAGAGTAATGGAATTGTATAGGGTTATTTGCCACAGATCCATAATTCTTATGTTTCCAATTTTCCTCCTACCTCATTTGATTGCTATCTTGTCAGCTGCTACTTTTCACTGTTTTCTCTATTTGATTCTCTATATTATCCCTTCTCTCTCCTTTTAATTTGGTATTTGGTTCAGAGACAAGCTTTTTGAAAATGTGTATGTATTAAATGAGATTTTATAGAATCAAGGATTTTTTTTTCCTTGCTGGAGAATTGACTTATGGATAAAAGCATTCTGATTCAATTTATATATTAGATTAAAAAACAATAACAGAGGATGGACACGGTAGGTATTCACTGCACTAAATATTTGTTGAATAAATTTGGCTTCATTTTAAATGGAGATTTCTTTATGTATTTTTCATTAATTCATTCAGTAAGTATTTATGCCTACTATGTGTCAAAGACTGAGCTTGTATCTATGATCGCTGGTGTAGATTGAGCTAGTCAACTGCTTCTACTTAAGTTCTTGTGCTCAATCCTAAGTGTCATGCTCTGTACCTTGGACCAAGAAATGGATTTTCCATGTCTTTGGAGAATGGCAAAGCTCTTATGCCACTTAAGCAGATGAAGAAGCAATGAGTTCAGCACCAGATGGAAAATGAATTCTTAACCCCGCAAATGGCAGAGAATTTGCTGTGTGGCCTGATAGTAATAAAACTAACACTTTACTTTTATATGATGTTTAATTTTCCAGATTGCTTTAATAACTATCTTCATACTTTATTTTCATAACAACCTTCTGGAAGGGGTAAAGCAATGACTCTGAACTCTTACTCTGAGCAAGGCTGAGGATCCTATTAGCCCAAAGCTGGTGACCTAGTCAAGGGTTAGAGCCCCATATGTATTCCCAGAAGTCCAGTCTTTTCTCCCTTAAATCAGGACTCTAGATTCTACCTTTGTGTCTCAATTTCTGTCTTATTTGGGCTAATTTTAATGCATGACAATTAAGTATTTGGAGCTGTAACTGGACATCCTTATAGCTAAATGGTTTTCCCAGAGCTTGAAATGTATCATTAGTGCCTCTGTTTTGGAACCCATATACATTTCTGACCTTCTGCTCTGCTTAATAAAAGAACTGAGACACCAGAAACAGGACTGGGGTCCAAGAATTGTGTTTGTGCATCAAGCCCTTGGCATAGGTCCCCGGCAGCGAATCCTTACCCTTCGTATGACCGGAAGCTGAGGGAATGGCCTGCTGCCAAAGGCTAGGGGCTTTGGTAGGACTTATTCCTCATGCCTGGAGCCCTTACAGGTGCTTCTGCTTAAGCAAGGAAGGATGGACTGAGGCTATGAAGGCCCAGAATGTTCTAATTGCCCTGGACTCCGGAACTCCCGGATTCCATGGCAGAGTAAAGCCACAGGGTGAAGAGAATTGGCTTCCTCTCCTGGCTCTCCCCCTTTCCAGAGCCCCGGATTCTACCTGGGGAGCTGCTGGGCTCCCTCTTCTGCTAAGCACTGGGGGAGTCGGTGCTGAGCAAGTCACTGAGGCTGAAACACACATTTAGGGTTTGCAGCCAACTCCGTCATCTCCCTCATTGCGCGCATTGTGTTGGAACAATGGTCCGATCAAATGTTTCCTAATTTCATTGTGGACTTCCTCTCTCTAATGAGTCCCTTTCTCCTAGGCTCTAAATAAAGAAGATGCTAAAAACGTGACACACACTACAGATGGGTCACCCACATCTGGGCTTTTAATTTTAAACAAGATGTGGCTGGCTCTTCTTGCAAAAGGGGTGAGCAGGGAAAGGAGGGTAAAGAGATGAGGGAGTAAGGCCGAATCATCCACCATTGTCACGGGATGACAGACGCGTCCACTGGGACTCATTATTGTAACAATCCCAGTCCATAACTGACTCAGAGATTAAGTGCCCAAGCTTCTCCTCTCTATGCCCAGTTCTCAAATCTGGGCACCTAGCTTGCACCTATGAAGCTGGCATTGACAGAAAAAAGCAAAACCAAAAACCTATGTGCAGATGGATATTTGCATGTGAAAACCAGATAATTGTTGAAGTGGGAGCAGGAGATTCTGCGCGCAATGATCAGCCTCTCCTCGAGATGCTGGCTGCAGAGTCTGGTCCTTTGGAAACAGTCCCTCAATGTGCCAGTGCAGATTTGGGTTCTGGGCCCGGACGAGGCGTGTGCCCAGATTTCTCAGAAGCAGCTATGATGAGCCTATTATGGATATAGGGAGCCTCTGGGACATGCCCAGCAGCGGAACGTAGTAAGGAAGGGCACAGGCTGTGCCAGCCCACGGACCTGGAATCAAAGTCCAGGTCCACTCCAGCATTCACCGGGGCACAGCGGCAGGAAGCAGCATAGCTGAGCATAGTTGAGCATGTCTGTGGGGGCCTTATGGTATTGTGGCAGAATCAGGTAGGTTTCTGAGGAAACTGAGAATTGGGGAAGCGAGGGGAAATCTGTGATGGGGCAGTGTTTGTACCAGGACTGCCCTTTTGACTGCCCTGTACTCTGCCATCTCTCAGGGGTGGTCACCGAGCACTTGGTGAAAGAAGAAGGGACCCAAAGAACGACACTGCCCATCACTCTCCTGCAGGAGAACACAGGCAGACTGGCTCTAAAACTTGGTGCTTCAAACATTGCACCCCTCTTTCGTTTGTGTGTCATGTCTGGGTCCAGTGGAGAAGAAATCTTCAACAATTCCCACAGATGATGCTCCTGTGGTCAGCCTTGAGGATTCCCCAACTCATGTGGTGCTCCAGCTCCATTTCTGCTTGAGTAGTCTTGGACTGATGTTGATACAATGAGGATGAAGCATTTGGAGGTAGAACTGGACAACCTTATGGCCAAGTGGTTTCCCCAGAGCTTGGAGTGTATTACTAGGAACTGTGTTTTAGAAACACTACACCAGCTTCCCGTGCATACATTTCTGACCTTCTACTCTGCTTAATAAAAGAGCTGAGATAACCAGCAATGGAACTGGAGGCTGGGAATGTCTTTCCTGCTTCTGATCCCTTTGCCTGCGTGCACTCTCCTTCCTCGTTTATATGGGATCTGCTTGTTCTTCAAGCTCACATCCAGGTCTGCCTCTTTCTGGAAAAACAACCCTACAAGAGAGGTCCTAGTCTTATCCCCATTTTACAGATGAAGAAGCTGAGTCACAGGAGGTCAGGGGACTCATCGAAGCATAGAGGCAATGAGTGACAGAGCTGCAATTTGAACACTGGCAGACTGGCTCTAAAACTCAGTGCTCCACACTGCACCATGTCACTGCTCAATCCGACTCTGTAGTCTTAGAGTCTACCATGGCACTAGCCATTCAACACACTCAGTGGAGTTTTGATGACAGTGAGCATGAGAAGTTGCTCTGGCTCTGGACAGATCACTCCCAGCTTTTGGTTTAAGGTGCATTGGATGGTTTTGTAACATTACCAGAGGAGCAGAGCCAATAACTGGGAAGGGTGAGCGACTGTGAGTCAGAAATATTTTTACACCACCAGACAGCCACTGGTAGTTTTCATCCCAGGCACAGCAAGAACCAAGTAGAAAGTGGTACCAGTCATGCTGCAATGTAAGAGATGTTGCAGACCCCATGTTCTGAGACCAATTTGAAGGATTTTCTATCCCAGCCTGAGGATTTTTCCTAAAGTCCTACTCAGTGCCCTGTGGGCTCCAGTTTTTCCCTCTGCAGCAGGCCCCAGGGAGTCAGCCCACTTCCCTCTCCTTCAGAAGCTTCCACATTCTTTGGAGTTTTGTTCCCTTTAAGGTTGGCCTTAGAGTGACAGGCAGTTGTTTGTTTTTGTAAATACCCCCTAAAGACAGATGCAAAAGTGCTGTTGTTTTTACTGCAAATCATAAGAGGCAAACAGAACTTCGCAAAAAATAACAAAGGCGGTGAAGCGACAAATAGTCCAACATCCTACAAAGTCCTGATTTTCTTGATCCCTGGTAGATAGTTTTGAACTCCCCCAGGAGTAGTTTGCCCTCTTCTGAAGCTGAAGCTCCCCAAAATTTCCCCCCACTGTCTTCTGATTCCTCCTTAGCAAGGTTGTGAGATTATTTTCTTCATGGGACTTGACTTCGCAGCCTGAACATGCACAAAGAGGAAACACACCTGACTCTTGCTTTCAAGTAGGTATTTGGCTCCCCTGAAGGCCTCTAGAGTGAGTTGCCCTGGCCCAATGCATGACTGCCTCTCTGGGCCTTTCCCTGTCCTCACAAGCAGCCACCAAAGCAGGCACCGTGACCTTGTATTCTTCAGTATCCTTACTTGCTGATGGGTTTATTCCCAAAGACTGCACTTGTTGTCTCCATAACCAATGAGTGGGCTTAAACTCTGAAAGGCACTTAATCCTCTGATGGTAAATTCCATTTGTTATCCTTATTATGAACCCAAGGACCTTTAGGATTGAAATATTATGGGTTGAACTGTGTCTACCAAAGAGATATGTTGAAGTCCTAAACTCAGCATCTCAGAATGTGACTTTATTTGGAAGTAGGATCTTTGCAGATGTAAATCAAGTTTAAATTATGTCTTTCTGGAGTAAGATGGGCCCTAATCCAAGAACTAGTGTCCTTATAAGAAGAGAACAGACACAGGGAGAACAATATCACGTGAAGATAAAGGCAGAGCTCAGAGTGGTGCATCTACAAGCAAAGAAATGAGAAGGGTCACCACCACACACCAGAAGCTAGGGGGGCAGGAAAGAGTGTCCTCTCTAGGTCCAGCGGGAGCATGACTCTGCCAACACCTTGATTTTGAGCAGCTAGTCTCCAAACTGTGAGCTAATGAATTTCTGTTGTTTTAAGCCACCCCGTTTGTGTTATGGCAGCTCTAGGAAACTAAGAAGAAGGATGCATTTCATATTTCCAAACCGTCTAGAAGACATTAGTAAAAATAGGAATAGGTGGTGGATTGAGCCAGACTGGCAAGGGTGAGTATCTGTTTGGAAATGACCCACTAGGATATGCTCTCTTGAGTAATGAAGTACAGAATTCCTGGAGTCTGAAGAGACCTGAGGACGAGACATCCACTTCTTCTCACTGTGCTTATGGAGGTCGATGTGCTCTCATAGTCCGATGTACTTTGACAAATTGATGCCAGAAAAGCAGAGAGACACAGCTGGGAAGGGACAGGAAAAAGAAATTGAAGCCAGAGGACTTGGGAAAAGGCAGCCAGATTTGAGCAGCCACTTTTAGAGCCCAAGCATCAGACATGGGTTGGGAAAGGCAGGATTTAATGAGGCAAGAGAGAGGAGAAATAATTCAAGTATGACCAGAGACTGAAAAGAAAACACATCAAGGGAAAACCAAGCGCTGTGTGAAGCAAATAAGGATTATCAGCCCCCAATTTGCTCTCCCTTCAGTTTGGGTGGCCTTTTCCTGTTCTCTTGTCTGCACTTCCCCAGTCCATTGTGAATGATGAGGCCACCCAACAGAAGCGATAAGTCCTCTTGCCCTTGGTAGGGGGACACTTGTATTCCAACCAAACAATTCCTTCATGATATGGGGCAGAGGCTTGTAGGAACTGTTCCCAGCAGCCCACGATGAGCTTCTCATGGGAGAAGCTGCTCTGAAAATATACAAGATTTACAGCAGATGATGATAATCATCATCATCATTTTGGCAATCACGGAGAAATCCTCACATATAAGGCACTACAAATCTTACGGTGCTGGCTGTTCATTTTTATGGGAAACTGGCATTGCTTCCAAAGACAGTGCTTCTGAGTGTTTAGCTGCCAATCCTGAGGCTGTAATTTCAACAATTTACAATCCATGCCCACCATAAAACAATACATCAAGACTACCATAAATGGCTTAATAATAATATCACTAACGATTATAATTAGAAAGTGAGTTTCTTATAACAATCTGCTCTGCACAGGTCTTCAGTCAAGGAAGTATATTAACATCATTTCTTGTACAGACGATAACCTAGGAATGCAATACTGCAAGAGCCATTTTGTAGATTCGACATCAGCAATATTAGATGTCCAATAAAAATGTGTAAAGCCTGTTAAGTATTTCTCCAGTGCCCTTCTCCCCCATCCCCGCTGCCTGTATTTTAAGTTAGTCCAGTTCTGCTTTATTAGGACCAGCATCTTCTCCAGGGTCCTGGAGAACCCAGAGCCTGACTTTACCTGGTCCTCCCTTTGGCCAATTTCCTTTCAACATGTAGACCCTATCACCTTTGTCAGTCTCAGGGCTAGTCTCCATGTCATTCTGTGTCTCCTGAACCTCAAGACCTGTTTGGGATGGGTTATCCAGTGCTGGTTGGCTGCTGGGCTCTCCTCTAGGAGAACCTCCGCCTAGGGCCCTGCCCCTTCACCTTAGCACCCTCCCTCTCAATATTCTTGCTGAACATGGAGCTGGGAGCTTGTGCCTCATCTGAGCGAGATGTTCCCTGATACCCTGAGGTCCACAGAAGTTGCTTTTATGTTTTATAAAATTTCATAAAGTTTTATCCATTTATTTTATAAAAGTATCGCTGTGAATATAGTTTATAAATCAAATGTTACTTTCAAACATAGAAACGATGGCTCCTTCTCCAATTCATTCTATCCTCCCACTCTCAAACCTTGAGACCTTGAGGCAAGTATTGATATTTTCTACTCTTGAGCTGTTTCTTCCTCTAGAGTTCATGGGATATGTGTATACTTCCTTTTTATGATTTTCAGCTTTCTATGCTATCCACTGACATTCTTCCATGGAATGTAATGGTTGAGCTCACCTTCCACTTACCACACACACCACAAACAAGAGCAGTGAAGGATTCTTCTCTGAAGGTTCAGGGGACAGCAGCCCTGGCAACACCTTGATTTCGAACTTCTAGCCTCAGAACAGTGAGATAAAAAATTTCTGTTATTTTAAGCCACCTAGTGTATGTCATGGAAGCCCTTGGAAACTAAGGTGGAGGGATGTATTCTGGTATTTAAAAACCACCTAGTAGATGTTAGAAAATGTAGAAATAGGTGACTTGGTGAGTGTGAATGTCCACTTGGATTCACTGTCCATCCCTCATCCTCCTGCTTTAGTCTTGTATCAGATATCCATTACCATGCAACAAGTTACTGCAAAAGTTACTGCCTTACTATAATAGACGTTCATTATCTCATGGTTTTTGTGAGTCAGGAATTTGGGACTGACCTAGCCAGTGGTTCTGGTTAGGGTCTCTCATGAGGCTGCGGTTATCTGAAGACTCAGTGGGGCTGAGGAACTGATGGCAGGTTGATGTTTGGTTGACAGATGGAGGCCTCAGTTCTTCCCCATTTTGACTTTTCTCTGGTCTGCGTGAGTGTCATCATCACATGACCCAAGAGTGAGTGATCTAAGAAAGTGCAAGGCAGAAGTCCCAGTGTCTTTTATGACCTAGCATCAGAATTCACACTCTGTCACTTCTGGCACATTCTCTTCATCAGAAGCGTGTCACCGAAGGAAAGATAATTAGACCTCTTTGAGGGGAGGAGGGTCAAAAATTTTGAGAAGGTGTTTTTCACAACTTTTGGTGAACTTACTATACTTTGATGAATTTGATGAATAGCAATTAATACTATTAATCTTGTCTTAGCTTCTTATTCTGCTGTAAGAAAGGACCATAAACGTAATTGCTTAAAATATCATTTTTTATCCCATAGTTCAAGAGGTCTGAAGTCCGAAATGGGCCTAAATCAGTGTGTCAGCAGGGCTGCATTTCTTGCCTTGTCCAGCTTTTCCAAGCTCCTGGCACCTTTCCATCTTCAAAGCATTCATCCGCAGGTGAGTATTTCTCCCATTGTGTTGCTCCCACTTCTTCTCAGTCCTGGAGCTTCCCTGCTCTGCCTCCTCTGCCTCCATTTCTCACTTGTGATTACATTGGCCCCACCCAGATAATCCAGGATGATCTCCCCATCTCAAAATCATTAAAGCCATCATGCCTACAGAGGTCCTTTCAGGTTCTGGGGAGTAGGATGTTGACATCTTTGGGGGATCAATATTGTGCCTACCACACTAGGAAAAGAATGTTTACTACATTATGCTATTATAGGGCATAATACTTATATTTCCTTTCTATACAACTTTTTATTTTCTTTGAAATTCATCAATGCCTCTTCTTTTTCATTTGCTTATATTTTCATTTATCTCTCATTAGTTCAGTCCTACACTGATTAAGACAACAATCTTCTTTAATTCTGAATCGAGACAACACTTCTTTTAGTTTCATCTGTCTCTTCTTGGCACCATGTCTCAGGAACCTTCTGTCTTCTCCAGTTTGGAATTTTGCTCTTTTAGGCTGCACCATAGATATTTTCTTGGGAATCCCCTTTACTACCACCAGGGAATTTCTTTTTCTTTGTTTTAGAGTCTCTGTTTCTAGGATCCCATGCCCTTTGCTTCTTGGGTTCACTCTCTCATTTTACTGAATCCCAGATGCCAGTGGCTTCCTGAGAAAGGGCACAGAAAGGGATGCTGGACATTCCCCGGGTTTTAGTCCAGAGCAACTCTCCTCTGCTCTGTGCCTGGGAGACTGACTTTTATGGACCACATTAATAGGCTTCCTCAACCTCTGGCTTCCAATTTGCTTTAAATGATGGGAGGTAGTTGGCGGAGTGGGAGGAAAAGGAAGTGGGAGTATTTTGCTCCCCAGCTCCGTCGTTGCTGAGCTGTGGGCTGGCAGCAGCCAGGACTTCTGTCAGATGGCTGTCTCCTCTAGCTCCAGCTCCTTCCCAGGGTCAGGAGCCACCCTCTCCCCTTGTGTCTTCAGGACGTAGGTTAGTAAGAGCTTCCTGTTCCTGCCAGCCTCAGGGTTTGGCACCATTCCTCTTTGGTTGCTTCCTTCCCTTTTTTCAGTTATCTTTTTATGGAACTCCTTTTAGTTGAAAGCTAAACTTTAGTTGGATCTTATTGATAGACACTCTAATTTTCTTAAGTCTTCATTTCTAATTTTAATGCTTTTTTGTTTGACTTTCTGAGAGACTTGATTGTCTAACCCACTGAATTTTTTATTGGCCTATCATAGTTTCTTTTTCCCTAAGAAAGTAAATCATTCTTGTATATCCCTTATGTGCCATATATTGTAGTATACTGCACCCAGAGTGAGCAAGACAAGTCCCTGATACCAAGTTATTAAAAGAGACAAATGTGCTCCCTTAACTCAGTGAGACTCACCAGTATCCTAGATTTCCTTGGCCTTCCATTGGACTGGGCACCTTTGGTTTTGGCCATTTCTTATCTTTGACTGCTAGTAGCAGCTGATTAAATCCACTGCCAATTCATGCTTTCTAACCACAAAGCTGCCCAACGTTATTATAATAAACTCTATCAATTTCTCAAAGCAGTTCCAAATCTTTCCCACACTTCTTAAGTCCCCTAACCCACCTTTCAGGCAGCACCTAACTTTGCCATATACCTGCCAAAGATCAAAATCATCTGAAAGAATTCCAGCTACCATTACTCTCCTACATTAAATATTGCCTAGCTCATCATCCTCATTTTCTCTCTTCCTCTTGTCTTAAACAAGGAAATTGCTTTTCTTCTCCCTGAGGCTACTTCCTTTTTCCCTTATCACTTCCTCTTTTTTTCATTTTAAAAACAATTTATTGAAGTATATCACTCATACATGAATATACATAAACAATAAGTGTATAGTAAAAGTTGGGAACTTACAAAACCAACATGCATAACTTCATATAGGGCTCCCATATACCACCCCACCACAAATACCTTGCATTGTTGTGAAATAATTATAACAAATTATCAAACAGCATCATCAAAGTATTGATACTAAGTATGTTCCATATCTTACATTTGGTGTATTTTTCCCCCAACGCTATTATTTTTTTGGTTCGTAAAACATATGATTTTTCTAAAGTATTCAATCAATGGCATTTGGTGTAATCGCTGCGTTGGGCATTCATCACTTCAATCAATATTAGAGCATTTTCATTACTCAAAAAAAAAAAACAACAACCAAAGAAACAAGCACTATCATACCCAGATGTTAACACGACTAATTACAAATCCTATGATGTGCTTTTACCATTTCTCTTCATTTCCAAACATCTACAAACAAATTTTTACCAATTCTGCACAGACTAAATCTCAGCTTTCCATTTTCTAACCACATTCTATTCTCTGGTGACTTATATTTTAGCTATTAACTCCACGAGTTTGCTCATTATAATTAGCTCATAATAGCAAAATCATACAACATTTGTCCTTTTGTGTCTGGCTTGCTTCACTCAACATAATGTCCTCCATATCAGTTTTTATACTCTCCAATTTTTCTTTCATGATTGCAACATATTGTATTATCTCCCTCTGTCTCATGGTTGGAACTTTGCTCAAATATTTGGCAATTCAGATTTGCCCTTTTATGTCTAAGAATGAGATGCTCAATTGTTGATAGAAAGTTTTGTTTGCATGATTGGGTCTTGTTGGCTGTTGGGTTTCACTATGGGTGGTCAGCAAATGTGGTTCTCTCTGTCTTTTCTCTCAGCTGCTCAGTTTCTTCAGAGAGGGTTTCTCTAATCCAGCACTGTCTGATAGAGCTTTGTGCAGCAATGGACATGCTTAATATCACCACAGTCCAATATGGCCGCCACTAGTCCCACCTGGCGGCCGAACCCTTGAAATGTGGTGAGCGTGACTGAAAAAGTGAATTTTTAGTTTTACTTAATTTTACCTCATTTAAATTTAAATAGCCCCATGTGGCTAGTGGCTACCATAATGGAAACCTCAGCTCTAATCTTCTGCTTTGGCAGCCAACCTTCTGCCAGACAAGCCGGAGCTAACACTGGAGTGTCGCTGTTCAATGTGCAGACTTTCATCTAAATTTCCTCTTTTTGGTAAAGCTCTTGCTCTGCCATCAACTGTGTTTGGAGTCCAAAGTCTTATCTAGTTCATTCTCTCTGAACTTCCAGTCTTCTGAGGCAATGAACAGGGACAACCACCTGACTGCATGAAGAAGTCAAGTCTTTCAACCAGTCCTCCTGTTTTCCTTGTCCAACTCTAACATCTGGGTTTTTCCATGATTCTTTCATGGGAAAATAGCTTGTTTCTGGGGTTTCCGCTGCTGCACGCTTAAGTTTCAGCTTTTCCTAGTTGGTTACGTCAACTGCAACCCACCTTCCAGCTCTCAATTTTGATTGACATCAATTGTCTCCTGTCGTCTCCTCGCCCAGTCTCTTTGGCCATGTGGGTTTGTGCCATTGTTTATTCCTTTCCTGTGTTTCAGTGCGGTTTTGGCAGGAAGAGGAAAGGAATGGCTGCCTTGAAGCCTCACGCCAGCAGCTGATACTTGGTTTCCACACTTGGTTCAGCTCTTCTGCCAAAGGCATGGGATTGTTTATTTTTTCTACAGATGTTTTTGTGATGTTCATAAATGGAAGCTATTGCACTAATCGCCACTGCATTATTTATTTTAGTGAGCGGTGGAATATCTGGTGAGGTGGCCAGGACTTGTTAGTCTCTTTTTAATGGCACTATCCTCAAACTCCATTTGGTGGCTCTAGTAGGACTGTTGAGTGTGCTCCACAGCAACGTCTTCCTCTTGCTCGCCTGCTTATACAAATGAAATGAAATCACGGTTAGAAAAACACTCTTCCTGGCTGCAGAAAACAGAATCGCTTCCAGGGTTCTTTTCCCAGTTTGTTTGCTTTTTTTCCCTGAGAATCCCCAGGCGTGTTCACATGCATCCAGAAACCAGTTCTTTATGACTCCTCTGCTGGCCAGGCAGGACCGCAGGATAGTCCTGAACCTGACATTTCCACCAGGATGTCACTCTGCGGGTAGAACTGAACTTCTGACCAGCTGCAGCCACTGCTGGAGCTACCAGCATCTGTGAACACTGGCGCCCCCTCTCCCAGAGGCAGTGAAACCAGAGCCTCTCCTCTAGCCAGGGTGTCAGAGACCTGCTCTGCCACCGGGTTACGTGGGAGTGGGTACTCTGTGTTCCGACTTTCCCTCTTACTCTGGTGCCCCTGAGCTTTCACTTTCCAGCTCAAACTCTAACAGACCTGCTGGGATGGGGCTCCATCAAGCAGCGCTGCCCACCCACTCACTGATGGTTGTCAGTTTGTCCAGGCAACACCTCCACATTAAGAGGTGGAGGACTCCCTCCTCTGGCTTTCATTCAACCAGCAGGAGTTTCCCAGTGATACTACCTGGACTCGAAATATTCTGGCACTATCGACACATGTGCACCTGTATAGACACGCACACACTGGAATCTACCCTCCTCTCTAATATTCTGACCCTTTGTGGTATGTGCTCTCCCTGAGACCCCTTTGCTTTTCCCTTTCTACCTAGCCCCAGTCTGGGACCACAGAAGTTCATCAGACATGGCCCGATATTCCAGAAACCCACTTTTCCTCTCATGGGGCCTCCATGGATTTCTAGGTACAAATAGAGACATCTCATCTGGCCGACCAAACCTTCCACGGTGTTGCATGGGGGCCATACTTACTTTGGCTTTGGTTCACTGAAGAATTGCCTTTTGAACTGGAGAAGAAACAGTTGGTGTTCCTGGGCAAATGGGGAAAAGGGAAGAGAAAGGAGTCCTTTCAGACAACTACAGGTGTAAGGGCAGGGAATTGAGTTCAATACAATTTTATTGGAATAAAAGAGAATTGATTGGAGCTTCCTCTTACAGAACCCCTCTAGAAAAATAGAAGTTGTGCATGAGAAAATGTCTATCCCCTAAAAATCTTACACCCTTGCAAGACTTGAGGCTGTAAGAAATAACTTGAAACTCATAGAGAGACTCGGTCCAGTAGCAGTCTATTCAGCTCTTGAAATGTGGCTAGTCTGAATTGAGATGTGCTGTAAGTGTAAAGGAATCACAGGAGTTCATTTTGATCTATCAGGTGAAATAAAATTGATTTAATTGAATGTCACCTGTTTCCTCTCCATTTTTTTAATGTTGACACTAAGAAGTTTAAAATTCTACCTGTGGCTTGCATCGTCGTCCTCTTTGACAGTACTGGTTTGTAGGCTGCTGCTGTAATAGCTAAGGAAGACTGGGGTACTGGTGCCACGGGTGGGAAATAGAGAATGGATTCAAGGGATGCTAAGAAGGCGGCAACCAGCGTACTT
Source organism: Dasypus novemcinctus (assembly GCF_030445035.2). Taxonomy (NCBI): domain Eukaryota; kingdom Metazoa; phylum Chordata; class Mammalia; order Cingulata; family Dasypodidae; genus Dasypus; species Dasypus novemcinctus. The sequence goes on along the minus strand of NC_080694.1, from coordinate 47,061,530 downwards.
CCCTCTGTGCCAAGAGGATCTAGTGTGAGGCCTAGGGGAAGCTTAACAGAAGAAGAGGTGGCATCTGCATCCTGAATCCAGGGGAAGGTTCTCTGGCAACCAAGCTTCCCCCTATCATGGGGTGCTGACATGTTCTTAGTGAATAGTGTGTGATGACGCTTCAATGACACCCTTTTCGCATTTCCAGCTTCTTAGTTCAGAAGGCCTCGGAGAATCTGCTTCCTTCTTACTTCTAACATTGGAGCCTGGATGGGATGGGAGAGAAGGGGCTGTGCTGAGGGGGGTGGTATAGGGACAGACATCTGGTGATAGGGAGAACGTCCTCTTACGTCTTTAGGGGTCTGGTCTTCTAGTGGTTCTGCTGGCACTTGGTTTGCTCTGCGGTAGAGTCTGGGATTCTAGCAGGTCTCTATCACCCTGCCTGTTGCAGATCTTGCCTGGGTTACTCTTGGGGCAACCTCTACTTTATTTCTTTGGTTTTGTAAGAGACCAGCACTGGGCTTTATTGGGCTGGGAGAGGTTGAAGGAGCTTCCTGGGCCTCTGCCCACTGGCCCACCATCTCGGGGCCTTGCTGGAGGCCAGCCAGGCTCTGCCCACGCCGGCTGTGCGGTGGGTGCTGCTTCTATGCCCGGCTCCGTCCCAAATTGCCCGGCGACCTTGTCAAAGGCAGCGGTGGCTCTGTGTCTTTATATCCTGATTGGTTAACCAGTATCCGGAGCCGAAGAGCCAGGGTGCTCTATCGATTTACCTCGAGACTCTTTTTTAAGGGCAGGGTCATTAAAAACATTGTGCTTTTTTTAGGTAGAGAGCCTTTTGAAGGAGAACAATTGATTGTGTTCCGGGATACTGCCAATAGAAAAGAGCAGTGCCCAGTTCCGGAAGTGTGGCTGGGGGCCGGGATTGGACTCCAACTCAGGGCTCCCGCCCGTCTGCATCACAGGGTTACTCCAGTGCAGCGTCTGAGCCAGCTCCTTCTCCTAAAACAAAGGCATCGTGTACAGTCTTAGGGAAAGCTCTATTCAAGCCAGGGGTAGACTTTTTAGCCTTATTTTTATGTACATGTAAGGAGTTTGATGGAATAACCTCCCTTCTTGAGGGATTAGATGTGAACTAATCTTACTTTTCTATAACTGCACCCATTTGTGCCCTTTCAAACTTCTCTTTCTTTCTGGGACCTGGTTCCTTAAGTACATTTTAGTCTGATTCATAGTATTTCATTTGTTAAAAATGGCCTCATTTGGTTATTATGATTTCCTTTTCCATGGAAAGGGGGCTTCTGCTTCTGGTGGTATGGTAGAGACCCTAATGATCCCCAAAGGAAGCAACTAATATACTAATTTAAAAAGACGAAGGGGGAGGGGGAGAGGAGGGGGGAGAAGAAGAGGAAGAGGGAAAAGGAGAGAGAGAAGGAGAAGGGAAAGATTTTTTTTTAAGATTTATTGTTTTTTATTTATTTCTCTCTGCTTCCTCCGCTCCCCCCCACCCCACCCCCCCGCTCGTCATCTGCTCTCTGTGTCCATTTGCTGTGTGTTCTTCTGTGTCTGCTTGCATTCTTGTCTGTGACACCAGGACACTGTGTCGCATTTTTTTTTGTTGCATCATCTTGCTGCGTCAGCTCTCCATGTGTGCAGTGCCACTCCTGGACAGGCTGCACTTTTTTCACACTGGGTGGCTCTCCTTGTGGGGACATTCCTTGCACGTGGTGCTCCCCTACGTGGGGGACACCCCTGCGTGGCACGGCACTCCTTGCGCGCGGCAGCACTGCGCGTGGGCCAGCTCACCTTACCGTGGTACAATTGTCAAACTAAGCGCTTAACTTTGGTATGGTACTACTAGTAATGGATTTCAACCTCTTTTTCCATCCCAGATTGCTATCCAGACAACCACAGCACATTTAGCTGACATGTTCCCTTAGTCCCCTCTGGTCTGCGATAGTGTCTTAGTCTTTCTTTGTTTTTATGACCTTGAAAGTTTTGAAGAGTATTGGTCAGGTACTGTGTAGAATGCAATTTGGGCCTGCCTGATATGTTCCTTATGGTTGGAGAATTTTGAAACAAAGTGAAAGCAGGAACACTGGAAAATATGTGAGTGCCGAGGCCGGTGTTCTTCTCAGGGGTTACTCCCAAACTTGAAGACCCGAGACCTTGAACTCTAGTTTTGATGGTTTCAGGTGTACAGGGCAGGAGATATCAGCTAGGGCTTTTCAATGAACATAATCAAAGAACACTTCCCTACACACACACATATAAATCTGAGAACCCAAAGAACTACAAACCCTGTAAGAGTAATGCAAAATAAACTATCATACAGAAAGTTAGAAAATTTGTCCGTCTCAAACTTAGGTGCTGGATAGAAGAAAAAGAGAGTCCCCCTCAAGAATCTGTACCCATAAGCCAGCACTCATGCAAGCCTCAGCCTAAAATCACAATAACTGTGTGGGCCTAAAAGTTCATGGAAAAAATTTTGCTAATCATGGGTTGGTAGGACCACCACGTGACAGGCAGAAGCCAGTTCATGTTCTCTGTGAAGGAACACATACTTGAATTTAGAGCACATGGTAACCCAAAAATTAAGTTCCAAGGGAAACAAAATAGCAGTTTGCCGGAAAAAACAAAAACAAATCACCAAACATGCAAAGAGACAAGACACCATAAGTGAGAACCGGCAAAAGTTGTAGCAGCACAAACAAAACCAAAAAGACTTATGAGACATAGAATATATAATTGTGTGTAATATGTTTAAGGAAATAAAAGATGACCTTGTACACATGAGCAAGGAACAAAACACTATAAAAAAGTGCTACATATAAACATACATACATATATATGTAGATACAAGTACATATATATCACACAACATAATGTATAGAAATAAAAAATGTAGTAGTTGAAATTTTTAAAAATTAAGGACAAAACAGACTGAAGAAATTGCAAACGAGAAGACTGATCTAAACAAATCATTCAGTCTAGTGAAACAAAGTGATGGAAAATAAGAAAGAAATGAAGCAGGCTAGTAAGATAGGAAATCAATAGATGGATCTGGAACCTGGCAAGAAGTCCACGTGGACATCAGTAACCCCGAGGTGGCTGCTGGAAGACCCTCCCCCAAGATTCTGCTATTCAGAACAAAGACTTCTTCTGGAAGCCAGGAGAAGCCCCGGATATTCCCTAAGGACTTTAGCATTGGGCCCTCAAGGGGAATTGATGGGAGGGGTAATCAATCAAAACAGCAAACAGCTGGTGCCTCCCTGCCATAAGCAAAGGGGTGGAATAATTAACAGTTTAAAAGCCAAGCACAGGCCTGAGTGTGGGTGTTCTGCTCTCTTTCCTCTGGACCCGTTCCTGCCCTCTGTGTGTTGCTCTCACCATTTTTCCTCTGCCACGTGGTCACATAAGTAAACCTGGGCATTTATAATCTATCATGGGGAATTGTAGTCTGTAAATCAGCCCACTTTATCCCTTTTCAGCCTCTTCCTCTCTACCAGGGACCCCTAACCTGTTAATTTCTCCCATTTCTCTTCCCTCCCTACCTGAACAAATTACTGGCATAATGCGCCCGGCATGCTCTTGAAATTCCTTTCTGCAAAATAGCCAAGAACCTAAATAAAATCCAGTAACAGAAAGGTTAAGAGAAAAGAATAGAAGGAGGAAGTCTGTGCTGTCCAACGGAATGTTCTCCAGTGAAAGAAATGTCCTAAATAGCTACCCGTGGCTATTATATTGGACATTGCAGGTTTAATCTCTGTCTAGTCAATGTTCCAGAAGAATAAAATTAAAGAAAATGGGAAAGAGACAATATTCAAAGAGATAATGACTGAGAATTTTCTAAATTTCTTGAAAAACACCAATATTTATTCTAGGACATCCCCTACCCACCAAAAATCTAAGCAGGGTAAAAAAATAGAAATGTGCACTTTGGCCCATTTTAGCGAAACTGCAGAATATCAAAGGAAAAAAAGACTTTTACACAGGAGCCAGGAAGAAAAGACTGGCCACTTTTGGGGATTGAGTCATTTCTTCCACAAAAGACTTGTACAAGTCTTAATCCACATTCCTATCAGTGTGGACCCATTTGTGAATAATACCTTTGCATATCTTATTCTTAGTTAAGGTGTGGACTCACTTGTGAACAGGACCATTGAAAATCCTATTTAGAGGAGGCCAGACTGAATCAGGGTGGGCCTTAATCCTTGTGGTTGGAGGCCTCATAAGGCAGAGGAAATTCAGATAACTGAGCTGGAAAAGTAGAAGCGAGAAGAGAACCCATGTGACAGAGGGAGATCTGCAAGTTACAGAACCTCAGGATTGCAATAAGCTAGCCCCAGAATGCTGTGGACTCTGGGAGAAAGTAGGACCTGTTGAGACCTTGATTTTAGACTTCTAGCCTCTAAAACCATGAGTCAGCAAATTCTTGTCAATCCACCTTGTGGCTCTTGTCACAGCAGCCCTGGCAAACTAAGACAAAGGACAGACAGCTGCTTCTCAACAGCAACCAATGGAAGGTGATAGATTGAGGAATTGCATATTAATGTGTTCCAAGGAAACTGTCAATTTACAATGCTTTATCCAGTGAAACTACTTTTTAAAGGATGAGGATAAAATAAAGATAGTCAGAGACAGACCGTAAGTGAGAAAGCTTACCAAAGGCCATTATAAATGCTTACTTTTGGCAGAAGAAAAATTGTTCCAGGTGAAAGTTCTGAGTTACAGGTAGGAATGGTGAGCAATTAAGACTGTTTAAGATAATAAAATTAAGGCCTAGTTTATGTGGAAAATAACACAGAGTTAAAATAATTAATGTATTACAGAACCATAGCCTATACATAGGAGTGGTTTGATCAGAATTAATGAGCCACAAGATCCTTCCTCCTTTACTGGAGGAATAAGCAGTAAAGAACAGACTAAAGCCTTTAACTTTCAAACAACTGGTGACTAAATATGGGAGGGAAAAAGAAAAAAAGTAAAAATAGAAATGTTATGGAATAGAAGCAATAGAACAAGAATAGAACGGAATAAAAAACTGAAATAAAAAAGAAGAAAGAACACCACCCATTTCAGAAGAAGGGATATAAAAGAGTTGAAGTTGATCAAATCGACTTACATAGAACATTGTACCTGCTCAAAGAGAAAATACGTTATTTTTAAAACACATGGAAAATTAACACAGATTGCCAAAGTGGCAGTTATAAAGCTGCAAAAGATTGGAACCCAGATTTGTGGTTTTTAGACCACCAAACAAGGTAGGAATAAAAATGTAGAAAAATGCCATTCTTTTGGAAATTAAACATGCACACACATACATCCATGCTTCCAAATAATTCATGGGTCAAAAAAGAAATCCCAGTGAAAAATGAAAAATACTTGGAGCTGAACAATAAGTAACATATTAGAATCAGCATGCAGTTAAACCAGTCCATAGTCAGGAAATTATAGCTTAAATGCTTACAACAGAAAAACAGGAAGGATCAAAGTTATTATTGCCTAAGCATCAAATTTAAGAAGTAAGAAAAAGAACAGCAGAATGAATACCCCAGGGAAGTAGGAAGAAAAGAACTGGTGACTATTAGTAGAACATGTTATGATTGTGATTTTTACACATTCATTCATCTACATATTTGTTAAGCACCTAGAATATACTAGGTCAAGACCAGGTCCCTAACTTCAAGTTTATCATCTAGGGTGATATTAGACAATAAACAAGAAAATGATTGAATGAATGAATGATTGAATGACATAATTTCAGGTAGTGAGAAGCCTGCTGAAGGGTAAAGGAATAGAGAGTGATTGGAGGAGGGGATTTAGTGGTGGCTATTTTAGACTTGAGGATGTCTTCCAAGGACAGGAATCTGTGTAGCCATTAGGAAATGTCAAAAGCCCACATCCTAAATAATGGAGTGATGGGCTCCCAGCCTGATGCCTTTCTGCATGTGGATCGTTTCATTTGTGGCTGGGCCAGCACTTGGACAGGGACGTTGCCAATTTGGACAAAACAATGAAGTTGGTAGGTAATTTCTCTCCAGGACTTTTGTTCCAGAAATTTTCTGAGCTCTTTGCCTGATTTTCTCCCCATGCCCCCATGTTATCCTGCCCTCTTGGCTGCCCCCAGCTTCTTTGGAAATCCTCCATGTCAGATCATTGTCCTTCAACCCAACCCGCTAGAAGCCTGGTGGGATGGAAAGAACAGTAGGTGTGTTCGAAGTCCAGCTTGTAACCCTGGCTAAGTTGCTTGCTAACCTCCATTTCTTCATCTGTGAAGTGGATGGTCAAACTAAGGATCTCTAGGAACGCTTAGCTTATATCTCACAAACAGAAATCCCACAATTCTGGGAACTTAATCAGTGCTAATGGATTAATAATCAATGCTAATGCATCACTGTGGAAAAATGCACATCCCTCCCAGGTCACATTTACATTTTGATAAATTTCTGTAATTTAGCCCAAAGAAGTGGAGTTCTACCAACATTTTAGGCAAAATGAAGAAGATGGGGAAATGTAGGGCTTCCATTTGGGTGACCCCTCGCCTGCCCTCTCTCCACCCCGCCAGAGTTTAATTGCAACTGGGAAAACCAGCAAAAATTTCATATAGACATTTGAGTAGGGTTTTGAAGCATGTGTAGGATTTCAATAGGCAGGGAAAGGTTTGTGGAATTAGGGATCAATGGCAGCAGCATCAAGGAGGTAGGGAAATGGGTGATGCACATGCTTAGTTTATATCATCCCTGGACAGAAGTTGGTGGTAGGTGAGTGTTAAAGGGGCTGAGTGTTAAAGGGGTTACTTGTCAAGAGGAGTAACAATAGCAACTACTGCTTTCATGCCAGGGGCTGCTCTGTGCTTTATATGCTTTTCAAAGTTTAACCCTCTAACCAATTCTATGAGGGTAGCTGGATTAGTCAGCCAAAGGGGTGCTGATGTAAAGTACCAGAAATCCATTGGCTTTTATAAAGGGTATAATACCCTTTCTAAAAGGCTTACAGTTATAAGGCCCTAAAGAATCCAACTCAAGGTTAGTTTTCTCACCAAAGTTTGTTGCCACACATTGAAGCAAGATGGCGGGCGATGTCTATGAGGGCTCAGGCTTTCTCTCTCATAAGGCTCCTTGGGCCCAGCTTCTTCTGATCTCAGCTGTAGGCTGGAGGGCTTGCTTCTTTCTGGGTCTTCTCAGCTGCTCAGGGCTCAGGTGAATAACCCATCTTTCTCTCTGGGACCCCAGGATCAAATTCTGTCCCCATTCTGTGTCTATGGAGCTCTCTCTCTCTTCTTACGTATCTTCTTCCGTGTATCTACTTCTGTGTGTCTCCTTGATTGAGTGTCCATTTATATCACTCACAAGGGGGTGGGAACTCAAACTAACATGGTCAATCAAAGCCTTAATCTTAACGTAATTTAGTCAAAGTATCTCAGCTGAATCTAATACAATCAAAGGGTATCACACCCAGGGGAACAGTCCAGTTTATAAACATAATCAAATGTCTTTTTTTGGAATTCATAACTAATATCAAACTGCTCCAGTAGATACTTCCATAACCTCCATTTCACAGATGAGGAAACTGAGGCTTACAGGGAACTAAAGCTGGGGTACAAATGCATGTCTAACTATTAACTATGATAGACTGCAAGAGTGGAGAATTCCACGGGGCTGAGGGGTCTGGGAGAGTTGGCAGCCTGAGCCGGGGGTTCGGGGGAGGGCGTGAGCGGATGTGAAGGAATGCTGGGTGTGAGCTCAGTGGGAAGAGCCAAGTGGGAGGTAGTCAGCTTTGGTGGTTTCTAGCCTCCGTGGAGGAAAGATGTTCACAGCGAAGGTTCTGCCTGACAGACGATAACGGCTCTGGAGGGAATCACGAGGGAAGACGAGTGTGTCCTCGGCATTATCTTAACTGCAGTTTCTGGAGGGAGCACAATGCCGGGCCACCTGTTAGGGAGGCGGCCCATGGCGTGTACGGGGTGTGCTGGCAAGCCGGCTCTCTGGAAGAGGTGAAAGGGCACGGCCAACGTGGTGCCACTGAACGCAGGTGGGAAGGGGAGGCCGAGACCCCCGCCAGCTGGTTGCGGCCCCTGGCTGCGTGGGTGCCCCCGTCGGTCACAGGAATGGGTTGGGGCCTGGGCGAGGGCTGGGGTGCCAGAAGGGCGGGGACGCCCAATGCTTTGCGCCTCCTCTCAGTTCCTTTTTGCTGACAGGATGATCCTTTCCTCTTTGATGGGAGGACTTGCTGCAAGTGGAGGGGAGAGGCCAGACTGAAAAAGAGCAACATTAAGACTCAAGAACTGTCCCCTGGTGAGAGAGAAAAGGAGGCGTGATCTGGGGGTATTTTCAGGACTTGGAGTCACTGTAGGGACAGAGGCAGGACATAATATATCCTGCCATAACCCACTGAATGCACTGGGGGAGAGTGTGAACTACAATGGAAACTATAATCCTTACAGAGCAGCAGTGCTCCAAAATGTAGTCCCCAAATGCAATGAATGTGCCACACTGATGAAAGAGGTTGATCTGGGAGGAGTGGGGGGTGTGGGAAGTGGGGTATATGGGAACCTCTTATATTTTCTATTGTAATATTTTGTGTGATTTGTGTATCTTTAAAAAAAAAAGATGCATCCCCTAGAGCCTGTGCAGTGCATGCTCAAGAAAGAGGAGTGAAATGAAAGAATGAAGACATGACTCTGTCTTTGAGATGATCGACTCTCTCAATACGGATGGGAAACTGGCATTTTCCTTCCAGAGGCTAGGGGCATCCCTCCAGGCAACTTGGAGGAGGCAGTATGGCTCAGTGGTCAGGCGCCCTGTCCTGGCGGGAGACCTTCCAGGTCTAATCCAAGATGGACCATTTACCAAGTGTGTAACCTCAGACAAGTTACATAACCTCCCTGTGCCTCAATTTCCTCATCTGTAACGTGGGGGTACAGTACCCCCTTCACAGGTCTGTTGTGAGGATTAAATTATATGTAAAGCTCTTAGAACAGTGCCAAGTTACATACGTGTCAACTAAGTTGTCGTCGTCATCATCTGTAATTATTACTCTCATTTGCTAGTTTTCTCCTTTCTGTGTAAATGGAAACTATAATTAGCACGCACAAGTTAGAATTTACTTTCATGTTTGCACGTCTTAAAAAGGTATCCTAGGTTTAAAATAACTTCCCCAGCTGAATATTCCTCCAATACAATTTCTTCCTACCTGAGGCTTGGAGCGAGACATCCTAGCCCTGAGGCTCGAACCATTTGATAAATACATCCGGGCAGGCGAACGAGTGATTAACATTTTAGCAAAGAGCATTAAGTTCAGCATCATTTAGTAAATGTGCAGCCATGTTCTCTTTTTTTTTTTTTTGTGGTAGTGGGATCTAGGGGATAATCTGGAAAAATTAAATCTAATAATTTCCAGGCCTTATTAGCCAGTAGCTTCGCTATCTTTTCCCTTCTAGGCTTTATGGTTTTTTTTTTTCCTAATCTAGAGCTGCAGACAGGTGGTTTAATGACTGGTTTGGTAGGTCCCTCCTGCTCCCTGCAGCTGTGTGTTCTGTGGTTACTCTGACTCTGACAAGGAACAGGTAGCTGGGAGAGTCCCCACCTGGACCCAAGCTCCAGTGGGTCTTCGAGGGCTGTCTTGCCTCCATAGAGAACCCTGTTTCATTGCCAGGACAACTGGAGGACAATCCCTGTAAGTCAAACATGTAGCCGGATCCCGTTCAAACTAGCCGAATCATTCTGTCCATGATACCCAGACATGCCTGGGAAATCAGAAGGAGCAAGCATAATATTCCCCATGCAAAACAGCTAAATGGCTGCTTACATTTTCACCACATGGTGGGTAGAGTTACCTTCCCACTATGCTTCTAGGCTGTGCAATCAGGACTCAAACCCGCACATCTGCTGTGTGCCATGCAGCATCCTAGCAACAATGATGGAGAAATGACTAAGACTATGCCTGCCCTCAGAGAGGTTATGTTCTAGAGGGAAAGCCCATAAAGAGGAAAACAGATCAATATAAATATGATTTCAGATGGTGGACCAATGAAGAAAAAGAAAGCACAACAAAGGGATAAGGAGAAGTGGATATGGGAGAGTATTTCGATGTGGTGGCGGAGGGAAGGGGTTGACATTGATAGTGAAGAAACAAGTCATGGGATGAGCTGGGAAAAGAGAAAATAGCAAGTGCAAAGGCCCTGAGATGCAAAGGAGTTTGGCATATTGACGTAACAGCAGGAAGGCCAGCATGACTGGGGCAGAGTGTATGAGTGGAGACCATTGGAAACAAAAATGGAGAAGTAGGGTAGGGTCTGTGGACATGGTAGACAGTTTGGATTTTATTCTAAATATGACTGAAAGTTTGGGAGTGATGAATTCTGATGCATGCTTTATGAAACTCCCCCTGGCTGCTGGGTGGAGAGTAAGATAATAGGAGAGCAAAACTGAATCAGGGAAAGTTAGGTGGGAAATGATGGCTTTTAAAGACCCTGTCAGGAGAAAAGACAAATGGATAATTGAGAATAATAAGGCCAGACACATTATTTTACAAGGAGCAGGGTCAAAGGCATATCTGTAGAAGAAATATATGCTCCTAGATTTGACCTTGTGGCATTCCAGAGATGAGGTGATTCTTGAGGTGGCAAACTGTGGTTTCCTTCAGATACTTTCCAGAGAAAAGGGGCAGAGGCTAGTTGGTGGAGAGAAATGAAACTGTAGGGAAAGCCACCTTCACCCCACTGCAAGCTTCCATAAGGACTCCCCTTCCGGCCTGCTCTCTGCCTGCCATGGAGCCAGCAGACCTTGGGATGACATCCCAAGCCCTGGGCAGCAGAACTTTCCACCTGCAAGAAGGGGCTGGAGGGAAGCGGACTTGGCCCAGCGGATAAGGTGTCCGTCGACCACATGGAAGGTCCGTGGTTCAAACCCCGGGTCTCCTTGACCCGTGTGGAGCTGGCCCATGCGCAGTGCTGATGTGCGCAAGGAGTGCCCTGCCACGCAGGGATGTCCCCATGTAGGGGAACCCCATGCGCAAGGAGTGTGCCCCATAAGGAGAGCCTCCCAGCGAGCAAGAAAGTGCAGCCTGCCCAGGAATGGTGCCGCACACACAGAGAACTGACGCAGCAAGATGACGCAACAAAAAGAAACACAGATTCCCGTGCCTCTGACAACAGAAGTGGACAAAGAAGAACACGCAGCAAATGGACACAGAGAACAGACAACAGGGGGGAGGGGAGAGAAATAAATAAAATAAATCTTTAAAAAAAAAAAAAAGAAGGGGCTGGACTCTGTTGATCTGTTAAGTTAAGGGTAGAGGCAGGGATTCTGGGGAGAGGCCTTGGAGAATACACTATGGGTGGACCCCAGGGAAGATCAGAGGAGACAGGAAATGTCGGGAAAGGGGAGGTGCCATGTGGGGCTCCCTGGGAAGGCTGAGTGGGAGTTTGCTCTGTCGTGTGGTACCAGCGAGAGCGTAGGGAAGTCAAGGCACAATTCCCCATCCCCACCCAGCCCCCAACTCTGGGATGCCAACTCATGACCTTCAGAGAAAGGACCACTTCCACTTCCATTAGAATCCAGTGCATATATGGTCTGGGGCATATGGGCCAGGTGGAATGGGAAAGGAGTATGCCCTACTCCAAGGTCATCAGATGGGCAATGGCCTGTCCCATTTTGACTGCTGGATAGAGAAAGTACCAATCAATAGGTGATTGATCGTCTGTCCAAGGAGATGGTGAGATTGTCCTGATTTCCACCTGGCTGCCACCTCCATTGTAAATGGAAGCTTTTCTACTCCCCCGCAGATAGAAATGCATCTAATGAGCTCTGCAAGTCTACTTTCTTTTCTTAGCGGCGTAACATGTCAGGATCCACATGTCCCCCAAGGTCATCTAGTTTATTTGATGCCCGATCTCCTGCACAATGTGACTTGCAATGAACTCCCAGTTTCCACTTGAACATCCTCAGGGATGGAGAACTCAGCTTGCTGAGGAATCTAGTTCTACTTTTGTATGATTCAATGCTAGTAGCTGGTGCTACATATGGAAAGTCTTTCAGCCTCCCCAAAGCTTCCAGGCACATACCCTATTTCAGTCACTTTGGAACACATCAAATAAGTTTAATTCTTTTTCCCCAAGACAGCCTTACAGTTAATTATTGAAGTCAGGTATCTTATCCCTCTATATCATCTCTTAGCAAGCAAGACAGCTCCTTCATCTGTTCTTTGTATGGTGTGGTTTTATGTTCCTTCACCTTGCAGGTGGTTCTCTGTGAAATATATTCCAGCTTGTATACCTCACTCTTTAAATATGGTACCCAGATATGAATGCAAAATTCCAGGTATGATCTGAGCACACAGAGCATAGGGCTAGCGCCCCCTCCCTCATTACAGATTTCTTTACTTCTAGTAGAGTAGACTACGATCACGTTAAGTGTGTTTTTTTGAGGTTACCTTGTTTTTAGGTGATTTTGGGTTAATTTATTGACTAACACTCTCAAGGCTCTTAAAAAAGGTAAGCTGCCATTGTATCACACCTCTCTACATGTCCATAAGATTTTAGGACTCAAGTGTTGGATTGTTAGCCTTCTTAAATCTAATAATTTTTAGACCTTGCTTATCCTTCCAGCCTTTCACAAACTTTTTAGATGCTGATTCTACCATCTAACATCCACATTAGAACACCAATCCATGTCTTTTGAAGAAATGATGGGCATGCCTTTTGTATGTTCATCTAAGTCACTAATCAAGGCCCACTCTGGGCTGTAAACGATTTCTCTAGCAGAACAGACTGGCTGCTTCTCACTAGGAGTCTCTCACCGGGTTTGCCATCAGTCCATTAATGTGGTGTATTTTAGATGTGACTTTTTGAACTGTTAATAATCCCATGAAATGTTCTAGCATCTGACCTATTTTCCTCTCTCTTAACTACAAGAATGTCATTACAGCCATGGCTAAAGTCTGGGTGCCTGGATGGAAATGTGTTCTACTTTGCCTTTACCTGCCTCCACCCCCTCCTGCTGAGGAATGGAAATGGGCCGAACTATCAGGACTTGTTCTTGTGAACCCATGCTGGGTCCTATAATCCCGTTTTTGTCATTTGGCGTCTATTATAATGTTGCTTTAGTAATACATTCTAGAATCTTGTCTGAGCTCCATATCAAGCTCATTTGCCCATAATTTACAGAATCCATTTTCTATCCATTTTAGAAAATTGCGATGATATTTACTCATTTCTAGCTTTCTATATCTCTGAACTTCTTTCCAAACAGCCTGCCTAGCCTGTCCCTGATCAGCTAGTCCCAAACAGCTAAAAGCTATCTTGATTTTGTTTTTATCTTTTTGTTTTCTTACCAGCATTAGGTCTTTTTGGTAATATTCTGTCTGTGTCACTTTCTTATGCATTACTTTGGTTTGTGTCCTTTTTCCCATCCCGTCCTACAAAACCTATGCTTCCAGAACAGTGAATAATGGAATCCCCTGTGGAGAGTAAAGGAAAAAAAAATACTTGTACTGATTTTCCACCCTAGAAAAATTGAATCAAAATTGGAAGGGGCGATTTGTATTTTTTCCAGAAGTTTCCCAGGTGATTCCAATAGATGGCCAAGGTTGGATCGTTACTAGAGCAACATGTTAGTTTTTGTTTGTTTGCTGGCTTTTGTTATTTGTTTTAGATTTTCTTGCTCTTTATCATTGGGCTCACCTGTATTTACCTTTTGTAAAATTAGTTTTTGTTAAAGAAGTTTTGAGCTTACAGAATAATCATGAATAAAATACATGATTCCCATATACCACCCTATCATTAACACCTTGCTTTGTTGTGGAACATTTGTTACAATTAATGAAAGCACATTTTTATTATTCTACTGTTAACATTTACCTTTTGAGATTTGAATATTTCCTACACATCTTGAGAACAATGAACCTTCCTTCCAGAGACCTATACTTCGGAGTCATGATTTTCTTTATCCTTGAATTTTATCTCTGAGTCATGCTATCTTTGTACCTGCTGGCCAAACTATGTGAAAGTAGTGATACTTTTTCCTAATGGCTTCTATCTCATCTTCTTTGCTAAACATTACCTTATCCTAGTAGGTCAGAATTGAATCTCAGACAGTAGTTCTGCCATTTGCTTGCTCCATCTTCTTAGTATCTTAGTAAGGCAAATTATTTGCAGCTCTGCTTGTAGCCAAATGAAGTTTCTAATAGATCGTCAGAGAGTTGAAATCCTCCATATTAGAAAGTCCTGCCTATATGGCATTTTTCAAAACATGTGTGTTAGGAACCCATTACCCTTTTTACTCATTTGGCCCAGAGGCCAGTAGTCTGTAAACTAAGGATTTATAAAGCCCAACCGATGTGCAAAACTACTTGAGGAGTTGTAAAAATACAAATGTCAGGATTTCTGATTTAGGAGGGGCTCAAGAAACTGCCTTTTAAAGACCCCTAAGCAATTCTGATGACCAGCTAGATTTGAGAAACACTGGCCTGCATCACAACCAAGCCACTCTTATTCCTGTCTCCTTGTACACTTATTTACCTGCCCCTCGGCAGGCATCTATCCGCTGGTTCATGGATTGCACAAAGATATCAGTCTTTTTGACATCACATTCTATTCAATCTCTTCCCTTAACAGGCCCATTTCTTTCAAATAGAGCAGATGCCCACATCTATATGTTTCAATTTTGTGTCACTTCTCTCCCAAGCTTGGTAAAACAAGGTCATATTTATTGTCCTATCTTGTAAGAAATGCTTTCAAATTATCTCCAATTCATTTTGTTACTCATGCTCTGCTGACTGGCATACAATAAGATATCAAAGATTATAACAATTTTTTTTCTGTCCCCTATTCAAATTGCTTTCTGGTAAAAAAGAAAGAAAAAAAAATCATCAAGCACTTTACTCATTCATTTTTTTTTCCTAGGTCATATGTACTGATTTTCACAGCAATTAGTTTTATGGATTCACCTGGGTATTTTTATTTCTCTTCACCTATACTTAATGTTTAAAGCACTCTTTATCCCCTTTTCTAGTTCCTTTCTGATTTAGGGGAAAAAACTTTTTTATTATGAAAATGCTTGAAAATGCCCCCAAATAGAGAGACAAGTACAATGAACCTTCATGTGTACATCATCCATCTTCAATTGTATCTGTTGGTTTTGTCAGGAAACAGATGTTTAGATGAGGTTAGAAGAGCACAAGATTTATTGGGGAGTGACATTTCTGGAATGAACTGGGAGGACGCAGGATTAGTCAGGGAGAGCCGCCAGACTGACGAGCTTCTGCCAGCCCAACAAAGAACTCGAGCAGAGACTGTCCTTAGAGGAGTTCTTTGTTGGCCAAAACAGCTGGACCATTGGACCACAGTCTTGCTTCATCTCTGGCCTCAGAAGCTGAGGGAGACCTGCAGTGCTTAAGTGCTAGAGGCTGTCAGCTAACCACGTGCCTCAAAACTGGGCCGAGAGTCACCTGGTAAGCATGTCCTTCTCAAGCCAGGATTGCTGCACTTTTGTCATTCCCAATCACAATTGAGCAAGGAAGGACAAAGAGGAGTCCAAGCAATGGCAGCCATGTTTCCTCCAGCTGACCAGGGTCAATAGCCCCTGCCAAAATGGCGATGCCTCTTCTTGCCTGCCAGTACCTGGACGCAGGAGGTCAAAGCATCTGGGTGACAGCTATAGCTTGTGGTTCAGTGGGACCCTTTGGAGGCCAGGACTTCTCATTCTGCAAAGCCCAGAACTGCATGGATGGGAAGCACAAGTTTCCCAGTAGATCACTGCGAACGACAGTAAGTGGGCCCCTCCTGGTTCAACCCCCCTCTCAGATCCATGTATTTTCCCTGTTGGGGACCATAGAGAGGTATCTGATTCACTGCATAGACTGCATCCTGGAAGAGGGAATCCCATCTTAGCACGTGGCACTTTAGCTGAGTCTTCAGCAGGCCCCCTCCAGACAGTATCCACAGAGAGCAAACTGCTGAATTGAATGGAGCTCCACTAGGGACCCCTGCATATTTAGATCTTTATGAGGGAAGCTAATACCTATCATTCCTTCTCCTGCCTCCATGTAATTATCATGATTCTTATTTTGGTTTTGCTATCTTGGCCAGGATGGGTAGAGGGGAGCATCAGAAGGATTCCACAAGGCTAGATCTTACTCTAGGCCAAGGATCTAAAGTGGAGAATATTCCAAATGCTGAGTATGTCAATCCCAATTACATATTCAGAGACTTGGGAGAGGATTACTGGGTGGACCCTTGGAACCAGGGGACTCACTGAAGTTGGATTTTGGTCAGAACTCCATTTATTACCTGACTCCAAATGCCCTTACTCCTAAGAGGGGGTAAGGACTCCAGGTATAAATGTCAATGCAGACTCTGTCCAATCGTCCTTGAAATACCTAGGTATTCTTTTCCTAGAGTACAGTTATCCAAGTCAATGGCCATAGTTTCCTTTGGGGAAGCACCAGGAATTCATTAGAGTATATACTGCCATGGTGTTCTTTGGTTCCTCCTCTTATGAAGCCAGCTACCTTACTAGTCAACAAATTCTCAGTCTGAAAACTGATTCAGGTTTGGGGACTGAGCAAGGAACCATGACCTTTTAATTGGAGTGCCCTCCCACAGCCTCCTGCTCATCCATTCTCCTATATTTTGATTATATATATTAGGCAGTCTCCTTGGTTGGCCATCAATTTTGCCACTATGTAGATACCATGTTCCATTAACCAACTGCACAACACTCTGACTCCTTTGCTGCTACTCCCACACTGAGAGTTGCTTTCATAATTGCCATCCCTTGGCTCCTGACACTGAGCTCTTCCAATTGACCTCTATTTCTTCAAGATTCCATTATCCCCCTGTTTTAGTTTCCTAGACTGCTCAAAGCAGATACCATAAAATGGGTTGACTTAAGCAATGGGAATTTATTTGCTTACAAGCTTACAGTTTTGAGGCCTTGAAAATGTCCAAATCAGGTCATCATCAAGGAGACGTTTTCTTCCCAAAGACCAGCTAGCAGCAATCTTTGGCTCCTCGGTCACATGGCAAGGCTCATGGAGACATCTGCTGGTTTCTCCTTTCTCTTCCAGGTCTCCCTGATTCCAGCTTCTTGCTTCCATGGTGCTCTCATGCTCTTTCTCTTGCTCTCTGTCTTCATCCCATTTATAAAGGACTCATAGAAAAGTATTAAGGCCCACCCTGTGCCATGCTTTAACTGAAGAAACCTCATCAAAAGGTCCTACTTACAATAGGTGTACACTCACAGGAATGGATTAGCTTTATAAACATGGTTTTCTAGGGTATATACAGTTCCAAACCACCACACCCCCACTGCTATCAATGAGCCAAGTTCCAAGACAGCCTTCCCTTTCCCTCATCCCTGTGCTGTGGAGTAGGACCACTGATGAACTTCTGAGTGATGCTTTGCCCGCACATTCCTCATGGGCTATTTGAGTGGTAGATCCTCTAGTTCATTCTAGGGAGCATAAAGCTCTGGTGGACTCTTCTGACCTCATATCCACCTCAGCACACCCACTTCCCTAAGCCTTTTAATCCCTTCCTCTGCCATCTGCTATGGCAATTCAAGCATTCCATCTTTGCTCAGCATGAGTCATACTTTCTCCAGGCTCCTAGGAACCATCCTGGCAGAGAGTTTGCACCATATCCAGGGGGTCTTGCCAAGGTACCAAATACCATATCCTGCGAGCATGCCTCCAGGTCAATATACTTTCCTATGTTCAGTCTTATGCCTCAGCTCCTTAATGGCACACTCTTAGGATTCAGTCCTATGGGTACTACCAGCTCCTGCTGGTACATGTTGGCCAATTCTTGCAGATTCTCTAGTTCCCTTCCACCTGATCAGGGCCAGTAGGTCCCTGCCTGTGTTGTTCTGAGATTTGAGCTGGATTGTGACCTAACAGCCAGGAGAGGAGGTTGGCCAAGTCCTGGGAAAGGGGAAGGGGCCCATGAAATATGCTCTTGCTCTCTGCTGGAGGACTCTTCAGTGGCTTCCCGCAGGGAGGAAGTACTAGTTAGCTCCAGAGGCTCAGAGAGTTTGGAGGAATCTGTTGTTGGGGGACATATACTCAGATGTACACATCCCATGGGCCAGGGACACAAGCTTTCTCAGATATGCTAAGACTTAGCCCTGGATATCTTTGAACCTGGGGCTCCCTCTATTAGAGCCTGAATCTGGTCTTCAGCTTTTCCTGCTCTCCCACTGAAGGAGAGGAGGACTTCTTTGAAGCTACCCAAGGGACCTTCTGGCTGTCACACTTACTAATTGCCCTCACCTGGTCATTATCCCTCTGAAGGGTGGCAATGCAACATAATAACAACCATCTCAGATTGAATTTGAATGCATTGTACTCTCCCAAAATATTTTTTTCATACCTTGAATTATTTCTCTCCATATATATTCTCCCAAGTAATCGCTGATAAAAGTTGTAACCATGGAACATCACCTGTGTCAAAGACTATCCAGGCCCCATGCAGGATAGGGTCCTCATTCCCACTTGGCTGTGAGTGGTCCAGTCCTCCAGTCCCATATTACTGCCTGCTTCCTTGGAGTACTCCTGGACCACAGTGTCAGTAGATCCTCCAGGATGCAGAAGCTGAGGGGGAGTGAGGAGTACAAAAACACCTGTGAGGGACAACCAGCAAGAGTACAAAAACACCTGTGAGGGACAACAGCAACCACCTGTGGGAGAGTAAGGTGCTCCTAAAGTCAGCTCCTGCTACAGGGCAGTTAGTAAACACCCAGCGCTCTCTGGAGCTAACTGAAGGACCTGTGTTGGGGCTTCAGGAGATCAAAAGAGCACCCTGCAACATCCTTGAAGGAATGAAAGGAGAAGATTGTCCATCTGCAGAGAAGATTATAAGGAGAGCACTCCATGCAATGGAGGCCAGTGCCCATCCTCCATTGGAAGCACAAACAGCCTCAGGAGCTATTCCGCAGCTGGAATTGAAAGCTCCACTTCCCAAAAATGGGGGAGGAAGAGATGGTTGGACACCAACTTCAGCTACTGATGAGTAAATTCGATGGGCTAAAGTATAACCCTGAAAACAGCTAAAGTTTGAGTATGTCCAGGTCAGAAAGAGGTCAGTAGCCATGATCTTAACTCCATGCCTGGCATGAGGGTAAGTGGAGCAGACTGAAAATCACAGTGCTGGTAGGGACTGGTTTCTTTCCATCCAGATCAGATTGCAGTTCTAGCCTAGGCCCAAGCCCCAGCAGGGAGGAAGCTGGGGGGACCTATGCCAACCTCTCTGGGAAATTACCAGCCAAGCTGTGGAGGCCAGTGATTATCCTACTTTGGCAGCACAAGCTGCCCCAGAAACTATTCTGTGGCTGGAATTGGAAGCTCCATTTCCCAAAAACAGGGGAGGAAGAGACAGTTGGCCACCAATTTCAGCTACTGATTGGTAGACTTGGCTGGCTAAGGTAAAACCCTGGAAACAGCTAGGGTGTGAATCTATCCAGGTTGGAAACCATTTTGACCTCACCCACAGCATAAGGGGAAGCTAGGCTGACTGAAAATTACAGTGACATTAGGAACTGGTTTCTTTCACCCAGATCAGCCTGCAGCCCTAGGCCAGGCTTCAGCCCCATCTCTGGCAGGGAGGAAGCTAGTGGGCCCTGCACTAGCCTATCCAGGTAACTGCAGGTACCTTTGGCTGGAACAGACTGAATAATGAGACGTTTACCAGGGCAACGGTGGTCATGTTTGACCCACACTGCTTAGATTGCTGCCCATACCTGCAGCTCCATCCATGCCCCAGGCAGGGGAGAAAGGAACATGAAGTTTCATCAGTCTCTCTGGGCAACTACAGTCTAGGCCTGCAGGACTTGGATTATTCACACACCTGTAACTCTGACCCTACACCTGGCAAAGAAGAAAGTTGGGAGAAGCTTCATCCATCCCTGGGGCAATGAGGGCAACTTGAGCCTCCACAGCTTATAGCACCAACTACCTCCTTGGCTCCTACTGTGCAACCAGCAAGGGAGAAAGGGTAGGAAGCTGTAAACTAAAGAGGAAAACTGTACCCAGAATAAATACTCCAGTGAACCAGATGCTAAGACACCAATGAAACATTACAATCCACACCAAGAAACAGGAAGATATGGCCCAGTTAAAGGAATGAGACAGGCCTCCAGATGACATAAAAGAGTTGAGACAACTAATCATAGATGTTCAAACAAATTTCCTTAACATATTCAATGAGATGGCTAAAGAGATTAAGGATATTAAGAAGATATTGGATGAACACAAAGAAGAATTTGAAAGCATACATAGAAAAATAGCAGAACTTATGGGAATGAAAGGTCCTTAAATGAAATTTAAAAAACATTGGAATCATATAATAGCAGATTTGAAGAGGCAGAAGAAAAGATTGTTGAGCTTGAAGAAATGGCCTCTGAAAGTGAACATATAAAAGAACAGATGAAGAAAAGAATGGAAAAAATTGAACAAGGTCAAAGGGAACTACATGGCAGCAAAAGGTGTGCAAACATATGTGTTACGGGTGTCCCAGAAGAAGAAGAGAAGGGAAAAGGGGCAGAAGGAATATTTGAAGAAATAATGGTAGAAAACTTCCCAAACCTATTGAAGGACATAGATATACATGTCCAAGAAACACCATGTACTCCCATCTGAAAAAATCTGAATAGATCAACTCTGAGACACATACTCATCAAAATGTCAAACACCAAAGGCAAAGAGAGAATTCTGAGAACAGCAAGAGAAAAGCAACACATAACATATAAGGGATACCCAATAAGATTAAGTGCTGACTTCTCACCAGGAACCATGGAGGCAAGGAGATAGTGGTATGATATATTTAAGATACTGCAAAAGAAAAACTTCCAGCCAAGAGTCTTATATCTAGAAAGACTGTCTTTCAAAATTGAGTGTGAGATTAGAATATTCACAGATAAACAGAAACTGAGAGAATTTCCAAGCAAGAGACCAAATTTTCCAGAAATACTTAAGGGCGTGCTAGAGCCTGAAAAGAAAAGACAGGAGAGAGAGGCCTGAAAGAGATTCTAGAAGTGAAGATTATATCAATAAAAGTAACTAAAAGTGTCAAAAGAGTGGTGAAAATAAAATATGACAGATAAAACTCAAATAGTCAGGAATAAACTTAACCAATGATGTAAAGCACTTGTATTCAGAAAACTGTAACTCAATGTTAAAAGAAATCAAAAAAGTCTTAAATAATTGGAGGAACATTCCATGCTCATGGATTGGAAGACTAAATATCATTAAGATGTCAATTCTACTCAAATTGATATACAGATTCAGGGAAGCAGATGTGGCTCAAATGATAGAACATCTGCCTACCATATGGAGGGTCCAGGGTTCCATCCCCAGGGCCTCCTGACCCATGTGATGAGCTGGCCCACATACAGTGTTGCTGCGCACAAGGAGTACCATGCCATGCATGGGCGTCCTTGCGTAGGGGTGTCCCATGTGCAAGGAGTGCACTCCCCAAGGAGAGCCACCCTGTGTGAGAAAAGCACAGCCTGCCCAGGAGTGGCACTGCACACACGGAAAGTGACACAGCAAGATGACACAACAAGAAGAGATGCAGTTTCCCAGTGCTGCCTGACAATGCAAGCAGATGCAGAAGAACACATAGCAAATGGACACAAAGCAGACAATGGGGAGAAAGAGAAGAGAAATAAATAAAAATAAATCTTTTTTAAAAATTGATATACAGATTTAATGCAATCCTGATAAAAATTCCACCAGCATTTTTTTAAAAAGTTATCAAATTTATTTGGAAGGGTAAGGGGTCCTGAATAGCCAGAAATATCATAAAAAGGAAAAGCAAACCCTCATCTTCAGACTTTAAATCATATTACCTAGCTATATTGGTAAAAATAGCATGGTACTGGCATAAAGACAGACCCATAGACCAATGGAACTGAATTGATGGTTCAGAAACAGACCCTCACATGTATTTCAAGTGATTTTTTACTAGCCTGTCAAACCCTCACAGCTTGGGCAGAACAGTCCATTCAACAAATGATGCTGAAAGAACTGGATATCCATACCCAAAAGAAGGAACAAGGACCCCTACCTCACACCTTATTGAAAAATGAACTCAAAATGGATCAAAAACCTAAAAATAAAAGCAAGAACCATAAAGCTTCTAGAAGAAATTGTAGGAAAGTAGCTTCAAGACCTGATGGTAGGTAGTGGATTCTTAAAGGAGATAAGAGGAGGACTGAGATGCACTACTGATATTTAACATATATAGAAGTTTTAATTAGCTTTACCATAAAAGTATGGAAATGTAGAGTGGATGGTTACAAATAGTGATTAACAGCTATTTTATAAAGGGGGTGTGGCTAAAAATGGTTGTCTAGGTATGTAAATGCTTTTGACAGAATGCTAGAGAATAATCTAGGAAATGAATAGCACAGTAAACCAAGAGGTGAATGAGAATTTTGGTTGATGGTACAGATGCAAGAGTGTCCTTTGTGAGCTAGAGCAAACATACATCATTACTGCAGGGTGGTGGGAATGTGGACAAGCATGGGAAAAATACAGCTGGAGTGACCTATGGACTGTGGTTAGCAGTAATAATATAATATTCTTGCATCTATGCTGAAGATGTACTGTGTTGATAATGGGGCAGTATGTAAAATGTGAGCCAAATATACAGTATGGATGTGGTAACAATCAGATGATATTATCTTATCTGTAACAAATGTTCCACCACAGTGAGGTATGTTGATAGAGGGGTGTTGTTTGTGAATTCTGCACATGTGCATAATTGTTTTATAAGTTTACAACTTCTCTCATAAAAAATATATTTAAAAAATAATAATAAGGTGGGTTGGGAGAAAAACACAACAAATGTAAGATAAGGACTATAATTAGTAATAAAATTTTTACAATATTCTTTCAAAGTTTGTAACAAATGTCTCATAACAACGCACAGCGTTGGTGGAGGGTTGATGTATGGGACCCCTGTATGCTGTTATGCATGTTTGTTTTGTAATTTCAGAACTTTTACTATACACTTATTGTTTATGTATGCTCATATATATATGATATAAAGATAATAATAATAGAGTGGTTTGGGGGGAAAAATACTTTGGGTAGTGGTAATATTTTGACAATGCTCTTTAATCATTAGTTTAAAAGGTTTAACAGCAATGCAAGGTTTGGTAGTAGGGTGAGTTATGAGAGTCCTATATGATGTTATATGTCTGTTTTGTAAGTTTACAACTATTACTATATACTTATTGTTTATGTGTGAGCAATATACTTCAATAGATTTTTTTAAAAAAACAACAAAAAACACCTGTGAGCCAAGTGGGGCAGTGGTTGAGTGCCTGCTTTACATGTACGAGGTCCTGGGTTCAATCTCTGTCACTTCCTTAAAAAGTTAAAAAAAAAAAAAAAAACACCTGTGAGAGGAAAAGGAAGTCTGCAGGATTGGGCATGGGAGCCACCAAACTGCCTGCAGGTTTGACAGCATCTCTGCCAGCCCAATTGAGAGGGCTGCAGTGAAGATTGCCCATTAGAGGGGTCCCAGCTTGGTTTTAAGTGGCTACACCCTTGAACCCCAGTCTTGCCCATCATTGGCTGGGGGCACTCTGAGAAGAGCGTGGTCTTGGTGCTCCAGCTGGGGTGGACCTGAAGGAGTTAACATCTGGAGGTCCTCTGCAGACCACACTCCAGGTGGAGGCCTTCCTTAGAGGCAGATCAGCCTAACTCTGCGTCTGCCCTAAAAAGGTATCGACATTTTGCCAGTCTTGAATTATTAAAACACTCTCGAGCAGGTCAGCAAATTCTTTCTTTCTTGTCCTTCTGAAATGTAGTCTATCCTCAGCCAAGATTCCATCACTCTGGCATTTTAAACCATAGCCTGGCAATCTAGCTCTTGCCCCGAGCCGATTGCTCACCTCCTCAAATTCCCTCTCTTCCTAAATCCCAGCTATTGATATGAAGGAGCAATGAAAACACCAGCTTCAAACCCTGTAACCCTTAAAAACACATTCCCAGTCACAAAAACAGTCATGTTCCTGATATGATGTCATTTATACCCTTAAGAATAGCAGAGAAGGATGTGATTTGTGAGTTTAATAAGTCTTGGGGGGCCTTCTGTCACTTGATCCAAGAAATTCTCCAAGGACTTCCCTCCAGCCTTCCACAGTATCCCCAGCACCGTCGCATGTCCCTTTCTTCTGGAACCATTAGGGAATTCCCTTGCATTTGCCAAGCATTGCTTAGATTCCTCATCATTCTGCTTTCTTCTCTGGAAGATTGGGCCTCCCCTTTGATGGACATGTCTCATATCATTTTTAGAGTTTTAAGAAGGAAGAATGTCTTCCCCTTGACTTTTTCCCTCTATGTCACATTTCTCTCATCTCATTCTCTGGACTCCCATTTTGATTCTTTCCCCTATGTTTCACACTGCCTGGTTTTCTCTGTGCATGATCTCTTTGCATTTTCTTCCAGATTGCCCTGATGGGTAGCACACACCTTGTCACTGGTTATGATCACCGATTTGCATTTGCAGTGACTGCTTCCTCTTGCAAATATCCCTCTTGGTTCAGGTCACACTTTCCATTCCTCTGGGTGAGGAGCAAAATAACCAGGCAAAACCAGTCCCAACTTTGTAGACCTTGTTCAGAGGGAGCCTTTTTTTTTTTTTAATCCTAGAGGACAAGTCATTACCCTTTATTATTTTTTAAATTAATTAATTTATTTTTAATGTTACATTAAAAAAATATGAGGTCCCCATATAACCCCCACCCCCCTCACCCCATTCATCCCATAACCATAACCTCCTCCATCATCATGGGACATTCACTGCACTTGGTGAATACATCTCTGAGCACTGCTACACCACATGGTCAATGGTCCACATTATAGTTTACACTTTCCCCCAGTCCACCCAGTGGGCCATGGGAGGACATACAATGTCCAGTAACTGTCCCTGCAGTATCACCCAGGACACCTCCAAGTCCTGAAAATGCCCCCACATCACATCTCTTCTTCCCATTCCCACCCTTGGCAGCTACCATGGCCACTTTCTCCATCTCAGTGTTACATTTACTTCCACTACTAATCACATTAGTTCCAGAATAGAGTATCAGTAAGTCCACTCTAATCTATACTCCATTCTGTGGACCTTGGGAGTCTATTTATAGTCACACCAATCCTCCACTATTCCCCTGGCCAAGGAGAACTGCCTGGCTATTCTGCACACCGAATCACCACCAATTATACATGTTTGCTTAATGATTATTGAATTGTCGATAATTAACACCACTGTGCCGTAGCCACCAGATTGCAAGACACCAAGGAAGCAGAGGGAAAAAACCCTAAGGATTCTAGTGCTTCATTCACCTTCTCCCACATGCCAGCCTCTGTCACAGTGTCAGATTTAATCTTTGTCTCCCCAGGTTTCGGCCAGCGAGAAAAATTCTCCTAAATTGACTGTCTCCACATGCAAAATGGGATCAACATTTTTGTCTGAGTTGAACAATCAATTCTTACAAAGAAGTAAAACAATCAGTTTGACTCTTTTTCTTTCCACTTAACTGTTGAGCTGAATTGACTGATCAAATAGCGACAGACTCTAAGGTAATGAAAAATACCTCCGGCACCTAGTCGCATAATGGAAGAAGAGCTCCTCCAGTCCTCCCGGCAGAGTCTTCCTTATCCAGCCTCCTCGACTGGATATTTGCATACTGCCCGCGATAAAGAGCACTGTCCTCGCTTGAGTCCTGTCCTGAGTCCCTTTATTAATAATCCACCAAGTTTCCCCAGAGTTGCTGTGGAGCCGTCGAAGGGACACGCATCTTGCTTTCACCCAAAGGTGTCCCTTTGGCTTAGTGTCCCAGAACAGAATCTGGAAACTATAGCTTCATACCCATCTGGGACCCTTCTTGCAGAAGAGTGGCAATCAGTATCTGCAATTTTGCCCCCATCTCAACCATCTCTAGGGCCTTTTCATTCTTTCTCCCAGCAACATCTGGACTCCACGTAAGTATGTGTCTGAGCCACTCTCCCTGGGGCAGCATGCCTTGGCATAAGGGCCTATGGGCACCCTCTCAGGCCCTCCCTGCCTTTACAACCTTCCTGTGAGAAAAGGAGGCCCAAGGAGCGCCTTTTATCTTCATGTTCTGGGAGGAAGGGGTGGAGGCGCACCTCGGGCGTGACTCATTGTCATCACCATTAGGAGCATCCATGGACAGGCTCATTTTATAGATTCGTTCATCCACCCATTCACTCTCTGTCTTAAAATTTAAGGCAACATAGGGAAGCGGCTGTGGCTCAATCAGCTGGGCTCCTGTCTGCTATATGACAGGCCCTGGGCTCACGTCCCGGGGCCTCCTGTGAAGGTAGGCTTGTCCATTCGCCGTGGAGCACCTCCAGGCCTGCAGACGCCACAGAGCACCGCCGGGTCCACAAGTGCCACAGAGTGCCGACTCAGCAAGGTGACACAACCAGAAAGAGAGACGAGGAAAAACAGAAGAGCGCGCTTGCGAATGGACACAGAACAGCCAGCAAGCAAGCCGCAAGGGGGGAGAGGAAATAAAATAAATAAATAAATACAGACACAGAAGAACGCACAGCGAATGGACTCAGGGCAGACAGCATACAAAAAAAGCCACTGGGGCGGGGGGATAAAAAAATTTAAGGCAACATAGATGCACAGAATGCAATAAGTAAATAAAAATTAGATGTGGTTGTTTTTTTTTAAAAAAATTAATAGCAGATGCTAAAGAAATAAACAAACAAAACAGATGGAACGCAAATCCAAACATGCTGGAGGCTAAGAAAAAAAATGCAAAGGGCAATACCCTATACTTTGGCTTATAAATAAATCATAAGTTTGTTTCTAAGGTAGGCGATCATTCTTGTAATTAACAGGGCCCATAAAAATCGATGAATATTTATCACATCTCAAGCTTCTGCTAGGCATCATGCTAGGCAATGATTGACATTGGATTTATAGGAGTCAAATAAAAAAGACAAAGGTTCCTATTTTTCACATATTCAAATGGTGGAGAGAAAAAAGAATGATAACTCCTGGGCAAGGCGTGAGGCAGTGGGCACTCTCAGACTGCCGAGATTTTAAAGAGCCTCATACTTGCTTAGGGCAGCTTGGTATCCTGTAGCAAAAACACACATATCTTTTGGACAAGCAATTCCACTTCTGAAAATGAATCCCAAAGAAATAAATGGACAAGTGTACAGAGACAGATGCAAAATGATATTTATTGATGTCTTATTTTTAATAGCAAAAATTGAAAATGATCTAAACACCCATCAATTGGAGATATGCTGAAAATTATGCAGTAATGGAAAATGAGATGGAGCTATAGCTACACTGACCCAGACAGACATCTATGATGTACTTTCAAAAGGATAATAGATTATGTATAGTACAAACACATGTTTATTTAAAAAAAGAAAGGAAAAGCTATTTTTAAATGTCTGAATCTAAACACATCTAAAAGTTAATTGCGGCTGTTTCCAGATGATGAGATTGTAGAAGGGTTTTGCTTTTTTTCTTTATACTCTTCTATATTATCCTAATTATTTTACAATGAGAATACATTATTTTTATTATCAGAACAAAAAACAAAGCCTTATGCCTGGCCTCTGGGAGATGATAGAGTTTCACTAGTCCAGACCCCTTATTTTATTTTTTTTCCATTTCATTCAGTCTTTTTTTTTTGTCTTTATTAATGTTACATTAAAAAAATATGAGGTCCCTATACACCCCCCACCCCCCTCACCCCACTCCTCCCATAACAACAACCTCCTCCATCATCATGGGACATTAATTGATCTTGGTGAATACATCGCTGAGCACCGCTGCACCTCATGGTCAATGGTCCACACCATAGCCCACACTCTCCCCCAGCCACCCAGTGGGCCATGGGAGGACATACAATGTCTGGTAACTGTCCCCGCAGCACCACCCAGGACAACTCCAAGTCCTGAAAATGCCCCCACATCACATCTCTTCCTCCCACTCCCTACCCTCAGCAGCTACCATGGCCACTTTCTCCACACCAATGCCACTTTTTCTTCGATTACTAATCACAATAGTTCATGAATAGAATATCAGTAAGTCCACTTTAATCCTTACTCTATTCCTCCATCCCATGGACCCTGGAATGGTTGTGTCCACTTCACATCTATATCAAGAGGGGGCCTTATTTTAAAGATGAGGACAGAGATCCAGTGAGGGGGCCACAAACACTGTGTAAACCTTCCGTAAGCCTGTGTACTTACCATGTTAGTGTCTGTATAGGACTTTAACGTTACACAGAAAAGGGGAGCTCTAGGGCTCAGCTCATCAGCATCTGCACGGCCACTGCTAGATCCAGCCTTTGCTTTTGTGCTTGGTATGGGACGAGGCTTCCATGAGACTCGCTGGAAGGTTCACGGCATTTTGCAGCTTGGTCTTCACCCAGCAACTGACACTCACAGGGGATAAGTCCTTCCCACCCGTGGTCTCCCGCGGAGGTCACGCCTCTGCCACCAGCTTTGAATGTGGCCTCTGCCCCCGGTTTGCTGTGGACCTGCTGGCCGATGCCGCGTCCTCGCAACCGCCGTGTTTACGGAACGTATCACCATGTCCTCGGTGCCGAGAACCTGTTTGTGTGCGTGTGGGACCTCAAGGACAAACAGAAGGCTGCAAAATGAGTAACTCAGGAAGCAAACACCCCAAATCCCATGAATGTAAAACGAAAGCTAGCGTGGTGTTCCCCTGCCAGTGTGGTCCGATTGGAGAAGGGCGCTTCTAGGAATCCGTGTAAACGTAGCACTCGGGAAAAAGGTCTGACCTGACTCTGTCTGAAAAGTGTGCTATGTGGGGAAGGGAGGGCAGTGCAGTGTCCCTCAGGCTTCCTTACACCCTCGGGGCCTTGGCTTGGAGAGACAAGCAATTCCTTTTTACTTTTTTTTTTTTTAAGATTTATTTTTTATTTATTTCTCTCTCCTTCCCACCCCCAACCCCGCCCCGTTGTCTGCTCTCTGTGTCCATTTGCTGTGTGTTCTGTGTCCACTTGCATTCTTATCAGCAGCATGGGTCTCTTTTTGTTGCGTCATCTTGCTGTGTCAGCCTTCCATGTGTGCGGCACCATTCCTGGGCAGGCTGCACTTTTTTCGCGCTGGGTGGCTCTCCTGGGTAGCAATCCTTGTGTGTGGGGCTCCCCTATGCGAGGGACACCGCTGCATGGCACAGCACTCCTTGTACACATCAGCACTGTGCATGGGCCAGCTCCACACGGGTCAGGAGGCCCGGGGTTTGAACCCTGGACCTCCCATGTGGTAGGTCCTATCAGTCGAGCCAAATATGCTTCCCCTTTTTGCTTTTATTACGCTGGTGAAGCATTTATTGGGGCAGCCTTTTCCCTCTGCTCCCCTCTCTAGAAACCAGGTCTCCATCAAGCATCTTTGACTAAGCTCATCTGTTCTAGATGGCCCAGAACAGGCCGTGAGTGGGCCGCAGGCGTAATGCACTGCCTTCGTCCTGGTTTGTCTTGGGAGGCTGAAGAGACTTCAGGAAGGTGACTGGCAATGCCCTCTGCCTACGCTGACGCCCTGTTCGGCTCTGAGGCGTGGGTGGGTGCAGAGGGCAGGGGCGGAGGCTTGGCGGGGTGGGCTGGGTTTGGCTCCATTTATCGGGTCCTCAGATCTGGTCCCTGGAGGAACTGAGAGATCAGGACTCAGAAGGCAATGTTGCTCATCTCTCTCTGCAGAGGGTGGCTGGTGAGCAGGGCCTTCCGAAGTACAATATCCAGAGTTCCAGAGTTTGCAGGAAAAACTCTGGAAAGGCCCCTGAATTTGTCCATTCCCTCTCCTCCCACTCCCAAGAATGGTTTACGGATTGGCAGGGTGGGGATTCCGCCGGACTTGTACCTTTCTGCCTCCACTCTCCCGTGTGGTTGCTTTCACTGGGATCCTGTCGGTAACCTTTCACCAGCAGCGGTGGAGGTGCAGTGACGTTGGGGCTGAATTACAGGCCAGGCAGAAGGTAGTGAAGATACCTTCTCCCTTCCTCTCTGCAAGCCCCGCATTGCAAGAACTGAAAATATCTGAAAATATCCTCCGTCCACTCCTGGATGCTAAACCTGGCATTTCACTCATCTTTCATTCATTCTTTCTTTTATTCCTACTGTCAAGCACTATATGGCTGGAGATTCACCGGCAAGGAGATGTGATCCCAGCCCTCATGGGGTGTACACAGGGTATGTATATATTAATATAAACATTAATCAAAGGATCACAGCAATACATATACAGTTTGACACTGTGATAAACACACACGGTGTCCTGGCGTATCCCATGAGGTCCAGAGGGGGCCCATCATTAGTTCAAGGCACCCAACAAGCCCCGTGTGTGTGTGTGTGTGTGTGTGACACTCTTGGAAAGGAAGGGAACAGGTCTGTGACTTGTTGTGTGCCTACTCCGTGCCACTTACTTTACATACCCAATCCACTTAATTATCAGAAAGCCCCGTGAGTTTGGGCCTATTATTCCTGATTGACCAACCAAAACCTGAGTTCAGAGGCTGAAGCCACTGGCCCATGGCCACGTGCCTTGAGACGGACAGAGCTAAGGTTTATACCCAGCCACCTTATGACATGTTAGCTCCTTAGTGGGAAAGGAGGCATCTGAGAAGGTGCTTTTATTTTAGAGCATTAGGAAACCTGAGGGTGGGGGAAAGAGAAGAAGGGAGGTCAGGGGAGTTCCCAAGGGAAGGAAGGAGAAAGGATGCCGAGTAGGGACTCTGGTCAAGTTCAAGTAAACTACGGATTTCCCAGCAGGGTCAGCTCTGCCCTGTCCAACCATCTCTCTCAGGATAAAATGGAAAGGCCGAAGATTCCTGTCATAGGCAAAACCCTGCTGTGCTATCACTAGGGGGGATAGTAAGGCTATTTACAGCTGATGGGGCACAGCAGGAACGAGTGCCTGGGCACGGGGTGGCCCCTGCTACCTGAGGCATGAACCTTCCGGTGTCTGGACCAGGGGGTCCTACTGGGCTGGGGAAGGATGAGCCGAGGCACCTGTTGCTATGCACGGGAGGCAATGGGGAGGGAGGTGGCCGGTGTCTGTTTACCAAGTGGTACAAATATATTTCGATATTTTAGCTACTGGTACCCATTCCAGTCTGTTGAACAGCAGCCCTGGCTGTTACTGTTTCAGTTACAGCTTAACCAGAAGTAAACATTTTAGAAAATAATAATAAGCCAGTATCTCCTAGATGGAATCTGTCTGAAAGTCTTGTCTTGTTTAACCCAGTGTAAAACAAATCCCTGCCCTCCTGCCTTTTTGTCCTTGTCGTCTGTATGTGTATCAAAAAATTAGTCATCTTTAAGTATACAACTCAGTGAAAGTAATTACATTCACAGTGTTGTGCGACCATCACCACTGTCTATTGCCAAAATTTTCTGTCACTCCAAGCAGAAAGTCTGCACCCACTAACCCCTGCTTTCCCTTTGGCCTGCCTGGTCCTGAGGCCAATTGTGGTTGCCCATAGAGCTTGCACTACTGTCCTGTTGTTGAAAACGATTCCCTTGTATCTGTGTCTATATCAACAGTGGAAAGCAAAAGAGGGACAGAGCTTCAGGAAATATGGTGAAAACATATTCCCTTATAGAAGAGTAAATACTTCCTACACATTTTCTCATATTTAAAAAAACGTGCTTGGGTCCAAATGACAAACTCGTCCGACTTTACTCACAATGTCCCCTGCTTGTGCTCCCTAGCCCTGGGTGTCTGTGACCCATCACTTAGCTCAAACTCCAGGTTATAAGTGGCAGGAAATGCGAGTCTGTATTTTCACATGGAGATGCTTATGCGGATGGTGCAGCAATCAGGCTTGGAGCAGGAGCCGTAAATAGTAAATATCTTCAGCTTTGTGGGCCACAGGGCTGCTGTCACAGCTACAAAACTCTGCTGTTGTAATGCAAAAGTGAGTCGTAGAGACTTCCAGATGGTGAGCTAGAAAGACATAATGGGACTCTCTTCTCTCCCAGAAAAAATAGCTAGAGGACAGGCTGAAACGACCTGGAAAAGATCTTCTAGGGTTTAGGACACCAGGTGAAGCCCAGATGCCATCCAAAAGAGAGAGGGCAAAGAAAAAGAATTGCAATGGCAACATTGAGTTGAAACCTGCGGCTGCTGCTGCTGGCACCCTTTCCCACACTAAACACACTTTAGAATTCTCGGTCCTCTGAGTAGGCTACAGACGAAGGGAGCTCTAGGGATCTACCACCCCAGGAAAGGGGAGAGACACAGCCTCAGGCTGACTCAGGTTCTGACCCACACCTTTGGTCTGCTGTGTCCCAGGAGCCCTTCCAGGCCGGTGCGGTCATGCCATTGTTTGCCCTGGGAGCAGGAAAGGGACTAAGGAGATGTGGGACTAAAGAGATCCAAACCTCCCAATCTCCTTCTGTACTGCCTGAAAGTGATTGTTGAAGACGCAGAGGGGAGTGGAATTATTTCCTACCCAGGTAAAGGGAGGGGGCTGTTGGAGAAGACTGGAGAACTGTCTCTGAGAAGGTTCAAATTACAGGGCTCTTAGCCTCCAGCAGGATCCTCTATCACATTGATCTGGTCTGGGTTGCAACAAACACCCTGATCCTGCATTGAACTGAGAGGGCTGCCAAAGCGCACCATCTGCTGGCAGACTAAGGAAGTGCAAGTGAGAAAATTGAAAATAGATAAAGAGTGGCCTTTTCCAGCCTTTATAGCCTCCTCCCCTAAGGCCATAGGGAGTGGGTCTGCAACCCATGAGTCCAGAGCCCAGTTTTCAGCACCTAACAGGGACAATCCTAAGGATTCAAGTCAAACCAAGAATAAAAAAGCAGCAGAAACACACAGCCTCCCACCATGAAATCCCTATGAAAGAAAGAAATTGAGCATCTGAGTAAACTATCATCCTAATCAGATGCCTAGACATCAGCAAAAAATAAGGAGCCATGCTAAGAAAATGGAAGACACGGCCCAAGAAAAGGAATATATCAGAGCCCCAGAAGAGACACAGGATTTGAGAGAACTAATTAAGGAGATACACACAAATTTCCAAAATCAAATTAATGAGTTGAAAGACAATATGGCCTAACAGACAAATACAGAATGTTGCATCCAAACTCAGCAGGTTATACATTCTTCTCAAGTGCCCCTGGAACTTTCTCCAAGAGAGACCGCAAGTTAGGGCACAATGCAGTGCTCAATAAATATAAAAAGATTGAAATTATACAAAGCACCCTCTCAGATCATAATGGAATGAAACTGAAAATCAATCATAGATAGGAAAAAGGTAAATTGGCAAATGTGTGGAGGCTAAACAACACACTCTTAATCAGTGAGTCAAAAAAGAAATCGCAAGTGAAATGAGTAAATATATTGAGACAAATGAAAATGAGAACACACCTTTATGGGATACAGTGAAAGCTGTCTGGAGGGGGAAATTTATAGCCCTAAAAGCCTATATTAAAAAAGAAGAAAGAGCTAAACTCAAAGATTTAACTGAAGAACTAAAGAAACTATAAAAAGAACAGCAAACAAATCCCAAAACAAGCAGAAGGAAAGAGATAATAAATATAAGAGCAAAGATAACTGAAATTGAGACAACAACAAAAAACAATATAGAAAATCAACAGAACGAAAAGCTGGTTCTTTGAGAAGATCAATGAAAGTGATAAACCACTAGTTAGACTAACAAAGAGAAAACAGACACAAGATGCAAATAAATACAATCAGAAATGAAAGAGGGGAAGTTACGACTGGCCCCATAGAAATAAAAAGGATCATGACTGGATATTATGAGAAACAGTATGCCAACAAATTAGTCAACTTGGATGAAATGGACAAATTCTTAGAAATGCACAAACCACTGACACTGATGCTACAAGAAATACAAGAACTTAACAAACCAATCACATTTAAAGAGACAGAATCCATCATCAAAAATCTTTAGGCAAAGAAAAGTCCAGGATCAGATGGCTTCACAGGAGAAATCTACCAAGCATTTTGAAAAGAATAAGCACCAATCCTGTTTAAACTCTTCCAAAAAATTGAAGAGGAGAGGACGTTACCCAACACATTTTATGAAGCCAATTTCACCCTAATACCAAAGCCAGATAAAGACACTATAAGAAAAGAAAATTAGAGACCAATCTCTCTAATGGACATAGATGCAAAAATTCTCAACAAAATACTTGCAAAGCAAATCCAACAGCATATCAAAAGATTTATACATCACAACCAAATGTGATTTATTCCTGGTATGCAAGGCTGGTTCAACATAAGAAAATCAATCAATGTAACACACTACAATAACAAAATGAAGGAAAAAAACACACATGATCATCTCAATCAATGCAGAAAAGGGATTCGACAAAACCCAGCATCCTCTCTTGATAAAACACTTCAAAAGATAGGAATAGAAAGAACATTCCTTAATATGATAAAAGGCATATATGAAAATCCCGCAGCCAATATCATACTCAATTGGGAAAGGTTGAAAGCTTTCCCTCTGAGATCAGGAATAAGACAAGGATGCCCACTGTCAACCATTGTTATTCAACATTGTACTAGAAGTTCTAGCTAAGCAATTAGACAAGAAGAAAAAAAATAAAGGCATCCAAACAGGAAAAGAGGAAGTAAAACTCTCACTATTTGTGGATGACATGATCCTATATTAGAAAATTCTGAAATGTCTATGACAAAGCTATTTGAAATAATAAATGATTTCAGCAAAGTGGCAGGATACAAGATCAACATGCAAAAACAGTAATGATTTTATACACTAGTGTTGAATAATCTGAGGAGGAAATCAGGGGAAAAATTCCATTTACAGTAGCAACAAAAAGACTCAAATACCTAGGAATCAATTTAACCAAAGAAGTATCAAACCCATATGCTGAAAACTACAAAACAATGTTAAAAGAATTCAGTAGAAACCTAAATAAATGGAAAGACATTCTGTGTTCTTGGATTGGAAGACTAAATATTGTGAAGATGTCAATCCTACCCAAACTGATTTATAGATTCAATACAATACCAAATTCCAACAGCCTCCTTTACAGAAATAGAAATGGTAATTACCAAATTCACTTGGAAGGGAAAGTGCACCCAAATAATAAAAGCATTCTAAAAAAGAAAAGCTATGTGGGAGGAATTTTACTGTCTGACCTTGAAACATATTACAAAGCTACAGGGGACAAAACAGTCAAAACAGCATAGTACTGGCATAAAGATAGACACATTGATCAATGGACTAGAATTGAGAGTCCAGAAGTAAACACTCACCTCTATGGTCAACTGATTTTTTTTTAAGGAATTTTTAAAAAATTTTATTTTATTTATTCCTCTATCCTTCCCCCCCTGTTGTCTGCTGTGTCCACTTGCATTATCCTGTGGCGCTGGAAAACTGCATCTCTTTTTTGTTGCATCATCTTGCTGAGTCAGCTCTCCATGTGTGCGGCGCCACTCCAAGGTGGTCTGCACTTTTTTCACATGGGGCAGCTCTCCTTGCAGGGTGCACGCCTTGCGCGTGGAGGACCCCTACGTGGGGACACCCCTGCATGGCACGGCACTCATTGCACAAGGCAGAAGTACTGCACATGGGCCAGCTCACCACATGGGTCAGGAGGCCCTGGGGATCAAACTCTGGACCCTTCATATGGTAAGCAGAGGCTCTATCAGTTGAACCATGTCCATTTCCTCAACTGATTTTTGACAAACCTACCAAGTCCATGTTAATGGGACAAAACTGTCTCTTCAACAAATGGTGCTGGGAGAACTGGCTATCTACAACCAAAAGAGTGAAAGAGGACCCCTACTTACTCCCTATACAGGAATCAACTCAAAATGAATCAAAGACCTAAATATAAAAGTCAGAACCATAAAACTAGTAGAACAAAATGTAGGGAAACATCTTAAAGACCTTGTGATAGGCCATGGCTTCTTGGACATTACATCCAAAGCATGAGTAATAAAATAAATAAATAAATAGGACTTACTCAAAATTAAACACTTTCGACCTTCACAGGACTTTATCAAAAGGGTGAAAGGCAGCTGAATCAATGGGGGAAAATATTTGGAAATCACATGTCTGACAAGCATTTAATATCCATGATATATAAAGAGATGTTGCAACTAAACAATAAAAAGACAAACAACATAGTTTAAAAATGGGCAAAAGACTTGAATAGACATTTGTCCAAGAAAGAAATACAAATGCCAGAAAAAACACATGAAAAAATGCTCAACATCAATAATGATTAGGGAAATGCAAATCAAAACTACAGGGAAGGAAGGAGAGGTAGCTTGATGGATTGGGCTCCTGTCTAACATATGGGAAGCCCTGGGTTCACTTCCCAGTGAAGGCAAGCTGACTCGTACCCACAGAGAGCTGATGGCCTGCTCCCATGGAGAGCTGGCGCAGCAAGATGATGCAATAAAAGGGCGACAAGCAGACACAGAAGAACACACAGCAAATGGACACAGAGAGCAGACAGCAAGCAAGCAGCAAGGGGTGGGGAAATAAATTTTTTTTAAATCTTAAAAAAAAACTACAATAGATATCATTTCACACCTGTAAGATTGGCCACTATTAAAAAGACAGAGAACTACAAGTATTGGGGAGGATGTGGAGAGACAGGGAGACTTAATCACTGTTGGTGGGAATATAAAACAGTACAGTCATTGTG
This sequence comes from Dasypus novemcinctus, assembly GCF_030445035.2. NCBI lineage: Eukaryota > Metazoa > Chordata > Mammalia > Cingulata > Dasypodidae > Dasypus > Dasypus novemcinctus. The sequence continues at coordinate 47,024,862 of NC_080694.1, read as the reverse complement.
GAGGACTGTTTAGCAGTTCCTAAAGAAGTTGAATATAGAGTTGCCATGTGACCCTGCAGCACCACTACTGGATATATACCCAGAAGAACTGGGAGTAGTGGCATGAATAGGCATCTGCACATGGGCATTATTCACAATTGCCAAAAGTTGGAAACAACCCAGGTGTCCATCAACTGATGAACGGATAAACAAACTGTGGTATGTTCACATGATGGAATACTATGCAGCTGTAAGAAGAAATGAAGTTGTAAAACATATGACAACATGGATGAAACTGGAGAACATTATGTTGAATGAAGCAAGTCAGACACAAAAGGACAAATACTGTATGACTATGAACTAAATATATTGTGTAGCATATTGTATGATTCCATTTAAGTAAAATGTCAATATAAATCAATTTATAAAGATGAAATTTGGGGAAGCAGATATGACTCAAGCAGTTGGGTGCCTGCATACCACATGGGAGGTCCCAGGTTCAGTTCCCAGTGCCTCCTAGAGAAGACAAGCAAGACAGTGAGCGGAAACAATGGACCAGCACAGCTAGCTGATGCAATGAGATGACACAACAAGATGCTGCAAGAAGGAGACATAACAAGGAAACAATGAGAGACACAACAAATAGGGAGTGGATGCAGCTCAAGCAATGGGGCATTTCCCTCCCATGTGGAAGGTCCCAGGTTCGGTTCCTGGAGCCTCCTAAAAAGAAGACGAGCAGACCCAGAAAGCACACAACAAGCAGACAGAGAACAGACAGTGAGTGCAAACAACAGGAGGAGGGGAGGAATAAATAAATTAAGTAAATCTTAAAAAAAATTAATAAAGATGAAATTTTGTCAGTGGTTATATAGGGTTAGGGAAGGGATACTAAGGGGTGTGGAGTTTTTCATTTTGGAGTAATAATTCCAAAAATTTTTTGTGATGATGAATGCACAAAATTGTGGTTGTACTAAAAGTCACTGTTTATACACCTTAGATAGATCGTATGGTATGTGACTATATCTCAATAAATCTGCTTAATAAATAAATGAATAGTTGTGCAAAAAGAGCCAGTGATAGCAGTTATGTACAGCAGGGGAAATAGAGATTGAGAGGTGAATTTTCTTGTTTGTCTGTTTTCTCGTTTATTATTATTATTGAAATAATGGAAATGTTCTAATAATGATTGAAGTGATGAATGCACAACTATGTGGTTATACCAAATAGCATTGATCGTATACATTGGATGAACTGTATGCTTTATTAATATGTACCAATAAAATTGATTTGTTAAAAAATACATATAGCAAAGGTGATGCACGTAAAAAAAAAGTGCTATGATTGATCCTCAAGAATTCATACTCAAGAACAGGAGACTAGAATATGGGAATATTCCAAGAACAAGCATAATTCTTGGAACTTCAAACATTGAGAGCAGGTGATGGAAATCACCCAGAGAGTAGAATAATAGCAATATAAATGAGATGGAAAATAGGGGTGCATGGGGGGCTGGGCAGACAAACCAGCAGCTGTCCATCATATACAGCCTCGAATATCCCAGGAGAGTTGTGAATAGTTCATACGGGCATAGAAGTAGGGAGTGGTTGGGACTTGGGGAAGGGATGAGATGAACTAGTTTGAGAGCCAAGTTCTGGAAGGTCAGAGGGGGGTCCCAGCTGGAAGGCATGCTCCTTGAGGAGCTGGAGGGGAGTTATCTGCACGAATGGGCTTTAGGTCCCTTAGCCCTGTCATCCCTAAGGGTGTTTGCCTTGTGCCCTGATGTCCCTGCAGGCCTGAGGCTAAGACTAGGGCAGAGAGCCACATCCTGGATGGTGGCTGGGTGGCGGGACCTTTATGGGTATCCTCAGGTAAGTCACTTACTTGTGTTGGAACAAAACGGGGCTTCCTTGGGCAGAGGGGACCGTGCTGGCTTGTGGGTCTAAGGAAAGGGGTCTTGATTTTGGCTCCTTCACTTATTAGACATTAGACCTATGTCGTGTGGCTACTGGTGACTTGAAAGGTAACTAGTCCAAGTTGAGATGTGCTGTGAGCGTAAAAACACACTGGATTTTGAAGACAGTACAAAGCATTGCGAAACCTCTCACAAATCTTTTAACATTATTAATGTTAACATTTTAATATTAACATGAAATGATGTTTTGGATATATTGGGCTAAATAAAGTATAATCTAAAAAAAAAGCAGTCGTAGACATTATGCAAACAAATGAGCATGACGGTGTTCTATAAAACTTTATTTATAATGAAACAGATGGCAGATGGGTAGGATTTGGCTCACAGGTCATAGTTTGCAACTATTCTAGGAAATAATGAGGTAGCCTACGACAGTGCCTGGCAGGCGGTGGCGTCTTAGTCTGAGAATACCAAAGAGCAGAGCCCAAGACAAAGACTGGCAGCTTGGGCGAGTGGTTAAATCGGCAATGGATCCCAGGCAAGGACTGGAACAGGGGCTAAACAGGGAAAGAGGGAGATACAACGCAAAGATACATCCTTGGGTTGGCCACCATGAGGGACAATTGCATGCCAACTTCCCAGGATTTTCTGAGAAGTCTTTTGGAATGTGTCCTGGACCTGCTCCTTCAAGGGACAGATAAGGGAAGCATTTATTAGACAGCTCTCACCCCTCATTGGCCAAGGTTTGCCCATGGAGTCTTCTTACTCCCACACTTCTCAGTTGTGCATGTTTACCTGCAGAGTGGCTTCTACACATGATCTGGAATCAAGCCCAGGGGTGGACATGAAGAGCCTTAGGTCTGTGTCTCAGGTGCACCTGCAGGAAAATGGCACAGAACGAGTCACTGAGGCATGGCTGGATTTAAGAGGGGAAGCCAAAAGGATTTGACAAGTGGGGTCTGCTTCAGTGACCGTTCATTCATTCTGAGATCAATCAGTATTTGAGTTCATCATTGTCAGGTGGGGACCTAGGAGAACAGCAATAGCTTCTAGGCTTGTCATACCTAGAAATGGTGCCAAGCCGAGAGGCCTCATGGAAATCTACAGCTGTTTTCTGTAGAATTCTCCTTTCCTTTTTAATTAGAGAGAATTGCTCATGTTTAAAAATTGTGAAGCCCTAGGATATTTATAATATATAGACACTCCTTGTTTTTCAGTGCTATTGCATATTCCATTTACATACATGTTTATTAAGCATTAATCATTGCAATAATCATGCAAGACAGTCATTCCCATTGTATAGATAGAGCTTGAGTGCAGAAAAGTGAATACCTCGCACATTTTGGCAAATGTTTCTTGGTCTCCACATGCTCTGTCATTCAGTTACTAACTAGCAGAGGGAGATTTAAAATCCAGGCCCCTGGTTCTGCATCCCTTCCTCTTTTCACCATAGACTCGGAAGAGAATGGAGAGACGATTCACTTTAACCTTTGGCTCAGTAAAACGCTTTGTGTTGGTGCCCCCCTGGTGTCCAGGAAAATGATCTCGTACCCGATATTTAACTGATAGAACTGATCACTGATCAGGACACAGAAGGGCCCCTAGGGAGGGCCACTTGCCCTACCTGTTCAATGGAACCTGTGGGGTCCCTGGAGGGAGATGCTGCGAATGGGGAGGAGGAGCCCCGGAAGCGGGGGGGGCGGGGGGGGGGGGGAAGTGAAAAAGGGCAAAGGTCGTGAGGATGGCCTGGGAAGGTCAGACTTCCCGGGAGAGCTGCTGGCTGCTTCCTCTGAAAGTCGAGGCTGCTGGCCTTGGAAAAGTCCCCCAGAAGAGTCCCTCCTTCAGACCTCTGGGCCTCCCTTAAAATGAGACAGGGTGGGGAGGGGGCGGCTAGGGGAGCGGCATCCGTGGTGGGCGCACCCGGCCTCTGCTGGAATCCCTCGGCGCTCTGCGGCCTTCGCAGCTGTGGACTCCCCCAGGAGTTGTCCGGAGACATGTGATTTTACATATCTGACAGCTAAATCAGAGATCCAAATGCCAAATCCGGCACTCAGGAACATTATGTGGATTTGTGACACTCCCAAGGGGACTTCGGATCCATAAAGCAATGAATGGATTACAATGAGGCATAAATAGAGCATTTTCATCTGTGACATACAATCTTGCGCTATTATTTCCCACATTGTTAGGTGAAGGAAATCTATACTCCCTCTCTCAAGTCTGATCTCAGAAATTAAAAGGAAAAAAATAGAGCTTGAAAAAAGGAAAGCTGCTCAACGCATTAGGAATAAAACTAAGAACAACGTACGATCGTTCTGTCAAGGTCATTAGTAAGATAGGGTGAACTCCGGGGTCACACACATTGTCAGCAAGCAACAAGCTCCCACCCTGTGTCAACTCAGCCACCAGCTACTTCGGGGGCTGTGAGCGAGTCACATCATCTCTCTGGGCCTCAGTTTCCTCATTTGCCGGATAGACCCCAAGGTTGTGGGTAAGAGGAATCATATGTGGTGCAGGGAGAAAATATTAGAACTTCTCTTTATCCTTTTGAAATTGCTCACTTTGCATATGCATTTATAATGCACATTATGTTAGTTTAGTAACTAGTACAGGGCTATTGCATATAAACAAATATGCATCTACCGGAAGGATATGCTCAAAAATGCTTTCCTGCCACGTGAACAAAAAGCAGAGCAGCCACGGGTATAACCCATCCTGGTCATTTCATTGATGATGGGTAGGTCACTGGGATGATAGAGTCCATAATTTTGTGAATTCGAGGGGACTTCTCAGCGGTTTTCCTGGGACCCCAACATGAGTGAGGAGGGTATCAGCTGTCCAAGGAAAAAGGCTGGTGCCCAAGTGCATCGGGCCACAGATGTGTGGCCTCAAAACCCGCAAGATGCAATTAATGGGCCACGTAAGAGCTGTGCCTTCCACGGTCAAGTGCGGTGCCGCCATATTTTTGCGAATAACCATACTCCTTTGTGTTTGATTCACACCGCAGAGTTCACAATCAATTTCAAAAATAATTTTACATGTCCGCGGCAGAGTCAAGACATGTGCCGTTTTCCTATTTTACATAGGAAGAGAGTTAGAAGGGTATGACTTCCCCAAGGCCACCTAGCCAGTAGGTGACAGGGTTGCCTCGCGGCCCCGACCCCCCACCCCCTGGCCTGTTCTCCAGATAAGGACTCCGGGACTCTTTGCACTTATAACCCAGTGAAAACGTGTCCCCTGCCTCCCGGGGAGAAGGAGGTGACCGTGTTTGAGTGGGTCGGTGCCAACACAGCCCGGCTGCTTAAAGAAACAACGCGGGGCTCGGGCGCCCCAGTTGGCGGATCAATAGCTTGCTTCTCGCGTACACAAGACCTCGCATTATTCAGCGAGGCCTGGCAGAGGGAGAAAAGCAGATGCACGGGCGCCTCGTGCCACCAGCTGTCACGCCTTGCTCCGCTGCCGTCCCTGACGAGTGCTGTCGTGACAGCCTCTACACAATTGCCGGGAGCAGCCTGCTAGGAACGGGCGCAGAGAGGCGTGTTGACAGAGGTGGGAGGGAACAAAGAGCACATGCGGGCTCCCACGAAGGCACTTTGAAGACGGCCCGGGCTCCTGCCCGGCGTGTGGGGCGGCCACACCCCTGAACCGGCCGCAGGGGCCCCTGCCTGCCAATGGGACCTGCCTCTCTGGGAGAGAAGCCACCCTCGTGGGCCCCTGCTGTTCTTCATTCAGTCCCCTCGGGGCTGTCGGCCCCCGATGACGACCTGCAGAAGCCCTTTATCTTCTTTACCCTACGGTGGCTTTGCTGTGGCTAGACGGGCACCGTAATAAAACATTGCTCTGCGAGCCGCGGTGGCGCATGTGGGGTGGTGGTGTAATTTGTTTACACATCGGCTTCCTCCTCCGACTGTAATTCCCTGAAGGACAAAGACCCTGTCTTGTTTATTTCTTCTTCTCCAGAGGCTCCCGCAGCGTCTAATCCATGGAAGGCATGCAACACTTGTCTCCTGAATGAATGAAGTGTAGCCCACGTGTTGTCTGCCCCTCCGGGAAACCTCTTTTGGCCCTGTGTTAGCCTTAAAGCCAGACTCAGAAACTCCTAAAATTCACCAGAAAGGATGATTTTAATGAAATCGGCTACGATGCCTATCACTGACAAAGGATTACTATCAGAATATGTAATGTCTACAAATCAATAGAAAAAGACAAATAATCCAATTGAAAAACGGTTGGACCAAGGATTGAATAGGGAATTCACAAAGGGGGAAGCAAGTAGTCAGTGTAAATACGAAAAAAGAAAGCTCTTCCTCGTCCTCCGGGAATGCGAGTTCAAAACAATGAGATGCCGTTTTATCCCCTTCGGATTAGCAAGAATTTTAAAAATCTGACTTGGCAATGCTAAGGAGAGCTGTGGCTTCTCTTCTGTTGCTGGTGTGCATGTAAATTGAGGCAACCACATTGAAGGGCAATTTGGCAACAGCAGGCAAAGTTGGAATTGTGCATACCTAAGCAGCAATTCCACTCCTAAGGCATATCCTAGCAATATTTCTCAACCGTTTATGCAGAGAATTCAGGCCTCAGCCCCTAAGGCGTCCATTATATGAAATGAATTAGCTTCTCATTTATGCCTCTAGAATGGTGCCAGTTCTGTATCATCCCCTGGCGAATTGAGAATATATTCATCTTGGGGAGGGAACCCTGGCTGAGAAAGGCATAGCATTGACCTTAAAGACATGTAGAAGAATGTTAGTGCCGCGTTGTTTGTAATAGCAAAAAATTCAAAGCAACCTAAAAGAAGAGGAAAACAAATGGATTGTGGAATATTCATGCAGTGAAACTCTCTACAGCAGCGGGGGGAAAAAAGATGACTTAGAACTACATATGTCAACAAGGGTAAACATAAAAATTCTCCCTATGGGGAATGCAGAGTCAAATCACAGAGGAATACACATGGTAGAGTTCTATTTCCCTTGAAATGTTAAAATAGCAACTCTAACATATATTGCTTATATATTCTTATATATGTGGTCAGAGTGTTTTTTAAAAAAGCATGCAGGTGGATGATAAACTCAAGAGTCCAAGGAGTGGATACCCTAGAGAGGAAGATGAGTAGTGGAAAGTCATATACATACACATCAGTTTCAATTATATTGATAACATTTTATTTCTTAAGAAATCTGAAACATATATGGAAAAAAAATGCTAAGATTTGAAAAAGCTGGGTAGTGAGCACCCAAGTCTTCTTTATATTATTTCTTGTATTTTTCAGAATGCACCATATTTGAAATTTTTAAGAAATAGACTGCCTACCACTCACTGCCATCCGTCCCCTCTGCACACACCGAAGCCCCCTGCACTAAATGATGCCTGCTGGGACAGACAGAGGAAGTTTTCCTCTGAGGAGATTATTTTAGACAGGATTGGATCATCTAACTCACCAGTTCAAAAAGGTATGCTGCTGCTTGAGTCCTGCTTGACAAAGTCTAAATTCCTCGGGCTGGCATTCAAAGCTCCGGGCAAGCTGGATCAGAGATTCCTGGGCTAATCTTCAATCTCATCTTTAGCACTTCACATTCCATTCAGATTGGAGTGTTTGCCACTCTCTCGATATACCTCATGCTTTTTTGTCCATTTCATGCTTTTGCGGAGCATAATTTTGCTTCAGAACTCCTTCCCTCCTTCTTGTGATTTGACATTACGCATCAAAAGCCTCAACAACGTGCCTACTCTTTGGCACAGCAACCCTTCTGCAAGAAAAATAACTCAGGAGGTGTTGAAAGATTTAGCTTAAGAATGTTTACTGTAGCATTATCTCTAAAGGCAGAATATTAAAAACAACTGTAGTGTCCAAGGAGGGTTTGTTTAAATAAATCCATTCCACATGGCATGTAGCACATAAAATCACAAGCTTCTGAGTCAAAAAAAGGCAGACTACCCAGGTCAAGTCCCAGTTCTGGAACATTCTGGCACATTCTAGCACATTCCAGCTTTGTGACTTTAGCCTTTCTTGCCTCCACATTATAATTTGTAAAATGGAGATATACTAGTACTTACTTCACAGAGCTATTGTGGGGATTGTGTTAATATTTGTTAAAGCTATTAGAATAGTGCCTGACATGTTGTAAATTTACTTACAAATAGCTGATTCTGGGCATATCTCATCTGTCTTCTCATCAGCAAACTCTTGAAGCAAGGAATGTCTCTGTCTAATGTGGTGACCCCACTGAAACTTACATGGTACTTGGCACAGATAAGGATTTAAAATGCACATGTTGAATGCAAGAATGAATAATATTCCCACTGAATACTTTGATTCTGGGTTCTAAACCCAAATCTAGTTCAAGTGAACTAGAAATGGAATTAATTTGTGAGGGTCAAGTAGAAGAACCCAAGGATTAGAAAGTGAGTCCTACCAGGGAAGTACAAAGGAACTAGATTTTGATGGAAAACCAAGTCACTGAAGAGAGAGAATGGAATCGTGGAAGAGAAGGAGGAGGATGGGTTCTGCAATCAGGGTGACCCAGTGTAAACTCTGTTCTTGCCACTAACTAACTAGCTGAGGGGCCTTAGCCCAATTTTCCTAATCTCCAGTCTAAGGTTCCTCCTCTGCCCAAGATGGACCATCATGCTGACCTTTTTAAGTTTGATGTAAAGTTTACAAGTACTAATAACTGATAACTTGGGTTCCTATGTACCAGGCCCTGTTCTGAATTATTTTCATATTATGTCATTTAATCCTCACAACAACCCCATGAGCTACCATTATTTCTCCTATTTTATGGGGATGGAAATAGCACAGAATGTGTAAGTAACCTGCTTAGTTTGCCAAGGCTGCTGTGATAAAACGCACAGACTGGCTGCTTCAACAACGGGGGTTTACTGCTGCCCAGTTTTGGAGGCCACATGTCCAAAATGAAGGTATCAGCAGGTTGTGCTGCTTCCAAGGTCTGTAGCCTTCTGGTGCAGCTCAGTCTCTGCCCCATCACATAGCCACCTGTCTCCTGTCCCCTCCTCCCACTTCTACGCCTGGTCTATGTCTCTGTCTGGTTGCCCTCTCCTTATGAGGACTTCAGTTCCATTGCTCGAAGGCCCCCCTTTTTCAATGTGGCCTCATCTAAAGAGCATCTCTGAAGATCCCATTCACAAGTGGCCCCCCCCGCAGGACCAGGGCTTAGCAATTGAACATGTCCTCATGGGAGACATGATTCAATCAACACACCTACCCAAGCTCCTACACGGTGTTTTCATCTTCCCAAATCAATATACCAGAAATGAGTTGACTGGTATAGTGGGGATTTATTGGCTTACAACCTTACAGTTCTGAAGCTGAGAAAAACGTCCAAATCAAGGCATCATCATCCGGTGATCCTGGACTCCTCTGTCTCATGGCAAGGCACATGGTGGTGTCTGCTGGTCTCTTCCTTCTCTTCTGGGTTTCGTTGCTTTCAGTTTCTGGCTTCTGTCTCTCTCTCTCTTTGAATTTTGTTTTCTTATATAAAGGACTCCAGCAGGAGGATTAAGACCCACCCTGGGCCATGCCACAACGGGAGCAACCTAATCAAACTGTGCTCCTTACAATAGGTTTATACCCACAAGACTGGATGAACTTTAAGAACCTAATTTTCTGGGGTCCATCCAGTTTCACCCTGCCATACACAGCTTGGAAGCTAGAGGAGATCTGGAGCCAAGACTGACTCTGCAGTCCATGCTCTTAATTTCAGGTGAGAGTCACTGGAGTTCCAGGGAGTCTCAAAGTGTTCCTGGGGAATACATACGTATTCCCTTGATGTGCATCATCATCCACCGTCCCCAAGAGGCATTTTGTCACAGGATTGTTTGAAGTCCTGTCCTCATTACTCAGCAAGTCTCAGTTCAAATTATGCACTTTTCAGAAGCTTCACACAGCAAAGCCCTCAGGTGCAGCTGGGGCATGACAGGCTGGGGACTGAGGCCACTACTCTTTCACTGCAGATAAAATGACTCATTCGGGTGACCCCAGAGAGAGGCCTAACTCCCAAGGCTGACTGTACTTTCCCTAATAACTGTGCCCCCCACCCCCCACAGGAGAAGTGGGTGCTATATGTAGACTAGTTATAGCCACTTTTCAAGGTCCCTGCTGACTTGAAGATAGAACAGGGCTTGAGTAAATGCAATCCAGATCATCCCCCAGCTCCATTTCACCCAAAAGCATTACTTTCCTCCTCTATCAAAATGATTTTCCCAATTGCAATGATTAGAAAGATTTTCAGATTTGAAAGCCATCTTTACTTATTCCACTCTCTCTCCCCTTGTCTCTCCCCCTCCCTCTCTCTCTCTGTCCCTCTCTCCCTCTCTCCCCTCTCTTTCTTTGGAGATATTCAGAGAAATGCACATCTAAGAAAGGAGAACAAAAGAGTGTAGTCCAGGAGGCCATTCACAACTGGAGTATCAGCCTCGGAATAACCTAAGCTTTGCTTAATGAATTTTGTCTTAAAAGACACAAAGATTTAATGGGCAGCTAGCATCATCTCCTTCCCTGTTTTTTTCTACCTTGTGTTCTGCACCTTTACCAAGAACCTTCCCAACCAGATTCCCCAGGGAATATAGCAATATGATCTGCCAGTAGTTCTGGCTCTTGACTTCAATTGCAGGGCAAAGGGAAATCTATTCATCGACCTCTGCGGGCTCCAGGCTGTGGCAGGTTGTTGTTCAGGTTGATAAAAGCTTCCACATCCCTGGGGGTAAAGTCCTGCATCCCAGCAACCATGACCCTGGCTCGGGGTGTAAGCCGAGCCTATGTACACCTGTACATCTGACAGGTGAGCTGGCAAAGCCTCCACTGACAAGCTTATTGGAGAGCAGACCCCCGGGGAGGGCCCCGTGCCTTTTATCACGAGAGTTCCAATGCAGTCTTGGCCCAGCGGGTCTGCGTCCATGGTCAAAGAGTGTTTACCTAGAGAGTCACAAAGGGGCTGGATCATGCCAAGTCCAAACGTCATGCTTGGAAGGAAATACAACCGCCCATTCAGAGCACAGGCTCTGTTTGTTGGAATTTGTTGCACGCCCCTCAATGGTTTTGTTCCAAATAAAATCCTGTCTTTGTCTTGGGCTGATAAGGGTGAGGGCAAAGGCAATTTAGATTCATGAATCCTGCTAAGGTCCTGGCACAAGACTCGGACATTTATATTTGGCATCCTGTTTGATCCTCCCAAGAACCTGTGAGACAAATGCTGGTATCCTGATTTTACAGACGAGAAAACTGAGCTTGGAGAGGTTGTCATTTTCCAAGATTACACATCTAATTAGTGGCCGGGACGGATTTGTAAAAGTGCTCCCAGGAATGTATGTCTGCTGGCTGCTGTCCCCAAGGAAATCAACGGCAGAAACCGCGGCCTGAGGTTTGGGGACAGTTAATTCTGTTTTGGATCCTTTATTAATGGGGTTCATTTTGCCATGCATTGGCTCTATGGGGGGGTCAACCCTCAAGCGTGACCCTGTCACCCAGAGCTCCAGGCAGACGAGGCAGAACAGCCTGCGGTGACTCTGGGTCAAACGGACAGTGGTGGCCTAGGCTGAACTAGAGGCAAATGGCCCCAACATATCCATTTAGAGGCCCATCAGTTGGTACTTTAAAACTGGTTCTCACCTGGGGGCAAGTCTACCGTTGTCTTAGCTCCCTGGGCTTGCCATAATGAAGTCCCACAAACTAAGCGGCTGAAAACAACAGAAATGCATAATTGGCTCACTTCTGGAGCCCCCAGTCAAGGTGGCAGGCTGTTCCCTTTGACACCCATCGGGTGGCACCCTTCCTTGCCTCCTCCTGGTTTCTGGAGGTCTGTGGACCATCCTCAGCCCCTTGTAGATGCCTCTCTCCAACTCTGCCTCCTACGTCTGCATGTGCAGCTGCTCTCCCGGAGTCTGTCTGTCCCCTCTCCCCTTTCTAGAAGGACACAAGTCATTTTAGATTAAGGGTCCACCCGATTCCAGTATGACCTCGTCTTTTTTTTTTAGGTACTGAGAATTGAGCCTGGGATCTCATAGGCGGGAGGCTGGCGCTCACCCAGTGAGCCACATTGGCTCCCCTGAGCTGGCCCTCTCTTCTGTTTGCTTGTTGTTTTGCTTGTTCTTTGCTCATGTTCTTTAGGAGGCACCGGGAAACAAATCCGGGACATCCCGTGTGAGAGGCGGGCACTCAACTTCTCGAGCCACATCTGCTCCCTGGCCTCAATTTAATTCACTAATTCCATCTACAAATAAGGTCACATTCACAGGGACTGGGGGTTAACGTCACCTATCTTTGGGGGGAATGCAATTTAACCCAGAACAGTTGCCCAGAGGATATTTGACAACGTCTAGGGATATTTTTGGTGGTCACAAGTTGGGGGGTGGGTGAGTGCTCCTGGCATTGGGTCGGTAGGAAACAGGAATGCTGCTCAGCACCCCACGATGCACAGAATCGTCCCATACGACAAAGAATTATCTGGCCCAAAGTTTAATAGTGCCCGGGTTGAGGTCCCAGCTTGAAAACGTTATCCCCTCACACAGGTCCAGCTCTGAGCTCGGCAGGTGACTCACGGTGACCCGTAAATGTGAGCTTCTCATGATGACTTGTCAGTGCCTACGTTCTGCTATAGGACGGCTGAACGGGTGATCCTTGGTGGGTGGACCCTGCGGTCCTTGCTGAGGCAAGTGTGGATGCCTTCATCCTCTCGGGGACTGCAGGAGACTCGACGGTGTGGAGCACACACTGGAAGTTGGCCAACTGGCTTCTCTCATGGACACTAGTTCCCTCGTTACTGGGTGCAAATCCTTATGAATCAGTCGATTCACTGAAGGCTGATTTGTTTTGCTTTGCTTTTTCTTTTTCTTTTCATTTATTTATTTAATGTTACATTCAAAAAATATAAGAGGTTCCCATATACCCCCCAGCCCCCTCACCCCACTCCTCCCACATCAACAACCTCTTTCATCATTGTGGAACATTCATTGTATTTGGTGAATACATTTTGGAGCACTGCTGCACCGCATGGATAGTGGTTTACATTGTAGTTTACACTCTCCCCGTCCACCCAGTGGGCTATGGCAGGACACACAATGTCCAGCATTTGTCCCTGCAGTACCACCCAGGACAACTCCAAGTCCTGAAAATGCCCCCACATCGTATTTCTTCTTCCCTCTCCCTACCCTCAGGAGCTACTGTGGCCACTTTCTCCACATCAATGCTACAATTTCTTCCATTATTAGTCACAATAGTTCCATAGTAGAATATCAGTAAATCTACTCTAATCCATGCTCTATTCCTCCATCCTGTGGACCCTGGGATGTTTATGTCCACTCCACATCTATATCAAGAGGGGGCTTAGATTCCACATGGATGCTGGATGCAATTCTCCTGCTTGCAGTTGCAGGCACTCTTGGCTCCCTGGTGTGGTGGTTGACCTTCTTCACCTCCCTGCTCGCTGGCCAGGGTAAGCCCAATAAGCCAGAGGGTAGGAGTGACAGGTCTGCTGAGGCTCAGGGCCTGGCTGTCACATGGACGTGACTAGCAGTGGGTGGCAGGAACGGGTCTCTGAAATATTCGTTGTGTCTGAACTCTAAGACCTTGGCAGGGGGTGCAGGTCTAAAGGCAACTTGGCCAATCTCTGGAGTCAGACCTGGCTTCGGGGTCACAGCTCAGCCCCTTCCCAGAGCCACCATTGCCTAATGTGTGAAACAAGAGTGGGAATTCTTACTTTCAAGGGCTGGTGTAACGACTAATCAAAACGATGAATGTAAAGGGCCTAACACAGCAGGTGGTGTAACAAACACTTAAATGGTACCTGTCATTAGGAAAAGACGAGGGCAAGTGGCCTGGGTGAGGGCCATGTGCTGATGAAATGACCTGAGCTCTGCTGGCTCACCTTCCTGCTGGACACCCCATGCCCAGGTGCTTGCCGCTGTGTGATTGACCCCAGGGGTTGGGATGGCATCTCCAGTTGAGGGGTGTCTTGAGGACTGGAAAAATATCTAGGTTACCTGAAGGAGTGTACGTGAGGAAGTTGGCCATGACCTTGTTCTCTTAATACTCGTCCAGGAAGGCAGAGATGACATAGGAGGTGGTGTGTGAGTCTCAGTCCTCCCTTACCATCTGTGTGAGCCTCAGTTTCCCTTCTAGAATGGATAACGTTAGCCGCTTCGTGTTAGTTATGTGACAATCTGAGGAAGAGCAGGAGGACAATGACAACAATGGTAAGTAATAGGAAAGTACCTGGTTATAGGTAATTACTTTTTTTTTAAATACCTAATTTCCTTATTTCAATGAGTATCTATTTCACCTGCCCAAACATTTCTTCTTTTACTCATGCATGTGATCCTTCTGTCCCAATAGGCTCTATCTCTCTCTAAATCCATCCTCATGCCACTGCTACACCTTTGCCAGCAGTCACCTGTGCAGAATAACAGCTTTCCTCTTTCCATCCAAACCTCTCCCGCTCCTGAAGCACAACTCTGGCCTCGTCTCCCCCGCTCACCTCGTTTTCCCTAGTAGCCTCTGTCACTATCCCTTGGCCACCTGAGAACAACTGCTGTGCCAATAGCAGCCCTATGCCTCAGGTGACTGTCACCAAGGGCCAAGCTGAAGAACCCCAGGGACCTCAGGCTTTGTTTCGAGGGTTTTACATTTAGGGCTATCTACTAGACAGAGAACACAGACCCAGTTCATGCTCCTCCTCACCCACCATAACCTTTAAGTACTCTTTGCCTGTATCTCAATTAATAACTTTTCTTGCTATCAAATACTATATAACAGAATGAAGCATGCCTGCAAATCCTTCTCCCTAAGCCTTGGGGGCGATGTGCAGTTGGAGTCTTGTTCATGCAGGATTTAGGGTAGAAACTAAACAAACACTGTTGAATGAATGAATGAGCCGCTGAATGGTTTATGTGTAACAAACTTCCCACTCTTCTACAACACCAAATTCCCCATCACAGGCAGGTCCATGAAGTTGGCAGAAGGCGTCAAGGGTCGAACCTTCAGGCCTCCTTGCTGCCTTCCTGGGACTCACGCTCTAAAGTCTGACATCTGGAGTCCACTCCCAAGTTGTGGGCCATCTCCGGAAACTTGACTGTAGGCATGTCCTTGCTATTTTCTCAAAGAGAAGAGGATTGGACCTTCTTTCTCTTCTCTTATCCCAAAGATGCCCTGCTCTATCGCTTTTTCCAGGGAGCAGCGTCTTGTCTTCCAACAGGTGCATTTATTTCACCAGCCAATCTGCCGGCCATCACCCAGAGTCAGTGTCCCACGATGTCTCTATGCTCCAAGGACTTGCCTTCGCCACGTGTTTCAGTCCCTCATCATATTCAGCTTAGACTTTCAGCCTGGCTTCTATTCTTAAACAGGTTTCATTTATTTGGTGCTTGCTTTGTTGTGCCTTTTGCTTTTCTTTCTAAGCCCACTCTTCCTGATGGGGTCTGCCTTGTCAGAAGGCAGGGAGCTCATCCTGCACTTCTCACTGCCCTCTGCAGAGCTGAGTACAGGACCAGACAAATAGCAGGTGCAACAACGAAGGACTGCCAAACCGCACGGGATCAAACTAAGGCCATCTTCCCGCAAGCCTTCCCAGTGCCCTCCTGACGGAGCCAGGACAGAGCCGAAGAACCCAAGTGCAGAGTCTTTAAAAGCGGGGGGCGGGGGGAATCTGGTCAATTAAAAGGCAGAGAAACGTTTTCATTTGCTTTGCCGCTGCAAGCAGATACCATAAGACAGGTTGGCTTTTAACCATGGGAACTCAATTGCTTACAAGCTTACAGTTTCGAGGCAGTGAAAATGCCCAAATCGAGACATTTCTTCTCAAAGAAATGCCTTTCTTCCCAAAGCCTGGCTGCCAGTGATCCTGGGCTCCTCTGTCCCATGGCACGGCACACGGTGGCGTGTGCCGGGCCCTCCCTTCTCCTGCCGATTTCGTTGCTTTCAGCTTCGTGCTTCCCTGGCTGTTCTCTCTCTCTGTCTGAATTTCATTCTCTAACAAAGCACTTCAGCGAGAGGATTAAGATCTACCCTGAAAGAGGTGACTCACATCTTAATTTAAGATGCTTCTCACCGAAAGATCCTCCTTTCAATGGGTCCAACCCGCAGAGCGTTCTTTCCTGGGGTCCCTGCAGCGTCAAACCACCAGCAGGAGGGTAGCGGGCACAGGATGGAAACGCCAAGTCTGACAACCACCTGCCCCTCCACTCTCCATGAAAAGAAACTAGAGCCATGGGATTCGCTTCCATTGCTCTCCCAACCTGAAATGCCCGCCCCCCCCCTGCCCCTGCCCAGGCCTGCAGGAAATTCAACTAAAGGGTCCATCTGTGAGGCCACAGCTGAGGAGGGCCCGCATTTTCATAAAAAAGAGTCCTTATCCTCCCAGCCCCCTCCTGTCTGCACCCCTCCCCGCTTTTCACTTATCAGGCCCATCCTGACCTCTAAACCACAATTCTCTCCAATCAGGCCGGCCAGAGAAGCCGCTTTCCTCTGCCCCTTTCAAACGTATGGACGTGAGAGAGCTGGTACATCAGACGGACCCGGGGACTTGCCGGGCAAGGGCGAGAAGCCCCTGAACCCAGCCCACAGAGTGGGGAGTCGAAACCTCCTGGCCCAATTAGTCCCAGCGCCCGGGCCTGCTGAACAGCCACGGCGGGGAGCTTGAGTCCTGCAGGCCCTGCTCCCAGCCCGAAGGCATGAGGCTGTGAGAAGGAGAAAAAGCCCCACCAGGCCACCTTTCTGGGCTTCCATTAGAAAGGCAGAGGTAAGGGTTAAATGGAGCGGCCCTCCAGGCCTTCTGGGCACAGGGCTGCCCCTCACATTCAGCCCTCACATCCAGGCTCGTGCGGGATAGAGGAAGCAGCCTCCTCCCGCTCACTGCGGGCCAAGGGGCAGGTAGGGCGGCCAGGGCAGGTAGGGTGGCCTGGCCAGGTAGAGCGCTGGGCCAGGTAGGGTAGCCAGGCAGGTAGGGGGCCAGGGAAGATAGGGTGGCCAGGCAGGTAGGGGGCCAGGGCAGGTAGGGTGGCTGGGGCAGGTAGGGTGGCCGGGGCAGGTAGGGTGGCCAGGCCAGGTAGGGCGCTGGGCCAGGTAGGGTGGCAGGTAGAGTGCCAGGCCAGGTAGGATGGCCGGGGCAGGTAGGATGGCTGGGGCAGGTAGGGTGGCCGGGCAGGTAGGATGGCCGGGGCAGGTAGGGCAGCCGGGCAGATAGGGCGTGGGACCTGGGCTCCCACAGGCAATTTTTAAAGGATGGGCCTTAGGGGACCAGCCAGGGCCCCTTCCTTCTCCCCGTGCTCCTTCCAAACAAGCCATGTGCCGCTTGTGGGAGCCTCTTGGGGCAGGACCAAGTGCAGGCCACCCAGAGGCCCTCAGGCCCGCTCCCCGAGGCGTCCTGGACCTGGGGGCCTCCTCGGACCTCTCTCCCACCCCCGCCTGCTCCCTTGTGATTAGAAAACGGGGGAGAGAAGGCAGCTCCCTGCCCGCCTTGTTGCCTCACATGAGGGGCCGAGGACGGCTTCTGCTTAGTGAGGGGCGCTCATCAGCGCTGGTCGAGGCGCCAGGGCCCCGGGGTGCTGGCTCTGTAGTTCAGAAGCAGAACGGCACTGGCCATTTTAATGGCTTCGCCTCAGGATCTGAGGAGAAATCACCTTTGTGAAGGACCGGAAGCTTCTAGGGAAAGGCCTTCTCTGGTTGGCTGAGTTTCTATTTTATAGCGCAGAAATAGAGTTTGGGACACTAATTGAGACGACCCTGTAAACTGGATGGGGGAGATTCTATTATTAAACACTATTAATTTCTTCAAGAATCAGGCCAGAAAATCTACTTCTTGCCCCGGAAGTAGCTGATACGTTCCTCACACACACAGGAACTGAGCTCCCTGGACTCCCTTTTGGGTTATATCCGTCCCATCCCCACCGCCCTCACCAGGTCCCTCGTCGTTGTTCACCTGGGGCGTCGTAGCTCATCATTCCTTGGCACAGGTTGTTCCTCTCCTTGAAATGCCCTGTGCCTTCTTCACACTGAAGTAAAAGAGGAAACAAATTACTTTTACAAACGTTTGACTTCCCTACCGAGAGAAGTAGCACCGGCACGAACACGAGCATTGGATGCAGCTACCCATGTCCCTCTGCGCCTTCCCCCTCCTTTGCTCCTGGTGACAAATGCACTTCACTCGGTGATGGGCCCCCTGGGAAAATGCCAAGCGGCCTCGCCATGACCATGTCCTCAGTGCTCCTCTGGGCATAGCTCTTCTCGGGATGCTGAGAGAAGCTCTTCTGCTTTGACCTTTTCTTTTTTTTAATTTATGCCCCCCTCCCCCAGACGGTTCTCTCATCTGTCTGCTCATTGTTTGCTCGTCTTCTCCAGGAGGCTGAATCTGAACCCAGGACTTCTTACATGGGAGGCGAGTGCCCTATGGCCTGCGGGCTGTGGCTTCTGCTGGCTTGTGGCACCTGCTCGTTTAGGCATCCGCTCGTTGTGGCGGGTGCGTCTCCTTTAGAAGGCACCAGGACCCAAACCCAGGACCTCCCATGTGGTAGGCAGGCACCCAACTGGTTGAGCCACATCCGCTTCCCCCAACTTCTTTTAAGAACCAAAACCACAGAAAACTTAAAGCAAGCGACACACATTTACCAGGTTGTCTGCTCTACTTCCAGTTAGACCCTGGACTGAACAAAGCTACACCCTTTCCTTCTTCCTACAGTGCCGATGCCATCCTGTGCCAGGGATTGCTTGTCCCCTACTTTCACATGTGACTTCCCTGTCTTGGGCAAGGGGGCTTATGCAGACAAGCCTTTGATCTCCCTTAGCCTCAATGTCCTGCTCACCCTCCTCTTTCCACACACTCAGCCACAGTCTCCTCGGAGCTCGACGACTCCTTTGAGACGACAGAATAGAATGGGTGGGAACATAGGCTCTGCTTCAGATGGGTTCAGACCTGGTTCTGCCCTTTTTAACTGTGTAGACTTATACACTTACTTGGCCTCCCTGGACCTAGGTTACTCATCTGTAAAATGGGGAGAATGAACGCCTACTAGAACGGGGTTTGGGACAAAGCACACGCATCCACATGGGTTCCCAAACCATCATCGTCATTACCCTCGTAGGTATCACATGACAGCAAGGCCTTTGGAAGTCAACATGTTGTAATTTGGAATGTTTGAGGCCAGTTTCCAGAAAGAAGCATCCAAGATTCCCTGATGTCGTGTTCTATTCATTTGTCTTGAAGCAAGGCAGATTGGAGAACCCTTCTCTCTGATGAGAGCAGACAGCTGTGTCCTACTCTGCTCTTGAGAAGCATCCAGGGGTCCCATGGGGCAGGGAGACTGGCTGTCCTCACCTGGAGTTTATTGTGCCTACTTTGTGGACTGGTCAGTTGGGGGTCCTTTGGGAATTTGTTTGTGTGACTGATAGGCCAAGCGGTTCTTGGTGGTGGCAGGAGGGAGAGGCAGAATGCGGAGGCAGGAGTGGCTCTGTGATTGTAGGACTCGTATGAGATGAGGACGATCAGGGAGCAGCGTGGACTCCGACTCCCCGTGGCACTTGTGCTAGTGGGAGGGCCAGATGAGGACAAGGGATGGAGGCCAAGAGCAGTTTGCATGGAACTTTAAGCTTTGGGCCCCAAGGCAGCCGGAAGCTGGGGAGGACACCATGCTTAGCACTTTTACGTACAGCCCAATATTGTTCTGGCTGTTCAAGGATTAGCAGCTGTGGGACGTGAGGAGCACGAAACCGTGGCAAGGACATTGGGAAGCTGATGTTAGCTACACCGGTGGTGAGGCTGCGGACAGGCCCACAAGAGGCTTTGTGAGGGGAAGTCACGCAGATCGTGGGCAGGGACCGGAGCAGGCGGGCTGATTCCGAGGAACCTCCCAGGGACTTGTGGGGAGCAGGAGGAAATACTGGGTCCTAACTCTGCAAGACCTGGAATTCCTGCTCAAGCAGATCAGAGTTTTCAGTACACAGCTAGGACAGGACAGCCTCTGGACTTAGAAGCTCTGAAACCTTGGAACATTTGAGTTACAGGTATTTCTGGTGAAATACTTTTCTCCCCCCAAACCCCACATATTAGAGAGATGTCCAGGATAGAACCTCTGCTAAGACTGAGAATCTAGAATAAGAAGAAAGGGGGAATGGTGTGTTAGCGGCTTACGTCCTCTCCCTACCAGTGGGACTCAACAAACGCTCCTTTGCCAGCTGCCACTGGGAGCCTGACTTTTGCTGTCTGTTGCTCTGCTCTTTGCTAGTCTCCTCACCCCACCCATAAGACAAAGGAACTATCAAAAGTTAGGAGGAAAGAATCTCACTGCCATTTAGGACCAACATTTTACCCGATTGCTGCTGAGACCTGGAGGTCCTCTTCCGTGTCCTCCACCCTCTTTTTTTGTTATCTATAAAATGGCTTTAAAATGCGGTCGATAATGAAAACATACTCTCAAATCCAAAACATGCTTGACCCACGGTGTGGTAATCCTGTGCTCAAACCCCATCCACCGATTCTACTCTTGAATTTCAAATCATTCATTTCAGAAAACACATAGTGAGCTCCAGCTGGATGCCAGGAGCTGTGCTATGCTGGGTTCTTTAATCAGCAATTTATTTAACAAAGTAGAGTTTCCCCTTCATTAGCTGTCATGCAGTCTATCCAGTAGAGGCATCAGTATGTTCAACATGACAGAGAGGTAGGCACTAAAGCATATGGAACCCAAAGGAAAACAATTAACATGCAAGACGAAACATACAGATTATGCCTGGTAAATTCATGGGCCCACGAGTGAGAGTTGACCATCTTTGTAAATTGATGTATAAATTGCATATATACCTATACATAATAAACATATATACATATAGTGAAAGACATGTATTTTAAGTGTAGTGTTACCTGAGTTTTGACCCACACCTGTATTAAACTATACAACACATCCATCACCCAGAAATTTTCGCCATGTTCCTTCTCAATCATCACCTGCCCTATGTCTCCTTTTTTTTTAAAGATTTATTTTATTTATTTCTCTCCCCTCCCTCTCCCCTGTCTGCTCTCTGTGTCCATTCGCTATGTGTTCTTCTGTGTCCACTTGCATTCTTGTCATGTGGCACCAGGAAACTGTGTTGCGTTTTTTGTTGCATCATCTTGCTGTGTCAGTTCTCCATGTGTGCAGTGCCACTCCTGGGCAGGCTGTGCTTTTTTGGCACGGGGTGGCTCTCCTTGTGGGGTGCACTACTTGCGCACGGGGCACCCCTACGCTGGGGACACAGCTGCGGCATGACACTCCTTGCATGCAGCAGCACTGCAGTGGGCCAGCTCACCACATGGGTCAGGAGGCCCTGGGTTTAAACCCTGGACCTCCTATATGGTAGGCAGATGCTCTATCATTTGAGCCACAACCGCTTCCCTATGTCTCCCTTTACTATTTCTAAAATATTTACATTTCAATCAAGAAATATCCTGAATACTTGAAAAAGTGACCCTAAGTTTGTGCATTTTTGTTCGTTTGCTTATGTTTAGATAATGTGTACAGGACCTAGTTTGGACATTTTGAAGTCTGTTAGACATTTCTTCTTAGAGAGAGAATTCATAAAATTGACCAATTGTCAAAAACTATCTTTCTCTTTTTGGGTACATTCAGAAATAGTCTCTTAGCTGACCTTGATAACTCTATAAAGATACAAACCCATGAAGAAGTAAACACAGTCTGTCACTGTTGAACTCCAGGACTTTGGTCTGCCCCTCTCTTATATATGAAAAAGGTGAAAAGTTGTAGTCTGCTGTTGAGATATAATTCTCCACAGCTCTCTCACATTTCTGCACATCTTGCAAACAGAGGCACTAACAGATTTTGCTCCAGACTATCTTTTCAAGGATGTTTGTATAGCAAACAGTCTTAGAAGAACAAGAGAAAGTGTCTCATTCCAAAGCAAAGGGCAGATGTGTTACTGCCCAGCACAGTGAAGATAATATCTCCCTCTAGGACAAAAAGCAGGTTTGTTGGCAACCTATTATACAAGACTCAGGTCCCCTAAGTTGGGGCTCCTTTCCCTGTATGTGGAGGCATCACTTGGCCCTGTTTTATCACCTTGTGGGAATTGGGGCTCAAGGAACCCCACCTGAAAATGGTATTGGTTATGGATACTGCATTGCTATGAGAAACAAACTATTCTTTGTCTCTGACCCCAAAGTCTCATGTCTTCTGCCAGAATTCATGAAGCTGTTGCAGGCTACCTTTTTAGCTTTCAAGGAAGGCAAAACCTTAGATACATCATAATTCTTAATAGTCACAAGCCAAGACTTTGTCTTTGGTATGTTCTATCTATTCTAATTAAATCACAATTCTATTTTAACAGCTTGTCAGAGGGGATGATTCAATTTCAGTCCCAGCACAGGTATGTGTCCTTCCTTCTAAGGCAGAAAGAAACTGAACACTTGTGGTTGCAGAGGTAAAGACTAGCTGGTCTGAACTGGTGGGGTTTATAAGTGTTTGCTGATGGATAGTTAGAGTGACCTTTCTCCTGTGCTCTAACTTTCCTGTCTGCTTTACCCATTGCCATCTTGTTTTATCCCTGTGAGCTCTTCAAAATCACCATCACCCTCATTTGGGGTTACCAGTGCTCTTCCATCATTGCGTTTCCTAAGGAGGAAGATCAGTTGTCCTGTGCTCATTGAAGAACTACTGTGCTGAAACTAAGCATTACATTTTCGATTTGCATTAGAATTTTTGTAACTTTATTGTTTTATATACTTAGAAATATAACATATGATCGTTACAGAAAACTAAGGTTCAGGAAAATAAAAAAGAGAAGTAAAGAATGTTCATAATCACATCCAATAAGAAGTAGAGTTAACATTTTGGTTATATCTTTCCAGGCTTCTTTTATATGTACACACAAACACATATAGTGTTTTTTCTCTTTGGTCTATTTCTTCATTTTTTTTTTTTCTAAACAAAACATTCCTTTTCCTTTTAACAGTATATTGTGACTATCTTTCCATCTCACAACTAAAGATAATTTTTAATGTTGTATAGTATGGATGCATTCTATCCACATTTACTTAATTGGTATCTTTTCAGTGGGCATGTAGGTTGCTCATAATTTTTCACTATCATAAACAATGCTCTTATGGCCTTCTTTTTAGGTGTGTGTATATAAATGTGTGTACATTTTTTTTGCATGCCAGTCAGAATAGTTCCATAGGATTAATTCCCAGGAATGGAACTGCCCAGTCAATTGCATCCAAGTTTTTCCTTGCCTGAGCTTTTTTTTCTTCTGTCCCAATATATTTTCTTTTAGCTCCAAGGTTGAAATGATTTGTCTGGAGAGAACAAATAGGTATATTTCCTCATTATTAGATAAGCTCTGTTTGATTAAAAGTGACAGAAACCACCTCAGATGAGATTGTTATAAAAAGGATAATTCATAAGCAGGATTTCAGCCTACTTCTCAGACCTCATGATAGAACATGACTGGACCTTAGGAACAACCAGAACAGAGAATTCAGATGCCACGAGACCCCGCTTCACATCCCTGCTCCTCTAGGTTTTGACAGACTGGCTCTTCTGTTTCTGTATGTCTGGAGACAGTGGGAAACATGGCAACAAATGACCCTCAAGTTCTACATCCTATAGCCTCATCTACCTGTCAGCGACTAACCAGATTCTTAACACCAACTTCAAAGATCCTGGGGAAGGGACTCATTGGCCCGGCTTTATACTGGCACCTATTGCTGGCCCAATAAACCATAGCCATGGGGTTGGTCAGATCCCATGGCAACCACAAAGAGGAAGGAGACATTTTTAGAAGAAGGGTGCTAGGCAGATAATGCCTTAAATGGGTGCTAAATCTTTCACAGACATGTGCAAAAACAAAACTTAGTTGAACATTGTAATAGTCAGGGTTCTCTAGGGAAACAGAATCAACAAAGGATATCTGTTGATAGTAAGAGATTTATCAGAGTCTCTCACACAGCCATGGGGATGCTCAAGTCCAGGTTCTGCAGGGAGGCTGCAACCAGGAGCTCCGATGAAAGTCCAATGAAGATTCTTGACGAGTTCTGGGAGATGTTGTCTGTCCAAAGATGAGCTGGAAAATTTTCTCTCAATGCTGGAATCACATTCCCCTTTTAAGAGATTCAACTGATTGGGTTGAGTGACACTCATTGCTGATGGCAATCTCCCTGATTGATGTAATTATAACCAGCTAGCTATGATATACCACTGCAGTAAATTCAGTGGTGACTAAAGTCCATAAATGCCCCTGTATTACAGTTAGCCCAGTGCTTGCTTGACCAAACAACTGGGCACAATTACCTGGCCAAGTTGACACAGTAGCCTAATCATGCACATTACCCTCAACCCGACAACTATACACATTACCCTCAGCAAGCACTTCAGCTGGCCTTGGTTCTTTGCCTGGTGGGGTGACCCAAACTTTCATTCCTGAAGATTCTGGGCCATTGTTAGTCCTGCTTGGATTGGGTTGTTGCAATTTTCCATTGACTTTAATCATAGGACATGGCAGTACTAGGAGACATCCTAGAGGATCTCCTGTATTCCAGGCAAACTTTTCTTTACCCCCATTATGTAGATGCAGTCCTATTTCCCCTTTATAGTCAGGATCAATCACCCCAGCCGGTACAGTAATTCCCTTCTTTGACTGTTGATTCAGAGGTAAGAGGAGCCCAAAGTGGCCAGGTGGCAGTTCTAACTTCCAGTTCAATGGAATCATTGTGCTCCCTGGTGACAGCACTCCTCCATTTGGGACTAAAACCTGTAGACTAGCAGAGTTTGAGGTTGCAGGGATAGGAAGCAAAAATTTTCCTAGTGAGTCACAAGGGATAACAGTGAGTGGTGCCTCTCCCATTTCCGCTCCTTGATTCCTGGTTATGAGAGAAACAGCACCATAGAGTGGACACTGATTTAAAGCATACACAGCCTCCTGGGGAACACTGCCCCAACCTGCAAGGTATTGCCACCTTTTTGGTGCCATAATTGAGTCTTCAAAAGGCCATTCCACCAATCTATCAATCCAGTTGCTTCGGGGTGATGGGGAACATGGTAAGACCAGTGAATTCCATGGGCACGTGCCCATTCCCACACATTATTTGCTGTGAAATGGGTTCCTTGATCAGAGGCAATGCTGTGTGGAATGCCATGGTAATTAGACATTCAGTAAGTCCGCAGATGGTAGTTTTGGAAGAAGCATTGTGTGCAGGGAATGAAAACCATATCCAGAATATGTGTCTCTTTCAGTTAAAACAAATCACTGCCCCTTCCATGGTGGAAGTGGTCCAATGTAGTCAACGTGCCACCAGGTAGCGGGCTGGTCACCTCAAGGAATGGTGCCGTATTGGGGGCTGAGAGTGGGTCTCTGCTGATGGTAGATTGGGCACTCAGCAGGAGCTGTAGTCAAGTCAGCCTTGGCAAGGGGAAGTCGGTGTTGCTGAGCCCATGTAAAACCTCCATCCTACCTCCATGGCTACTTTGTTCATGAGCCCACTGGGCAATGACAGGAGTGCCTGGGGAAAGAGGCTGAGCATTAGCCACAGAGCAGGTCATCTTATCCACTTGATTATTAAAATCTTCCTCTGCTGAAGTTACCCTCTGGTGAGCATTCATGTGGGACACAAAAATTTTCATGTTTTTTGCCCACTCGGAAAGGTCAATCCACATACCTCTTCCCCAGACCTCTTTGTCACCAATTTTCCAATCATTTTCCTTCCAAGTCCCTGACCATCCAGCCAAACCAATGGCAACAGCCCATGAATCAGTATACAAATGCACTGCTGGCCATTTCTTCTTCCAAGCAAAATGAACAAACAGGTGCACTGCTCGAAGTTCTGTCCACTAGGAGGATTTGCCCTCGCCATTGTCCTTCTGGGATGTCCCAGAAAGGGGCTGCAGTGCTGCAGCTGTCCACTTTCAGGTGTTAGCTGCATATCGTGCAGAACCACCTGTAAACCCAAGTTTTCTCCACCAGGCCCAAGTTTTCTCTTCCTTGGTCAACTGATTGTAAGGGACTCCCCAAGAGGCCAAAGCTATTTGGATTGTATCCCCTGATCAGCTTTCTCAAACTGGAAATAATCTTTCAAGTGAAGGTTTTGGTGACTTTAAAATGCAATTTTTTAAAAAGCCACATGAGACTTCAGCAGAATATGAGACAAGGTCAAGGAGAAGATGTAGAGAAGAGCATTGTAGTTATTTGTATGAAATGGCATGTTTGGTTACATATGAGACACTAAAGGGATGAACGGAACAGCAAAAAAAGAATACTGTTAATTGTTATGAGCTATTTTTATTTTACAAGTGTCCAGTATATTTAGTAGTACTATTAATTATAATGAAGAACACATAAAATAATCTTTTGATAAAACGTTGACAGTATGGTTCTGCAACTTAAAAGTACATTGAACTAAAAAATAATGTTCCTGTGGCTCCACATTCATGGAAATCTGGGGTCTACTAGAATTGTGTGAGTTTTGTCTGTGTCTTGCTTCTTCCTTTGTGGTCATATCACCTGCTGGTCTTCTTCATAAAAACGTCACTTCTAGGAAGCATCCGAACCTTTGAACAAACCTTGTTTATCATGCCTCCACCTCCCATTTTTGATTGCTTAGCTTAGAAAATAATTTGCCCCCTTTTTTTCTGGAGGCAGCATGCATTTGGGGATATAAAGGCCTGACCTCTACTCCCAGATCTGCCATTTAACTGGGTGACCACTGGCTGATGTTTATCTTATCCTAATTTTGTTTCATGAACTGAACATATCAATGGTCTGATCCTTTCCCTTATTATCTAGGTATTACCCATCTCTCCAAATGCCTCAACAGCCCTTACCCCTTTGGCCACCCCCATGTAGGAGTGCTTCGTACCAGACTCTCTGAGCCTGTGGAACACCTGGCATCTGTGTTACTCATTTACTGCCTTGTGTCCAGGGCAATATTCAAATATTTATCAACCTGCACTTGATGGTCACTGATGAATCAGGATGAACTGGGACCTTGATGGGGCAGGATTCTGGTACAAAGCATTAGCACATGGGTTGCTGATCCTGGGGACTTTGGGAGAGTTCTGGAGCCTGGAGGAGAAGCCAGGGACACTGGGGCAAGGAGAAGACTCTCAGAAGCCTTGAGGCACTTCATGTGGAAGAATTTCAACAACCTAACAACCACTAGGACTACAATTTTTTAAACCCGCATAAGCCATGTTTGTTATTTTCCTTTACACATTTTTTCTTTCCATTTGGGTAGGAAATTTCTTGAGGTCTAAAATTATGTCTTGGGCTTCTTGGTGTCCCATGGGACCTAGCACAAAAGCCATCCTTAGGGTAAGAGTATCGTTTCTGTGCTATGAGATTCAGAAGACGGTCAGGTGAGAAAAACACTTGGTGCTCAGAGATGGCAGTACCTGACTTAGAAAACGGAAACTCCAGATTGACCCTCCCAACCCAATTAAGAATTAATTTCTTACTACCTTCTAGATATGGGTTTTTGTGGGACCAATCACCACTGGCTCTCCATTTTGAAATTTCTGGAAGATGAAAAACTGGGAAGGAGTTCTTCTTTAATGCAGATTAGGACTTGTGGAGAGCTTTTTTTTTTTTTTCATTCCAATGTAGGAAGTTAAATTATTAGTGCCTAGAAGTAATCATCCCATTCTACGCTCTTTTTCTTCATCTGTGGTGGGAGTATAAGAGAGTAAGGGGAAAGAGTGTGTGCAGAATTTACATCTTATATGCAACTTTGAGCCCAAGGATGCATTTTCTATGTGATGGGATGTGGTTTTCAGAGATAACTGAAAAAGAATCAGTAATATCTTCCTCTTTAATAACTCCTTTGGTGTAGCCGGCCTTGGAATTTTGCCTCTAGGATCACCTGGCTTTCTCACTTGCCTCATCTCCAAAAGGAAAGTGTTGGGTCAGGTTTCTGTATCTACTGTTGTATTCCAGTGGTTTATACTAACAACCATTATGTGCTCTCAATTTTGCAACTGACTGGGCTTAGCTGGGCCGCCCTTCTGCTGGTCTCACCAGCGTCCACTCCTGAAGTTGGGGTCTTTAGCACCTTAACTGGGGCTGCATGTCCCAGGGTGGCCTCACCCATGTGTCTAGAGGCCACGAGGGCTGTTGGCCAGGATGCCTCCGTCCTCTCCTGTACAGCCTCCCCAGCAGGAGATCCCTGATTCTGACATGGTTCAGTATTTTCCAGAAGAAGCAAGCTCCAGCACGCAGACACACATCCAGCCTTTCCTTGCATTGCATTCGATGGTGTCCTGTTGGCCAAAGCAAGTCCCACGGCTGAGCTTAGGGTCAACGCAGAGTCACCGTGCTCCGCGGAAGCCATTCATGTAACTGTCTTGCACAGACTGCAAGGTTTCCAGAGCCCTTTCAGCTTCAACATCCTATATTTTCTTGGGAACCTGAACTCTTATTTTTGAAACTCAAACTTAGAAACACTACTTCTGGAGCACAAGCTGCCTGCAAGTTCCCCGCTGTTAGATAACAGAGAGGGATCTTTTCCCCTTTGACACACAACCCTTGCATAATACAGGGTTTTGTTTGTGTCTGTGTGGGCTTTTTTTGGCCCTTTAAGGTTGCCCTATACACTCATTTTAACTAGATGTCACTTGTGCAAAAGTGTAGGGGGAAGAGAAACGTTAGAGAATGAAATTTGAACCGGGTCCCACAGTCCTCAAGCATGACTGACTGAACAATGTATGTACATGGTATGTGTTTAGGAAATTTTTGTTGATCAATCTCTACCCAAGGTGTAGTAACAAAATCATGGAATGCCTCTTCTCATTCATGATAACAGACAAAGCCCATGCCTGTACTTTTCCTCCCTCCCCGAAGATCACTGAAATTACAAAAACAACAAAATACATGTTTTAAAGTAATAAAATCATGCAAGCATTGGAAAACAAGAAAGTAGATGGGATTGGATCAGGAGTTCTCAAACTCAACACTATCGACACTTTGGAAGGGATCCTCCTTTGGGGGGTGCTGTCCCGTGCTGTGGGGTGTTAAGCAGTATCCCGGGCCTCTAGATGCCCCCTAGGATAAAAACATTCCAAACACTACCAAAAGTCCCCCTAGGAACAAAACTGCCCCAGTGGAGAGCCACTGGAATAGATGGGTGGAGAGAGTGGGAACCCCAGACACGCAGGAGAGGTCAGGGCCATTCAGAATCTTCAGAGCCAGCAGGCGCTGGAGCAGGAGAGGTGAGGAATGAAAGCAGGCGTGCCTGCAGGAGGGACGGGGCAGGGGCAGCCTGCTCCTTCCTGGCCCATAGTGACTGGCTGGCTTCAGGGGGTCTATCCCCCAACAAACTGAAGCCCCTAGAACGACTGTTTAAATAAAGCAGAGGATCTGTGGAGGAAGGTTCCTACCCTAGAGGTTGAGGCTGGAGAGAGATGGAGACCCTGAAATGTCCACGACAGCATGGAAGGACGAAAATGGAAAGGGCAATGCAGCTCAGAAGTCCAACAGCGCTCCCCAGAGCACAGCCGTCCTTGGCCATGATGGGGCTTCTAGCCTTTGGGCCAGCTTCCCACCATGCACTGCTCACGTCCACTGAAGCCCTCCAATTCAGGGCACGGTAATTGAAGTGGGAAAGATGAAACAATTGCAGAAGACATGCAACCCAGCTGCCAAACCTATGAATTCACTCCTAAATATGAAAGATCCCCAAAGGGTTGGCAGATAAATGATAAAATCAATAGGAATAAGAGAGGAGAATACTAAACAAATATTAATAACAAATAAAAACATCTTCCATCTCATTAATAATCAGGTGAATGCAAATTAAAATGCAGGGAGATGCATGTAAAATGTCATTTTTTACCTATTAGGCAATAAGTAGAGAGAATGGTCACATCCAGTGTGGGTAAAGTTGTGGGACAATGTATACTCTCCTAAATCAGCAGGAAGCTACTTTTGGGAAGGTAATTTGTGAGGATTCATTGAAATAAAAAATGCACAGACTCTTTGACCCAGAAGTTATTCTTCTAATCTGTCCTACAGAAACATTTATGTTCATACTCAAAGATATGCATGCAAGGATGTACAGGAAGTCACTACATGTAGTAGCAAAAAAAAAAATAGGAAAAAAAATTGCTTTTGATGGAGGGATACTTAAATTATGATGTAACTATTTCATAAAATAATATGCAGTCCATTAGAAGGGAGAAACAGAGTACAGTGATCTGATTTGTTAAGACCCAAACAATGTATATATTATGATGTCTTTATCTAGCAAAACAAATCCCTGTGGGTTCCTGTGGGTGCAGATTCATGTGACGTATAGAAGGGCACAGAAGGGTCTGGCAGTGAGGTGTGAGAAGATAGGGTAAAGGAAGGCTGCTTCTTAATTCTGTATTGTGTGAAGTCTTTTCACAAGTGGCATATGATGCATTTGCAAGCTTAGAAACAACCCTTAAAAAGAAACGGAAACAAAGAATGTTCCATCTTCCAGGTTCATAAAGATCATGCCCTCCCCTTTACCTAAGACAAGGAAACCCGAACCCAGCTTGGGTCAAGATCATTGACTTCCTGACTCCTCATCTTAAGCGCCTTCAAAGGTTACTGTGCATTTTAAAGCTATTTCGCATAGCTGACGCCTTGTGGTTTTGCCTGTTTAGCAACCACTGTGACTTATTAATGTATTTACCTGGTATATTTTATAAGCACCATTTACACGGGTATCAGGTATTATGAAAAAAAAATCCTTATACAATTTATTTCTCCAAGCATAAAATTTCCACATCTTTTTTTTTTCCAGATTTATTTTTTATTTATTTCTCTCCCCTTCCCCACCCCCCCTCTCAGTTGTCTGCTCTCTGTGTCCCTTCCCTGTGTGCTCTTCTGTGTCCGCTTGTATTCTTGTCAGTGGCACTGGGAATCTGTGTCTCTTTTTTTGTTGCATCATCTTGCTGTGTCAGCTCTCCATGTGTGCAGTGCCACTACTGGACAGGCTGCATTTTTTTCACGCTGGGCTGCTCTCCCTACAGGGCGCACTTCTTGCACGTGGGGCTCCCCTATGCAGGGGACACCCCTGCGTGGCACGGCACTCCTTGTGCATATCGGCACTACACATAGGCCAGCTCAACACACAGGTCAGGAGGCCCTGGGTTTGAACCCTGGACCTCCCATGTGGTAGGTGGACACTCTATCAGTTGAGCCAAATCCGCTTCCCAATTTCCACATCTTTTAATCCAGGTTTCTCCGGAGCAGGTCAAACAGTACATTTACTTTTGTGCTTAGTACCAAGTATTCACAGAGCAAGAGAGGTAACTAGACACAAGAGCATGGCCGGGCAGTGCGAGGAAGCCCTGGGGAGAGAGCTGTCTCACAAACGCTGGGGAAACCCATGCTACTCTCAACGGCCGTATTCCCGCAAAGGTGAACGGCATGCGCACTTGAGAGCCAGGATTCCATTCTCATAAACGCAAGGCTAATTAAGTACAAACAAACATAATCCTGTGTGACAAGGCAGAGATTTCATTCCAAGGGAGTGGGATGTATATTTGTAGCTGGCTTCCAGGCTGGTAAACTTGGATGGGATGGAAGCGACTTCAGGATGATAGGTGCTCTTTTCCAACCCTAAGAATGACGGGGATAATTGGGCAGGATCTCAGGTCAGATTCCTTGTGCTTCCTCTTTGCTTACTCAGTGTGATTGGTCCCAAGAACTTTATGCATCTGAGTAGAAACAAACACACACAGCTGATCCACTTGGGAGATACGGAAATTTAAAGAAACTCTTCCCAAGGCATTAACCCAAGTCGAAACTTTTTCGCCTTGAAAAGAATTACTCAATATTTTAAGTGGACGTAATTTCATATAATTGCTTAAGAATTTGACCCAAGTGTGATCTGCTTTTAAAATGGCCTTTATATTTTCAAAAATGTTTCATGCTGCAACTGGAAGAACTCAAAGACAGCAAAACTCTGTGTATTTCAGAGACAATGCTCTTTCTCACAGCAAGGATTTCTGCTCTCCATCTCACATGGGGTTTGGTATAAGTGCAGGTGAAATGTGCTCAGGCAAACACATATGTTCCATGTCATTTAGAGCTGGAAATTTCCCTAAGGGAAGGTCAGTACAATCCACGGCTGTCAAAAGAATGCCCAAATGCTCGCTAGGGAAACATCATGTATATGTGGAGGCTTTTAATTTTCTCCTTTCTTTTCTTTATATTACATGGAAAAAAAACGGTCAGGACACTTTCTACAAAGGAGCAAGGCTTCTGCTGCTTTGGGGGCTTGATGCTTATTTGGGGGTTACAGAATCTTTGGTAGCAGGTGCTTGTTGCCCTTGGAAGTGCTTTCGGGGTTTGCAGGTGGAGAGGGGCTGCATGGTAGCCCTGATGTCCTTGGGGGAAGAGGCCTGAGGGGCACCCAGACCCTCAGATCAACAGGGAGGCAGCAGCTGCTGGAGCAGACAGGCTGGTGTCTGCTCTGACCTCACCTCCTCACCAGGCATGGCCTGGCACTCTGGGCCTTTGGGTTGAAGGAGAGAACAGGCCAAGGTTTCAGGCATATGGTGGCCCATGTTCTAAGGAGGTGAGAGCAATGTGGACTTCTAACGAGCAAATGAAAAACGTGGGCCTTCGCAGTCAGAACATGCAGCCGAGGGCCTTGCCTCCACCAGCCTAAATCCATGCCAGCCTCGTGGATGTGCCACCTGTGGCCTCCCACAGGGCCTTGTGCTTAGAGGAGGCTGTGATTTAGTGCTCTGCGGCCACCATTTTGATCATCTCAATACTTTCTTTTTTTTCCAACCAAAGACGGCATTATTTTGCAGGAACTTGGTCCCAGAAATTATGTAGCCAGTTCTGCCTGCAGCCTTGGATTCTGTACCCTGGTTGGAGAATGTGTGTTTGGATGGTTTTTCCTACCCTGATTTTTATTGGAGCTTGCTCGGGGGATAAATGGAAAAGAAGGAGGGAAGGAGGGAGGGAGAGAGGAAGGAAGGAAAGGAAAAGACCCTAGTTTTCCCACCTCTTCTCACCTTCATACCGAAAGAGAACTCTCCATTCAGGCCTTTTTGCACTGCTTCTACCAATAAAAAGTGTTTAGCAAGAGCTCAAGCGGGCAGAGTTGGAGACTGGGAGACTCTTTTTCCCAAAATAGATGATTTCTTACCAATCTGGATGATTTAAACTATTTAAGTGGATTTGTTGTAAAAGCTTGTGGGTTTATAAACAGAGTTACAACACACCAACCAAAAAAATCCCTCACCTTTTGGCCTATGAAAATATCCTAACTATAAACTCCCTATTAAGTCAGCAGGACCTGAAACAGGATATTGTGAGAGCTGTGAATTGTTCTCATTCAATTGAACGGTGTGACTTGGAAGCCTAATTGAAACCTTTTATCCATCGGCAGCGTTAGCTCCTTATTGCTGAAACTACTCAGGGTCTGGGCTAGCAGAGATCATAGAACTGGGGGTTGCCGAGATATTTCATAGAGAAAAGGGAAGGGGGAATGCCTAAAACTTATCTAAATAGATTTTATCTGAATTTTAATTTTTATCAAAGTGATATGTGTCCTAATTCATAACATTCACTAGTACTGCAAGGCATCTAAAGAAAAATGCACCCCTTTTCCCTGCTCTCCACACCCCTGAATTCCATATCCCTGAGGCAACTGTTTTCAGTCCTTTTAGTGTTATTCCTGGTATTTCCCTCTGCATTTCTAGTTAACACGCTTATTATTTCTTGATTGTTTTTCTAATTTAGATACTGTCTATTGACTTCTTATATGAAGGAATACGTGGAAATTCTTACATGAAAAATCTCATCAATACCCACAGCCCCACACCATCCCCACATCCTCCCAGCAGTTATTCAATGAGAGAGGGTTTGATTTTGATTTAATATTTGCTTTATTATAACTATAGAAATGTTCACAGGAAAGATAGATAGCATATTATGATGATATTTTCTTTCTTACACAACTTTTTTCCCCCCACGGAGTTAGTAATTGGCTGGTTTTCATCTTTATTTGTTTCATTTCTATGTTCCTAACAATAAAACTTCTACCAGATTTCCCAAGTAAAAGAGATGCTTTGATTTTCTCCGCTAGACCCCCCACTGACGCCTTCTAGCTTCCTTTTCTCTAGACCTGGCATCCATCTTTATCACCATCTAGGGAGTTTTTCTTCAACCCTTTCCTTGTGCGAACCCCTTTTACTGGGCCTCCTGTCTTCCTTTCTTAGTTTATTCCCTTGCTTTGGAGCAGCAGGTGCAAAGGTCCTGGGGAATAGGTGGTCAAGGACTGGCCATGAAGCCAGTGTGGCTGGAGGCGAGTGAGTGAGGGTGGGAGTGTGGTGTGGTGCGGTGGTAGGAGATGACGTAGAAAAGACCAGAGTGCCAGAGCAGCCATTTTAAGCACCCTCCATTTAACTCTGAGTAAGATGGGAGTCATTTTAAAATTATATTCTAAAAGGAACAATTTGGCTCTTTTGTGGGGGGCTAGACAGTAAGGGAGTAAGGAGTCCACATGATCAAGGCAGAGGCCACTGCCATAATCCAGGTGAGAGAGGATGTGGCTTGAATCAAGGTGAGAGTGAGGAGTGGTTAGAAGGTATTATTTTTGCTTGTGCTTGATTCTAAAGGATCTTTTTTTGAAAAAATGTGTTTACCCCTGCCCCTCATCCATTGTCTGCTCTCTGTGTCCATTCGCTGTACATTCTTCTGTGTCTGCTTGTCTTCTCTTTAGGTGGCACCAGGAACCAATCCTGGGACCTTCTGGAGTGGGAGAGAGGTGCTCAATGCCACCTCAGCTCCCTGGTCTGCTGCATCTCTTATTGTCTCTCTTCTGTGTCTCCTTTTGTTGCATCATCTTGCTGCACCAGCTGTCTGCTCAGGCCAGCTTGCCACGCAGGCCAGCATTCCTACGTGGGCCAGCATACTATGCAGCCAACTTGCCTTCACCAGGAGGCCCCAGGAATCGAACCCTGGATTTCCCATATGGTAGATGGGAGCCCAATCGCTTTTTCCTATATCCGCTTCCCCTAAAGAATCTTGGTGTATCACCAATTGAATTAATCGATGGATTAGATTTGCAATGTGAGAGGATGAGAGGAGACAAGGTGATGCTAAGAATTTCTTTTTAAATTAAGCTTTATATTTTGAGATAATTATAGATTTACATGCAGTTGTAAGAAATAATGGAGATCCTGTGTAATTTTTACTCATTTTCCTCCAATAATATCTTTCTCCAATAATATTTTCCTCCAAGTAATATCTTCCAAAATTTTATCAAAACCATGATATTGGCATCAATTCAGCTAAGATAAAGAACATCTTCATCACCACAAGAATCATGCATGTTCCCCTTTTATAACCACTCCCACTTCTCTCACACCCACACTCCTTTCTAAACCCCTAGTAGCAACTGCTCTCCAATTCCACAACTTTACTATTTTAGGAATGATATAATTGGAATTATACAATGTGTATCCTTTGGGGATTGACGTTTTTTACTCAACATAATTCAACCAGTTTGTTGACTTTATCATGTGTTTCTTCCTTTTTTATTTTGGGTGGATATACCATAGTTTGTTTAAACATTCATCTGTTGAAGGGCATCTGGTTTGTTTCCAGGTTTTGGCTATTATGAATAACGCTGCTGCAAACATTTCTGTTTCAGTTTTTGTGTGAACATAAGTCTTCATTTCTCTGGAGTTAATGAGCAGAAGTGCAATTACTGGCATATTTGCATGTTTATTGTTTTAAGAGTCTACCATGAGTCATTTAGATGCCCGTTAGTTTACAATTGTTTAGAGATTTTCCTATTATCTTTTAGTCATTTATTTCTAGTTTGATTCCATTGTGGTTGGAGAACACACACTGTATGATTTAAATCATTTTACATTTGTTGAGGTTTGTTTTATGTTCCAGGACATGGGCACTTGAAAAGAATGTATACTCTTGCTTCCATTGGGTAGAGTGTTCTATAAAATTTCAGTTAAATCCTATTGTTAGGTGTTGTTGTTGAGTTTTTCTGCATCCTTGCCAATTTTCTGAGTAGTTTTTCTATCAATTTTTCATAGGTCAGGGTTGAAATCTCCAACTCTACTTGTGGATTTTTTCTATTTTATCCTTTAGTCCTATCAGTTTTTGCTTCACATTGTTAGGTATATACAAATTTAAGGTTACTATGTCTTGGTGGATTGATTCTTTTTTCATTTTATAATGTCCCTCTCTATCATTACTCATTTTCTTTGATCTGAAATTGACTTCATCTGACATTAGTAAAACCAATCCTGCTTTCCTTTGATTAATGTTTGCATGATATATCTTTTTTCTGTCCTTTTATTTTCAACTTGCTGCAGCATTACAGTCAAGCAAGTTTCTTGTAGACAGTATATACTTGGTCATGCTTTTTAATCCACCCTGTCAATCTCTTTTAATTGGTGTATTTAGATAATTTTCATTTAATGTAATTAAATATTAAGTCTTAAATCTGCTGTTTTCTTATTTGTTTCATTTTCTCTCTGTTTTCATTTTTCTGTTTTATTTTTTCTGCCTTCCTGTGAGTTACTTGAACATTTTTAATTTCTGTTTTGATTTATATACTGTGTTTTTCAGTATATCTCTGTGTAATATAATCTATATTAAATTACATATGTATATATGTCTGTATATCTATAAATCAGTTTACTGGTGTCATCATTCCATCAGTTTGAGTGAAATATAGAAACTTTTATCTCCCTTCATCTCCCTTTACCCTCCAACTTGCATAATATAATTATGTTAAGGAGTTCCTCTACATATATTTAGAACTATATCAGACAGTGTTATGTTATTTTTTTTGAAGAATTCTTTAGCCATCAAATAAAGTTTAGAAATCTCAATAGGAGAAAGAAAGTAAATTTTATTTACCCATGTTTTTGCTTATTGTATTCTTTTTCTATTCCTGACTTTCCAATATTCTTTCTTTTATCATTTCCTTTTTGTTTGGAGAACTTCTTTTAGCCATTCTTTTAGAGTAGATCTGCTGGTGACACATTCTCTTAGTTTCCTTCATCAAAGAATGTCTTGATATCCCCTTCATTCCTGAAGGATATTTTGCTAAATATGTGATTCTTGGTTAACAAGTCTTTTATTTCAGTATTTGAAAATTATTATGCCATTTACAAATGGCCTCCATGGTTTCTGATGAGAAATCCACTGTCATTTAAATTGCTTTTCCCGTCTAGGTAAGGTGTCCTTTTTTTCTGCCTACTTTCAAGATTTTTCTTTGTCTTTAACTTTCAGAAGTTAAAGTATGATGTGTCTTGGTATGGATTTCTTTGGGTTTATCCTGTCTGTGATTTGTTCTGCTTCCTAATCTGTAGGTTTATGTTGTTGTTGTTGTTTTCAAATTTGGGAAATTTCCAAAAATTATTTCTTTAAATAATTTTTCAGCCCCACCCTCTTTCTCATCTGCTTTTGGTACTTCAATGTTAGAGCCTTTGTTATAGTCCCACATGTCCCTGAATCTCTGTTCATTTTCTTAGTTTATTTTTTCTCTGTTGTTCAGATTGGATCATTTCTATTGTCTATCTTCTAATCACTGTTTTTTTCTCTGTCCCTTCCATTCTGCTATTCAGTACATCCACTGAGCTTTTTATTTTGATTATTGTGTTTTTCTAGTTCTAAAATTAACATTTCGTTCTTCTTTATATCTTGTATTTCTCTGCTGAAACTTTTTATTGCTTTACTGAGATTCTTTTGCTTGTTTGCTTCAAGCATGTTTATAATTGACTAAAACCTTTTTTTATCCTGGCTGCTTTAAAATTTTTGTCAGATAACTCTAACATCTTTGCCATGTCAGTGTGCGCATCTATCAATTGTCTTTTTATTCAGGTTAAGATTTTCCTCTTTCTTGGTATGATGAGTGATTATTTTTTTTAAACCTAGACACTTCCATATTATGTTATAAGAATCTGGATCTTATTTAAACCTTCCACTTTAAGTGACATTCTCTGATATCACTTTGGAGGAGAAGCAGAGGATATGGTCTTATTACTGCCAAATGAAGGTAGAAGCCCAGGTTCCCCATTCAGCCTCCTTTGACACCTGAGGTGTGGGAGGATGTTGCTGCTGGGCAATGGTGAAAGTGC
This sequence comes from Dasypus novemcinctus, assembly GCF_030445035.2. NCBI lineage: Eukaryota > Metazoa > Chordata > Mammalia > Cingulata > Dasypodidae > Dasypus > Dasypus novemcinctus. The sequence goes on along the minus strand of NC_080694.1, from coordinate 46,986,890 downwards.
TGACTCTCTTTTAGGCTTCCACTGAAATCTCTGCAACAGGTAGGGGAAGGGTTCCTTGTTACAGCCTTGATGGGTGGAAGTCTAGGCTCCCTAGTGGCTTTTGCTGTCAAGGGTGGGGTGGGACCATAGATTTTTTGTGGTGCTTGTCTAGAGCAGAATAGTTATTGCCTAAAAGTTTTCTGTCTTGCTAGGCTTCCCATTTTCTTATCCTTTGGCTAGAGGAGCAAGGTTTTGTTAGGGTATATTTTTTGTCTCTGTCCTTTGGCATTTCCAGGTAGGGGCTACTTCAGTGGCAATTCTGGGATATATGGGGCAAAAAGAAACCCAGGAAAGTCACCACTGTGTAGTTTCTCAAGTCTCAAGGTCCTTAGACTGTCTGCTTTCCTCTACACCTTTCAGCATCTTCTTCTGTCAGGTGTATATATAAGGTCCAGGGTTTTTAGCTTGTACTTAGTGGGAAGAATAAGGAAAAGTACATTGTTTTTGTTTCCTTGGCTGCTCAAACAAATACCATGTAATGGGTTGGCTTAAAAAAATGGGAATTTAATTAGCTCACAGTTTTGAGGCTAAAGAAAAGTCCAAATCAAGATGTCAGCAAGGTGAGGCTTTCTTTCCTAAGAATGGCATTCTGAAGCTGGCTGTTGGCTGCCCTTGGTCCTTAGTTTGTCATGTGGCAAGGCACCTGGTAACATCTCCTGGTCTCTTACTTTTCTCCTGGGTTCTATTGATGTTTAGTTTCTGCCTACTCTCTCTGTGACTTTCTTTCTCTCTCTTTGTCTGAATTTCATTCTGCTTATAAAAGACTCTAGTAATAGGATTAAGACCCATCCCAGTTTAGGTGAGTCATACCTTAACTGAAGTAATTTTTTACTTACAGTAGGTTCACACCCACAGGCATGGATTAAGAACATTTTTTTTCTGGAGTGCATAGAGCTCCAAATTACCACACACATCTACTCCATCTTCATGGGCACAGAAATCCCTGATCCCAAGGTTTTGACCTAAACAACAGGAAGAAAGGCATGTCCTTTACAGAAATGGAGAGGACTGTAGATTTGGAGTAGGATAGAATCATTTTGTTTAAATGTCTTTAAAGACATCCAATTGGAGACGTTCATTTGGATCCAAAAGAGGGCTTTGTGTATGCAAGCACGGAAATCAGAGCCAAGTCCTGGGCTCGAGGTTTAAATCAAGAGTTGTCAGATGCTATATAAAGCCCTGACTTTCCTGAGTCTTTCATTGAGGAACCAGTGAGCTTTTGGGGGGACACACTTGGGTTTCACATTTCCTCCCATCTCAAAGTTTATCATTCATTTGCCTGCTTTCCATTTTTCAAATAATTATTGATGTCTCCTATCTATTCTTATCTCATTTGGCAACCTTTTGTTTAATGTGGATAATAACTATTTTTTCTCTCTACTATCATTACAGTATGTTTCAGGAAAGAAAATAAAGGGATGTGTTCAAATCACCATGTCTAACCCTTGAAATACATTTATGAGCCTGTTCACATGAAGTGCTATTGTGACTGAGAAGACTGAGCCCTTGACTCTCAGCTTCTACCAAAAGGTTCTGATTAGTCAGCCAAAGGGGTGCTGATGCAAAATACCAGAAATCTGTTGGCTCTTATAAAGAGTATTTATTTGGGGTAGAAACTCACGGTTACCAGGCCATAAAGCATAAATTACTTTCCTCACCAAAGTCTATTACCACGTGTTGAAGCAAGTTGGCTGCCAATGGCTGCCAAGGGTTCAGGCTTCCTGGGTTCCTCTCTTTCCAGAGTTCATTTTTCTTTGGGCTCAGCTGCTCTGTTTTCTCCACAAGGCCAGCTGTAGACTATCAGGCAAGTGGCTTATCTCTCTTCCTGAGGCCTCTGCCTGTGTTTAATGGAGACTTCTCTCCTTCCTTACATATCTCCTTCTCTGTGGGTTTACCTTCTAGGCTCCAGGATCAAAACTCCAGCCTCCCTTATCTGTGGTGTGTTCTCTCTACGAGTCCCTGCCCAACAAGGGGGTAGGGATGCAAGTCCTACTGACATGGCCCAATCAAAGCCTTAGTTATTATTTAACCAAGTGAAAGTGAAACCTCTGAATCCAATATAATCTAATATGCCCAGAGGAATAGACCAGTTGACAAACATAATCCAATCTCTATTTTTGAAATTGATAAACAATATCAAACTGCCACAGCTTCTTTGGACAATCAGCTTCCCTTGCTCAATTCCAAGTTAACTTAATAAATTTCCTATCAATATGCCTTTTTAATTTGGTGTTGCTTATTCTTTATATATTCTGCTCTCCCCCATTTCTGCCCAAGGACTCCCGAATATTTACTTGCCTTCTAAAGACCATCTGAAATTCCATCTGCTACAAAAGGTTTATTCCATAAAAATTGTCTGTGTTCTTATATAATTTCATTTCTTGAAAGCTATTTAACTAGTTTAAGTAAACCAAATAGGGTTTGTTTGTGTTTCTTTTACTATCTACATGCTGCAAAAAATTAATTTTGCCAAATCTTGATTTTTTTGTAAAAAAAGACCCTGGGAGGTCGTGAGTTGTGTTTTTCTTCTCTGATTTCCAAAAGCAGTCCCCTGATTTTTTTCACCTTCAAGAAATATTGCCTTCCTTAACCTTCCTCAAACATAAAATATTTGGAAGAGGCTAGAGGCAAAAGTTATCTTTTATGTGATATAGCTTCCTACATTTCTTTATCCATTCTTATATTCATTTCAGTGATGGTTTCTTGAATACTAACTTAGCATTGTACACACTGTTGATAGTTCTTGCCTTTCCAGAGTTCAAATCTAGTGGGGAACACATACATAATAACACCAGTGTATGTCTGTTCAATACACAGTCTAGTGTGCTTAATGTGTTAAAAGAAGTCATGCTGGGGGAAGCAGACTTGGCCCAATGGATAGGGCATCCACCTACCACATGGGAGGTCTGCGGTTCAAACCCTGGGCCTCCTTGACCCGCATGGAGCTGGCCCATGTACAGTGCTGATGCGCACAAGGAGTGCCATGCCACGCAGGGGTGTCTCTGCATAGGGGAGCCCCACACTCAAGGAATGTGCCCTGTAAGGAGAGCCACCCAGAGCAAAAGAATGTGCAGCTTGCCCAAGAATGGCACCACACACACGGAGGGCTGTAACAAGATGATGCAACAAAAAGAAATACGGATTCCCAGGTGCCACTGATAAGGATAGAAGCAGTCACAGAAGAACACACAGTGAATGGACACAGAGAGCAGACAACTGGGGGGGGGGGGGGAGTGAAGGGAGAGAAATAAATAAATAAAATAAGTCTTTAAAAAAAAAAAAAAGAAGTCATGTTGGGTGCTACCAGAGTACACAGAGGCAGTGACTAGTTCTCCTTAGGGAGTCTGTGGGGTCTCCCTGAGAAAGGGTGGCTTCTAGGTCATGGCTTAAAGAAGGAGCAGCCCAAAGGAGGAAAAATGGGGTGAGCACATTCCAGGGAGATGCAGCCATGCTGGCCAAGGTTGGAGGCAGGTAGCAACTGTGGCCTTGAGTGCACGCACAGTACCAGGTCTACCTGCTTTAAAACATCACATTGCACTGAAATCATCCATTCACCCATCTGCTTCTCCCCAGCCTCTGTATGTTTTCAGAGGACCATAACCATGTCTTGCCGTGTTTTTGCACAGTGCTTAACATGGAAATGGACATACAATATTTGTTCAACTGGATAGAAAAGGGAAGAAAAGCAGGACAAGTATCTGGAGACATAGAAAGGCATCTAATTTTGAGGGGCTTTTTTTATGATGCTAAGAAGTTTGGACTTTATTCTGTAGATCAGAAGCTCTCACACTTTTTAGCCTCAGGACTCTTTATATATACACTGTTAAAAATTATTGAGGACAGGGAAGCGGCTGTGGCTCAATCAGATGAGCTCCCGTCTCCCGTACGGGAGGCCCTCGGTTCGTGCCCCGGGGTCTCCTTGTGAAAGCAGGCTCAGCCACATCCTGTGGTGCCCCACCCACACGCTGAGGAGTGCCACCTGGCCCACAGACGCTGTGGAGAGCTGACTCAGCAAAGGTGGCACAACCAAAGAAAGGAGACAAGCGAGAACACAGAAGGGCTGCCAGCGAATGAACACAGAGAGCAGACAGCAAGCAAGCTGCAAGAGGGGGAGGGGAAATAAGATAAATAAATACAGACACAGAAGAACGTACAGCGAAATGGACCCAGAGAGCAGACAGTATGCAAAAAGTCACAAGGTGGGGATAAAAAAAATTGAGGACAACTAACACTTTTGTGGGGTAGGTTATATCTATTATTTACCGTATTTTAAATTAGAGTTGTAAAAAATATTCTTGCAGAACAAGACAAGAGTATACTTCCTTCTTGTGTTTCCATGTAGGTTCAAGAAATTGTGGATTTCACAATGGTTTTCTAAACAATAATAAGGTTATGAAATTATAGCAGGTAGAACTGAAGACCCACTAGTAAGAGCATAGAAACATTGAAAACATACGAAGTTAATCTCTGCACATACACATATTTATAATATGCTACCTTAGAAATTCTAGAAAGCATAAGAATACACAAGAGGGATCATGTCTTGAAGGCTCTGGAAAACACTACTGTACATTAACTCCACTGTGCAGGAATGAAAGTGTAAAAGTTAAGTAACATCTTAGTATCGATACGAAAACAGTTTTGATCTCACCCCCCTGAATGGACCCCAGGGACTCAAAGGAGACCCTGGAGAGGTTAAGTAACTTGCTGTAGGTCACACAGCCACCAACAGGAAAGCTAGCGCTCAAAACAAGCAATAGTGATGCTTGCTGAAAGTGATTTAAGTATGGGTCAGCAGAGAGTTTGAGTCATTCATAGAGCAAGAGCCTTGCATGCCTGCTATGTGCCAGGTACAGTTCTAGGTTTGAGGGAGACAGAGGTAAATATGACAGAAGTGCCAGGAGGTGGGGCAGAGTAGAGCCAGACAAAACAAAAGGAAAAACAAAGTAAATGGATAAATGAGGTACATACAGAAAATACCAGGCCATGCAGCTCATGAGGGATTGAACTAAGACATCCAGCGCCCATTCTTTCATTCCACGTTGCTTCAGAGAGCCATCTAAGGAAGGCTCCAAGATGCCGAGATGCTTCCAGGAGGCGCTGTGACAGGCAGGAGGGAGGTGCGGGAGCATGGGACTCTGATGGAGAGAAGCTAGCCATGGACGGAAGCTCAGGTGGCGCTGGGCTTTGTGAGGGAGTGTCTTTGAACAGGTGTGCCCATGGTGGCTCCTGGGCAGGAGCTGATGCCTGCATGTTGGCATGGCTTTGTCATGTGTATAGTGTGTGTCAGGTGTGTTAATCCTGCCCCCACTGAAGAGCTACATTGTCCTTCCCCGTACAGTTCCTCTGACACAGGGACCTCTGAGCAATCATGCTTCCCACCTCCCAGGGGCTGCAATATCTGCCGTGCCCTGGACCCGAGGGTTTAGCTGCAGGGTGAGGACAAGGAAACAGGCAGGAAAACACCCCTTCCACTGAGCTGGGATAGAAGTGCATGTGGATAGAGATGGGCTGGTAGGGACCCAGGGGCTGGGGGATGCCTCGAGCAGGAAGTTGACAGGGCTCTGGACTCTGTTTTGTTAGGGCAATGGAAGGAAGGTCAAGGGGCGTTCCAGTTCCCGCCAGTACTGCAAATTAGCACAAATTGCTGCCTGCCTCCTTCAGTATCAGTTTTGGAGAAACAGAGAGATGAAATGAAATAAATGAAATAAAATTATGAAAATAATGAAATAATGAAAATAAAATTTATTAAAGAAATGAAATAAAACTTATTAAAGATAAATTGAATGAAAGTAAATGAAAATAAAATTTATTAAAGAAAAGAGCAATTTAAAATTTCCTTTTATTTTGGAAATTTTAAATAAAAGTTCCAAATAACCCATGGGTCAAAGAAGGAATTGTAATGGGAATTTTAAAAATACTTAGAACTGTTTGATAAGGGAAATGCTAAATATTAAAGCTTGTAAGACACAGTGCAAGTGGTGTCACAGTAAAGTCACAGCATTAAATTCTCCTACTGGAACTGAAGAAAGGTTGAGAAGGAATGCCCTAAGTGTCTAACTCGAAATGTTAGAAAAAGAACAAAGAGTAAAACCAAAGTAGACAGAATCTGATTATAAAAAATAAGGATAGAAATCAATGAAAGACAGAATACGATCATAAAGAATAAGGGTAGAAATCAATGAAAAAGAAAATATAATTCAGTAGAGATAAGCAACAAAATCTAAGGTTGGTTCTTTAAGAGGTCTAGGAAAATAAATAAAGCTCTGGCAGGACGGATCAAGGAGAAGAGAGGGAAGGCTCAAATAATAATAGCAATGCATGAAAAAGGCACAAAATGACAGATTCTAGGAAGATGCCATGCTGGATGGCCAGCTGATGCTTTCATGCTCTGCTCAGGTTAGTGAGCTATTGACTGTCACTCCATGACTCTCGGGAAGGACAGGTACCACCAGGTGCTGAATGGAGCCACCTAATCGCAGCCACACTGTCATCTAGGCAAGAGGGTATCAACAGGCCTTTACTGGTTTAAGGTTCCCGATTTGAAGCTGCCAGAACCCCAGGGGAGACTGGGAGGAAAGGTTTGGGGTGCCCTTGGTCTCTGAGTTAGCACCTGCCACGGTCATTTCTGACCCCATACTCTGAGTCAGAGTACAGCCCCACAGTGATAAGAATGAGTGGCTATGTGGACAAGAAATGGCTGCAATGGGGGACCCAGCCCTTGGGGCCAGCGCTCCAGGCCAAGAGTCCTTTGCAACCAACACTCCCGTCATCATCAGTGTAGGAGAAAACAGACCCTCATCCCCAACCCCACGAGGGGCTCTGGGTCTCACTCAATGCCCTGCGCTGGGCTGGGGCGTGCTGGTAACACCTTGACCCACATGAGGGGCACATACAACTAACCAGGAGGATAGATTTCATTGCCTGCATTGCACAATTGAGGCAACCAAGTCACAGGGGGATTGTGTAACTTTCCAGAGCCACAAACTGAGTGTGCAGAAATCTCAGAATTCAAGGACATCTAGCTGGTGCCAAAGCCACATGTTTTCCAAAGCTTGCTGATTGGGGATTGAACCACATCCCCCCAAAAGACACGTTCATGTCCTAGACCCTGTGGGTGTAGACGCATTTGTAAATAGGATCTTCAAAGATCTTATTAAGATGAAGCTGGAGAAACAGATGAGGCTTAAGCAATTGAGCACTACCTCTCACATGGGAGGTCCTGGGTTTGGTTCCTAGTGCCTCCTGAAGAAAACAGTGGGCAGACAATGGGCAAAAACAAACAAATAAAATGAGCAGGACTGGATATGGCTCAAGCAATTAAGCGCCTGCCTCCCAGGTGGGAGCTCCTGGGTTCAGTTCCTAGTGCCTCCTAAAGAAAAAACAAACAGACAAGGAGCAAAAATAATGAGCAGACAATGCGGGGGGGGGGGGGGGGGGGGAGGGGGGGGCAAAAAAAAAAACCAACAAGCAGACAATGAGCAGATAACGAGCAATGAGCAGACAACAAGCAAAACCAAAAAATGAACAAACAAGCAGAACAATGAGCAAACAACAAGCAAAGAGATGAGGGAGCCAATTAGGGGAGAAAAAAAATGAGGTCTAACTGAATTAGGGTGGCCTAATCCAACATGAATGAGTCCTTATAAGCAGAGGAAACCTGGAGACAGAAGGAGACAGACCACCCTGTGATGGAGGATTCCCAACAAGCCACCAGCAGGATGCTACAGAGAAAGGATGACCCACCAATACCTGGATTTTGGACTTCTAGTCTCCCAAACTGTGAGCCAATAAATTCCTGTTGTTTAAGCCAAACAGTCCGTGGCATTTGTTTTAGCAGCCCCGGCAAACTAAGACAGTGCCATGGAGGATGTGATTTAAACATCTCATAAACTAATCTGAGACTCCCAAACACTTTACAAGTGTTTCTTTCATGTGGATTGATTAGGTGTTTACAAATTATTCCTATCAGCTCAAAAAACAAATATAAACCAACCATAATTTGATTAACTTATTCTAATTACTATAGCTAATTGAATATAACAGCTCTGCACTTGTGAAAAATGTTCTCTATTCTGGACTTTTATGACTTAATTCTATCTAGCCTTTCCCTTGAAAAATCTTTTCCCCCCTCTTAATTTTGATTTTTAATATCAAATGTGGGGAAGCAGATTTGGCTCAACTGATAGAGTGTCCTCCTACCACATGGAAGGTCCGGGGTTCAAACCCAGGGCTTCCTGACCCATGTGATGAGCTGGCCCGTGCGCAGTGCTGATGCACGTGAGGAGTGCCGTGCCACGCAGGGGTGTCCCCCGCGTAGGGGAGCCCCATGCACAACGAGTGCACCCTGCAAGGAGAGCCACCCAGCGTGAAAGAAACACAGCCTGCCCAGGAATGGCGCCACACACAAGGAGAGCTGACGCAGCAAAAAAAAAAAAGAGACAGAGATTCCCGGTGCCACTGACAAGAATCCAAGTGGACACAGAAGAACACACAGCAAATGGACACAGAGAGCAGACAAGGGTGGGGGGAGAGAAGGGGAAATAAATAAATAAATCTTTAAAAAAAAATCCCATGTGTTCTTATCAAGTGAAAGGACAAGCCTGATGTTTGCTGAATAATTATCACGCCAGACCATTTTGTTACGTCCTGGACGTGTTGTCACACGCGATCTTTACCAGCGTCACTTCGTTGGCCGTCTTCCTTCTGCACGTGTGGGGGGTGGGTGGCATCTGTGCGCCTCAGTGTACTTGGCGAATGGAACTCTCTCCTCTGCTGGGAGGTTGCTCCAGTTGTCGGGATTTTATAGCTCCACCAAGTATCTGGCAAAGAGCTGGATTCCAAATAGGGCCGAGCCCGGATCAACTTCTCGGGGGGTCTTCACAATTAGGCTTGGGGGAGACGAGGCAGAGAATCCCAGCCCAGCAATTCCTCGCAGACGCGCCCCCCACCCTCCCTGCCGGGCCGTCTGGCGTGGAAAGCCCCGCGCCCACCGAGGACCCTGACTCCAAGTGGAGCCCTGTTGAACTACCTGCGCCCATAGCGTCCAGATCCCGAGGTGTGCAGTGAGCTGTAATCACAGTTCTCCTCAGGAGCCCTTAAACATGTAGTTGATGAATTTAACAAGAAACACATGTTTTCATTTAAATTACAATTAGCAATTAGGGAGCAAAGTGTGCCCTAGATAGTATATATAATCGTTGTTGAGTTTGTGGCATAGCTGCTTTACTGTTGCCATTCTCCTTTTATGTTTTGCTTTATGATTTTACAGTAAATTTATGCAGAAACTGCGAGGGAAGCCCAGCTGCATAAAGCTGCTGGGTGGGAGTTATTTGGCTTCTAGAAAGAAAAGGTTACCAGTCCAGGCCCTCTGCAGTGGTGCGAGTCTCTTAGTTTTAGGAAGGAGAAAAGGGAAGGGAGTTGACTCACCCTCTCACCGGTTTGAGTGGGATAATTAGGTCGTGAGGATTGCAGCGTAAATTACATACTTCAGGGCAGTAATCGATGGTCTCTATTTATCTGGGTAATATTCCCCAAAAATTCAGAAAAGGGAGAAGCGAGCTGCCTTCTCCTTCGGGCTCCTCTGGAATGGTACGTAGACAAATCAATAGTTACTTCTGCTTTTCGGTGGGTATTATTTTTTTTTTAAAGACACGGAGGAAAGATACCAAGGAGTAATGGTAAGGGACAGGTCGGGTACGTGACAGGTGGCGGGAGGCCAGCTAATGGAATTGCCAGGGGAAAATCCATCGGGCCGGCCCTCCCCGGCACCACCACTTTTGATCTGGAACAGGTTTCTATAGCAGAGCGAGTTGGCAGCCGTAATGAAGCTATCTAATGAGAAAGTAATTCATGGTGTGGAAACATTCTCCCCCCCCCCCCAAATAAAATAAAATAAAGAGAGAGAAAGGTGATTTATGGTGAAATTACCTCTGGGACTGAGTACAGTATGAAGCATGCCAAGACAAGTAACTATAGGTAGCTGGAGACCTGAATCTATAACTTCTTGGCACAGTCTGAGGAATCACAGCAGTTTCTACATTTTAGAAAAACCAGACACAGAGGCAGGGGCAGATTGCTGCTCAGGGATCCAGGCAGGGATCTGAGATTTTTGGCAGCATTTGCGGTCGCTGGCAAAAGGGTAGACGGCCACATACAACTGGTAGACGCCAGAGAGAAGTTATTTCTGGATTTCTTTTGGTGGTGGTGGTGGGGGGGGTGGGTAGATGCAGGTCACATAGGCTGCAGGCAATAGAATAATCACCGGTTTCTCCCAAACAAGAGATTTTTTAATTTTAGTTTCCTTTAGAGCCCCATAGCACCTGCCATTCAAAATAATCCAAACGGAGAGTTTTTCTTCATTGCCCAGGATTTCAGAAGTGCTTCCAGGTCAAAATAGAAGGGTTTTTGTTTTTGTTTTCAAGTTTCCCTTGTCTATTGTTGCAGGGGGGGAAAAAAAGGCTAATCGTGCAGTACTGTGGAGGCACGCTGCTCCTCCTGTCAAGTGAAACTTCCCGAGAAGACAGAGAGCCAAGCTCCACTTTCTCCTTCCAGGCTGTTTTTCATCTCGCGGAATTGTTTGTCTCCGGCATCAGAGACAGGGAGTAAATTTTCCTCGACACCCTGACAGCCCTCGTGGAGCATCTGCATAACGATGGAATTTATTTTGTTCATTATGACTGCAGCACAGCACCGCGCTTTATTTCACTCCCACAGACGATTCCCGTTTTCATAAATTATCCGGTGTGCTCCTCGGCTAAATGACCGGTGGTCTTTGGAAAACCGGAAAATAATCTCTGAGTTGTCTCTGCTTCTAGATTTTGGTTATTTCTAGGTCATAAAAGGGATAACGTATCAGACAGAAGAAGGATCAAGAAGTTCTCTAATAAATACTGCTCAACGAGCTGGAGACAAATCTATTAACAGAGTTGCGGAGGCTTCAGAGAAGACTGGAAGTGCTGCCCCAGCTGGCGAGCTCAAAGGTGGATGCACCTTTCTGTGGCGCCAGCATCCATTTCTGCTCCGACCCCTTTGTTTTGTGCGTAGCAATGGAAACTTCCTTTCGCTCTCTTGATACACTGTCTGCCCACGCCGTGGTAGTCTTTGTGCTCTTAGCAGTGGACTTCCTCTTTGATTTTTCGCAAACATAACATCTATAAATGGAAGTGTGCCACAAGTGCAGAAACAAACAAGGCCCGCAAGTGTTCTACAGCAAAGCACATTCCCCCCCCCCTCCAGGAGCTCAGCCAGGGGTCCATCAAGGACCCCCAGATCATTTTCTTTCCCTCTAGCTCTCATTTGTCTCTTCCTCAGAACTTGACACAAAACCACAGGTCTAGAACTGGGCTGTGATTTCGAACTGTGGATCCAAAGTCCAAGTTACATGCTGAGGGGTTTCTGAACATTTTCCTGCTGAAATACGTGGAATCCCCATGGGAGGGGGAAGTTTGGGGGAAAGGGGGCTGGACTTCAGGAACTGGAGAGAGGGGGAGCTGTGGAACATGGCCCCGGCAAATGCGCTCTGGCTCTGGCTTCCCATGAAGCTCTGGGACCAGAACCAAGGCAGGGTAAGGCTCGGGGAAACTGCTGTCTCTCTGACAAGATGTGAGCAGAGCAAGAGCTTGTGGTGGCCACCAGAAATACTCACGCTCTTCCTGTGGCACACTCAATGTTTTAGGAAGGGTTTCAGGCTTCTGCAGTATCTGTTTGTGTGGCCTCAGGGTTCCAGGTCAGGGTGGAAATGGGCCGAAAGGGAAGGTGGGGAGCAGAGGGGCTGGGTTTTTTGGGCTACAGAGGTCACCATTTTCATTGCTGGTCACACGATGTTGCTACTGCATATCAACCGGGCAATGCCAGAATACCACAGAGGCCATTGCTGGGCTGCAGAGCAAAACGGCCAGTTCTCCTGGGCGCCCGCCTAGCCTCGAAGCAAAGACCCAGGCGCTGCCACCTTTGGCGTGACTTTGTCCCTCCCCATTCTCCTCCCAGCCTCAGTATATGCATCCTCAGGTCAGCCCCGTCTGCCTGTTCAACACTACAGTGAGTGCCCCTCACTGAGCCTTGACCTGCCAAGCCAAAGTCTGGCTGTCACTTTTCTTTAAAAGCAGTCCCTGGAATATATGAGAAGCTTTTAACTTCCCCTGGAGGCCTGGAAGTTCAGAATTCAAGATCTCAAAGATTCATAGAGATTTACAAAGACGTGAGGGAGGGCAGGTGTGTGTGTGGAGGCAAAAGCAAGGAGGGTGGATAAAATGGTAGGAAAGAAAATATATTCCTTCTGAAACTATAGAAGAGGAGACTAATAACAACAACAACAACAACAATCTTTTCTCAAGCACATCCTGATAAACCTTCCGCTGTCAGATGCTAAAATCGATGCTTTTATATGCTTTTCTTTGAACCCTCATAATTTTGTGAGGCAGATAGCCCTTCCCTCACTTTACAGATAAGACCAGGAGGCAAGTTGCCTGTTTTCATTCTAGGCACTGGGCTGGGTGCTTTCTAATAACTTTTCACTAAATTTTTACAGCCTTAATTGATATGTCAAATTCTACTCATTTTACAGATAAAGAAACTGAGGCGGTCCTGTTTGGGAACAACACATCAAGTCTGCAGATAGCAATAAGCACCCAGCGAAGGCTCTTGAATACTGGGTTAGAGACCAAGGGCACAGCACAGGCCCTCCACGAGGCCAGCCCTAGGTCAAGTTATCCTGGACCCTCCACTTTTTCTGGACGTTTCTCTGAGCCAAAGTTCTCAGGGTCCTCCATTGTGAACCTTCAGGCCTCGGCGGCTTATTTAGCGGTAAGGAAGGGGAGTACAAGGGAAGGAAGATTAACTGACATTACCCAGAGACACAACGTTTCCCAAGTAGCTGCAAGTAGAAGGCAGATGAATGTTAAATGACAAATGTTACTTTCAGTTCTCACTTCCGTCTGCTGGACTGCTCTAGTACCCTCTGGTGCAGCAGTGAGGATGCAATTTTTTTTAAAAAGGAACTACATCTCTTTTTTCCCAGCATCACTGAATGCTCTTGAGTGTCCACGTGACAGGCTAGTTGCTATCAAAATCGTCGCATCTGCAGATTGACACGCTCACGCCACGCGCGTGTGGCTGGGGCCCCTGGGTGCCCGGGTGCGAAGCCGCCAGTTCTGAAGCGACAGGTCTTTAGGAGCTCTGTCCCACTCGGCCCTGCCTCCACTCCCCCGCGGCAGCCCCAGGCGAACACTGGACTGTTTGTTTCCCGAAGCCACAGCATGACCTTGTCCAGCCACAGCAGGAAAAGGTTTCCTAATTTCCCACCCCCACCCCCCCAAACCCCATCTTCTTCTCCACTTAATACCAAAGGTTTCAATTATCCTGGAAACCTGAGCTCTGGTGTGTTATTAGAATCCTGTTTCAGGAAAACTCATTCTTCCGAGCCCAAAGCCCTGTGGAGATCTTTCCGTTCTTCTCCAGAAGCCACTGGGTCGTGCCTGTTACCTGAGCTGCCATGTAGGAAGGTTTCGTCTCTTGGCCTTCCAGGGCAGTCTCCTCCGGTCAAGAAGGCTGCCTGGTGGAAGGAGGTGAAAGGAACTTGAGCTTTCCCTCCTTGGCGTCTGGAGCTGTGATCAGGAGAAGACCGGCTTCCCCTGGCCAAAAAAAATGTGGCAGCTCGGGGGATGCGTCCTTGTCAAATTAGACTTTTCTCTTTTTTCTCTTCTTCTCCCAGTGAAAAATTCCTTAAGGGAAAGATCAGCTACTTCATACATTTTTTAGACAAATAATCAAGAGCCATGCATAAGAGATAAGCGCTGGAAGACAGGATGAACCTCAAAGCAGGAAGAAATGCAGTCTTTTGTCAACTATGGAATGTAACCCAAGTAAAAATCCAAAATAGGGTCGCTTAAAAAGTCACAGCTCCGCTACTGGGCAAACAAAAAAATTTTTTTGATTTTCCAAATAACTGATATTAACTTTGCTTTTCAAGCCCCATTGTTATGGGTAGATCAGGAAAAATGGAAAGTTGCCAGTTAAAGGTATAGCAGAGTCTTCCTGCTAACACCAGACCCATCCAGGAACTCTCCAGTGTTCTCTGGTTTAATCGGCCATATTCTGGTGATTAAACCTCCGTTCAAAAGTAAACTCACCGGTGGGGGTCAGCCCTCAAGATGGCCTGCAGTGACCCTTGTCTTCTGGTAGCCGTGTGCTGCGTAGTTCCTTCCACAGTCCATTAGGGTTGGTCTGAGGGATCGTTACAATATGGCGGAAGGTGTGGCTTGTGACTTCTGACACTAAGTCGTTTAAAACATCGCCGTGCCATCTTGCACTCTCGGAACATTGCTTTGGGGGAGAAGACCCTCAAGCAGCCTGAGAATCTGAGGCCTCCTGTTGTAACAACGGGTACCAGTTCACCAGGCGTGGAGGTGAGCCATCTTCAAAGTCGATCGCCGCCCCCGGTCAAGCCTCCAGATAACTGCCGTCCTGGCCAACGTGATGATGGCAGCCCCCAGCTAGAACCAGCCACCTAAGGCCACTTTCTGACCCTCTGAAAATGTGTGAGATGATAAATATTTAAGTTGTTGTAGGCCACTAAGTACTAGGGGCCATTTGTTACTCATCAAAAGTGACCAATACATCTTGCGGGCTGTTTCTTCCCTTTTTTGCACAATGGTGTCGGGTGGTGGCTAGGCCAGGAGCTTATTGGTGACTGTGGTGGTGAAGGGCAGGGGTCCTGGATCTGTGTGGGGTCCTTGGGGTATTTCCTGTTCCTTGGTGACTCAGAAGGGGATGAGTTACCAGTTGGATCTGTCTCCGGGCTGGTTTCTGCTGATGAGACCCCTGTCTGTTACTTTTGTGTTCTCTTCTCTTGGCTCAGGCAGAGCTGGCAGTTCTCCCAGATGGGTGCAGCCTTCTTTAGCTCCCACCATACTTCAGATCCTTCCCTGAGGTCAGATGGTCTCTCCGGGCACTCTCTACCCTGGCAGGCCTGCCCTGCTGCCGTTAGGGCCACTGGTCCTGCTTTGCTGTGGCTGCAGCCCTCCTAGGCCGCAGGCCAATCTGCTCCTTGGCTACCTTTCTTGTTCCTCACAGGCTAGTGGAACCATTTGGATCTTTCTATGATGCATGAGCACCAAGGGAGGCTCAGGAGGGCTACCTGAGGCTTTCACTCTAATAGCACCACACCACCTCTTTCACTTCTGTTCAGCATCCTAAGTTGCCACAACCCCATTCCATGGGCCAGTCTCTTGTGCAGCTGCACAGAGGTTGCTGGGAACTAGCCCGCTCTGCTCTGGGTTTCTCCACCATCTCTGAGTGGCTGAATGCTACCCTGACAATTTACTTCAGTATCTCTTCCTCTCTTCTTCCTAAATTCCTCCAGGGTAGTTTGGATAGGATTTCCTCTTCTCTTGCCTGGAACTTATTCTCTGCCAGATCCATCTTCTATACTGACAGTTACAGGCAGGAGGGCTTTTCTATACCATGGAAGAAACCTTGAGTCTGTTTGCCAGACTCTTGGACATGTGGGCTATAGGACAGAGAGAAACTAAGCTACTGAAGATGAAAATATATGGATTTAACAGGTTTAAATTGTTATTGTTACTATCTATTAATTTTGATTGGACCATGAAATAAAACCCATTTCCCCCATCAATAAACAAACTTTACATCACACACACACACACAGAAACAAGGAACAAGTTCAAACTGGAATTATACCTATGTATTTCCTTCAAAACTTTTCTTTCCTAAAAGAAATCTAGAGTGTCAAAATGACCTCCAAACTGAACCTGAACTTTACTGTAATTCATTCATTCCAAACCTTTTGTCTGAAGTCCGACTAGTAGAGGGGACAGGTAGAGTCAGGATGCATTGGCTTCATTCAGAAAAGTTACCTCTGCTATCTTGTTTCACCTGACATGTTCTCAAATATCTTATTAAAACCATCGTGTTTAAAAAGAATTGTTCTTCCTAACTATTTGGCACAATTGTTTGGTTTCATGGTATACGGTTTAGGAAATGCTCTCCTAGAGACCTCTCTGCTCTCAGGGCTCACTAGAAAATAAAGTTTGCTCTACCTTTTGAATGAACTGCACCTACCACAGTGCTCTTGTTCAGATGTCCTTCTAGATCAGGGCACGGTAGTGGGTGAAACCAGCCCTGAGGGGTATTTGGTTTAGGTTTGGTACATTGATTTTAGTGTTTTTTGTTTTGTTTCACTTGAGAAAATTAAGATAGCACAAGTATTATAGTTACTTCCCTTAAGAAACTTAAAAGATACAGTCAATAAAATTTAATGGAGTGGGAAGCGGATTTGGCTCAATAGAGCATCCACCTACCACATGGGAGGTCCAAGGTTCAAACCCAGGGCCTTCTGACCTGTGTGGGGCTGGGCCACGCTCAGTGCTGATGCACGCAAGGAGTGCCGTGCCACGCAGGGGTGTCCCTACGCCCCCGCGCAAGGAGTGTGCCTCATAGGGAGAGCCACCCAAAGCGAAAAAAGTGCAGCCCGCCCAGGAGTGGTGCCGCACACAAGGAGAGCTGACACAGCAAGATGACACAACAAAAAGAGACACAGGTTCCTGGTGCTGCTGACAAGAATATAAGTGGACACAGAAGAACACAAAGCAAAAGGACACAGAGAACAGACAATGGGGGGGAGGGGGAAGGGGAGAGAAATAAATTTTTTAAAAATGTGATGGAGGGCTATAAGAAAGTCTATGCTGAGTGACAGGGTAGCAGGCAAGGAAATAGTCGTTTTTATCTGGGAAGAAAGAATTCGTTAGGACATGATGGTTGAAATGAATGTGAAAAGGTGAAGCAGGCTTTGCCAGGAGCAGCTCAGACATTTCTGGAGAGGACAGAATCATGGAAGTCAAATAAAAACAAATTTTAAGGAAAGGGAAATTTTGCTTTTGAAAAATTGGGTGGGGTGTGCAGTGAGGCAGCAGGATCAAGGATTTCCAAAAGAGAAAGTAAAATGTGTCCTGAAAAATATGCTGTCAGATTTACAATGTAAATGGTCACCAAAAGCTCTTGTCTGAGCAGAGCAAGTTCCACGGAGAGCTGGGGATGGGCTCGGAAGTGACCCTGGTTGAAGAATGGGAAGAATGGGAGATGTAATACAACTAGTTTTTCTATAAGCTTGGGTATAAAGGGAAGGAGAGACACAGCCAAAGGAATGCTTACAGTTTTCTTTAAAAGTGTGTAGACTGTGGAGAAGCAGCCAGTGGCACGGGGGAGCCAGTGGGGGTGGGTGGCATGGGACCAGGGGCTCAAGCGATGCTCAGCAGCCCAGCTAGTGGGCAGAGGTGGAGGATGGCTAAGCTGGTCTCAGGGTGGGCTTTGCTGAGCAGAATTTTTGGAATGGCCTTAGTCAGAAGGACATTAAAGGAGTCACAGAAAGAAGATGGAGAGCTGGCCAAACCTGGACAGGCAAGCCAGGAAAGCTCTGAAGAGGACAGGGTGGTTGGGTGAAAATTATTTTTAAGGCCCATGGGTGGAAGCCTGTCTATTTCGGATGCTCCTAAGTCGAATTGGGAGAACTCCTTAAAATTTCCCACGTATGGGGTTCATTAGAGTCGAAGTGAGCAAGACAGAAGAGCCGAGCCACTCCCCAAGCAGGACATCGTTCCGTGACTTTTTCTCTGCCCTTCAGAGTCATCAGCACAGTCCCCTTAACCTAAGTCATAAATCACTTTACGTTTCTATGAATCCTCCTCTGAAGGATTTGTGGTACTTTGATTGCAAAGTGGCATAGGAACATTCTGATGCATAAAAGATAGTCCTCACTGGACTGTCCCCATCAGCCGACTGCCAACTCGTCACCTGGGCTCCCAAGCAGAACCCTCAGAGGCAGCCCTCAGCTGGGGCCAGGGCCCCTTGCTCTACGCGGGCCCGGACAAGTCCAGGAACGAATGCCATCTGCTCATCTGCTCCTCTCTCTCTCTCTCCTCACAGATGTTTATGCAATGTCTCCTCACCCGCATCCTTGACCTCGGGAAAATCTGATGTGCAGAAAGGTTCCCCCAGTCCATGGCCCCATCCTTTCATCCCACAGAGGCAGATTTTGTCCTGGAGGCCCTGCTAAAGATGGGGAAAGTCATTTGGATAGGCCCATCAAGCCTTTTAAATTGGCCGTCCCTGCCGCCCCAGCAAACTCCCTCTATGGAAAACTCTAAGAAGTGTAATTTTTCCCCCAATGCATCTTTTTTCACAATGCCTTGTGGTCCCTGATAAAATCAACTAGAAGGGGGGAAGTGGTTGTGGCCCAATCAGTGGCCTCCATCTACCACATGGGAGGCCCTGGGTTCACGTCCCGGGGCCTCCTTGTGAAGGCAGGCTTGCCTGCATGCCACAGAGAGCCACCAGCAAGCAAGTGCCACGGAGTGCCGACTCAGCTAGGTGATGCAACCTAAAGGGACACAAGGAAAAAAAATACACAGAAGAGCACGCAGCGAATGGACACGGAGAGCAAACAACAAGCAAGCCACAAGGCAAGGGAATAAATAAAAATAAATACAGACACACAGGAGAATGCACTGCGAATGGACACAGAGCAGACAGCAAGCAACACACAAGGGGCAAGGGATAATAAAAAAAAAATCAGCTAGAAGAGGGAGCTGATGATAGGAAAGAGTAAAGGCAGGTCGGTGGAGAGCAGGGCAGGGAGAGAGAGATGTTTTGTTTTTAATAAACTCTTCCTTTTGAAATAGTTCCAAATGCACAGGACAACTGCAGTTGTAAAAATAATGTAAAACCCAACATACCCCCACCCGGTGGCCCAGATGCCACATTTGCCATATCATTCTTTCCATCCATCTATCAGAGAGAGGTCTTTGCAGCCTGGCCTTGGGGGAGTCAAAGGAAGCTGAGGCCAGGTAAAGCAAGGTGGACTGTGGGATCCCAGTGTGTCAAGTGGCTAGAAGAGCTTGGTGGGATATTCTGCCACCCCAGTCTCCTAAGACCTAATGGTGCTGTAGGCAGCCCTGATGGTACCTAACTCTGCATCCCAAGGAAACGGTTGGACAATCCTCTATGGCATCATGAGGTCATTCATTAAAGGCTTCCCAAAGCTTTAGGCCCCTTGGCCAAACAGATGACTCCCTCTTTCTGCAGCTAGTGAGCCCCATGGGATAGGACCTAGCTGGTGGATAGCCATGAATTCAAGGCACAAGATCAAAAAGACACAAACCATCTGGACAGATACAGAACAAGGAAATCCCTTCATGGTCATAGTAGCATTAAAATTGTGGGACATGGAGATTCTCAGGTGTATAGCATGAATAAGGAATGATAAATGAAAACTGTACCTGGATTATAGTCTCATTTAAGGAATGATAAATGCCAGTGATAATATATTTATTTATTATAATATCTTTATGGTTTTATAAGGGTTGTTTGTTTGTTTTTAGGAGATACCAGGGATTGAACCCAGGACCTCATACATAGGAAACAGGGGCTCAACCACTGAGCTACATCCAATGAGAGTTGGTTTTTTCATTTGTTTGTTTGTTTTTAGGCAGTACTGGGGATCAAACCCAGGACCTTGTACATTGGATGCAGGCGCTCAACCATTTGCACTATATCTGCTCCCTGTAAGGGTTTTTCCAGGTTCACTTGACATCTTGGTGCTCAACTCTAAACTCTGTTTTCTCTATGAAGACTTTTGTTTCTCAAGAGTAAATTCTTGGCGGCGGACTTGGCCCAGTGGTTAGGGCGTCCGCCTACCACATGGGAGGTCCGCAGTTCAAACCCCGGGCCTCCTGACCCGTGTGGAGCTGGCCCATGCGCAGTGCTGATGCACGCAAGGAGTGCCATGCCACGTAGGGGTGTCCCCGCGTAGGGGAGCTCCACGCGCAAGGAGTGCGCACCCTGTAAGGAGAGCTGCCCAGCGCGAAAGAAAATGCAGCCTGCCCAGGAATGGCACCGCACACATGGAGAAATGACACAACGAGATGACGCAACAAAAAGAAACACAGATTCCCATGCCACTGACAACAACAGAAACGGACAAAGAAGATGCAGCAAATAGACACAGAGAACAGACAACCAGGGTGGGGGGGGGGGGAGGGGAGAGAAATAAATAAATCTTTAAAAAAAAAAAGGGTAAATTCTCATATGCAGCTATGGCTGGGAACGGGCTACTATGGTACATTTTGGGACCCAAGACCAAGATACTGTTTTGTGGGGGGAGTCATGGGCTTGAAATAGGTGGTCTCTTTCCTGGTATATGGTTCAGCCCTTAGGATGCCGTTCTTCATTTTCATTTGAGGACCAAGGTAAAAATGTCTTTCAAGTGCATTGAGTGCTCTGAAGGAGGGATGCTACAACAGTACTCCTTGTAGTAGTAAAGTAGTAGCAGTGGTGTACACCCATCAGGGCCCTGCTGTCCTAACACAGAATCCATGCATTCATTCAACAAGCATTTATTGAGCACCTTCTACATACCAGGCACTCCGTTCTCAGCCACAGACAGGGCTCGTGGTTCATGGAGTTTATAGAGTATGAAGTGGCTAAGGTGACAAAATGGGGAGGAAGTGAGGGCAGGCAAAGGGGACAGGATGAGATGGGGAGGTATGCAGGAACTGGTTCATGCCATCGGAACCCTCTGAAAGATTTAAAGTAGAGCAGTGAGGGATCCTGGTTCCTATTTTCGAAAGAGCACGTGGGCTGCCGTGTGGAGAATGATTGCAGGAGATCAAGTGTGGAGGCAGGGGAGTGACTGCGGCAGCTGCCACGGTCCAGGTGAGAGGATGAAGGTTGGATAGGCTGGTGGAGAGGGAGGGTTTGTGAGGTGGAGAGCGGATGGAGGAGGATGCCACCCAAAGGAGAGTCCTGCTCTCAGGTGTGAAGGACTGCCGGGAAAGGAGAGGAATGCACTCACGGACACGGGCTTAAACTTAGCAGGGGAAACTTAGTTCAGGCCAGGAACGATTTCCTCACAGCAAGGATTATTTAGTTCTGCAAAGGGCTTCACAGGGAAAACAAGCACCTTCTCCCAGGACGGTGCCGAGAAGAGGCTAAAAAGCCAGCGGGAGGTCGAATGATGAAGGGATGCCTGCCCCGCGTTGGGGAGCTGCAGGGGGAAGTCTCAAGTTGTCCAGGGCAACTGATTCTAAACTGCGCTCTTTCACGCGTGCACCTGCCGAGCTCCTCCCCCTTCCTACTGTGCTGTCCGATACGATAGCCATTAGCCTCACGTGGCCACTTAACTTCAAAATCATTAAGTTAAATGTAAGGTTCAGTGCCTTGTCACGCTGGCCACATTTCAAACGCGTAGCTGCCACAGGTGGCTGGTGGCTTACTCCTAGGTTAGCACAGCTACAGAACACGATTGCAGGACGTTCTGTTGGACAGCACTGCAAGAAGGTTCTCACTCCCTGGCGTCAGTTACCTCTGGGAATATTTCTAGGCACCGCCTGCTCATCCCAGCCCCATCTCGTCAGTCCTGGGTTGCTGACCCTTTTGTTTCAGGTCCCTTCCTTGCCCTCTCCCTGCTCTCTCAAGGCCTGGCTTGCCCTCATGTACCCAGTTCTCTCCTCCACGTCCCACTGCAGTGCCCCAGCCCTACCTACTCCTACGCCAAGGCTCAGCTCTTGGACCGCTTGAGCTCACTTTGGGCCTCATCCGCTAAGACTAGGATGCTGAATAATCCACAGGAGGCTGTGGCCCAGGAAACCGGGGGCCTAGACTCGGAAGAAGCGGAGGCTGCGAGTCGCACCCTAGGCTGGGGCTCCAGGTTCCAGGAAGGCTGCCTGGATTTCTTAAGGCTGAGTGCTGACATGCTCTTTGAAGGCAGCTGCCCTGAGCAGGGAAGGGATGGGGAGGAAATGTCATTCCTTGGACCATAAAGAAGAGGTTAGGGCCTCGGGAGAGAAACAATAAAGAAAAGAAAAGGCATAAGCATTCCGTGCTTTCCCTGCGCTTCAGAGAACAGGTTTTATATATATTTCAACACCCGGCCGTGCTCAAGAATGGAGCAGACATGCACGTGCCTGCAAAGCCAAAACACAGCTGGCAGGTCTAATTTTAGGTCCCGAAGCATTGGCAGTGTCCCTCTCTCCAATGAGCGCTGTCTGTTTCCCAGAGTCTGCGCCAAGAGCGCGCTCAGCTGAGCTCCCTGACAGCACTGCGTGCAGGCGGCGGGGCGGCGCCTTGCTGCGACGGGACGTGAACTCTAGACGAGGCTGCACCTGCACAGGTAGGACCTCTCAGGACCAGGGGAAAGAGCAGCCCTTCCCGCAGATTCACTTCCCTGCCTCGACTTCTCTAGGCAGCTCTGAAAAAGCAATCTGAAAGGGAGCTTTGCAAGGAAAAAATATGAGAGCTCCAGGCTTAGCTTGTTGTATGTGGGGGGGGGGGGGCAGGTAACAGGCAGAGCATCCCCAAATAGCTGCTGGAATAATGTTTCCAGGCCTACTATTCTCCATCTTGCTGGAGTGATCAGAGGAACAGGTTCTGGCTGACGGCGGCTTCTAGAACCATGCTGCTTGGGTTTGAATCTGGTTTTATTCATTTACTAGTTATGTGACTTTGGGCAAATTCCTTAACTGCTCTGTGCCTCAGTTTCCTCATCTGTAAAATGATGCTGATAATAGTACCTGCCTCAGAGGACAACCCTCTTAAATTTGTTGTGAAGGTAAAGAGGTTATAACGTGTAGAACGAAAACAGTGACTGCAAATAGTAAGCATTTGCTCACTGTTGGCTACTACAATGCACTGAGTGGCCTGATACGCATTGTTTAGCAACGGCAGATGAGCGATGGCAAAGAGGAGAGGTTAAGTAAGTAGGCTCTATTTGTCTGGGTTCAAACCCCGGTTGTCCTACTAACCAACTCTGTGCTCTTGAGCGAGTTAGCTAAGCAACTTGCTGCATCTCAGTATTTTCACCTGAAAATTCTGTATCTCGGTATTTTCATTTGATGAAGTGAACTTAATAATACAGACATAGTAATGCTATCTTCTCTATGGGATGTGTACAAGGATTAAATGAGGAAGTTTATGTGAAACATTTGGAAGAATACCTGGTATTACAGAGAAAGAACTTAATACAAGTTAGCCACTATTATTATTATTTTTCTTTCCCCTCTCCCTCCCCTGCCCTGCTGGGTTTTGTTTTTGTTTGTTTAGTTTTGTGCTGTCTGTGCCCATTTGCTGTGTGATCTTCTGTATCTATTTCTCTTTTTGTCTTCTCTTCTCATCTTTCTCCTCTTGGATTCAATCCTGGGGACCTCTGATGTGAAGAGAGGTTCCCTGTCAATTGCGCCACCTCAGTTCCTGGTCTCTTCTGCGCTTCCCCTTGACTGTCCCCTTAGTGTGTGACTCACTTGCACAGGTACTGGCTCACTGTGTGGGTACTCAGCTTGCTGTGCAGGCACTGGCTCACCACATGGGCATCTGCCTCACCACTTGGGCACTCAGCGCACCATGTGGGCACCCGGCTCACCATGCAGGCACTCGGCTCACCACGTGGGCACCCGGCTCACCATGCAGGCACTCGGCTCGCCATGCACGCACTGGCTCGCCACGTGGGCACTCGGCTCACCACGTGGGCACTCGGCTCACCACGCGGGCACTCGGCTCACCATGTGGGCACCTGCCTCAGCACTCGGGCACTCAGTGTACTATGCGGGCACTCGGCTCACCACGTGGGCACTCGGCTCACCACGCGGGCACTCGGCTCACCACGTGGGCACTCGGCTGGCCATGCGCGCACTGGCTCACCACGTGGGCACTCGGCTCACCACGTGGGTCCTGGCTCGCCATGTGGGCACGCTTTCTCTTCTTCTTTTCATGAGGAGGCCCCAGGGATCAAACCCAGGTCCTCCCATACGGTAAGCATAGGTCCCATTGCTTGAGCCACATCCGCTTCCCACCACTATTACTATTATTATCAGCATCGTCATTATCACTCTCATCATCATCATCACCGACATACAGATTCCAAGTTTTCAAAGGCAGAGAGTGTAGTAAAGTTTAGTGAAAGCTGAAGAAAGACTGAGCTTCATCTACTCGTGCTCGGATGAACCAGAGAGAAATGCAAGACCTTACAGGAATCAATTTAGTTAATCAACAAATATCTGTAGACCAAGCACAATGTGCCCAGGGCTGGCCACTGTTTATGAACACCCAGGAGCATTGTGCTGGTGAAACACAAGGGCCATTGTCTGGATAACGAGGGTCCAGACGCTGCTGCAACAGAGGAGGTCCATCCAGCTCTGTTATGTCGAGACGAAGTGTTCCCAGTGCTCCAGATATTAAGGTGCTTCTAAAACATTGCCAAGTCTCAAAACCAAGAAGAGCCAAAGAACAGGTCTGTCCCTAGTGACCCCCTTCTGGCTCTGGATTCTGGCTGATATGAGCTGAGGCTCGCGGTCTCTAGAAAGTGGGGCTGCCCTCAGTGAGGAGGAAGGCTGAATTCCTTCCTGGACAACCAAATGACAGCATGGCAGAGACGACTCTCTCCAACCTGAAGCCCCGGCCTCTCCATTCAGTCCTATCTGTTCACCCAGCAAGCCCCACTGCTCCTCCCCTTCTCCTCCAGCTTCTTAGAGGAGACGGCAGCAAGGCTGATGGGCACTGCCCACTGGGGCCACCATTCCCTGGGGAAGGAGAGTGCTGAGAAGAAGGAAGGTGTATGGACGAGGACCACACAGAGAACAGGTGCAAATCCTCTCGCCTCTGGCTCTCACTCCTTCACCGAGTTGGTGTCACAGGCCTACCTGGAGGAGGGGTCATGAGTTAGAAACTTCCTCCTTGGCTTTAGCCAGACTCAGGGGTGGGGCGAGGCGGCTATGCATGCCGCAGGAGGAAGGGGCCTTCTCCGTGGCCTCCTCTGTCTTCCTGCTGCGTTCCCTGCCATTGGTGAGGCTTCCTGGGGCCGACGGAGATGACGGCCAACTCTTGGCTGGGGAAGAGGCAGGAGGGGGAGGGCCACCACCACCCCTGGCCCCTTGGGTCTCCTGTGTCCCTTTCGTCATCTCTGCAATACAGCAGGCAAGGTATGGGGAGGCCCGGGACAAGTGAAAAGCATGGGGCTGGGGAGGGGGCACCCGACACTCTACAGCTCTTCAACTGGACTCGGGGTCTCTGGTCTTGACTGCACTTGGAATCCCACTAGGGGTGTCTTTAAGGGGTCGAGCACAAGGACTTCTTTCTTTGGCTTTTCTTGGTTTTGAGACTTGGCAATGTTTTAGAAGCACCTTAATATCTGGAGCACTGGGAACACTTCGTCTTGACAAAACAGAGCTGGATGGGCCTCCTCTGTTGCAGCAGCGTCTGGACCCTCGTTATCCAGACAATGGCCCTTGTGTTTCACCAGCACAAGGCTCCTGGGTGTTTACAAACAGTGGCCAGCCCTGGGCACATTGTGCTTGGTCTACAGATATTTGCTGATTAACTGAATTGATTCCTGTAAAGTCTCGAGTTTCTCTCCGGTCCATCTAAGCACAAATAAATGAAGCTCAGTGTTTCTTTGGTCTTCACTAAACTTTACTACACTCTCTGCCTTTGAAAATCTGGAATCTGTATGTCAGTGATGATGATGATGAGAGTGATGATGACGATGCTGATAATAATAATAACAGTGGTGGGAAGCGGATGTGGCTCAAGCAATGGGGCCTCCCCTTACCGTATGGGAGGACCTGGGTTTGATCCCTGGGGCCTCCTCATGAAAAAGAAGAAAAGAAAGTGTGCCCACATGGTGAGCCAGTGCCCACATGGTGAGCCAAGTGCCCACATGGTGAGCCAGTGCCCACGTGGTGAGCCGAGTGCCCGTGTGGCAAGCCAGTGCCTACGTGCTGAGCCAAGTGCCCACATGGCAAGCCAGTGCCCACGTGGTGAGCCAGTGCCCACATGGTGAGCCAGTGCCCGTGTGGTGAGTTGAGTGCCCACATGGTGAGCCAGTGCCCATGTGGTGAACCGAGTGCCCGTGTGGCAAGCCAGTGCCCACGTGGTGAGCCAAGTGCCCACATGGCAAGCCAGTGCCCACGTGGTGAGCCAAGTGCCCACATGGCAAGCCAGTGCCCACGTGGTGAGCCAAGTGCCCGCATGGTGAGCCAGTGCCCATGTGGTGAGTTGAGTGCCCACATGGTGAGCCAGTGCCCACGTGGTGAGCCGGATGCCCACGTGGCGAGCCAGTGCCCACGTGGTGAGCCAAGTGCCCGCAGGGCAAGCCAGTGTCCATGTGGTGAGCCGAGTGCCCACATGGCAAGCCAGTGCCCACGTGGTGAGCCGAGTGCCCGCATGGTGAGCCAGTGCCCGTGTGGTGAGTTGAGTGCCCACATGGTGAGCCAGTGCCCACGTGGTGAGCCGGATGCCCACGTGGCGAGCCAGTGCCCACGTGGTGAGCCAAGTGCCCACATGGCAAGCCAGTGTCCATGTGGTGAGCCGAGTGCCCACATGGCAAGCCAGTGCCCACGTGGTGAGCCGAGTACCCGCATGGTGAGCCAGTGCCCGTGTGGTGAGTTGAGTGCCCACATGGTGAGCCAGTGCCCACGTGGTGAGCTGAGTGCCCGCATGGTAAGCCAGTGCCCACGTGGTGAGCCGGATGCCCGCGTGGCGAGCCAGTGCCCACGTGGTGAGCCGGATGCCCACGTGGCAAGCCAGTGCCCACGTGGTGAGCCAAGTGCCCACATGGCAAGCCAGTGTCCATGTGGTGAGCCAAGTGCTCAAATGGTGAGCCAGTGCCCGTGTGGTGAGCCAAGTGCCCACGTGGTGAGCCAGTGCCCACATAGTGAGCCAGTGCCATCGTCCGCAGGGATTTGGGAAAACAAGGGTGTGGATTTAGGATTTCACCTTCTTGGAGTAGAAAAGGAAGGCCATTTTTAAGGCAAGGAGGTGACACAGAACTAGCACCCCTCTCACATTTTTTTTTTTTTAACTTTGATTGCTTTCAATTTAAGTCAATTAGATAAAAAACAAGATCCTAAAACTTACAGCTGAATATATCTGGGGTACTTATCTATCTATCTTCTAGGTATTTATTTATCCCCCCCCCCCACCCTTTCTCTCCCTCCCGGTACCTTGTTCTTGAAACTTGTCTGGTTCAGCATTCTCTGGCTTGGTAAAGTATCTTGTAAGGAAATCATTTATAATAAAGCTGGTATGCTTGGGTTTATCATTTCTAAGTGTGGGTCAGGATTTAGTTCGCTATGTTAAACTCTCCATGCTGCATGTGATTTGTCAAGCTTTGTCAGGAACAAAAAGTTCCAGGATGTGCAAAGCAGGACTGCTTGGTTTCCATGGAGATACTGCTAGTTAGGCTATGGAAATCCTGAAAAGGCCAGAGGATGAGTGACAATACAAGGATTTAGCGGCTGATCTGAAGAGCCAGACTGAATTAATGAGATTTTTCACAGAGTGTTATTAGCAAGGCTAGCATGGTATGGCTCTTAGGCCCTCGTTTTCTCAGCTGCAGTCTTAGAAAACAGAAATGGAAGGATTTAATTGCTGTTTTTATTTTTTTTAAAACCCTTTAAGATTATTTTAACCTATAACATTTTAAGATTGTCATAAAAAATGGGGTTCTCTTTTTTTTTCATCATCCAGTTACTGTTATTGCTGTGTTTTTGGTGGCAGTTGCCCTTCATCTACAAGGAGATGGGAAATTCAATAGTACTTATTATATCGAGCAGTTAATTCCCACATACTGTGAACACATTACTGCTCAAAGTAGGTTATCTGGAGTTCCATTTAGAGCCAAGGCAGAGTACCATGTCACTGGATTTATATCTCCTAGGCGAGATTAATTATTTATTATAGACTGCTAATATAAACTGTTAACTCTGGCGAGTCGTAGTTTGTACATTTATCTATCCAGTGCTCCAGCATTTCGGAGTTTGGATGCAGATTTCTGCAAACTGGCAGTAGGCATGGTTTGTGAGTTTAATTTCATGTGCTTTTAACACCAAACGGAGAAGAGCTTGGAAAGGCTCTTCTCAGCCATCATCAGGTAGCAATTTCTTTGAAGTTTTGGGAGCCATGCACGCTCCTCCCCGTTGCTTTGCAGAAACTGATGCCAGAACTCTTCATTCCAGCTCCCTTCTTCTTTTTTTTTTCCAGCCATCATGAAGCTGGCTCCAAGCGTGGAAATTATGGGTGTAATTAGCCTGGTTGCCTTTTCATTTCCAACGTGTTCCCCTCGCACGCTCTCCATAAAATGACAGTATCCGCCGCCTCCTGGAATCCGATGGCGCGGTGCAGGGAAGCAGCGAGCCCACGTGCTGCTCTTTCTCACTGGTTTGTAGAAGGTCACATGCCCATATGTTTCTGGGAGATGTAAAACCATAATGTTGCTGCTGAGTAATCCACAACAAAAGCACATGCAGCCCGCATTCCTCAGATTCCTGTACAGTAGACTAATCCACTTAATCTCACCGCGAGCTTCCCGGGGCGGATTTTTCACCGTCTCTCTTGATTTAGCGGTTTGTGAAATCTCTGATTAAGTGCTTTTGCCCTCCTCTCATTGACTCTCTGTTCCTTCAAAGATTTTGTAGGGAAGAAACCAGGAAAGTTGAAATAGGGGTCAACGTGCCTCTTCCTTCCTTCCCCGGTTTCTCTTCACCATCATTCTTTTTAAGCTCTTCTTGACTCTACGGCCACAGGAGGGTATTGTACTTTTAAAATGATCAGATGTGCCCTTCCACTTTGCCAACCCAATGCCAGCTAAGCTGTTCCCAAATTGTTCTCTGTCATGGATCTATGTATTACCAAATCCACCTGGCATCTGAGAATCCGTTATTCTCAGGCTCTAAGAGCAAAGATGAAGTCAGGTGAACTTGGCTTTGAGACCTGGTTCTGTCATTTGCTAGTTGCATGACTGCAGGAAAGTCACTCTACCTCTCTGGCTTCATTCGAAAGTCAAGGTTAAATGCCATAACATATACAGAATACCTAGCCCTGTGCCTGTACATAGCTGATACTCAACCAATTATTACTATTATTACAATAAGTGCACATATTTTGCACAGCAGAAATTTGTGTTGGGGCATTTTATAAAGTCCTTTGATGTATCTCTTTCTCTTTTTTTTTAATGTTATATTTAAAAAAATATGAGGTCCCCATATATCCTTGCTTAGAGTAAACTTCTTGAATTTAAGAGGCCAAGTTTTCCATTTATTTTGTAATTTCTTGTTGCCTTTAGTTTGGATTTATTGTCCAACTGATTCTCTACGTCTTAACAATGCTGATCAAAATATCTTAGGATATGTTGGGCCTAGTAGTACCTTTTACAGGGGTAATAGAGATTCAGCTGAAAAACGTCCAGTTATATATTAAAGCTCTTAATTAAATTTTTAAATTGAGTAGTAAAGCAGTTGAATTTGTGTCTGTCCAAATGGAGAAATGAAAAATGAAAAAGAATAGCCAAATAAAAATTAGAGTTTTGTTTGTTTTCCGGTTTTGGTTTGTCCTCATTGAATTCTCTTCAAGATCCTTCAGGTGACTGAACACAGGTTCCTGCTTCTGAGAGAGAGTTATCCCTTTCTTTCTCCATGTCTTCTAGGAAAGGGGAATCTGGAAAAACTTTTTTTCCATAGACTCTTCTGAGAACAATCACGTCCTGTGCTCAGTCTTACTCCAGGTCCAGGGATGGTAGAGCTGATATATTCCAAAGCATGAAACACAGCAGTTCTGTAACTTTTAAATCAAACTCATGTGGCTCTGAGCTCCCACCACCGGACCAGAGGGAGGCCCCGGGTCCGTCAATACTGGGTTTCCGGTCCCTGGGGACAGGCAGGGGGAAAATCCTGGCTCCATCATTAAATGACCGCCTGCCCTTGCCAGCGGCTCAGCCATCCTGTGCTCTAGTCTCCTCATCAGCAAAATGAAGGCCTCAGTACCTGCCTTGTAAGGGTATTGTACAGGATTAAATGAAACCATACAGGTAAAGCACTTAATACCTGTCTCCTCGTAAGTGTTCAGGAAGCATCACTTTGATTGTGACTCTGATGATTTTTTTTTAAAAGGACATACCAGGAATTGAACCCAGGACCTTGTGCCTGAGAGGCAGGCACTCAGCCACTGAACTACATCTGCTTCCCCTCTGACAATTATTTTTATGAATCGCAGGCCTTGGGCTTATGGGATACCAGGGCCGTGACAGCATCCTTAGGCTCCCTTATCAGTACACTCCTCCTGCTTCCCGATGCTCTATCCATTGCTGGACCTCCACCTTGGTGGAGGGACCACCCAGTCCAGACTCAGTACTGGTGGACCCTCCTAGGGAGCTGCATCCAAGAGCACAGGGCCCAGAAATCCACCTGCCGCCCCATTGGTGGACTCTCTGCTCCCTGTTGCAGAATGGGGACAGGTCTCTTCCATCCATCCTACATGCCAGGTTCAGGGACTCTCTTTTCTCTCTCTACCTTTGGGCTCCATGGCCTCTTGGGCAGTCCACTCTGTAGCTCTAAGACTAAAGTCTCTAAAAAAAAAGTCTGTCTTCAACTCCTACACTCTGATTTATTAGACTTACTCCACTCAGCTAACATTGAGTTGAAGAATGTCAACCACCACACTATGGAGCCTAGAGTGCCTACAACTGAAAGCAGGAGGATTGCATCCAGTATCCACGTGGAATCTAAGCCTCCTCTTGACATAGATGTGCAATGGACACAACCAATCCAAGGTCCACAGAGAAAATGTGGCGTTGGTGTGGGAAAAGTGGCCATGGTGGCTGCTGGGCGCGGGGAATGGGAGGAAGAGATGAGATGTGGAGGCGTTTTCGGGACTTGGAGTTGGGGACAATTACCGGACATTGTAGATCCTCCCAGGGCCCACTGGATGGAACATGGGAGAGTGTGGGCTATGATGTGGACCACTGACCATGAGGTGCAGCGATGCCCAGAGATATACTTACCAAATGCAATGGATGTGTTATGATGATGGAGAGAGTGTTGCTGTGGGGGGAGTGGTGGGGTGGGGGCGGTGGGGTTGAATGGGACCTCATATTTTTTGAATGTAATATTTTTAAAAAATGAATTAAAAAATTAAAAAAATAAAATAAAATAAAATTTTAAAAGGTCTGTTAATTCTCCCCTGGAAAAAGGATGCTCCAATCTCCAGAATGGAAAACCCCTGACCTCACTGCTCTCTTAGGCATGTGTGATGTGGTGGTGAGGGAGGGATTGGGGCGAAGAACAAGTACCCCTCATTCCTGTATGGTGGTGAGAAACCTATAGGAGAAATCAGGGTGCAGCTAATTTCTCCTTCCGGCTTCCTGCTGGCTCGAAGCCGGTTTTGGAGAGTGCGGGGTTGGCACTTCCACCCCCTCTGAAGTCTGGGCCAGCAGTGCCCCAGGGGCTGGGCTGAAGGAGTGCGCCAGTTGAGCCACTGGACAGAGTCTCAAGGAGACCAAAGCCTGCCTACTAAGTCCAAAGTAGCTGACACAGATAACCAAGGGGTCCACGAGGCCAGGAGAGCCAGTGTGAGGGGATTCAAAGAGGAAAGAAGGAAGCCTCAACCTGGAGGTATTTCCAGGTGTTAGCAACAGCCTTTTAATCTTTGCCATATAGGTCACATGTTTCCATCCTGTCTCTAGACTTGGTGTGTTGTCCTCCAGTGGCCTCCTGCCAGATAGTTCTCCCTCATACCAGGTACGCTTGTGCTCGTACTCAGGATGAGTAACAGAAGCCAGGCCACTGACGGTGGATCCCACAGAGAGTACCCCAAAACCTGACTGACTCATTTAGCTTCTTCCTCCCTCCTATCCAGCACTGGAATTAGAAATGAAAGAACGAGTATCTGGTGATCATCTCCCTTAAGAGAGGTACACAGTTAAGTGTGTTATCTAAATTAGAATCAGATTCTAATTCTAACTTTTCCAGCCCAAGCTGTATGACCTTAGGCAAGCCAGCCAACCTCTGCAGGATTCAGTGCACCTGTAAAAGGAAGATGCTCTAAAAACAATAATTCCTTGACACGATCAGGTTTTGGTCTGTACCTTCATCCTCTCTTCACAATCACATTTTCTGACTATGATTTCGCTTCTTTGCGGTTTTTTTGTTCTACTAGACAAGGAAATAAATGGAAAAGCAACCTTCAAAAAAACAAATCAGTGCTAATGGATGTTAATGATTTAAAGAGTTTTACGTCCCAAAGGGATTTGAATTTTAATAGGTAAATTCCATTTCTTGGTTTGAAAAATATTGAGTGTCCACTGCCTTTCAGATCTGTTATTCCTGTGGATTCCGTGCTTTAACCCAGAGTTTCCCAAAGTAGGCACCATGGAAAAGAGTTCTACAGTCAAATAAAACATTTTAATGCAGCACACTGCCTTTTGCTTTTGTAAAAAATTCAGTAAATGGTACCATATTGACCCTTCTACCTGAAACAATGACAACAAAATGGACACAAAATACGAAACAACAGTTTTCAACTGCATATCAGGCAGTGAAGGACAGTGATCCCCGAGAGCAAACACATGAGGTGCCCCAGCTTACTGCCATGGAAGCACTTCACTTCAACCTCAACCTGGGTGGGAGACAAAGCTGAGGGTTTGGAGAGATCAAGGCAGCTAGAGTACAAGAGAGGAGAGAACTGCACCAAGAGAGAGCCCTGCAAGAGTCCCTCCTGCATATACCATCGAGTAGAAATCAATGCTTGTATATGAGGAAATTACTAAGAATGGGTTTTAAAAACACTGAAAGAATAAAAGAACAGTGCCTGGTGCTCACATGAAATTGGGAAGACTGATTGTTTTCACTAGCCAGACTGGAAAAATTCATAATTTATGATACATTTGGGTAGAATACTCTACTCAAGAAGGTTGCATCTCAGTAGTGGGGAACAATCAGCCCTAAATGAAGCACTGTTCTGGACCTACCTAACAAATCGTCAAAGTAAGATCTGAAAGGATCAGGTTTTTTTTCCAAGTAACTTAATTGTACTGTAGAACAAAGCTCAAGTATATTTATAGGAATATAAAAATATCCAGCACACAACAAGGTAAAATTCACAATGTCTGCCATCCGAACAAAGGTTCCCAGGCATACAAAGAACAATAAAACATGACCCATAATGAGAAGACCAAGCAATCAATTGATGCCAATCCAAACAGACATAGATATTAGAATTAGTAGACAAGGACATTAAAATAGTTGGTGAACTCTGTTCTAGATATTCAGCAGATGAAGTAAAGATGTAGACAACATTTTTAAATATCAAAATCAAACTTCCAGAGATCAAAATTGCAAGGTATGAGATAAAATAATACATTGGATGGAATTAAGGGCAGATTAGACATGGTAGAAGAAAAGAATCTTGAACTTGGAGACATAGCAATAAAAATTACCCAAATGAGGCACAGAAGAAGAATCTAGGGAAGCAGCTGTGGCTCAATCAGTTGGGCTCCCGCCAGGCCCTGTGTTCATGTCCCAGGGCCTCCTTGTGAAGGCAGGCTCGCCCACATGCTGCAGAGAGCCGCCTGGCCCGCAAGTGCCACAGCAAGCCAACTCGGCAAGATGACGCAACAAAAAGGTAGACAAGCAAAAAAAAAACCAAAAAACACAAAAGAACACACAGCAAATGGACATAGAGAGCAGACAACAAGCAAGCTGCAAGGGGGGAGGGGGGAATAAATAAAAATACATACAGACACAGAAGAATGCACAGCAAATGGACACAGAGAGCAGACAGCAAGCAAAAAAAGCTGCAAGGGTGGGGGAAGGAAGAATCTAAAGAATCTGAAGTAATGATAAAGCTATCAGTGAGTTGTGCAAAAACCTTGAGCAGCCTAATACATGCCTAATTATAAGCCTGAAAATTTTTCAAAATGATTTTCAAAACAGAATAAATTAAAAAAAAAAAATACACAAAGTTTGGTAAGACAAAGATAAAATCTTAAAGCAGTCAGAGAGAAAAAAAGGATGTACATTACTTTTATGGGAACAACAATAAAACTGACAATAGAAAATCATAGAAGCCAGTTATAATTAAAGGGCTAAACATAAGCAGATGAATAACAGTCCATTTGGAATTCTATACCTAGCAATAATGTCCTTAAAAATGAAGGCAAAATAGAGGCATTTTCAGATAAACAAAAAACTCAGGTAATTCACTATGGGCAGGACCACTCAAATGAAATACTGAAGAAAATTCTTTAGATAGAAGGGAAATAATCCTAGATGGAAGCACTAAAAAGCAGTGGAGGAATGAAGAGCACAGAGAAGGAAAAAATGTGTGGGTAAATCTTCATTAATACTGTCTGATTATAACAAAAAAGAGTGACTTAGGGTTTGAAGCATATATGGAATTTTCAAAAACATGAAATCAATAGCACAAAAGACTGAAGTAAAATGTAGTGAGTATTCTAAGTCAAGGAAGTGGTAAAATAATAATTTGAGATTCATTCTAATAATCAAGCTTGTATATTGTCTAGAGTAACAGTAAGATATTAATATAAGAAGATATGGCTAAAAGCTAATACATAGAAAATGGAATAATAAAATGTATTCAACAAACACTAAAAAAGAAAACAAAGAAAAGCGGTGCAAAAAAAAAACCATGAGGCAAACAGAAAACAAATAGTTGCATGATAGATATAAACCTACTCTTTTTTTTTTTTGCTGCACCATTCCTGGGCAGGCTGCACTTTCTTCTTTTTTTTTTTTTTCGTGCTGGGCGGCTCTCCTTACGGAGTGCACTTCCCATGCACGGGGCCCCCCCACACGGGGGACACCTCTGAGTGGCAGGACACCCCTTGCATGCATCAGCACCGCGTGTGGGCCAGCGCATCACAAAGGTCAGGAGGCCCTGGGCTTCACCTCCAGACCTCCCATGTGGCAGACGGACGCCCTCTCTGTTGGGCCAAATCTGCTTCCTGATATAAGCCTACTTTTATCAATAATTAAGTTAAATATAAATAGGCAAATAGACCAAATATTCCAATTTTTAAAATTGTCAAACTGTAACAAAATAACTACATGCAGGTTACAAAGACACAACTTAAGTGTAACAAAACATAAAGTTTGAAAGTTAAGGATGAAAAGACATACCATGCAATCACTAACAAAGTGAAAGATAGTAAAGCTCTACTACTAGTAGAAAAAGGAGACTTTTTTAAGGCAAGAAATACTGCTAGAGATAAGGATAATACTTTTGTTGATGAAGCAAACAAAGTCAATTGATGAAAGCAGGGTCAATTTAACAGGGAGATATAACAAGCTTAAATTTGTGTGTACCATCATTTAACAAATATATAAATCAAGAGTTGACATGTTCAAATACGCAGATGGCTTACTTTACTACTTCTCTCCCAGTAATTGATAAAACAATAAATACATAGCAGGTTTGAACGATACTTTCAACAACCTGATCTAATTGGTATATATTGAAAAGTATACCCCCAAACTTCAGAATATACAGAATTTTTATATATCTAAAGGATATATTACCAAACCTGAATATATACTTGGCCATAAAGTAGGTATAAACAAATTTCCAAAAATTAAATTCAGAGTATAATCTCTGACCATAGTGGAATTCTGTCAGAAATCTGTAACAAAAACATAGCTAGAGAATCTTAAAATGTTTAAAAGCAGTGGACTTCTGGGTAATCCATGGACCAAAAAAGAAATCATAATGGAAATTATAAAATCTTTGAATCAAACAAAAATAAAAATATATATCATAACTTGTATGTGGCCAAAATAGTGCTAAGATAGAAATTTATAGTCTTAAATGTACATACAGGAAGTAAAGCTGAAATTAATTAAGCATCTGTTTCAAGAAGCTAGAAGAAATTATACTCAAAGAAAATCAAAGAAAAAAAATGATAAAGATACAAGCAAAAATCAATGAAACAGGAAAACAATCAAAAATAGAAAAAAGCAACAAAACCAAATGCTGCTTTTTTAAAAAGCTTGATAAAATTGATAAACCCTAACAAGACTGGTTAAGAAAAAAAGTGAAGACACAAACTTTCAATGTCAAGAATAAGAAATAGGAATTTTCTCCAGTTCCAAGAGAATAAAAGAGGTTAAATTAAAAGCCAGTGGAAAGAATTCTGAAGCAATTTATGCCAACAAATTTGAAACTTTAGGAGCAGAAGAAAAATTCCTTGAAAAATGCTACTTGCAAAATGGACATAGGAAGAAATAGAAAAATATGAATAATCCTCTGTCTATTTAAGAAATTGAACTCAAAATTTAAAACCTTTCCTCAAAGAAAATTGCAGATCAAATTGCTTCAATAATGAAGTCATCCTCTTGAGAAAGAAATAACACCAATTCTTCCAGAGTATAGGTAATGAGAAAACACTCTCTCATTTTATGAAACCAGCATAACCTTGATATTAATATTGATAAGGATATTATAAGTAAAAATTACACGATAATCTCTCTCATGAACATAGGCACCTAAAGTAAATAGTAGCCAGTTGAATCCTTCAACATATAAAAACATTATATCAGGTCCAAGTTGACTTGACTGTAAATATACAAAGTTGGTTTAACATTCAAAACTCAGTTCATGAGATTCCCTACATTAACAGAATGAAGGCATAAGATCATACCATCTCCATAGACACAATAAAATCATTTGATCAAAGTCAATGCTCATTCACGATTTTTTAAAAAAGCTCTCAGTAAGTTTGGAATTAAAAGGAATTTCTTTAAACTGACAAAGGGTATCCATAAAAGACCCATGGTAAACAGTATACTTGATGAAATATTGAAATCTTTCCCCTTGATTTTGGGACTAGGGTAAGGATTTCAGCTGTAACTATTTCTATTTAACCTTGTATTGGAGGGTCTAGTGTTAAAAGGAATGAAAAAAAAATCAAAGTTATAAAAATTGGAAAAGAATTTTAAAAAGCTATTATGTACAGGATATGTGCTTATATATACTAGAAATAAAAAAGAATCTACTGATAAGTTATATATTTACTAAGATGCCAAAGCCACTGGATATAAGGTCAGTATAAATAGTATGCAAAAATTAATTGTAGTCTTAAAATACCAGGACAAACAATCAGAAAACAAAAATTTTAGATGATACCATTGACCCCTGTTTAGAATACTACAAAGCTAAAAATGTTAAAGATGACCTAAATAAATTGTATGGCTATGCTATGGTCATGAACTAGAAGAATCCATGTTGGTAAAGATGTCATTTTCTCCCCCAAATTAATTTACATAGTCAATGTGATCCCAATGAAAATCCCAGCAAGTTTCTTTTTAAAAAAATGTATGTAGAAATTTACAAGCTGATTATAAAATTCATATGGAAATGCAACAGGCTAAAAATAACCAAGACAATCTTGAAGAAAAGTAAAGTTATACTATGAGACCAAATATTAAAAAGGATTGTAAAGCTGAAGTAATTCAAGCAGTGTGATATTGGCAACAGATTGACCATTGGAACAGGATAAAGAATCCAGAAATAGACCCACACATTTAAGCCATCTGATTTACAACAAAGTTGACTCTGCAATGAAGTATTGAAAGGATATTCTTTTCAGTAAATGGCAATGGATCATAATGGGGTAATCTTGGGCTAGTTAGAGATTTTGTAAGTTGGATACAGAAACTATTAACCACGAAGGGAAAAAATTGTTAAATTGGACTTCATAAAATCTGAAAATGTCTGTGAATCATAAGACATCTTTAAAAGAATAAAAAACTGAGCCACAGATTGGGAGAAAACATTTGCAATACATAAATAAGACAAAGGACATATATGGAATTTATAAAGAGCTCTTAGAGTTTAATAAAAACAAAAGACAGGTAACCCCATAATGAGTGGGCAAAAGACTTGAGCTAGCACTTTCCAAAAGTGATGTCCAAATGCCTGATTAATACACATGAAAAGTTTGCTCAAAATCATTAATGATTTGGGGAATAAAAAATAAAAACCACAATATGATACCACTACATACCCACCAGAAGAGCTAAAATAAAATAACAAAACAAACAAAAACAGTTTTTCCCATTTCAGGATGATGTGGGGAAATGAGAACATCATACATAGCTGGTGGGAGTTTAAACTGATCCAAACACTTGGGAAAACTGGCAGTATTTACCAAAGACGAACATACGTAAACCCTGTGATTCAGCCATTTCATTTTTAAGTACATACCTCACAGAAATATGCGCAGTAAAGGACGTATACAAGAATGCTCATAGCAGCACTATATGTAAAAATTCCAAACTGAAAGTAATACAATGCCGGCCAAGAGAGGATGGACACATTTACAAGGTATGACAATAAAAAAGAGCAAGCTACTGTTCCATGCAACAGTATGAATGAATTTCACAGACATAATATTGAGCTAAAGAAACTAGATACAAAAATGTACTTAGTATATGATACCATGTACATAAAGTTAAAAAGGATGGAAAACTGATTTATGATGACTCAAATCAGAAGAGTTGTTACCTTAGGGACAGAGGTAGTTAATTACCAGTAGGGGACACAAAGAAGGTTCTGACATGCTGTTAATATTCTATATTTCTCTCTGGGTAGTGAGTCCATGGGTGTGTTCAGTTGTAAAAATTCATTCAACCCAAAAAGTTCAAAAGCTAACATAGGGCCTGTTCAAAATGGCAGAGTAAGAAGCTTTCAAGGCTCCATACCCCTGACAGATGCTTTGAACAACCAGCAAGAACTGGCAAAAACATCTTTCTCAAAGCTCCAGAAAACACTTAATGGATTGTAGTAACAGGGCATGCACGGAACCAAGAAAAAATTAAAAGTAGGAGGATTTCATAGGGCCCTGCCTGGTCCTTCGGGAGAAGAAAGAGAGAAAGGGGCAGAGAGAATATTCAAAGAAAGAAAATGGCTGAAAACATCCCAAATTTAACTAAAAATACGAATATGTACATTCAAGATGCTCAACGAACTTCAAACAGAATAAAAGCAAATAGAACCAAACAACGACAAATTATAATCAAATTGCTGAATACAAAAGATAAAGAGAGAATTCTGAAAGCTGCAAGAAACAGCATGTAACATATAGGCGAGCCTCATTAAGATTAAGTGCCAATTTTCCATTGGAAACCAAGGAGGCAAGAAGGCAGTAGATGACATATTTAAAGTGCTGAAAGCAAAAAAAAATTGCTAACCAAGAATTCTATATCCTGCAACACTGTCTTTCAAAACAGTGGAGAAATTAAGACATTCCCAGGTAAACAAAAGTTGAGGGAGTTCATCACCACTAGACCAGCTCTATAAGAGATGCTAGAAAGAGTTCTTCAGGGTGAAAGGAAGGGACAGTAGAAAACAGAAGTTGAGTGAAATAATAAAGGTCCCTAGTAAGGGTAATGACTTGGGTAAATATAAATTCCAGTATTATTGTGTTTTTTATTTGTAATTCCTCTTTTTATTTCCTATAGGCTGTAAAAGCAAATGCATAAAATGCAATGAGAAATCAGTGATTTTGGACTCATAATGCATAAACATGTAATTTGTGAAAAGAACTACATAAAGGTGGGGGAAGAGAGGAGTATAATTTGTGTTGGCTATTGAAGTAAAGTTGGAATCAAAGCAAATGAGACTGTTATAGATTCAGAATGCTAAGCTTAAGCCCCATGGTAACTACAAAGAAAATATCAGAGAATATGCAAACTCACTGAGACAGAATTAGAGTATAGGTTCCCAGGTATGGGGGGCAAAGGAATGGGTCGTTAATGCATAATGAGGGTAGGGTTGATGTTTGGGAAGATGGCAAAGCTTTAACAATGGAGGGTGGTTTTATTGCAACATCATGAATGCCATTAATCCCACTGAATGATATGCTTGGTGGCCATTGAATGGGAAAGTTTATGTCGTTTATCTGTACCCACAATAAATAAAAATGAAAAGGAAGAGGATCTAAAGTTCCGGTAACAATTAAATGCAATATGTGATTCTAGACAAGATCTAATTAGGGAACTCAAAAGGACATTATTAGAACATATGAAAAAGTGGGAGTATAGATTATAAATTTTGTCATGATTTTAAATTTCTTGAACTTGATAACTGCACTTAAGGTGATCTCATAAGTGAATATTCTTGTTCTTAGAAAACATACATGGAAGTATCAAGTGTTCTAGGAAAATGATGTACACAAGCTACACTCAAGTGTTCAGAAAATGGACTGATAGAGAGATAAATGGGTGGGTAGATAGATAGATGGCCTGATCGTTGGAGAGGTAGATAGAAAGCTACAGCAAATGTGGCAAAATGTTAAAATTGGTGGATCTGGGTATCTGCAGGGTATACGGGTATGTTAGAGTTTTCCGTATGGGGTTTATATTGTTACTGTAATTGTCCTGTAAGTTTTGAATTATTTCAAAATAAAAAGTTTAAAAAAACAAGCGAATACTGGTCTTTTACTCATAGAATTAATTTTCATGCTTGGCAGAATAACTAAAAAGGTGGATGCGACCCACCTATTTACTACATGTCCTTCCGCCTGTAAAGATGATGCTAATCTGAGACAGCAGCTGAGAGTTTTAAACCCTATTGCTGATTTGGCTCTGGTTACACCGCCCTGCTCCACCTCCCATGGCTGCACACCAGACACATTTTTGCATTCATTTTGGTGCCTAGCATTCTTTAGCCTAGCCTCATTGCCTGAGGCTGTCAACCAACACTAATAAAGTACAGCACGAAGTCCAGCTTAAAAGCGCCTCTTCTTTCTCACACAGATCTGCAGTGGGAAAGCGCTACGACCCAAACACAGTCATTTCTGGAGAATGTAAGAGTGTAGCCACCAGCACAACTGCCAGCATTTCTTCAGGACCTGTTCTAAGTTGTAATAATAATAAAAACGAATTTCTGTCGTCGTGTGAATCCTCTGCTCCGGGCACTATCCTAAGTACTCGAAACATATGCAACTTTTTAAATACCTTAACAGCCATCGGAGGTAGGAATTAGTATTTGTCCCATGTTGCTGGTGAGAAAACAAAAGCACAGAGCAGCCGAGCAGCCTGTCAAAGATCACATAGGTAGCAAGCAGGGAAGCTGGGTCCTGAGGTTCTTTCTAGAACCCTCATGCTTTACAAACACAGCATACAGTACACAAACAGTAAGTTGAACGCTGCACACGGGAGCATTGTCCACAAAGGCCCTCAGTCTGAAGACTCTACGGAACACAGTTCTTGGGGAGGTTGGCCACGCAACAAGGAGGTCCTTGGGGATTGAGTTCTGCAAGCTGGACAGTGAGGATGGTCCCTTCTTTATCTCCTGCTTCCTCGTGGTGATGGGGCTGGTTAGCAGAGCTCTATATTCTGTTTGCTTAATGAACCAAAAAAAAGAATTGCAAAGAAATGTAAGTAACAGTGAATTAAGGTTTTGAACAACATGACCAATGTTTTCGGAACCAGGAAACCCCTCTTTGCTCACCACCTAGCATTCTTCCCGCTCCCACCCACCCCCTCCCGGCTCCAGCACCTCCATTTTCTGAACTCTCAGCAGTAAACTTAATAAAGATTGATATCAGCAACAAATTCTGTCAACTTCCATGCTGCAAAACTTAGTCACTGTGCAAAACGGACCAAGGAAAATGAATGGCCCAAGGAATGATGGAGTGTGTAAATATTGATGTGGAAGTTGGTGCAGGGAACTTGGATAAAGCAAAAAAGAGCTTAGTGGTGGCAAGTGCCTGGACCTAGACTGAATGCAGAAAGGCCTTTTTCACATTGATTTTCAGTCTTAGGCATTTTCAGGTTACAAGTGAATGTTGTAGGCTAAACTGCACATTTAAACTGATTCCAAAAGACTGTTGTAAAAAGGGCATGTTCTTTTTTAAAAGTAAAGCAGAAGTTAGTCTCACTAATGCAATACTGTATACAGAAAAAAAATTTAAGTGCATATAGGAAAAAATAGAATGATCAAGAATATTTATATTCCATCACCTAAAATAATAGCTATAAGCATCTTCCAGAATTTTTTTCCCATGCATATGCATATTATTTCCTTATTTCTAAGATGAAAATATTTCAAAGTTTGGTATTTTTAAAATCAGAATGTTTATCTATACATGGAATGTGGCAGTCTTTTATTTTTGCCTGAAAAGCTGTTATTAAGCTAACAGTGCCTCTTATAAATGACATCTTAAAACCAAGGAAATATGTGAGTCATACATTTATAAAAACATACTATACATACTATTTTTTGATACCTTTTTTTCTCTTGATATACCCTGAACATCTATCTGTCCATGATTATTAATGTTCTTCTGCAGTTCATATCAATTGTTAATTTTAGTGGCTGTATATTATTCAGTTGTATATATGCACATACATAATGTCTTAAACAATCCCCTATTGCTGAGTATTTAGGTTGTCCCAGTTTTTCCCTAACATTAATTATAACAAAAGGAATACTTTGTGGCTATTTTTGTACATATTCTTAATTATTTCCTTAAAATAAATTCTCAGATATGCTATTGTTGAATCAAAAATATGAACATATGTAAGGCTTTTGGTTCATTATTCTATATTGCCTCTACTTAGCTTTAACAGTAAAAATCAATGGTCCTTCAATGAAGACCCACCCACCCCACTCCTGCCAACCCCAAAGATTTAACTAGAAAATATTTACACTTAGCAGGAAAAGGGAAAGTGGGTATGAGAATTTGCTCAAGGAAATAGAATTCATATTAGTCAGTTCGTTGGACAGAATGAGTTGACAATTCTGGGAAGATCAAATTCTTTATGATATTCACTTGTGTCTGGGGATAAATTTTTTTAAAAAAGAAGTATGATTGTTTCTTTCTGACCCAATATTTAGACTTCTCATTCACCATTCTTGCCTGGGATGTGGTAGAAAAATGAAAAGAAAGTAGAGTAAAAG
Organism: Dasypus novemcinctus; assembly: GCF_030445035.2. Classification (NCBI taxonomy): domain Eukaryota; kingdom Metazoa; phylum Chordata; class Mammalia; order Cingulata; family Dasypodidae; genus Dasypus; species Dasypus novemcinctus. The sequence continues at coordinate 46,944,095 of NC_080694.1, read as the reverse complement.
TAAAAGTTTTTTCAAGTAGTTCTTTTAACTTGAAATTCTGGAAAGTCTGTATGCAATTTCTGTAGAAAAGGGATGAAAAGAACTTCTTGATTGGTATGCCCAAATTAGTACACAAAACATACTAAATCTACCCCATAGAAATTCTCTGAAGAATTTTCTTGCCTCTCAAACATTGGGTGGTTTTACCTAAAGCACTCCTCACTGCTTGTTATAGTAGAGAATGTAACATCAACCAAAGAACAGCTACCCTGGGTAATTAATTACCTTGGGTAATTAGAATTACCTGCTCGAACCAAAGTGCATGGCAAAAGTTCTTAATCTTGAGGGTTCATCACCATCACCTGGAGGGTTTAGTAAAACACAGATTGCTGGGCCCCACCCCGGGGTTCTGAATCAGTTGGTGGATGGGGCCTAAGAATCTGCATTTCTAACAACATCCCAGGTGGTGCTGATGCTGCTGACCTTGGGACGATACTGCAAGAAACTCTGCCTCAGATGATGCTGCCTCTTGCTCACATCTCTCAGGGTAGCCTTAGTGATCATATAGGTGAGTAATTAAGAGCAAGGAAGCTAAAAAACTGAATTAACTATAGAGAGTGACCACCATGGCAGAGAGCTCATCATAGAAGGGCTACAACTATGTTTTATTCAGTGGGACCTTTGCAAAGAGAATGATTGTAGTCCTCTCAGACTTGGCATCAATAGACAACAAATAAACTTCTGGGCACAGTGGATCATATATCAATGTTGGGCACAGGGGATCACATATCAACGCTGGTAATTAAGTTTTTCGCTGTGCTGACTTCAGTGGCTCGAGTGACTGATATTTACATGATATGCTTAAATGGCTTAAACTCTTCTCAAAGATGTGTCTTATAGACCCCCAATAAAATATACAGTCCTTAAGGAAAGGGTTCTAGTTCCTTTCCTCACTCTAGGGTACTTTTGGATCTAGTGAGCACTCAATACCTGTTGTTGACCAGCTAAAGTAAAGGGAACCCTCTACAAAGTGCTCTAGAACAATCAAAATTTGAGATAAGGAAATACTTAGGAGGGACTGGGGGTGTGGTAGACTATTACATGCTCTTGTGTGGTCTCTTCACTTGACCATGTAACTTCTGTTGACCAAGGGGAGAGCAGGGGTTTGATGGAGCAGAGGCTTGACAAGCACTTGTATGCTGGACTCATCCTCTTGAAATGCTTCCTCTTGGAAGCCATCTCCAAGGCTGTGAAGAAGCTCAGGCTAGACCTCTGCAGGATGATCACCCACATGAACAAAGACCTGGGAGGATGAGAAGCCATCTAGGTTGTTCCAGCCCCAGCTGAGCTCCCAGGGGGATGCAGCCTCTTAAGTGACCTCAGCTACTTCACCCAGTGCTGAAGAACCTCAACTGAGCCTTGTCGGCCCACTGACTCATAAGAAATCATGGGAGTGGCTTCTTACAAGGTAGTTAACTGAAATAGGAGGAATGCAAAGGAAGGACAGTTTTAAGTCTAGAAAATAATTCGAGAATCACCTATCAAATTTCCCTCAGATCAATTCTGCTTTGGTAATTCAAGTACAATTGTCCTTAGTTGAAATCTGAGAGAAAAAACTAGACATCATTTAAATTTCATTGATTTACTTATTCACTCCACATACTTTCATTGACTGTCTATTAAGAACCAGGTTCTGTGTGAACAGAGAAACTCCATGGGGTGGTGATAGGTAGGGGGACAGATGGAGAGAAGTCAGTAACTCAAGCACAGTGCAGTAGGTGCTATCAAGGACACGTGGTAGAGTGGAGGGGGATACTGGGAATGGGTAGGAAGGTTGAAGAGAAGGGGAAGGGCTGGAAAAGTTTCCCAGAGTGGGTTGTCTCAGAGGGAAACTTTTTGTGAGCTAGTGACTTCTATGCAGCCCCAGCTTGGGGCAATTTCACTCCAGGGTTCATTATGAAAGTGAGGAATAAAGAGAGAGAGACCTGGAGTGGTAGACAAGAAGGGGAGATGGGCTTTATTTATTTCAGGATTGATTTAAAGATTTCCGGTAGAATTCTCCATGAGTTATGAGCCATCCATGCTGGCTTCCTTCGAGAACATCTGGACACGTGGCCAAGAAACCATTCCCCGCCGGTTTCCATGACAGAGAGCCTCACAGGATGACGCCGAGTACGCACACCCCATATTGAAAGACGGAGATGAGGCTCACACATTCTCAGCCCTGTCCCTGACACTGCTGACCTGGGACCTGCTAGGAGAAAAGCCTGGCGTATGGGGGAGCCACTGTAAGAGCAACTGTCCCAGGAAAGAGGTGGCATCTCTGTGAAGACATATGACTCTGAGCCTTAGTTCCTGATTCTAGAGCGAGGAGAGCCTGGACTGAGCCAGGAAGCAGAAACAGCATGAAAAAAGGAATGGTCTGGAGCTGGCGCAGTATGTTTTCTGGCTTATTTAAAACATAGATATAGAATTTGAACAGTGAGGAGGATTCTGTACCACATGGACACAGGAGTGAGATGCAATTTAGAGTCATTGAGAACCAACAGTGACCGAGCAGCAGAGGATGCATTTTGACAGGGCAGAAGTCATAGAAAGAAGGAATCTTGCTGGCCTGATTGGGTTCATTTTATACTCAGTATTTCATTTCTGCTTAAATCCCTTGGCAACAGTGTTTGAGATTATTGGCTTGGTTCATATTAAAAACAAACAAGCAAACAACAAGGATGAAAAAAAACCACAGTCCAGTCCTTCAAAGACCTGCCAGTCTAACAGGGAAACGAGTCAAACACCTAGTAAGCCAATCAGCAGAGACAAGGACCTTCACCACACCAAAGTACCAAGTGCCTCTTATGTGTCTGGGATACATTGAGGAGCACAACCGATGGGCCCCTGCCCTCATGGAGCTTCCATTCCACTTGACATTTAAACATGACACACTTCGGGAAATGCACCAAAAGTTGGGGCAGTCAGAACGGTAGCTAGAGTGTAGAGGGACACACATAGAAAACCTGCCTTTGAGAGCCTCTCAGCAACTCACTTGCTATGTGGCCTTAGGCAAGTCACCAAACCTCTCTGAGCCTCCTTTCTCACATCGGTAAATTGGTGATAAGAAGACCCATCTCCTTGGATCCTGTTGAGGAGTCACTGTAGGACTGTTAGGTGGAAGCAGTCTGCTGGAGGGGGGAGAAAGGGTAGTGCTTTGTGGAGGAGACTCGCTTTAATTGTGGTGCTGATGGCCCAAACGGGGGACATAGAACCCTAAGTGTGGCTGCTCTCAAGGGTTTGGTTGTCCCAGGATAAAAATGTAGGAAGAGAAGAACAGAAAAAGCCAGCAGGAAAACTTGGAGGAAAGAGCCGGGGAGAACAAGTACTCTGTCTCCAGTATAATTTTGTAGAGCCTGCAATTCATCGCTGGTGATATTTCCTGGCTGCTCCCTCAACATGACGTAATGTGCTCGGTGATGTTTATTGCACCGCATTCCAGGGATAGAGTTCGCAGCCATGGCCAGTGTCAAAAAACTTGGAAGCGAGTCCTTGGTTTAATTTTAACTCCTTAAATAAACAGTGACCTAATTTGAGGAAGTCTCTGGCTGGCCGGACGCCTCAGTGCCTCCGTTTCCTCCTTCTGCACATTCCCTTCCCCAGCCTCTAGTCAGACTGGCTCGTCCCTTTATTTCGAGGATGGACTTTGCAAACGGGCTGGGGGTGATCTGTTGCTCAGCTCGCTTTAGAAGGGAGTTCTGTGTGTCAGCGAAGGAAAGCCCTCCAGCGAGTAGGAACCTTTGCAGAAAGGGACCACCTCCTCCTTTCTCTTTGTGAAATGTTATCTCAGAATGGGAAATGGGGGTAGTAGGAAAAGGTTCCAACGCAAACAAAAAGGACCATCCAGAAGACTGCCAGCCGCCTTCTGTCCCTTCTGGCCCCAGCGCCAGCTGTATTATAATATTTTCTCCTTGAGCTGCAGGTCCAGTCCTCGCACAATTCTTCGTGTAAGTTAAGTGGGCTCCAGGGACTGCTAACCCAGTTCTGTTACTCTTGCCCTCCCTGTCACCCAGTCACCATCAAGGCAGCTGAGCTCTGCCTGCCTTCACAGGTGAGCAGGGGACTGGAGAATCCTCCCTCCATCACTCAGTGCAGAGGAGCTGACCTTACAGTGGGACCCATCGTCTGTGATGCTCTTCGGCCATTTGCCCCAGTGGTGGATGGGAACCAGGCAGGGAGAGGTGGGATGGGGGGGTGATGTGGGGTGTCGAGGAGAGGTGGAGTGGGGGGGTGATGTGTGGGAGTCAGGGAGAGGGGGTGGAGGGGTGATGTGGGGGTGTCAGGGAGAGGTGGAGTGGGGGGGTGATGTGGGAGTCAGGGAGAGGTGGGGTGGAGGGGTGTTGGGGGGGTGTCAGGGAAAGTTGGGGTGGAGGGGTGATGTGTGGGAGTGGCAGAATGAGGGTAGATTGTGGCAGGGAGTACACCAGAGGGTGTGAAAATGTTCCTGACAGGTTTCGACTAATAAGCTTTCATCTAAGTCAGGAGTCAGCAGATTTTTTTCAACAAAGAGCCAGATAGTAAATCGTTTCTTTTAGTTTTGTGGGCCATGTGGTCTTTGTCACAACTACTCAACTCTGCCATGGTAGGGCAAGGGTAGCCATACACGTCTAAGAATGTCTGGGCATGGTGGGCTCTGTTAAAACTGGATTACTAAAGGAGCGGCAGGCTGGATTTCGCTCCCAGATGGTAGCTTTCCAATCCCTACCTAATATTGGAGGAAGCCCTTTCCCTTCTGCTCTTTTCACACTTAAATTTAGCTAACTATAACCTGGAGAAAAGATCATCTTGCCTCTCTTTATGGGACGTTACGGGGCAATGCTTTCTCTACTCTGTTACAAACCCCAAGGGCTGAAATTAGCTCTTTACCTTGACAGAGTGGCCTCCTAAAGTGAAAACCTATTGGGGATGGTGAAATAAGGTTACATGATTCCTTTGACAAATTCTTCACCACTGGCATAAACATTAAAAGTAGATGTTGGGGAGTTAATATATAATAACTCAGTGGTTCCCATGTACAAGGTCCTTGGTTCATTCCCTGGTACCTCCTTAAAAAAAAAAGTAGCTATTGCAGACTCTGAAACCACCCTCCTTGTCAGCTCAGGTGAAGGATAAGAACATTCCTTAAGCCATTGGTTCAGAATCATAGAATCTCTAACTTTTCCATCTCTTTCCTTCTTTCCAGGTCTCTTATAATTTGAACATTGACACTTGTTCTTGATCCTTCATACTTCTTAGCTTTTCTTCTATGTTTTTTATCACTTCATCCATTCCTCCTGCTTTCATGAAGTGTTCCTCTATCTAGTATTCTGACTCATAAGTTCGTGCTCTAGCTGTATCTGTCCTACTACTGACCACTTTCATTATGATCTTAGACCAAATCTTAGAGCCAGTGCTATTGTTTAGGTCTGGGCTCAGACTGCTTGAATTCAAATCCCATAATTGCCTATATGGGATTCTCCTATGATTTCAGGCAAGTTACTTAACCTCTCTGTGCCTCAGTTTCTTCATCTAAAAATGGCTTAATCATAGTACTTACCTCACATTGTTTAGAAATGAATGAGTTAAAGAATGTAGAACTCTCAGGATTGTGCCAGATTTGAACCTGTGTTATTTTGTACCTACTGTTTTAACAACTTTATTTTTCAGCACAATTTCTGGCTCTTTTTTCCTACATATAACATCTTTCCTTATTTCTTCAATTATAGTTATCATGATTAGTTTAACCCTACCTGTTCTAATACTTCTGCCTCAGATGGCATTCATTATATAATTTTCAGTCTTCCTGGCAGTAGAACTGCTCAGGTGTCTAGCTGGGCTCCAGTGAGCTCGCAGTCCCCTGGGAGTCCCAGTTGTGGTTCTCCAGTGCTGTGGGTTGGCCTAGTTTTCCTCCAGTGAATTGCAGAAGGAAAGAGGGCATGAGCCCCAGGGTGGGAGTCCCATCCCAGAACCACTATCATTCCTCCACCAGAAACTTCTCTGGTTAGGGTTGGAGCCCCAGCAGGAGGCAGCCTCCAAAGCTGTAACCCATGAGACTTGGGGGTTTGGGTGAGAGGGCCAGTGCCTGTGGGCATTGCTCAACCATCACCATTTTCATCAGCTCCTCCTTCCTTCAGGATTTCCTCTACTCAGATATTAGCACTGCCCTCGCCATGCCCTTCAAAGAGCAGACGCCAGCACCGAGCCCATACACATAATTCCTGGAATGTCAGAGCAGGTAAGGATTGTCCACAGGCATCTCCTAGGGTGGGGCGTAGGGAGACCAGAGCAGAATTTAAAAGGCTTTCTTACAACCTTTCCCACTGCCACCTTAGGCCACTTTTCCCAATCCCAGCCCATAGCCACCTACCTCCCACATACACACCAAATCAAGAAAAGCTTCTGTCATCCCAGTGTTTCCTCAGTTTTGTGTGATTATCACTGGTGTAAGTTCCTGGATCCTATTCTTCCTCCTTGCATCTATGGTTTCTCCACAGTTTGTTTTAGAGGCAGGAGCCTATGCACCATGCTAATTCCTACATTAGGAAGAACCAGAAAATAGTCTCATGGAATCTATAATAGAGAAGGAAGCTGAGTTGACGACTAACTTCTGTTTCTAGGTATGAATCCCCTGTGATTGCTCCAAGAAGACGTCACCTGGTGTTTGAACATTTCCAACGATAGGAAGCCCAAACAAATGGGTCTGTTCCCTTTTTAAATTTTTGCCTGAAAAATAACATTCGTATAGCAAGGTGCACAAATCATAAATATATGACTCAATAAGCTCTCCCAAAGAGAACACACCCAAGTCATCTGCATCCCAATTTAGAAACTTTACAAGTAGACTTATTCATTTTAATATCACTAATGGCTAGGAGAGTCTTCCTTATTTTAGCCAGTAGTGTCTTCCTATAATTTCTACCAACTATTCTTAGTTCATCTCTATGCTGTGCTACAAAATAAGTGCAATATGTTCTTATTTTTTTTTAAATATTTGAAGCAAAATATTTTTCTTGTCAATATACCCCCCCCACACACACACACACCCTGCCACCCAAAGTGATACGGTCTTAGTTCTTTTGAACAATTTTGTTATAATAAGACAGTACTACAATGATGAATTATGGAGACATGCAGTGTTGGAGGATAAGTTAGGCAAAGAAATGTTTGGACAACAGATGTTTGGGGATGGAAAGTGACAATCTGGTCTTGCAGAAACAACACAAGGAGAAAAACAGAAAGAGATGACGTCCACTAGCAAAAGTCATTGGGCTCCTTTCGGCTGCTCACGCTGGAAGGGTTGGGTGCTGTGGGCCACACGGGTGGGCGTAGATGCATCGTGAGCAAAAGATGCAGGCTGAGGTCTTTGAGATGGCCCAAAAACGAGGCAGTTGCAGCCCCAGGAACCCGGGAGGTGTGATCAGAACTGACAGAGAGGGGGAGATGACAGCTCAGCCGAGGTGGAGCTGAGAAAGAGTGCCTGCTGCCTCCCAGCCTCAGCTGACACTCATCTAGGAGCTAAATATACAACGAGAGCACTCCCAGGTGTCACCGTGCAGCCCAGGGAAGGAAGTAAAGCATTAGGTGTTGGGGATGGCATGAATGACATTTGCAGACTGAAGTCACGAGGGAATCATCGCTCTGTGTCAAGACGCAGTTCGAAGGCGAATGTGGAGAACTGGAGCCCACCTACCTGGCCCCGCAGGAGGGCCTTGAGGCCATTAGAAGGGACTGGGCCATGTGGCCATGCAAAGGAGACCTATTAGACTGGGAACACTGGCCAAGCACTCTTGTCCAGTGTCAGCCGTAGTCCACGCACAGGTCTGTAAGGGAGCTGATCCTTAACTTGTGCACATTCAATTACGCATTCAATCGATGCCTACATTTATATACATACTAATGTGTTCATTTCTAATAGTTTCTTCTTAAGTTTAATTATGGGTCTTCTTGTGCAGGGCCAATGAAAATGCAGTGCTGTGATGAATTCTTCCACCTATGGAACCGACGCATGCGTTTGCTAACAGCGTGCATGTTTATGGTTTCTCCCGTGTTTTTGCCCTTTGTTGTGTTGAACTGAAAGTACTTTTATTTAGAAAGAACTCGTCCGACTCCTGCTGCCAGGTGCTGAACTTGCTGCCCATGGCTGTTTTTTCCCCTAGCCCTCCCAGACAATTTAAACTGCAATGGATATTGGCTATGGAGTCTCCAGAAAAGACCACCAGAAACAAACAAAAAAACAAAGCACAACATTGGTTAAGCAAAGTTAAGTCATTTAGGCTTATAAGAACACAGCCTGGATAGAATCTTGGTAGTATCTCAGAAGGGAGAAGTCAGGGAAGATTATTTATAGGGCTTTGGGAACTGGGAGGGGTGAGTTTAAGGTGGGTCTTTCAAGACAGGGATCTGGTTGGCATTAGGCAGAATTTATGATGTAATCGCTTTGGGTTGGTGGGCCTAACAAGAAGAAGGTCTAAAAATGAGCTTTGATGAGTGAGCTGTTAGTTTTGATAAACTAGCTTTTGTGGTAGTTTCATGGTCTAATCTCCAGAAGCAAGAATTTACTGGAACAAGTAGCTAAGTTATTTTTGCCTGGTTCCAGCATTGTTCAGCTTGAAAACAGGAAACTATGCTTTATCCCAGCATTGTTTAGCCCAGGAACGGGAGGATATGTTGCTTTCATTCCTTAAGAGCTGCAAAATTTGCTTATACTACAGCTTAAACATGCAGAGAAAATATGGTTTTAATAATCTGCATGAAACTGATCTGCTCCTTTGGATGAGCTACTACCTGCTGGTTAGTGGAGACATAAAAACAAAGCCAGTGATGCAGTAATTGAAACAGCCCCTTCAGCTAGTACTCCATCTCTCTAAGTGGAAATGCCCCATCTCTCTGATTGTTTGCACTTCTGCTCTTCTCTTCAGCTCCTCTCCAAGATGGCGACTGGGTGTTCAGGGGAAGTGATGTGGCTGCTATATCTTCTTGGCACAGGGGCATCCAGAACAATGTCCCTTGGCTCTCTGATTGCTTCTTATCCCATTGGGTTTGACAGAAGATGTTGGCAGTCAGGAAAACATTTGATCCCATTCCTCTCCCTTGATCAGGTTTGGTAGTTGTCTCTGGTTTACTTGATCTCCCCTTAGCAATAACCATTCATAAAATACTCTTGATTCTTCATTCTAGTCTGCTGCTTGGATGGTCCATACCCTGCCCTAGAGGCTCCCCACCCCAGCTAAGCTTTCCTGAATATTTACATATTCCCAGCTGGTTGAATACTCAACTTCTCCACCACTCCCAGAGCCCTTTACCAATTCCGGGCTCCTCTGTTTGTCTCAGTGCCTGTCTCAGGACCTTGCCATTTATGCCTACTCTTTTTGGGTCTTCCTAAATCAACCTCTTCCCTTCCGTGTTCTCTTCATTCCTCTCGTCATGGCCTGGGACAGGAAGGGCAGAACTCACCTGCCTTCCTCTATGGCATCTCCTTTGCCCATGGAACAGCAAGCCTCCTGAAGGAATACTTCTCACATTGCAGGAGAATGTGAAGAGCTGGGTGCTTCTGGTCAGTGCTTAATAGGCCAAAGGAAGAGATAAAGGAATTCAGATCAGCCTGGAAAAAAACACAGACTTTTTTTTTAAGACTTATTTTACTTGTTTATTTCTCCCCACCCCTCGTTGTTTGCACTTGCTGTATCTGTTCTTTCTTGTTTCTTTCAGGAGGCACCAGGAACCCGGCCCTCTGATATGGGAGGGAGACACCTAATTGCTTGAGTCACCTCCATTCCCTGCTTTATTGTGTCTCTCGTTGTGCTTTTCTTCTTGTGTCTCTTGTTGTGTCATTGTGTTGCATCATCGTGTTGTGTCAGCTTGCTGTGCCTGCCCGTTGCATCAGCTCGCTGTCTTGCTAGTCCTCTTTAGGAGGCACTGGGAGCCTCTGCTCCCTGCTTTGTTGTGTCTCTTGTTTTTCTTCTTGTGTATCCTGTTGTGTTGAGCCCATCATGCCAGCTCTCTGTCTTCTTTAGGAGGCACTGGGAACTGAACCCAGACCTCCCATGTAGTAGGTGGGAGCTCAATCACTTGAGCCACATCCACTTCCCAAAAATCAGGCTTCTTGCAAGACTATATTACCTTGCTTCAAAGATCTTATTTTGAATATCGAGCACTATCAACTCTCTCTTTCTCTTTGCATAACATCTGTATCACACCCACAAACCTCCAAGCATATGGCCCTGGAGTCAACTGGGGAGAAGGACACGTGCTTGCAAAACCAAAAGAGAAGATTGCATTAATTTTTTTTTTCAAAATATACCTCCCATTTCAGAAGTTGTTCTTCACTATATTCACACAGAATTATTTTGTCCTACTTGCTTCAACTGGCTTTCTTTGGGCGAACAGAGCTTACCAGGGAGAAATGAAGCTATTCCTTGTGCCCTATTTAGAAGTGATCTCTTCCTCTTCATTTTAACTGCTGGAATATAAAGTCTCTTTCACCTTCTCAGTACAGGGCTCCATCTTCTCAAAAGGGTCTCGACTGGCCTTTCTATTTCTTTCCCATGATTCTTGTTCCCCACCTCCACCTGCTTGAATCCTAATGGGAAATAAATCTGCAGCCCATCACTTTTAAAGATCTCGCTCCCGGGGCTCCTCCTCCCTCCCTCTTTACTGCAAGCTCTGTAAGTTTGTGTGTGTGCTTAACAATAGGCCCTCTATCCCCTCCCTGTCCTGATCGCTTTTACAGATTACATGCTATAGCAATTTTATATCTGACTTTGGCTATTCCATTCCCTCTAGTTCTAACCCATTATTTTACATTTTCAGAGGCTCATTATGACTCATTGGGCAACCGAAGAAACATAATGAGTCCAAGATGACTGCACATGGTGGGGCTCCCCAAATAGATATTAACCAGCTCATGAAATCTATAAATGTCCTTGCTATCCTGGGTGCATTATAAAGCCATGAATCAATAATTCAGGCAAGTTTTTTTAATCCTTTCTAAAAATCTATCTTTCTGGACCTTTTCCCTTCAGGAAATGGAAGCTATATAAATATAAGGAATAGAAGGCTAAAAAAGAAGAGTTGAAAGATTCCTGGGGAAGAAGTTAGAGACAACATCAGAAAGTAAGAAAGCAGAACTTATTTTAATAGGATTAGCCCTTTCTCACAGCTTCTTGACAGCTGAGCACATAAGCAATAAATAACAGTGGGCACAAAGCGGGCGCACAAAGGTTTTTGTTGAATGAACAAATAAGTTTATGCCTATACTTTGGATTGAGTTTACACATTGGCTATAACCTTTATTGGATTTGAATATTTTCCACATGCCTGGGACGTCCTAAGTGTCTTGCATACATCCCTTCATTAATTCTTAAAGTACGAGGAAGGAACTGCGGTAATTCTCACTTGGCAGGTGATAAATAATGCCCAGAGGCCACTGATGAAGAATGATACGGAAGCTTAATGTCTGAAAAAAAGTTAATGATCAGAGGGAGTTCATTAGAGCACTGAAAAAACTAATGAAGAGTGAATTGAATTTGAACCCTCCTAGAATGGATCCCCCTTCTATCATCTACTAATCTGCCAAGCCCAGATACCCAGGCGTCATTCTGGACTCACTGCCATACCAAATTCCCCACCCAACTCTCTCTATTTCTCAATCGTTCCCATATATGCCCCCTCCTGTCCCATTCCAATGTGTCATTGATTCTTGCCTCGATCTTCGTACACAGGTGCCAACCAAACTCCCCGCTTTCCAGTTCAGTCTTCTGGAATACAAACCTAATCATGTTGCTCTTCTGCTTAAAATCTTTTAATTATTTTGCACTGTCTTCAGGATACAGTCCAAACTTCTGAACAGAACAGAGTCCTTTATGATCTTGCCCTTAGACTCATCACCAATTATTACCCCACCTCACCGGTCCTTTCCTCTGGCCATCCTGAACAATTTACACCTTCCTGGGACACACTTAAGTCTCTGTGCATCTGAAAGTCTCTCCCCACTTTCATCCTTTCTTGAACTGGCTACCTGCCAGGTATCCTTCTAGACTTAGCTCAGCTTTTATCTGGGACACATTCTCATGTCCCTCTGTCCCTCCACCTGAATGCACCCCCACTGCCTCCAATGTACGCACCTCTCAGCTGTGGATTTCATACTTGTACTAGGTAGGGCCCCCACAGGAAGCAGATGGCACCCCTCAAACTGGCCTAAATTCAAGGAAGGTTTATTTACAAAGGGCCTAATTATGAAGTTGCGGGTGGAGCTAAGGGGAACCACAAGAATGGTGTAGAAGCTCTGGGCTAACAGCAGCAATAGACTGTGTCATCATCTCCAGGTCGGCAGGGAGGAGGTGAAGGAGAGGCCTTTGAAACCCAAGAGTAGGCCAACCTGGGAGGAGCAGAGACATTGGATGGAGAGAGACGTTTAGCGTGAGTTATCCTCCTAGGGTGGGAAATAAATACCCCTGCCCTAACCTTTCTCTGTCTCTGGTCTCCTGCGTTCCCCTCCATTAGTGGAAGCCAACAAGAGCCTTGTTGATGTGGTTCATATAGACCTGCCTCCCATGGCAGAGCCCAACACAGGGTCCAGAGTGAATCTAGAGAGTCACGTCACCTCCCCTCCCAGCCTGGCATGCACAGCTCTGCCATCCCACCCTCGCACTATTCTAACTGTTAACTGCTTAACTCCCTAACCAGTCTGTCAGCTACTTGGGAGAAGGGATTGGGCCTTTCATCTCTTTTTACAAAGCACTGGTATACAGTAGGTTCTTAATAAGCATTTTCTAAAATGAAATAACGAAATTTTGAACTTACACAATGCCAGCATTTTTAGGAATCTGAGTGATAGATAATTCAGTCTACTCTTCTTTTTCTCTTTTTTCTTTTCTCTTTTTTTAAATTCTTTTTTTTAAAGATACATAGATCACAAAAAATGTTACATTAAAAAATATGAGGTTCCCACGTACCCCACCCCCCGCCCCCCCACTCCTCCCATATCAACCACCTCTTTCATCATTGTGGCACATTCATTGTATTTGGTGACTACATTTTGGAGAACTGCTGCACTGCATGGATTATGGTTTTCAAAGATGAAAAAACTAGAGCCCAGAAATAAATGGAGTCAACCAAGGGCTACAATTGATAAGAATTCAGGACTAGATCCTAATTCTCCTGATTTCTGATCCTCTTCTATGACATGAAAACAACCTTAATTTTAACTGTAATCACAGGTTCTTCACTGGAAAGAAATTTCACTCGAGTTTCCCGTAAAACCAAGAGTCTTATGCTTTGGCAACAGGAAAGAGCCAGTGAGAAGTGTTGTATCTGCCTGTTTGGTTTTTTGTTTTGTTTTTGTTTTGTTTTGTGTGTGGTTTTTTTGTTTTTTTTTTTTCGGAGTCCTTTGCCAAAAGCAATCTCTGAGTTCTCTGGGTAAACAAGATTTGAAACTTGAAAGTGCCACAAGCTGGAGTCCTGAAATGAAGCTGCTGGGCTCAGAAATAACGCGTTTATACAAATTGCTCTGGTGGTGGGTGGCAGGGTGGTTTCACTTTAACATCTTATTAGCACATGAGCTTCAGTTTCCAAAGCCTTTCTTGGTTCCAAACCATCAGGTGGTGATGGTGGGTGGGAGGGAGATTGGGTAAGATGTTCCTCAGATGGGGCGCAAAGCGGCGGGTGCCTCCTTGACTTGATGATTCAGCCATTGGCAGCGGTGGCCGCTACTGCTGCTGTGCTGTTTTCTTCCTGGGAAGGGCAGCCATTGCTTCTAAAGTGATGAGAGGCCAGGATCAAAAGCCCGGAGCCTTTCTCATCCTGTGCCGGAGCCATCTCATTATTTATTTGCCCTCACTGAACTGGGTGCTCTTTGAAGGCAGAGATTATCATTTGTTTCGGTAGCCCCAGACCCCAGTCAAATGCATGGGAGTTGTCACACCAAGGAATGAAGAAAATACTGGATGGGCTTGTGGACATGGACTCTTGGGTTAGAGACCTGTGGGCTTAAGGGTGAAGGACTGGATTTTGAGAATTCTCCTTCTTCTTTGTACTCATGTGTCCCCTCACTTCCCTATCAGTGGAAGTTCTATCACTACCCTGTGGCTTTTGCAATGAGCCAGGGAGATCATTTGCTTGAAACTCCCTGGGATACAAACTTTAAAGGCCAGATAAAGCTTAATTTTCCAGAAGCCATTGGCTAAGTGTATGGACAAGTTAAACCACTCATATGAGCCCCCAAATCCTTAGCAGAAAAATGAGAAGATTGGAAACTACAAACTTTAAGGTCCATTTCTGCTCTGAAATTCTCTTAAATTTCCCTGTTGTCAAACACCCTGTCCTCTTTTCTTTGGCAGAGTAGAAGTGATCCATGAAACTCACACTAAAGAAAGATAAAGAAGGAACTGTGCAGATTTATGATCATAACCAGTTTTGCTTCTGCCAAAAGAAAAATGGCTCTGAATATTTTCATTTCTCAGAGGACATGCGATGTTTGAAAATCATCTTCCTTCTTCCACTTTCAAAAAAAAAAAAAAGGTGGAAGAGCCATCACATTTTGTGCATAGCTTTTCTACTTATAGACCAAATTTCTGATGCTGGTGCGTGTGTTGTGTGTGTGTGTGTTTCCTTTCTGAAGGCGTGAGGAAGAATTCCCATAGCTAGAGGAGTGTGTAAGTCAGGGGACTGTGGGAGAATTCAAGTGTGATTGTGGGACTCCACTTAATTCATTAAAATGTGTGGTTTCTGAAAACCGTTTTGCCAAAAATGAGCTCTGTGGGAGGGAGAAGCCTGCAGGAAAATGGGTGCGTGGGGAAGAGGGAGGAGTAAGCAGCACCAAGAAAGAAGGAAGTCTTATTTGTTGCAAAATGTTGAATCCCACGTAAGAATGTGTCATGAACCAATTAAAGGAAATGAAAATTCAAATTGTGGGAGTGCAACTCTATTAGGGGCATATATTATGCATTGACATTATTGCTCTATTTTTATACCAATTGTGAACATTCTCCAATCACTTAAGAAAGTTGGGGGAAACTTTTTGTGTTCTTCTCTTTTCATTATTTCCTATCTTTTCTCAAATGCAATGACAGTAACATAATGTTGTGCTTTATTCCCTTCCTGTCCATATTAAGAAAGATTTCGGAAACCTGCAGCCTTAGTTAGGGTAACACTAGCTGCTATAACAAACAAACCCCACACTACAGTGTCTCAACACAGCAGAATTTTATTTCTCATTCACAGAACAGTCCTGTGCAGGTGTTGGTGGGTAGGCAACTTGCCTCACTGAGATAATCTACAGTCTGAGGCTCCTTACATCTCATGGTTTTGCTCTCCCCAGGACCTGGGAGTCCTTGGGATCCAGCCATCAAATGAGACAAAGGGGGTGGAGAAGGTACACTTGCTTCTTAACTGCCTTGGCTCAGGATTGACAAACATTAATTCTGTTCATATTCTGCTTGGCCCAACCTGGGTGCAAGGGAGTACCAAGAATGTGTCTTTGACTGGCAGCTCTTCCTCAGCAGTAACATTTTTAGATAAGGAGGAGCATGAATTTTGAAAACCATTGCAGCCCTGCACACTTAGCTTCATTGCTCCTAGAGGCTGAGACAAATGGCAGCACTTCTTTGTTCTTTGACTGCAACTTTTCTCTAAAGACATTTAAGGCAGAGTCCTAATTCATCTCCTCTGGGAAACTCCTATGATTCGAAGGGAAGGCTGTCCATGTCGTGGTCCCCCCAGGTCCCCTCACTTCATACAGGCACTGCCAGTTCATTACCTGCCTCCAATAGGCTTTCCCCAAATCCTTCTCCACCTCTGTTTGGAGACCCCATCATGTCAGGTACCTGTGCCCAGGCCCCATCATGCTTCTGCTTACGTTGCCTGAGGGGTCCTCTCTCTTGGAGACTTTGGTTTGAAAAGCTTTATCTCTGTAAGAAGCGTTCCAAGCATTCACAAACCAGTGGGGTCATTTAAGAAATCATACCCAGGACCGTCCTGGCTATACCTATACTAACCAGTAAGCAAATAGTGTCCTCTCCTCACTTACAGGTCAGAAAACTTTAGCGCCAACACGTCTTTTAGAGGTGCAGAAACCGAGGCCTGCAGCCTTGCCTGAAGTTTCACAGCTAATTTGTGAAGAGCCAGGGTTAGAATCCAGGAGTCCTGGCAGTTCACTAAGGTGCTGCAGTCTTAGGAGCACTCAGGCAAGTAAGCCAATGCTAGCAGGCATTCAAAACCCATGCTTAGGTGCACGTGTTTACACACTGCTCTGGGCGATTTGGGGTGTGTGTGTCCATCTTGCTGTCCTGGTTTGAGTTGTTTGTAGAACCTAGAAAATTGTGTTCTTAAGCTAAATCATTCCTATGCCTGTAAACCTATGATACATGGAGGGACCTTTTGGTTAGATGCAGTCAAGGGACCTTTTGATTAGATTGCTTTCGAATAGATCATTGCAATTAAGGGTGTTTCATTAGATTTGTCCTAATCTAATCTAGTCCTTTTACTGGAGGCTTATATAAATGGAACGCAGAGAAGGAGAATTGCCATTTTGACCTGGCCATGTGAGAGAGAAGACTCCAGGATCACCTACAGCCACAGAAAGACAGAGAAACCCCGAGAAGCTGAGAGAGGCCAGAAGCTGTAGTCAGAGGAGCAGCCCAAAGCTAAAGAGCAGGCTCAGGAAGAAAGGAGCCGTATGCCTGATTGCCTACAACTGAGCTCGGGAAGAAAGGAGGCCTGGAGTAGAAGGCCAAGATCGGCGGCCATCTTGCCTTGCCGTGTGGCAAGAGGCCAGGATCACTAGAAGCTGACCTTTGGTGAGACAGAATCTCTGATGATGCCTTGATTTGGATATTTTCACAGCCTCGAAACAGTGAACTTTTACCCTAATAAATTCACACTGTAAAAGCCAACCCATTTCTGTGATTTAGCTCCCAGCAGCTTTAGGCAAGTAAATCACTTATCATTTCCCTTTCCCACCCAAATCTTATTTCTTGGGGTGTGGAGTATCTTTTCATTAGAGCACGATATTTGGTGGGTGACTATTCAGGAGATGATTCTTTACTTTTTACACAAAAAAACAGTGTGGATATAAATTATAAAAGCATCGAAAATACTGAGAAGTAAACCTTTCAAAATATGTACAAGATATGTTTGGGAAATCTAAATATTATCAAAAAGGAATTAAAGAAGATCAAAATCAATTTAAAAATACATTATGTTCATGAATTGGAAGGCACATCCTTGTATATAAGCCAGACCCCTCCAAACTGATCTATGGAGACCATAAAAAATAAGCAAAATACCACGAAGTTATTTTGAGGAAATTGACAAGCTGATTCTGAAATTCACTGACAAGCTGATTCTAAAATGCATATAGATATTCAAAATCTCAAGAATAGCAGGAACAATCTTGAGGAAGAAGAAGGAAGAAATGGGAAGATAACACGACTTACGATAAAAATGCACCAACTAAAACAGGAGTGTCATTAGTCACAGTGGAACAATGGACCATTGGAACAGAATAGAAAACCCAGTTACAGACCTAGGCACACATGCGTACTTGAGACACTACAGAGTCCTGGGGAAAAGACAGTATTTTCAATAAATGGCATTAGCTCAATTGAATAGCTGTATATAAAAAAAATAATCTTGATCTCTTCCACACACTATCCATAAGTATCATTTCCAAATGAATTTAGGTCTAAATGGGAAGGGTATAACAATAAAGCTATTAGAACAGGGGTTGGAAAACTTTCTGTAGAACCAGATAGTAAACACTGTGGATTTTGTAGGCGGTGCAGTCTGTCCTTAGAGTGCAAAAGCAGCCATAGACAATGTGTTAATGAATGAGCTGGGCTGTGTTCCAAACAAACTTTATTTACAAAACAACGTGGTGGGTGGCATTTAGCCCACAGGTCAGTTTCCAACCCTGTTCTAGAAAATAACATAGGAGAATATCTTTAAGAATTGGGGGTATGAAGAAGATTCTTAAATAAACACACACAAAAAAGTACTAATCATAAAGAAAAAAGATTTAATGGAGCACATTTAATTTAAAACCTTCTGTTCATCAAAAAATACCATTAAGACAGGGAAAAGGCAAGCTACAGAGTGGGAGAAGTTATTTGCAATACATAAGACTCACATCCAGAAAATATTAAAAACTACACATCAATAAAGAAAAGCCATACAACCCAATGACCTGATATGATCAGACAGTTCGCATAAGAAGGTAACTAAATGACCAATAACCATTTTAAAATGTACTCAACTTTATTAGCCATAAGGGAAATGAAAAGAAAACTAAAGCCACAATGGGATACCACCCTGACCATGAGTTAAAAGGCTGACAAATACCAGTATTGGCAAAGATTTTGAGCACACACACTGCTGGTAGAAGTGTAAGTTGGCATACCCATTTTGGCAAACTACTTGGCAAGTTTCCTTTAAAGCTGAATAGATCTGTACTTTCTGACTCAACAAGTCCACTCCCAGGTATATATGTCCGTAGAAATGTGTACCAAAGACATGTACAAAAATATTCATAGCTGCATTATTTATAATAACTCAAACTGTAAACCCAAATGTCCATTGATGGGCAGGAAAATGGATAAATGAATTAGGGTGTATTTATGCAATGGAATGCTCTACAGCCATGAAAATAAATGAACTCCTATCACACACAAATACACAGATAGTTTTCACAATTATAATGTTAAGTGAACATAGCCAGAGCTGAATGGGTGTGTAATGTATGATTCTACTTACATGTAGCCCAAACACAAATCAAACTGACCTATGGTGTTAGAATTCAAGATAGTGGCTACCTATGGAGTTTTGGAGGGAAGGGGTGATAATTTGGAGGGAACATGAGGGGAGTTTCTTGGGTGCCAATTATGTTCTACTCCTTGACCTTAGTGGTATTTAGACAAATGTGTTCATTTTGTGATAGCTCCTGGAGTTGTACACTTATGATCTGTGTACTTTCCCGTATGTATGCTAAACAAAAATCTATTGGGCTAAAAAAAAAAAAAAGCCAATGCTCTCCCCGCCCCCAACTACTTGTTTTAACCCCCAGAGTACGGCAAGACACAGTAGCTATTTGGGTGCTTAAGAAAGCTTGAAAAGCAGCTAGATAAAGAAACATGACTTCTATTCTAGAAAAAATGAATTCTATTTGTGGATCCTAAGACTTTACTCTCCATGAGATAAGAGAAGGAATTTCGACCTCCCCCATCAGAATAAAAGTGTAAACATTATTCCATCTCCTACATGTCTTCTTCTTCTAATCCCAGAAAGCTTAAGGGAGACCTCCTAAATTCATTCCTTCTAAGTATCCACTATAGCTGGAACCTTCGTTGGCTCTGAGAGCTTTCTTTGACAGGGGTATAGCTGCCCTTCTGTCAGAGTCCAGTGGGAGCTCACATCAGTGGCATGTTTCCATACTTTCGGTGGGTGAGAGAATGCTGCCAGGGTGGCCAGCAGGTGAAGCTTCAAACACATCACCTGAGTGATGTTTGATGGAAAAAGCACAGGATTAGGAATCGGACAGAACTAGGTTCAAATACAGCTTCCAACACTCACTAGATGCATGACCTTGACAAATATACTCAATCTTTTTTAGACTCAGTTCTCAAAATTATAAAATTAATAAAATACTGTTTTCTTTATGCAGATGGTATATGTGAAACATAAGGCAATTTATGTAAACTGCCTGGTACAATGACTGACAAAGAAAAATAATGACCAACAATTAGCACTTACTATGTACCAGGCATTGTCCTCGGTCATATACCCATCTCATTTAATTACCGTAACAATCCTGTGAAATAGGTTCCATTACTATTACCAGTTTAGCAATGAGGAACCCAAGCATAAAGAGGTTAAGTAAATTGCCTGCGGTCAGACAGCTACAAAATGGCAGATTCCCAGGTAGTCTAGCTTCAAGGTCCATGCTCTCATCCATTACATGAAGCTGGTCCCTTGGTCCCAAAGTGGAAGCAAAAAGAGATGTGATGTGGGGGCATTTTTGGGATTTTGAGTCATTCTAAATGATATCTCAGGGTCAGATGCTGGACTTTATATATCCTGCCATAACCCACTGAATGTACTGGGGGAGAGTGTGAACTACAGGGTAAACTATTATCTGTGTAGTGCACAAGTGCCCCAAAATGTGTTCACCAAGTGTGATGAGTGTGTCACAATGATGGGGGAGGTTGTTGGTGTGGGAGGAGTGGGGGGGGGGAGAATAAGGGAACCTCTTATTTTTTTAATGTAACATTTTTGGTGTGTGATGTATATGTCTTCAAAAAAACACAATTTACAAAAATGATGAGGTGGGGGGTGGGGAGTGGGTTATATGGGTACCTCATGGTTTTTTTTTTTTTATGTTTTTTAAGGTAATGTTCCTTGTGATCTATTAACTTTAATAAAAAATAACAGAAAAAAAAGTATAAATGATTTTCTTAAATTTTTTCTTCGTCCTCTTTCTCACAAATGTCAATAGCATATCTAATGTTTAGGTTAAATAAGAGAGAATTAAAGATGATCCTCTATGTTTCCTTCATTTACCAGCTTCCCCTATATCTTGTTTTCAACTCCTCAGTGAAAAGTTATGGAGAATAGGAGTGCTTTGGTAAGCTCCATTATCACACACCAAACATTGTGCTTAGTGATGGGGAAACAAATTAGCCTCTTCCTCACTCACCCCTCATTCCACTGGGAGTAATAGTCCATGTGGAAACACTGTCGCATAAAGACTGAAGAACAAGGTCTGGACTAGCAGCAGACTAGAGCTCACACAGCCTTACATCCTCAGTTTGGAGAGACTCATGGGAATCAAGAACCCAACCCAACCCTGAGTTATACCAAGAGAGCCTTCTGCAGCCTCGATTTGCTTTGCCGGTTTGCTCCCCAAACAGCAAGTCCCTTGCTCCCAACTCCCGGACACATTTGCCAGCAGCAGCTCCTGACCTTCCAGAAACTCCTTTGCTTTTATACAGCAGGATTTAATTTTAACTTTCTCCCTGCCCCCTCTTTTATTTTTTCATCAAAAATTAATTAAAACACCGCTGCAAGCGCAGAATCCACTCACTGATTGGCAAGAGAGGAAAGAGAAAAGAAAAAAGGTATTTCATTGTTTTCCACACCTGGGTTGGCAGAGTCTTCCAGAGTTTTGCTGAGGTCGGAATTTAAGACACTCTCCTCCAACTCAAAGCCTCTCACTGTGGGGAAAGGCAAGGCCCTGCCGGGGCACGGCTGGCCAAAGCTGATTAATTTATTGCATCCGTAAGTAGATTTTGTTGCTGCTCATGGCCCTCTCCTTCCTCTCCCTCACCTCCACCTCTCTCCTTCCCACCCTGCTTCTGCTTCCCTTAACAAAGCCTGCGAAGCCTCCTTCCTAAGCACAGAACTCTTCGTGAACATGCAGGTCCAGTCCACCCTACAAGGCCGTCAAGCCCTTGACGGGACTTGGCGACCTTTCCCAAGCCTTCCCTTCCTCTCTTCTGCCATCCTACAATGCCCTGATACAAGCCAGTGTGTGTTGAGGGGAGGAACCCACAGGACTTCTGGGTATTTGTCTTGGAGCTTCTGGGCCAAGCCTGAATGTCCAAGAGTAACAGCGATTGCAACAAACCCCAGCTCTGTGCGGGACCTTCCTGTGGTGCTCCAGCAGGATGCTTCTCCTAAACTCAATGCTCTCGGAACTCCTGTAAAGAGGATGGAGGAATAGCTCAGGTGACGGCAGTTCTCTTGATTCACATCACTTGCTCCCTTCTTTGCACTGTGCCCATCACCGCCTGCTTTGCGGAGAAGTGGAAGTCATTCTGAGGCTCAAGGGGCCAGGAAAAGGGAGAGAGTTGATAGCTCCCGGAAGAGGAGAACGTGAGCTCTCTGGTGGACTGCACAGTTTTCTTAGGCTGCAGTATTGATTTCCTGCTGTACTCCCTGAGTGTCAATGAATCTAGAGGCCCCCTTCCAGGAATTATCAGACTCTGGGGGCAATACGAAAGGAGCTAAAACTATTTTTGAAAAGTTTTCAAGAGTTGGCAAATGCCATATAAGCCTGTAGTTGGCTTTGATTCTTGCTTTGCTAGAGGGAGTGGGGGAAACACGATGTGAATATGTGTGCCTCAGTCGGAAGAGTTGGCTAAGGACCAGGTTTCTCTGAAGTAAGACTGAAGATGCAGAATTTCCCCTGGGGCCATGGTGCTGACTTTGAGCTCAGATCTTCCAGAAGGCTCTGTGGAGTTGGAAAACAGTTGTTAGTGCAACTAGATTGTAGATTCTTTAATGCTAAGAACACGGAATGACCCAGGGAGCCTCAAGCTGAAAGAGAGGAGAAGCCATCCTAGCTGAGAGGAAGCTGGGTCGAGTCTGGGTCTCATGCCACTTGTGTTTTGTGCTGGATTTCCCAGGAGCAGACCCTGAAAGGTTTCTTTAAGGGAAGTTCCCAGGAAAAACCAGGAGAGATTTTGGGAAGGAGACCACAGGCAGGAAACATGCAGGTAAGGGTACAACATCAAGCAAAATCCCAGGGAAGAAGACAGTAAGGCGTGACTTTCATTTCCATCACATCTGTCCTTTGAGCCTCACTCTTGTCTCCATCCGGGGCCAAGGAGACTGGAACATTTATACTTCCCTCCCACCTGTCATTCACTGGTTCAGGGGTATTCCTGGAAGGATGCACATTCCCATTATTGTTTTTCATATGTAGGCAAAGCATTCCCAGGACCCTGAGTGGGGCTGCTGACAGAGGCACAGGTGCTCCTTGACCCACCTGGAGCCGATGCACATGAAAATGATAAAGGATTGCAAAGGAATACAAGCAAAGTGCTGACAGCATCAGTTCTATCCTGTCTAGACCCAATAGCCCTAGCCTGGCAGGGCATGGTTTGGGGTCAGCTGTACACAGAGTAGGTACATTAATCTGTGTGGTGTCACAAGTACGGAAGGATCTAGGTGTTCACTGTTGATTTGTCAGGGCTCTAGAATCTGCCATTGGTCCCAAAGTTGGTGTGATCCAGCGGTGCTCTGGAGTTCTGCCCTTCACCTTGACTTACCATAATCTGGTTGGCATGTCCCTGGCTTAACTGCCCTGGAGCTGGGGAGAGGGGGGCTGCATTAGCAGGAGGACAGCAATGCTCATCTGTTTCCTCCCCAATGTCCTAGTCATTACATTTTAACAGGATGCCTAAAACCAGATACCAAAGAGCCAGCATATCTTTCTAAACTTCCTTGCCACCCTGCAATCTAGAGTTTCTACCGAGCAGTGGGAACCACCTGGATTATAGATGTTCAAACTCTCACTTGGTCCAAACGTGTACTTGAACTCACAGTTGCTAGCAACCGAGCACCTAGGCTACTATGCTGAGTATGGCACCGCAGAACTGAGACTTCTGAAGGCGTAGCTCTTGGCACTTAGTGGGAACAAAGAACTGGAAGCCTGAAGTTTAGCTATGGGCCTCTCAAGTGTGGCATGCCCTGGAGAAGAATGGAGAAACTAGAGGGAGAAGCAAATCTGTGATCAGTTTACCTTCTCCTCCAGAACTGGGGATTAGTAGGTAGGGAGGGAGTGAGGAGTGGCCACCAGAAGCAGAAGAGCTCAAATGACTGGTTTTGTCCAAGGACAAATCCTGCTAATTACACCATGCACCCCTGAACCTCTACACCCTTGTCCAGTCCTCAGGCTCAGACTAAAAATAATCACTCAGATGAAAACAAACGTATAGATATTTTTAACATGCCACGGAACACCCACCTTCCTGTTGGGTTTTGGGGCTCTCTCCAAGTCAACTGGCAGATCACAGAAGCAACTGCAACTGCTTGGAACTTTCCACCACGGGAAGGGCCATTGTGACCTCAATTGACATCTGATTGTGAGTGCCAGCGTCGCTTTGTGTTGAGAGATTAGAATCTCTAACTGCTCTGTGGTTTCAGAAGGCGAGAGAGGCCAGAACCTAAAAGAGGGGTGAGAGCCTCTGGCGAACAGCTCCAGAAAGACCCTGGCACTTTGGGGCCATTCATGTGGCTTCCTGAGAAGGTCACCGGGTGCTGTGGAAACGTTAGCCAGGGGAAACCAAGGAAGCCCACAAGTCAACTAAGCAGCTCAGACAGCTGGCTGCACGCTTCCAGATGGGGGTGGCGTTCACCCCGGGAGGCGGGTGGAGAAGGAAGAGAAACCAACCGACCGACCAACTGTCACCAAGCTGACCGAATTTGAGGATGGCCAGGATAACGACATGGTACCCAAGGATTATCTTTAAAAGGCATGCGCACAGCAGATGATCCCTGAGTAACAGCTTATTGTTCATAAAATAACACTGTGTGTTGTTCCGGCCAGGGTACTTTTTGTCTAACTTACTTAGCAGATTGTCAACACCTCTTCTTTGCACTTACCATCAGGCCAAGAAAGTAAGAGTTTGGGGGCAAATAAGGGTTTGCAGTTTAGAAGACATTTTGTGCTTTTCAAAGAGTATTCCACAACTCGATGAGGCAAGGTTAAGAATTCTTAGAAAAATGTGTGGGATAAAGAAATAGATGCAGGGAAGAGTCAGGCCCTTGCTCAAGGTCAAATGGCTTAGAGCTAGGTGGATAGCAGGCATTTTGTTGGAGACCAAAGTTAAGATCACTTGACTCTGAGCCACCACTGTAGTGTGACCTCATGCTTCCTGTTTTCCTGAGACAAAGGTGGAAGTTTGGTCCAACAAAACAAAAAGTCTTCACCTAGATAAATCTCTTTACTTCTCCGGCTCTCGACTTCGTCCATGGTAAATTAAAGGTATGCATCAGATTTCAGGCATCTTGCCCTTCACCGGCTGGTTCTGCAGCCAGCGGCAAATGTGATTTCTAAATAGTGTAGTCACCCGTGCTTCCAAGGTGGATGTGGAAAGTGGCAAATGTTGCGTGGCTCAGCGCATTTCAGTTCTGTCTCTGCTGAGAGACCTTTCCCATTTCAGGGTGAGAATTTCTAGTTCTCTAAGTGCGCGTGGTGGAAGCCCGTGTTGGCAAAACAGAGGAAACATTTGCGTATAATAGCATTTTTCACAGCAGCTAGTATAAACAGGGAGAAACTGATCTTCAGCAAGTGATTAGAAGTGGCTTTCCGTGGGTGTCTGTGAAATGGCAGATTGTGTAATTTTCAGGAAAAAAAAAGTTTGAAAGGAAAAACCCTATGGGCAAGAATAGTTTGAAGTTGGGAGGAAAAAAAAAAAGCTAGTTTCTGTATAGAAAATAAACTCGGCTCCGTAGGGTACATTCAGAAAAACCTTGGTTGCTTGCTCATAAATAAATTGAGAACAGGATTGTTGATTACTGAGGTTAGTGTTCTTGTAGCGAAGTGAAAATATTTTGCATAATTAGATGAAGAAGAGATTTCAGAAGAAAGGGCGAGGGAATTTGCTGACGATTTGAGTAATTGCAGCGTCAACAGAGGCACGTTTTGACTGTGGTAGCGATTAGAGCAGGCTCTGGCTTTCCTGTGCGATGCACGGCATCGGGACGTGGCTGTTGAAAGTCATCTGTGTCCACGGTCTGGACTAATTGAGCGACAATAATAAAACACTGTTTTTAGATAAACAATGGGTGTCGCAGCTCCATCAGCCCCTGCGGGGAGCGTGTTTATGCCTTTCAAAGAGGGTGTGACTGAGCTGGTGCCACAGTCACCTCACCGAGCAAAGCCAAGGCGTTCAAATCGAGTAAATTGAGCCTGTTTTTGAAATGGAAATCAGGGACGCCTGTTTGGAGCTGCGTGGTTGTCGAGGCGAAGCTGGTGGCATGTATCGGCGACTGATTCTCTCCCAGATACATTCAAAGAAGGGGTCTCCTGAGCAACGTATACTTCAGCACCAGGGGTAAAAATATCCCATGTCCTGTGTTTTGTGTAGCATGTGGGTCCTCAGCAGGTTGACATGGATGTGTCATCACAGTCCTAGCTACCTACATCGGCTCATGCAGGGAGAAGACCGGCCCAAGATGGCTCGCCTAGAGGCAGGCTAGAATAAGGACAAGGAGGAAGGGGACAGAAAACCTAATAAGAGAAACAGAGGCAAAGGCCTGTTTGCTCCATTTGCCTGCTGAGTCACCCCGGCAAGTTAGGAAGGGGCAGCTTACAGCTCACAACACACACCCAGAGGCTCTCCTTCAGTCAGGGGGTGCTGAGGCAGCCAGCAACTTCATCGCATGGCGGGAAAAAGGGAGGGGGCGGGCGAGAGGGCACCCCACCCACTCACCCACCTTCAGGTTGTCTCATGTTTCGTGGCCAGTGACCATGTCACAACCTGTCAACACGCCCTGCAGAGCTCATGGACAGCACCTCCCCGCCCCAAGCAAATCCAAACCACCCGGTAGATTTTCCCTTGCTTTGCTCCAAACAAGCCCATCAGCCCGGGCCCTGGAAAACCGGGGACCCCATGGCAGAGCTTCACATCTCTGTCCCTGGAGAACGCCTGCCCCCAGCTCTGAGGGTGGAACTTCCGTTCTCTTGCTTTACTTCCCACCCTCCCTCCCCCCAGTAAATTCTCTGCTTGTTTAATGGATGTGTGGATCCGCCTTGAATTCTCCTTCCTGAGGAAGCCAAGAGCCTAGACAGATTGCGACAGCACAGGGAGGCTTCAAATGAGTAACTTCCTGCCGCGCTCGCCCAGGAGGAAGGAATTTCTCTGTAGGAGCCTGGGCTTTCACCTGCCTTCTCCCTGCCCCTCAAATATATGCTCTTCCCTTTCTTTCTCCCACCTGGCCCTTTGGAATAAAGCATGTCTGGAGGCGAACTTTGACTTAGGGTAGAGAACGGAGTTAGACAAAACAGAAACACCTGCCGTCAGGGTCTCTGCACCCACTCTTTCTTAATGTGGGCTCACCCGGTCACCAGGCTTTGGTGGCAGCCAAGGGGTAGCTAGTAGCCTTCCCCAAGCCAACTCAGACCATCTCGCAGTCTAAGTAAAGACAACGTGCTTGCTCAGCAGCACAGCTCCAAGGTCAACACGCTGTGCCCCGCAAACTAAACGGCCTCTCTAAGTACCCCCTGTAAAATTTTGTTCTCCCTGCTGAGCACAAGGAAATCAAGTAGAACCCATTGATTTATTCATTCAACAACTCTTGCATGAGTCCCTGTTAGGCACCAGGTCCTGGGCCATTTGTGGAAGGACAACTTTGCACTAGACTAACGTTGACATCTTGTCCTAAGAGAGACAGACAATATGATACAATTTGGTGTTGTTCAGGCAAGGCCATTTGGGAGGGCGTGACCAGCTCTCCTCTGCTTTTGCACCCAGCACCAGTCCCATTCAGCCTGTTCGCTTTTTAGGGACCCTCCTTGTACCACATTGCCCTGACTTTCTCATCACCTCTCTGTGTTTCCTGCTCTCCCTAAGCCCCGGGCAAATCCTCGTGTTCTTTGATTATTGAAAACTCAAAGTCCTTTCTGTCCATTCCTTTATGTCATTATGATGCATTCAAACTTCTCTCTATACAAGCCATTATGATGCATTCAAACTTCTCTTTATGCAAACTTCAGTTGAGGACTTTTAAAAATTGTGCCCCACTCATATATAACCCAGGACAAACTGTGAAGAAGACTTTTCCATCTTCCCGTCTATATGCCTTCTCCTGACTCTGTCCCCTCTCTGATGTTTTTCAGTAATATTTTCAAAAAGCCTCCCTTCCATGTCACCTCTGCTCTGCACCCCCAGGGGACTCCACCTGGAAGCCCCCCTGAGGGACACACCTCTTTGCCTCACTGGATTCCCCGCCCTGCCACTCGAGGCAGCTACCCTTGATTACTTTGGTTCTAAGCCTTGCGGTATTATTGAAAAACTAAACCAGAAATTGTTAAGTGGCTTAAGCACATTGGCGTCTGAACATATGGGTTACATTCCATTGAAACACTCAGCAGTGTAAAAAGGGAGAGGAGAAAGCACAGCCTCAAAAGGACCTTGGTCTAGACTGAAAACACCAGCACCATTAGATTCAGGTTACAGGAGGCCCGTGTTCTTCTTCCCTTAACTAGCTCGGGAAGGGAAGGCCCGGCCTCTCTCTTTCCTTAAAGGAATGTCTCTGGTGAACTAGGGGGAAGGTACGGAATATAAAGCCCCCGTTTCGGGCTCCTCATCCTCGGTTCATGTCCCGGCTGGGTCTCTGATCTTAGGGAAATGACCCATGAGGCAATGTGGGCCTCCTTTTCCTCCTCTGAATGGAGCGTACAGATTGAGCTCATAGGAATGTTGGGACTTGCCCCCTTTTTTTTTGTCTTTATTTTTTTAATATTACATTAAAAAAATATGAGGTCCCCATATACCCCCACCCCCCTCACCCCACTCCTCCCCCCATAGCAACAACCTCCTCCATCATCATGAGACATTCATTGCACTTGGTGAACACATCTCTGAGCACCGCTGCACCTCATGGTCAATGGTCCACACCATAGCCCCCACTCTCCCACAGTCCACCCAGTGGGCCACGGGAGGACATACAATGTCCAGTCACTGTTCCTGCAGCACCACCCAGGACAACTCCAATGCCTGAAAATGCCCCACATCACATCTCTTCCTCCCATTCCCTAACCCCAGCAGCTACCATGGCCACTTTCTCCACACTAATGCCACATTTTCTTCGATTACTAAACACAATAGTTCATGAATAGAATATAAGTAAGTCCACTCTAATCCTTACTCTATTCCTCTATCCTGTGGACCTTAAGGGACTTGCCCTTTAAGCCATTGTTTTCTTGCTCTTTTTATTCCTGGAGGGGAAGGAGCAGTTTAGTATGAAATCGTCAACCTGCGCCCTGAGAAGTCATGATTAGCTTGAGGAGGACTTGCCTTCTATAGGCTCCACCGTGAAAAATCTGAAAGACCTGAACCGCAGGGAGCCACTCTTGGGTGAAGCCAGGAACGCTGCCCTCTACCCAGGAGGTTCTGGGGGTTGAGGAGACTCTTGGAAGGAGGGGAAAACACACATGCAAATATCAAAGGAGGCACAGGGCCTTGGAAGAGGCTTGGGAGAGTAGGGCACCCTGAAGCTTAAGCTTCTTTTGCTTCACGACCATTTGGGACACCAGGACAGTAGAGGTAATAGGACCTTTTGGCAGATGAGAGAGGAGGGAAAGGGAGGGAGGTGAAAAATTATAAAATGCTAATAAAAAGCATTCTAGAACACGCGCCAGAGGCTGACTCGGTATGACCGGAGGATTAATAAAGGGTTTAGGGTCTTGTATTTGTGAGTGACCACTAACAAGATTAAATTCCTTTTTTTTTTCCCTCCTGCTGATTGACAAGCTCAGAGTGCCTGCTCTGATCTGGAAATATGTTGTCTACCTGCTGTGAGCCTTCTTCCCTTCGAGACCCACGTTGGGCGCCAGTTGCTGAGATCAGCTCAGCGGTAAGTTGGCTCGAAGGGAAGGCGGTGTAGAACTTAAGAAATAAAGGACAGAGAGAAAGAACAGGAGAGGAGAAAAGATAGGACCAGGAGACTCATAGCTTCTGGAACGGAGAGCTCCACCCTAGTTTCCTCCTCGTATTTATTGGAAACTACCAAGCCGCTGTTTGCTATCAGAACTGCAACATCATCTACAATAAGAGGGAACAACTGCAACATCCACAACAATAGAATGGCTGTAACATTTACAATAAGGACAAAGCTGAGCTCTTTTCCCCACATCTACCTGTCCTGTTTTTTCTTCATGTGATGCTAGGAGGAGCTTTTGTGCTGTGAAATTCCCAAGGCTAGGGCAGGCACCGGGTTTGGTGCCTGAGCGGCTGCTTCCCGGCTGGTCATGGCAGGCCTGGGCAGGCCTCCCAGAAGCCTGTTAGCAGGAGGAGACAGCTCCTCCAAAGAGCAGGAGCCAAGGGCTGAGAAGCTGACCCAGCAGCAAAGCCCCAGCCATTGGAAGGACACTCAAGTAGCACCTAGATATTGAAATGTGCACAGACCCACAATCCCGCATGTGAAATCCTTGAGAACCACATGTGTTTCTGAAGTCAGAAAGGTAATAGGGTACACAAACCCTAGAGGGGTCTGAGGCAACAAACTACCCTGTGAGACAAACACACATCTCCACAGTTGAGTATCGGCAACTTACATGCCTAGCTGTGCTGAATGGGATAGAGAAGGGCATTGCATCATTTCACTTCATGTTTTGCCACCAAAGCAGTGATAAAATTTTTCTATATTCAGAGACATTTGGATTTTAGAATTAGGGATTAGGGGTCATGGACCTGATTGGGGGCAGACCATTCCCTGTGGTATGTGAGCGAGTGTCAAGGGGAGAGGCACAGCAAAGGGGTATTGTGGGTTAGGTAGCCAGAATATTTTCAGACTGCAGAGGGCCTACAGGTCCAGCACATTAGCAGAATATGTCTATATTTTGCTAACGGTCACTCATGAGCCGCCGAAATCTGGGGTTTGTATCAAAGCACCTCTTGACCTTCTAGTCCCTATGGAAGCAGCCTCAGATGAGTTTTCTATAGTACTTTTTTTTTAAGATTTATTTTTTAATTTATTTCTCTCTCCTTCCCCGCCCTCCACCCCCTGCCACCAGTTGTCTCCTCTCTATGTCCATTCGCTGTGTGTTCTTCTGTGTCCACTTGTATTCTTGTCAGTGGCACCGGGAATCTGTGTCTCTATTGTTGCGTCATCTGGCTGCATCAGCTCTCTGTGTGTGCGGCGCCACTCCCGTGCAGGCTGCACTTTCTTTTGCGCTGGGCAGCTCTCCTTATGGGATACACTCCTTGCACATGGGGCTCCCCTACACTGGGTACACCCCTGCATGGCATGGCACTCCTTGCACGCATCAGCGCTGCATGTGGGCCAGCTCCACACAGGTCAAGGAGGCCCGGGATTTGAACCCTGGACCTCCCATGTGGTAGGCAGAAACTCTATCCATTGAGTCAAGTCCGCTTCCCTCTATAGTACTTTTTATTATTATTATTTTTAATCCCCCTCTGTTTAGTTTTTCTCGTGTATTCCTCAGGCCTTTTCCAAGGCCCTAGTTCAATTTCATAGGGTGTCCTGCCTGACCACTATGGGGAAACAGCTGAGGGGAAGGAGGACTGGCACGTGGGCTGGGGGCGGTTTGCAGAGGGACTTCAGTATTCTGATGAGGCAGCACTAAGAAATTAGGTCTACCATGAGTATTAGTTGAAATCAGTTGTGAACTGTGGGTGCTCTTTATCCTATAAGATTTCCCAGGGAATCTCAGTAATCTCAGTATGGGAGCATTACCCTGTGTCAGCAGGTATGGGCAAGGGGCAGAGAAATCAGAGCTCCAATAGTCACTGAGATCCCACGGGCGGGGAAATCACTGGCAGATCGTTTCCAGAATCTGGGAAGAAACTCCCTACCTTTTCCTCACTGGGTGGTCCCCACTGGCCCTCCTCTAGTGCTCCCAGAGGTTGTTCTGAGTTTTTCTAGGAAGTAGCTTAGGGATAGTTCTCTCTTCTTCCTCCTGTGTTAGCAGCCTTGTCCTTGAGGACAGCATGTATGGGCCACCCCCAGCGCTCTCACCTTATCACCTCGTCCTTCAAGGAATTTATCAGCCCAGGGTTTCCCACACGAGCCGCCCTGGCTGGCACGAGCCATCCAGGGTTCCCTGTGATGAGCGAGATGGCGGATTGACCTGTGTAGCCTGTTCTGGGACGTGTTCTGGGTCTTGGTCCACATTCTGGTGGTTGTGGACCCATCGTAAATAAGATCTCTTCAAGACGTTACTTCAGTTACCATGTGGCCCCACTGAACCAGGTCGGGCTTTAATGTGGATTACTGGAGTCCTTTATAAGCAGAGGGAAAATCCGTCAAGAGAGAAGCCACAGGAAGGAGCCAGAAGCCAGAAGTCAACAGAGCCAAAGGGGAAAAGTGAAGACACCACCTTGTGCAGTGCCATGAAACAGAAAACCAGAGACTCCCAAGATCACCAATCAGCCCGAAGACACCAACCCCAGGGGGAAGCAAGCCTTCTAGCCCCTGAAACCCTGAGCCAATAAATTCCTGTTGTTAAGCCAACGCCTTGCGTGGTCTTTGTTTTAGCAGCCAGGAAACGACAACAAGGAGGGATGTCACCAGTCAAGGGAAAAACAGCCGAGAGGCAGATTTGTGACTGGAGGAAGGGTGAAGAAATGTCTCCAGAGCAGTTCAGCGTAAGCAGGAAAGAGCAGCCCTGGTCAAACTTGCGGCGAAGTCTCTTGTGAGTGTTTGGGTTCTTGGTAAACTGCTTCTGCTACTGTTTATCCAGCACAGGGGAAGTGCTTTGAATAGAGGTCTCTGCTGACGCGGAGCCCTTTGCTTTGTGAATAGTGCGATGACTAAACAATGAACCTATTACATAAGGAGCGAGGTGCTGGCTGGAGCCAACAAATCTTGTACTCCAGGTTTACAGAGCTATAATTATCCAAAGTTTTAAAACACAATGGTATCTGCTGAAAAGGAACATCTGGGAGGGAACCAAACCGCCCCAATGAAATGAGTGGTGCACATCCCATGGAGGCGGTGACTCCACCTTAATGGGACCGGGAGTTTTTTTTTTAAATGTCACTCAAGTTAACAAACGTGCTGAAAGGTTTAAGCAGAACAAATGCACAGTGGGGGACAATCAGATCAAGAGGGGAGATCTGTTTTATGAGATCGAGAACAAATTGGCTGGAGGAAGCATTCCAGGCTGCTGTTTCGAGAAGCAAGGGCTTTTGTGACGATTTTCCCGTATCAAAATAAAAGCTTTTTCCAGTTGCCAGTTCCTTTCAAAATAAACTCTGTTACCCTCCAAGAGACCTTGGGTGACCGAGGGTGTGCAGTGGGGTGGTGTGAGTGGGAAGGGAGGTCTGAGGGGCTTAGCGTGACGGGCGCTGGTGCACACCATAAGTATTTGTGGAAATCAGTCATTAGGAGAGAGCAGAGCCTTTATCCTATAAATAGAGCAGCACTGGACTCTGCACTGAGAATGAAGGTGGCAGTATGTTCTCCTCCAAAAGGACCTATCCTAAAATGAAGTGTGGCCCGCAAGCCAAGTGTCCCCGGGCCCTCCGTCACCCTGTCACCATCTACAGTCTAAGTAAATGTCTCTGCCCCACCTTTTTTGGGGAGCAGCTTCTTCAAATAAAAAAAAATTTAAAAACCACCAGAAAGCACAGCTATAAGAACCACCACCAAATCGGACAAAGAGCAAACCAGCGAGAATCTCTCATCCATCCTCTTACACCTAAGAGAATGCTGGCCTCAGTGGGGTGAGAGGCTGGGATGGGAGAGAGGAAGGGGAGGGGCGCAGTTCGGAGGCTATTCCTTCAATTCGTCCCCCTCCCCATTTGATTGCAACAGCCTTACACAAGAACTTGGCTCAACTCTGAAGGTAACAGAAGGAAAATGATTTGGGTCACCATTTGGCCATAGGCAAAACTGAGAAGATGGTATATTTTTCAGGTCTCCCCTAGGAGCTCCTTTGTGATCTTTGGCCACCCTCGCCCCCAATGCTTCAAAGGGTCCCTTCCCCACTGTCGGTGCTCTGTTAGCATCCGTTTCTGTGAATCTTCCATGCAAACATGCTTAGAGTGTACCTGCTAGTTTTTTCTGACTCCCAGGGGTGAAAAGAGTTTGTCTGTCTGTCAACTTTCCCATAGGTATTTTCATTTTAATATCTGCAAAAGAAATATTATAGCAAACATGAAAAAATTAATAATTAAAAACAGATACCAATTAACCTACCACCCTAAAAATCATTTGAGACAACACGGGGCCTGCCTGCCCTCAAAACCATCACCTGCCTTTTCCTACCCTGTTTTTGCCTATTCCTGATTTTTGACTGTTAAAGACAATACCACCATGTTACTTTCACCTTCCGCCAACAATCACTCCAGAAATCTTAGACTACGATGCATGCTGTTTGGATTGAAAGGTGAGAACGAGGAAAGCAGCTCTTGACATCCTGGCACTCGCTGGGCATGGCGCTTTGTTAAATGTAAGCAATTTCACAGAACACTATTATCAGACAGGGACGCTCTGTGAGTATGAGATCAAGACAAAATTAAGGCCACTCTGTAATACAAT
The DNA here is from genome assembly GCF_030445035.2 of Dasypus novemcinctus. NCBI lineage: Eukaryota > Metazoa > Chordata > Mammalia > Cingulata > Dasypodidae > Dasypus > Dasypus novemcinctus. Next base: position 46,910,087 of record NC_080694.1, on the reverse strand, counting down.
GAACATTGGCCAAACCACAGAAATGGCCAAACATTCCCCTATCCTGGGTAATATGAGTCACAGCTGCTGCTTCATCAATTTCAGCTTTAGCCTCTCTCTAGACTTCCTTCTTCATAAGATTTAGTCTAAGCATCACCTCCGCTTCATGACAGCATATAATCCAGAGCAAAGCCCGGCTTCCCTAAATCCTCCCCCAAAATACCTAAGACAAGCCCAGATCCTATCATAAGTCCTGTCTAACTGAGATGCCCCCACAATTCCTTATGGCGAAGACCCACCCTATGGCTGCTGGGCTTCTGCCCTCCATCTACAGCTTGGTAGAAGAGGCTGGAAGGAATCAGAGAGCCACTTCCCATTGAAACCCTCTGGTCCTTTCTTCACACATCCTGGAATCTGCACAGCAAATTTGCTGAAACCTTCCAGTTTTCCCAGCGTAATGTTAGGTGTGCCTTCTGTCTTAAGTACAATTGTTCCCAAATGCTTGGGGATTGCAATATGATTTCTCCCATCTTGAAAATCTATTGAAAAGGGAGAAATTCTTCGCTCTCCTCCACCCTGCCTCCCAGCACTGCAGATGGCAATTAGCACCCTTCACGGCCCCTCCCCACAACTTCAGCAACTTTTTGCCTGTATTGCATCTACTTCACAGCTTGAGACATGCCAAATAACACACATTGTAAGTACTTGTTGCTAGCAACGAAGCTATCTTCATCAGTGGCCAAGCACAGACTATATTTGGAATGCCAGAGCACCTAACTCCTCCCTGCCCCACTTCCTTTAACTGAGATGGCTTCAAGCCTTAAAGAAGCCTTGTGCATGTCTCTTCAGGTTCTGCTTCTCAGAAGAGGAACCCTTTGGATCAACTCTGCAGCACACAAAGCAACATAAAAGCAGAGAAATGACCATGAACTCCATTCTCCTCTGTGAAAATGAAGATTAGATGCCAGCCTTATGGGACAATTGTACAGATTTAATGAGATGATCAAAATATTAAAGATTGTCAGGATATGGCAATTGTATACCTGCAAGTGGTTGACACTCCATAACCACTAGTTATTCCTATTCCTTTTCTTTAATTTCTATTTCTTCTATCCATGATCTCATGTCTGCAGGATCTGTAATGATGTCCCACTTAAAAGTTCCTGACATCGGTCCTTTGTGCCTCTTCTCTTTTAATTTAATCGTGTCAGCAATTTATCAATTTTATTAGGATTTTAGGGAACCAACTTAGAGTTGCATCATCCTTGCTATGACATATTTGATTTTGTCTTTATTCTTGCCTTCCCTCTACTTCCTTTGGATTGACTTTGCTGTGCTTTTTGTCACTTCCACAGAGGGCTGCTTAGGAGACACTGTTGGTGCTCCCTCAAATGTCCTGGGATCCCCGAATCATTTCCATACATCCCAGCTTGACTTCCAAGCAGCATGTGTGTCTTTGCCAGAGGGCTGCCCTCGGGCTGCCTGAACTCACTTAAGTCCATGAGCAGAGTGGCCTGCAAGTATCTGGGAACTAACATCTCTCAGGGGAAACCCTTGACCAAAGACTGAAGGGTGTCAGAGTATAAATATCCCAGCTCTTGCCCTTTGGCCAGGATAATTCTGAAGCATGCTGTACATCAATTTGCAGAGTTTCCCTCAATGGTAATCAAGCTTCAGTCACCTGCTGTGATAGCTGCCTTAATAAAGCACCCTGCACTGGCTCCCTGTCCTGTTCTGGCTCACTTCTCACCTGCTTCTGCCTGGGTTCCCTTCACCTCCCAACATGCTGCTTGCCCTTGACTCAGGGTCTACCTCTGGGAAACCTAAACTGAGATTTAAAGGTTATTATTTTTTCAGCCTTTCTCCTTTTCTGGTATATGTATTTAAAGCTGTAAATTTCCATCTAAGCATGGTTTTAGCTCTATTGCAAACATTTTGATATGGAGCATTTTAATTATCATTTAATTTGAAATACTTCCTCTATTCCATTGTAATTTATTCTTTGACCTATGGATTATAACTCTGAAGGATCTCACACCAGCCTGATATATACTTCAGCCATGACTTGTGTCCCTTCTGCTCAAAACTCAATGACGGGGACTAGTCAGAGGGCTCTGCCTTCTCTGATGGAGCCAGGAACTGCAATTCTACCATGTGCCAGAGCAGATGGGGAAACCATCCTGCTGGGCCAGCAGCATTAACCACTACCACCTAAACCATGCTGCACTGGACATCCTTCTTTATGTTTCCTCTTGCATGCATGCTAAAATGTCTCTAGCATAGAGGCTAAACCTAGGAATGGAATTGCTAAGCTGTTGACCAAACACAACACCCACTTTATTGAAGTTGCCAAGTTTCTCACCACAGTGGTTGTGCCAATCTACATTTCCATCAGCAGCATCCATACATTTCACTCCCTCAGCACTTCATACTATCATTCTTTCAAAAATTCTTTGACAAATTGAATGGTGTGAAGTGGTATCTCGTTGTGGTTTCAATTTGCATTTCCCTGACTAATAAGCCTGAAACAGTAAATTCACGCATCAGCTTGGCCAGTTTATGGTGCCCAGTTGTTTGGTCAAGCAAGTACTGGTTGGATTGTTACTGCAAGGACCTTTCATAGACTTAAATCATCAGTAAGTTGATTGCATCTATGGCTGATGATCCTCAATCATCCTCAATCAACTGAGGAGATTGCCTTTGACAATGAGAAAAGTCTCATCCAATCAGTTGATGGATTCAAAAGGAGATGTGATTTCAGCAGTCAGAAGAGAGAATTTCCATCTCTACTTCAGTCGGCCAGCTTCTCCTGGGGAATTCATCAAAAACCTTCATTAACAGTCCCATAACTATTTATAGATCCTCCTGTCAGTTCTATTTCCCTAGAGGACCCTGACTATAGTAGGTCCAGCAGATCTCTTTACTACCACTTGTCCCATGGTCAGTGTGCCGGCCTGAATAGTGTCTCCTCCCCCCTCAAATTCATGTCCACCCAGTAACTCAGAATGAGATCTTATTTAGAAATAAGGTCTTTGCAGACATAATTAGTCAAACTGAGGTCATACTAAATTAGATTGGGTCCTATCCAATGACTGGTGTCCTTACAAGAAGAGGGAAATTTGAACACCAAGACAGAAACACACCGGGAGGATGAAATGTGACGATGGAAATGGAGATGCAGGAGTGATGCATCCATAAGCCAAGGAGTGTCAAGGATTGCCAGCAACCACCAGAAGCGGGGAGAGAGACAAGAAACGGATTCTCCCTAAAAGCATCTAGAAGGAACCAACATTGTCAGCACCTTGATTTTGGTGTCCTATCCTCCAGAACTGTGAGAGAATAAGTATCTGTTGTTTCAAGCCACCTACTCTGTGGTACTTTGTACAGGAGACCTAGGAAACTAAGATAGTCAGTTTCTATTTTTAAAAAATTAATGGCTCATTCTCCAATAGATTACATATGATCCTCTAAAAATAATCCAGGAATTTGCACAAGCTCTTAGGCATCTAAAGACCAAGGTTGAGTTTAAGAATGTATTTTGCCAGGGGTTGGCAAACCTTTCCTGTAAAGGGCCAGAAAGTAAGGATTTTTTTTTTGGTATATTTTGTTTTTTGTATTGTTTGGTTTGGTTTGACTTTGCATCATATGGTGTCTGTTGCAACTACTCAACTCATCTGGTGTAGCACAAAAGCAACCAAAGGCAACATGATGTGTGATGACATGTGTTCTAATAATATTTTACTTATGGACACTGAGATTTCTATCATTTTCATGTGTCAGGAAATACTACTCTTCTCTTCTTTGTTTGTTTGTCCCAATCATTTAAAAATGTAGAAAACATTCTTAACTCATGGGCCTTATGAAAACAGGCAGCAGACTACGTTTAGCACGTGGGCTCTCGCTTGCAGACCCTGAACTATACCAAAGCTTGGCCTTGAAGATTAAGAATGGAATGGAAGGCATCTATCTACCTCCTGTTCCTGCAATTCCTATAGCAATCAGCATTAAGGGTTAAGAGCTTGGCCAGGTCTTTCAGGTCTCTTTCTCTGCTTCTGTAACTCACAAGGGCTTTCTTAGATTTGTTTCATGAGCACAGCTGGGTCCAGTGATCCCAAAAGATTCATTCTGCATTTGGCTGCATAACTGCTCTACACAGCAAAAGCCAGGAGCTGGAGGCCTTGCAGCCTCTGGGTGGCTAGAGCCAACCCATCTCTCCCCAGTGACTCAAAAAAGCCTACATTGCCCATTATCTGAATACATTTGCGAAGCACTATACAAGATGATGTGTCCAGAACAATGAATACTGAATACACTGTTGTGCAGAAAAGATGACTCAATATAGACAATGAAATCTTTTGTTGGAAAAAGGAGAAGGACTTATAAATCCTACTTTGGACTGTTGTCATGTGTCAGAAGGGATAAAGTGATTCTAAGGGACAAAGCAGATCATTGGGAACATCTGAGAAGATTTTTTATGAACAAATCCCCAGAGCATATTTTGGACACATGCAAGTTATATAAATATTGCACAAGCACTCTGACATAGCGTCCCAGGGATCTGACTCTGCAAGGTTAAGCTAATGGCTCCTCCAAATCACTATACTTGATCTTCTCAGAAATGCTCTGGAGTCCAGTCAAAGTGTAATTGAAAATTTTCTACTGTTGCATTTTGCTCAGGTAGGAAACCACACTTAGGCCAAACAAGTCTTTGGTTTCTTCCAGGCCCCCTATACCCTCCACTCTCTGGTATGCCCAAGGATGGAGAATCAGATGAGTGGCATGGTAGCACGGTCTTACCTTTCAGTAGCTGGCGCTTTACTTTTCTATCCTTGAAGAATTTTTGTCAACTCAGATCATTGCAGAATATATACTTAGATACTGTGTTCTCCCCAAGGCTGAGCAGAATGTACTTCCTGTGAACATTTTCAATAGACTGATTTCAAAGTAGGGAGTGGGGAGTACAAAAGGATGAGCTCTAAGGCAAAGCTTTTCTTCCTTCTTTCACTTTTGTAGGTGGGAACATTTCTATCAAGGAAGACAGTTCCCCTTTTACTTTGCCAGATACAGAGGAGTTATGGTAACTGTCATCAAGTATTTGTTCATAATTTATGCTAATAACAAGAGACCTGGTTGTTGATGAAAACACAAGCTGGTGGCTTTCTAAGAAAGACAGGGAAGGACCCTCCCAAGAGTGTTGTGCTATGCTCGTGCTCCTCTGTCTAAAGCTTCTAATTGTCTTATTGAGAGAGTTTCCCTCCTTTTGTGTCTGAGTTATCCTCATGCTCACTGGCAACCAATTGCAAAAAAAAAAAAAAAAAAAAAAAAGGGAAAGAAGTGCTTCTGAGATGCTAAAATGGATCCAGAAATAAAAGTCTTCCCTTCTTTCGATCTCTGTTTGATTCCAAATCCAATTCACATTTTTAAAAGGTAAATAACTTCAGGTTTCAGTAGACCACAATAGCATAAAACATCCAGGCTATTGATGAAGTAGCAGAAGTAGTTCCTGTGGTATCTGCAGAGCAGTATTTCTAAACTCCCTGCCCCCCAATATCTGTGGAGAGATAGAGCCAAACAAGCTTTTGATGCTTAGAAATAAAATAGAAAACTTCATTCGTTTACAAATATTTATTGAATGCCCACTATTTTCAAAGCATGGCAATGCTCACCATTCTGGAGGATGAATAAAACATTAGAGGAGGAAAGATGAATACAAAAATATGGAAACCAATTGGATAAAGGCTGAAGAAGGGACAGTCAAAGATTCTGTGCCTTAGCTGCAGATTAGTTACAAAAACATCTTTTCTCCCTTCCCTAACAGACTCAAGCATCACTTACATTTCTGGAAGGATACCAAAACTGGTTCCTAACTGGGACTAAAAATGGGAACACTTGTCTTTTCTTAGTTTGCCACAGGGTTACTGATGCAAAGTACCAGAAGATGGTTGGCTTTTATAATGGGTATTTTATTTAGGGTAAAAACTTACAGTTCTGAGGCCATGAAATGTGCAAATCAAGGCACCACCAGAGATGCTTTCTCACCAAATTCAGCTACTGTTGATCCTAGCGTCCTGCCACATGGCAATCAGGCAAGACAATGGATCTGCTGGTCTCTATTTTCTCCTTGAACTCAGCTGTGGCCAAGTTCTCCCTGGGCATCAGCTCCTTGAGCCTCTCAGGGCTTGTCTCCTTGAGTTCAGCTGTGGGTGAACCTGGAGTCCCTTTCTCTCATGTGGCCAGATCAAAATGGTAGAGCTCCCTTTTACTGTGTGTGTGTGTCTCTCTCTCTCGATCTCCATTTTTATCAGCAAGACCCAGCAAGAGGGTGGAGACCCAAACTGGTTCACGCCTCACTGTCATGGTCCAATCAAAATGCAGCAAGGTGACCCAACAAAACAAAGAGATGCATTTTCCCAGTGCCACTTGACAATGCAAGCAGACACAGAAGAACAACACACAGAGAGTAGACAATGGGGGGAAGGGGAGAGAAATAAATAAAATTAATCTTTAAAAATAAGAAAAAAAAACATAATCTTTTTCTTTTCAGGATTCATAAAAGAACTTCAAATTTTCACATCTTCTATTCTAATCTGGAAGATAGCATTGCTTAGGGGGAGGACTTGCTTTATCCCATGCTCAAGTTAAATATTTTCTGTGGGGCTATGATCAACACATCTGGAAATGTAGAAACCAAAGGGGATAATATGTGTGGTGGGGGTGGGTGCATATTTGTGGGAGAGGCATAGGAAATTTAGTGCTAGGATTAAATGACAAAATTAATTTTCTCACATAACAATTTTCGCATTTGCTAAATTCTGAATGAATATCAATATTTTGCCTAAGAGTTTATTTTCCTCATAATTTTCAGTTTTCTGAATAGAAGATTTTGAAGATATGAGCCTAGTCTATTGACTGCCAAACAATAGCTTGTTATTTAGAAAATTCAACAATCCAACACAGGGGAAGCTATTTGGATCAGAAAAGACCTGGTCATTAAAATATGTCAAACCTCACCCATCTGAGGTGGAAAAATTTTGCATTGCTTTGCTTTATTTGGGGGGCATCTTCTACCATGCGTTTTGGTAATTGCGTATAGTTATGGAGTCACTGTCTCTTAAGGATATTCTTTCCTTTGTCCTGAGCTGGTGAAACCTAGGAGAATCACCAGAATATGCTCTATTTATTTGGTTATGTTTCATAGGGAATCCTTTGTATCGACTGAGTTACTCCCATCACAATATCCATGGGAAGTTCACATAACCTCATTTCCCTCTGTTAATGTTACTGAGTTGAGCAGAAGACAGAAATACTCTAAGAAGATATATGGTTTCCTCTTAGAGCTGGCTAGAGTGGAGAAACAAAGTCCCTGGGGACAAAAGCAAGCCACTCATGAACACTGGCTGCTGTAAGACCAACAATGGGGACCCTATTCTTAATTTTTGTCTCCAAGCAAAAGTTTTTCCAGTGCCCTTGTTCCTTTGGAGCAATGAGACTGCCCCACTGAGGTGCTAGCAGCTTGCCCTGGGACAGGGAGTTCCCAATTTGCCCCTTGCTTTCTATTTTCTTTCAGGATATCTGGATTTTTCCTATGATTACACATTTCCTCCATAATTCCACACAGGAGCAAAACTAAATAGAGTTTCTTTCCCTTTAAAACCTGATTACCACAAGGCTAGAAGAAGAACTACTGTTTGGCGTAGAGAGACATAGCCTGCATGTGGTGTCCTGCTTAGCAAAAATCCCAAATTTGGTCTCACAGTGAGGACAAGCCAAGGTCACTCTTGCTTAGGAAACCATGGAAGTGGGATGAGGCTTAGCTGGACAGAGCTACTGTGTTGCCCTGGGGCCCATGGGTCCTGAAGAGTCCCCACAGTTTCTCTAGGGTGAAAGCTCCCATCACAAGCGCACCGCATCGGCTTCTCCCTTCAATGAAGGCTTCACTGCGCCACCTCCATCTCGTGAAAAGAGGAAAGTTCTAAGATGAGAGAATTGAAAAAGAGGGAAGGAGAAGTGGACAGAGGGACGGGAAGAGAAAAGGTGGCGGTTTCCTTAGAGACTTTCTCTTCCTCACCCTCCCATCTGCTGATGGTCTAGAAGAGCAGTCTCTGAGATGCACTGGTCTAATCCCACAGCTGCCTGTGGAGGCCCCAGAGGCATCAAGGCATCATTTTTCTCCCACCAAGAAAGTCCCTTAAATCACCCTTGAAGAACACTGTGCATGCTTGGAATACACTGTGCCATCTTTCAGTGCAGCTGACACAACCAGATTTTTTCCCATTATTGGAACACACCTCTGTTTCTTTTCTTAAACACCAGATTAAGTAGCTATTGTATCTTTTGGGGGCTATGGTTGTTTTCCCCCAACACGTGGAATGCATGTGGGTTGGATATGCCTGTGATGTGTCTCCACCATAATGTAACAAGGTATCGGAGCGCTCTCTCTTTGTCCTGGAGAACCCTTGCAGAATGTCTGTGGTAAAACAATTTGATATCCTCCCAAGGTTAATTGACAAGCAGATCTCCACTTCCCTCCTTTCCTGGGAAATGCCCAAACCTTGTTCTGGATTAGATTGTTTTGATTCCAAAAGTGTACCGGCTTACTCATGGCTCTTCTTTCCTTCTCTTGCCCAAATGCCTTCCCACTCTATTTATGTGTGCAGAACAGGTCAGCATGTGAGGATCCCATAAATCCAGTCAGACATAGATTTCCTTTGCAACACTGGCTGTGACTTCCTACATGAGTATTTTATATCACAGCAAAGGAAGTCTGGAGTTCAGGAGAGAGATAGCTCAGAGAACTTTCCACTGATGTGTTCTCAGTCTTTATGTGAAAATATTCTCCTCTGTTCCCATTTCTCCCCTTTTTTATACATCCAGATGTCCATTTGGACGAGTGCTATTTTCACTGATTGCTGCCACATGCAGAATGGGAACTGGAGGACCAATCTATATTTTCCCCACAAAATTTGGAGATTCATGACATAAGATAGAGGCAGAAAAATTCATGCAAATACAACAGGCTGGTGTCTTGCATATTGCTGTTTATCAATACATGTCATTTGAACTAAATTAAATAAAATTAAATACCATAAATATCATCTTGTGCCACTATGTTTTAAAGTGAATTTTGTTTCATCCTCCCTGTCATCTCTCAAAATTTCTTAATACCAATCAAAGTTTTGTTTAACTTGGATATATATTTTCTATTACCATAAGGTGGTGGTGTGTTGAAAAGATTGTCACAATTTTCCAATCAATTCCAAGGATGATATAATTATCGAACCTGAAAGAGAAAATGCAGATGAATGACAAAATCAAATTGGAGGTCGTGATAATTTTGCACAGTCCAGATCCTGTTTTCAATCAAGATTTAGGATATTGTTTCAAGGAATTCCCAACCAAGATAGAGTGAAATAAAAACCAGATGACTGAAACACATAAAGAGCTATGGGAAGGCAACAGAGGAGGTCATTCTTGTGAGAAAATTCTGAGAAAAGAACTAAGTTCTGAAGAATATCACAGAGAAAATAATATTAGAATGAGGGGCATGGGTCCCATTGGTTTTTCCTTATATGGTACCTACAGCCAAGCTGAACAATTAGTAGATTTTCTATAAGTGGGTATTGAATTTATAAAGGAAGGAAGGCTGAAGAGATAAGAACCAAAGTTATAATTCTTGGAAAATATCTGTATTTAGAAGGCAGGAGAAGGAAAAGGAAGGAGACAAGATTTTAAAGAAGTAAAAGAGGAAAAGGGATAGAAAACCAAGCAAAGTATGTCAAAGAGGACTTGTCGGATAATATTTCCTAATGCCGTAGTACAGTACTTAAAGGGTGATCCTCAGACCAGCAGCATAAGTATCCGTTGAGAACTTGCTGGAAAGGCAAATCCTTGGGTCGCTCCCAGGCATACTGAATCAGAATCTCTTGTGATGGGTCCAAAAAGCTGTTTAATAAGTTTTAGAGGGATCCTTATGCACATTAGAGTTTAAGTAACATTATAGCATATTTCTGGAAGATGAGGTTCTACTGGAATAACCGAAGTTTCTGATTCTGAGAAGTTTCAAGGGTTTGATTATAGGATCTTCCCAGAACTAAGTTGCAAGACAAACATTATATTAAATTACTAAAGTTTAAACCATCTAAAGTAAACAGCTTATTCGATCCTTTATATCTTAAAATCTTTCTTACAATGCTTCACTTCGGTTAGAGAGAGAAGGAAAACATTAACTTTACTCAGTTAACCATACCTAAAGACCCCTTTGATTTCAGTTCACTTCAGTTGGCTACAGTCTCAAGGAAAGTTAGAAAATATTTTGAACTGAATGAAAATGAAAATGAAAATATGACATCTCTAAATTTGTGGAATGAGGACAAAGCAGTGCTTGGAGGCCAATCTGTAGCATTAAATGCTTTTTATTATAAAAGAAGAAAGATCTCAATTCAAAAATCTAAGCTTCTACTAAGAAACTAGGGGAGGGGGGGATAGGAGGGGTGGAGCAAAAGAAACCCAAAGCAGAAGGAAGAATATAAAAAAGATAAGAATGGAAATCAACAGAATTTATAGAATAAGAACAATAAAGAAATTCAATGAAATCAAAAGTTGGTTCTTTGAAATCAATAAACCTACCTGCTCCCAACCAGACTAGAGAGTCCCCTTGTGTTGCAAGAGGGAGGACAAGGGACTAAGGCTGAAGCCTGGGAGTGGACGAAGAACAGGAAGTCAGACTTGGCCCCTGGTGCCCTTCTGGAGCAATGGGAAGACCAACCACAGAAAGAAAGAGATGCACGTTTCATCAGGCAGCAGGTGAGACTGAAGACAGGCTGGCAAAGATGGTTATGTCCCAAGTGTGGCCCCAAGGCAGCAGATGTCAGCACATGGAAAGGAGCTCTGTGGACAGAGACCACAGGTTGCTCTCAGCCCCAGCCCAGCCTTGTGCAGGGCTGCGGACACTTGACTCAGTCCAGGGCTGTGAGAGGGGGTCCGGAGGCTGGCAGAATGTAAGGTTTTGCCAGCCCAGCAGAAGGACTCTTGCAGTCAGAAACTCAGTTGTGTCCTGATGAATAGGGTGATCTCTCCTATACAACAAAGGATGGACAATCCTCCTCATACAGTCATGACAAAGAGAGGACACAGACAGATACCATGTGTCACACACACAACCAGCATTTTGCTGTGAAACATCTTTGAAGTAAAACAAGCCTTCCATAAATCAACTCATAAAGACTCAGTGTTTCTCTTCTTTCCATGGTTATCCTTTGAACAAGGATATAAACAAAACCTAAAGCTTGAAATAAGGGACCTTTAACAAGAGGTACCCACTACCATTCTGATCAGACTATGGAAGTCAAAGATAATGTGGAGCAAAGAGAAGAGGGGCAGCCCTTGCCCCGGCCACACTGTTTAAGGCTTATCATCAGTTCTTCAACTTGGAGAAGCTGGAGACAGATGTCAAAACCACTGAACATCCCTTATAGCCACTGTATAAAATTAGGTGTAAGGTTCTTTTTTCAAAGTGCATATTAATCATTCTTGGTGGCTTTTGTTGTCTTCATAAAAGCCCAAAGAACTGCAGAGGCCAGATAATGTCATTATATCCAACATACATATCGCAAGTACATAATCTTTCAATAACCATTTGAGTCCCAATTACATGTTGTCCATTGTGCTTCAATTACATAGATAATTTTCCCCACCAGGGACAGATATACCACCAGGGTATGAGCTGGGTGTCATAAAACATGCCCACCACAATCAGACTCTCCTTGGTGAATATTTACATATGCTCAGGACAATAAGGGAAGGAATGTCCCAGCAGTGCCTTATCTATTAGGGAACTGTAGACACACACCTGGCCCTGAACACAGAATGTTTGTGGGTTCCAGGGAAAGGCAGCCTGATGTGCAGAAGGAGATAAACTTCAGATGAACACAAGGAAGTACTTGAAATTGTTAGAATTGTTGAACTGTGATGTGTCCCTCTGAAGGTGGTAAGTCCTAACACTGGAGCTTCAGAAATGTAAGCTGCATGGCTACTTGGTCAAAATCTCATAGATAAAATTCAAGAACTGGATGGATGTTTGGATGACTTTTGAAGTCTCTTCCAACTCTCAAATTCTTTGATTCTTTAAATATACAAATGTCCAAAAAAAGGACTCCGAGTAGCAGTGATAGAAATGGATTTTAAACATAATTAAATAGGGTTTTGCAATAGACATGGGAAAGAATGTAGATTTAGGAAATTTGGCAGAAGAACTGGAAGCAAATGGAGAGAATATCAGGCCAACCTAGGAAAATGAGGATACTGCCAATAAAACAGTTTAGCCGAGAGGCTAAGTGCATGGGCTTTAGTTGGAATCCCAGCTCTACCCCTCCCAAGCTCTTAAACTCTCCGTCCTCCTTTGTTTCATGTATAAAATGAGGCTAATAATCAGGTACCTCATTGGGTATTGTGAGGACTAAATGATGTAGCCTATGGAAAGTGCTTAGAAGAGTGTCTAGAATATAGTAAGTACAACATTATCTAGCTTTTTTTTTTAAACCTACTTTTTATTTTGAAAAGATCTCAAGGCTACAGACAAGTTGCAAAAATAGTACAACGAATGCCATATACCCTTTACCTAGCTTCCCCAGTTGTTAACCTTTTGCCCCATTTTCTTTAACTCTTTCTGAAAGTTGTCTGTTGCCAGACCATTTGAATATTAGTTGCAGCTCTCATGATTCTTCACCCATATAAACTCCAGAATATAATCTCCTGAGAGCCAGAGCATTTTCCCACATAACCACAACAGAATTAACATTCTCAGGAAATTTAAGAATGATATAAAATCCTGTTGTCTGGTATATAGTCCTTATTCAATTTTCCCCAATTATCCCAATAAAGGCCTTTATAGCTTTCTACAAAATCAGAATCCAACCAAGGATTATGTACTGAGTTTAATTATCATGTTTCTTTAGCTTCTTTAATCTAGAACCATTCACCAAACTCTTCTCTGTCTTTTATGACATTGACATTTTTCAGGAGTCCAGGCCAGGTTGTTGCATCTTAATTTGGATTTTTCTGATTCTTCCCTCATGATGAGATTCAAGTTTAATATTTTGGCAGAAAAGCTGTATAGGTGATGTACTTCTCAGGTCAGCAGGCACATGACATCAGTTTGTCCCATTCCTGGACACATTAAGTTTAAGCATTTGGATAAGGTGGTGTCTGCCACCTCTCCCTTTTGTAATTAGTTATCTGTGGGCAATACCCTGAGACTGTGGAAATTCTATGTCCCCTGGACAATCTTCCATCCAAAGGTTATAGCATCCATTGATTCTGTTATTATTTCACAATGGACAGAGCCTGTTCAACAAGATAAACAGAAGATGACTTGGGTTCAGGGAGATTACTTTACCGTGCAGTAGGGCGTATAGTAGGTAGCTAGACCATTTAGTGGAAAGGAGTGCAAGTTTTGGTACAAACTCACATTTCTTTTCTAGTTATTAGCCAAATGACACAAATGTAATTCACTGTAAAGTGGGAATGATAATTTCAACCTCATAGGTGTCATTTGTGGTAGCTATCTTGATGAAGATGAAGATGATGATGATGATGGATATAATGTTATAGAATGAGGATGATTACTTTATCAATCAAATTGTAAAGCTTGGGGAAAAAAGACAATGAAATGGACACAGGGAACAGGGTATGGGAAGAGGGTCTTCCTTTACAAGTAATCAGATATGAGAAAGAAAGGACACAAGGTAAGACAAAAGGGTCAAATATTTGTTGAAGGGTGCCCATATTCCAGCCATTCTAGGGCTGGTGCATTTAATCAACGTGTGATGCTGACACCAAGATTTATGACAAGTTATGGTGCTGCCTCCTGAGTTTGGGCAAACTGGGAAAGGCAGAGGTACAGAGAGGGACAACTATGAATTGGATCTTTGTCACATTCAGCCAGAATTGGTGGTAATACATCCAGCCTGAAGTGCAATGCAGAGCAGTGGCAAGGATCAATGTTGGGCTGTTTGCATAAGAATCTCTTGAAAAGCTTGTAAAAATTACAAGTTTCAAGCTGAGCTGTCCCCCAGAGAGTCCCATGCAGTAAGTCTTGAGTGAGGTTTCAGCCCTCTGACAGGGTAGAGTGTTACTTGAACTAAAAAGGCCAACTCAGGTGTAGAAAGTTGAATTCTGTGTCATCAGAATATCGACAATATTTGTATCCTTGGGTGTGATAGTGTTATCCTGAATCCAGTTTTATAAGAAGAATAAAGCACCAAAGTCTTTAAAGGATTGATTGAGGCAAATTGATATGTACACTGTTGAGAGGACACAGGAAGAGCTAGAGAGTTCTGCAGCCAACTCTGATGATTGCATTGCAGATCTGTGCTGTCCAATATTGAGTCAATATGGTGCCACTTCAAGCTAATAGAAGCAATACTTGTTGCACTTTTAGGATACACTTCTCTGCATTCTTAGGGTCATTAAAAAAAATATTTATTACAGAAAATTTAATTTATGTTAAATTTAAATTTAATTTTCAATTCAACTCAATTAAAAATTTAGCTGCTCAGTCAAACTAACCACCTTTCAGGTTCTCACTAGCCCCACATGGCCAGTGGCTACTAGATTGGACAGTGCAGATATAGAACGTTTCCATCATTGTAGAAAGGTCCATCGTTGGGCACTACTGAGGAAGTTGTAATCACCTGCCAGGGGCCCATCCAAGTAAAAAAAGTAGTTAACTGACCTTACTCTAGAGACCAGGGGAGTCTTAGTGTTTATTGAATTAAGGACTATTTTAGTTGGTTTTATTGTCAACTAAAGGAAGAAAGAATGTAGCAAGCCAGGAGATGTTTGATGATGTGAAGAAATGCATCCATTTGCATCTGTTCTCCTCTTTGGTGAGGAGCTGGGGTGGGTGACAGGGAAAGGAAAAGCGGGAGAGGGGGCAGGAACCGAGCTTCTAAACCCCATGACCCCAGGAGCAAGTTACCTAGAATGTACTCTTTCGAAGGGCTATTTTGTGAACCATTTTTGGGTCTTACTTTCCTCCAAGCCCACTCCTTCCTCTTCCCCAGGCAGCTTGGCTGCCAAGACGGTTGGCAGTGCCCAGGTGTGATGCCAGGTAGCTGCACTTCCTCCCTGCATGTGCTCTCTTGGCCGTCTCTAAGTATAGTTTACATCCATCTGCTCCTCTCGCCCTTCCAAGCAGCAGAATTAAGGTGTTGTTTTGTCCCCTGGAGGAAGCCAATATTGTCCTATTCCTCCCAGAGAAGAAACAAATCAAGAGCAACCAGGAAAAATATGGAGTGTAAGCGTGTGTTTCCAGGTCATCAACATGCAAGCAAACGTGCATGAAAATGAGTGTTAATTTACTGCATGATTCAGTGTTTGCAAGACTATCAAGTCATTTCCCATAGGCTGCCCAACAACCATCACATGGAAATGAATTTCTATTACAGCCCATGTATGGTGGTTGAACCAGCAACCTAATGATCAAAGAAAAAGAACAAAATAATAACAATGATGATAGCAATAATGATAGTGTAAAAATTAACTGGCAAAGGCATTTACACATGGGGTCAATTGGGTAATATAGATATTTGGGGCCATCTAACAAGTCTGCTTTTCTCATTTTAAGATTTGTGGTTTCGGCTGCCTTCGTTGAAAAACATAAAAATTCTCAATCCTGAAAATAGACCTCGCTGAACAATCAAAATAGAAACAAGTTGTATGGATAGTAGGTTGTGCTTTTATTTTTGTGTTTTATCTTGGGCTTGGGAGGTCATTTAAAGTTTCTCTGGACTGTTCTTCTGCAGTAATCGTTAAACCAGAAAAATCTCCATTTTGGGGGGAATTTTATGTAAAGTATTGAATTCTAATTCCAATGACCGATTGTCTCATTCATATGTAAAACTCAGAGTGGCCCAGTACTTCAAAACGGACTAAACCATTTGAAAACAAGACAATTTTAATGCTAAACAGGAATTTTAAAAACTTGTTTTGTCCTTTTCTCTCATTATTTTCCTCTTCCCATTTTTTTTTTCTTTTTTTGGTTCTCACCACACACCCTTAAATATCTTTTGAAAGGAGACTAGCCCTGATTTTAACAGTGTAAAAATCCATGATGAATGTTAAATGTCCAAAAGGGAATTTTGAAGAATGTAAATAGAGTTGAATGTTTAAATCTCTTTATTGAAGAGTTAGATCTCAGTTCATGCTCATTTTCTTTAATGGAATGTTGTTAGTTATCTTGTTTTAGGCAAAGATCCTCTAGCAGGTTTCAGCCCAGAGCAAATATTTACAGTGAAGTCTTATATTCTAGGAAATGGCTTTGTCAGTGCCCTGCGGGTGGGGTAGGGGCTAAAATGGAAGGGGCTGACTGTCTTGGCTTTCGAAACACAAACGAAGCCACCCCAATAAATCATTCAAAGACACTGGACAGGATGTTTATTGGAAGAATGCTTACCTCGGGTAGGCTAAGGTAGAGGGTTAAAAGGCTAGGGGGCTGTGATCCCACATAACTAATGGGCACACTTTTTACAGACAGAAGGGAGATGCTTTAGTCATAGTGGTAAATCTGTAGTGACAGACGTTTGTTCTATATTTGCGAATGACCTGATTTGGCATGCATGCAGCTCGTTCTACTGACAATAATGCTAACATGGTGTGAGAGAGAGGAGAGAAAGGAGAGGAAGGAGTGGGCGAGGGGTGGAGGGGGGGAAAGAAACCCAGGCAGACCAGAAGGGAGAAGGGTAGAGGAATGAGTTTCTAAGGGCCACTCAAAGGAAACCAGGCTTTAGTGTCTGATGATCTTAACTTGGGGGGAAATCTTAGGTTGATTCCCTAATGATTCATGGAGGCTCGCCTCGCCTGCTTCCGCTTTCCCTTCCTCTTTCACTCCTTTCCCCTGCAGCCTCTGGGGAAGGTATTCAGACAGCTGTCAGACCGTGGTGAGGGGATGCTGCTGCATCCGGTCTGTTGTAATCTGCAAAGTTTGCCTGGCCCTCCACCCTTTGCTGTGGTCCTGCAGCCCAAGGGCACCTCAGGTCAGAGAGAAACTGACCTGAAGGACTGAAAAGAATGAAGCCTTCTTCTTCTTAAAGTAACACATATAATTCATGGTAAAAAGTGACTAGGAGTGAGCTTGCAGTAGAGGGCAGAGCGCTGAATGAGGAGACAGGAATCCTGCCTCCTGCTACTAAGTAGCTGTGTGACAATGGACAAGTCACTTCCCTTCTCTGAGCCTGTTTCCTGGCCTCTAAATGAATTGACTCACTAGATTGCCTCCTCCTCAGAGAGGTCTTCCCTGACCAGCCTATCTAAAGTGGTGGACTTCCCCCATCATTCCCTAAAACAGGACTCAGCACCACCTGAAACCACCGTTTTTATTTCTTTGTTGACTTTTTTTATTAGTCCTGTAGGTTGCAGGCTCTGTGCAAACAGGGACATTGTAGATTCTTGAGGCGTGTTAAATGGATGTATCTAGCTATTTTTGTGTGTATTCTTTCAATTTGCAAATAATAGGGGGACATACTCAGGTTACCTCAGTTAATGAGCATTTATGAGGGATGCACAAGCAAGTTCAGGGCCAGGGACTATTTGTAGAATCCAGAACTTCATTTATCACTAGTTCTGATAACATGACTAGCTTTTAGAATCCCACAGCCAGAATGGTGACTCTGCATCGACTCTATTCCTTGTCTCCTCATTTAAACACCCACCGCTCCCAACTCCAGGGTTGTGCCATTTTAGTGCCACATTTATGTTGCCACTCACCTTGCTCCCAAATCTCTTGAAGAGCCAGCTCTTTGTGTGTCCTGAGGTCACACTAGCCAGGAAAGACTGGATTGGTTTAGCTTATCGCTATCCAGTAGAAGGAACCCATTTTGAGCAGAATTACTCTTGAAACCAGAATATAGGGGTTCCAAACCAGAGGTACATATCAGAATCAATAGTACAGCTTTTTCAAAATACACATCATGGGGACTCATTGATACATCATAAACTATAATCTCCATCTGACGTTGCACTGGCCGTCTGGTATTTTGAAAAGTCTCCCACCTGGTTCTGTGCTGCATCTGTGCATCTCTGTCATAGTTGTGGGCCAGGTGCTCATGCATGGCCCAATCGGTTATACCAAGGGAGGTGACATCACTGGTACAAAGCCCAGGGATGTGCATGACAGACACTCAGAATTCCGTAGGATCCTTGTGAATGCGCTGTCTCTCTTTCCATCCTTCCCGCTATTCTCCTGCATGTTTATCTTCTTATGCATGATAGGGGATATTAGGGCTCCAGGCTAATAGCCTTCTTTCCGTTCAGAAACACTGAGAAGGATTGATTGCGACAAGTTAGAGTGGTTCGAAAAACGTGGAACATATGTTGCGTACATTCCAGCTGTGGTTTTACAGAACAGGGCACATGGCCCTTGATTCCATTTCAGGAATAGAATTGAACTTCTTAAAATAATAATCCTGTGTCCCGTAGTCTTTCTCATTCATGGTAGGAGTGCCTGGAAAGGAATCTTTGATGGGCCACACGAGGAGCAGCCCACTCAATACTCAGGACGTGTAACTGCTGCTCTTTTCCTTTACAAAGAAGGAGTAGGAGAAGGAGGAGATGCTGGGGGTGAAGGGTGTGCAGGAAGAAAATGAAAACAACATTAGACAAGGGCTAATTTCCATTGGTGCCTTCGGGAAGCCCTTGGGAGAGAATAGGCTAGTAGGTCTTGAGGAAGGCAGGGCAATCATTTACCTAACATACCGCATCCCAAACTCCAATCTGTCTGGCATATAAAAGAAATGGAAGATACAAGCCCTGCCTTCACTGAGCCTACAGCTCAACAGGGGTTATAGATAATAAATAAGGTCATGTGGCTAAAGAGCCTAAGAAGTGTCAAGTCCACAGTATGAGCTTCAAAGATGCTAGTTCCTTTTCATCTGAATCAAACAAGCAGATTAAGCAATCCTTATGTGTGTCAGACATTTCCATTCTCCGCCCCAACTTCCCTCCCCCTTGCCTGCCTTAGCCTGATTTCCCAACCACCCTTGCAGCTGGGGTGGCCACGTGACACATAGCAGGTCTGCTGGTAATGCCTCTGCCCCGTCCTCCTTTCTTCTTCCTGGAATGAGGATGTGCTGCTTTGAGCAGACATCTCTTAGGGGTGAGAAACCACATGCGAAGTATGGATGGTAGACCAGAAAGACAGTAGGAGCTTGCTCCCTTGCAGCAAGTTCCCCAGACTTGAGTTTGTTTGTTTTTTAAATCCCCCTGTGTTTCAGCTATTGTTCTTTCACAGATGAACGTATTCCTGACAGATGCCCTATGGTAGAGTAGAAATGGCAGGAGCGCTGCTTGGACTCACGTCTCAGTCATGTGGCTACAGAGATGGGGGACCCTAGGCAAGTCATTAAAACTCCCTGAACTCCACGTTCTCCTCTGTGAAAGAAAAACTGTAATATCTACCTGCGCTTTAAATAACTCTGAGAAAGCCAGGGGTCATCCAGGGGCCTGCAGAAGCCAATGCCAATGACCAGGGCTGGAGGCCCAGAAGGGCTCTGGGCCCCGTCTAAGATACATGCCAATACAAGTGCCATAGGAAGGCTATATCCCCAGCTCTGTCCTTACTCAGAGGGCCCCCTCCCCATTTTATTTTTTAATCAAGAAGGAGGTCTCAGCAGCCCTGGTAAAAGTACTTTATAAAATATAAAGGACTATACCAATATTGGGGGTTTTTCAAGCACAAATTAATATAGCTCAATTGCATCATGCATAAAAAGAGTTACCAGGGTGAAGGGCTCCAGATGCTATCTCATTCAGCAGGAAAAAGAACAGGTAATTTTTTTCAAGTCCTTCCTGGGGTAGCTCCACTCTACAAACTTCCCGAAGCATCGCCTTTCTTTCCCAAAGCCTGCCTTTCCCATGCCGGTACCTTTGGTGATGAGCGAAAATGAGACATGAGCCAGCAGCTGACCAAATGCCTGTGGTGTCAACACCCCCTCTTCAGAAGGCAGTAGAAAGATAAGGATGGAAGTTTCTTTCAAAGGCAATGGGCTCTGCTGTACTAAATGACAAACCTTGGGACCTATATTAGTCAGCCAAAGGGGTGCTGATGCAAAGTACCAGAAATCTATTGGCTTTTATAAAAGTATTTATTTGAGGTAGAAGCTTACAGCTACCAGGCCCTAAAGAGTCCAACTCCAGGTACCATAGGAGGTTGCCACGTGTTGACGCAAGATGGCAGGCACATCTGCAAGGGTTCAGCCTTCCTCTTCCCTCTTAAGGCTCCATGGTCCCAGCTTCTTCTGATCTCAGCCATAGGCTGGCACAGGGCTCATCCCTCGGGGCTTCTCAGCTGCTCTGGTCTCTTCATAAGGTCAGCTGTAAACTATCAGGCTCATCTCTCTTCCCGGAGCCACAAGAGCCTCTGTGTATGTGCTCTGTGTGTCTACTTCATTGTGAGAGTCTGTTTCATCACCCCACCAAGGGGGTGGGGACTCAACCCTGCCTGCCTTTATGACATGCCCTCATCATAACATAATTTAAACCAGAGACGTCTCAGCTGAATCTAATACAATCAAAGGGGATCAAATCCAGCAGAACAGGCCCATTTGCAAATATAATCAGTATCTCTTTTTGGAATTCATCAATAATATCAAACTGCCACAGGACCCATCACAGAGGCACACCAGTCGGAGGAGGCATCTGCACTTTCTCAGCTGGACACATGAAACTGAGTGTACCTTCTACCCAAATCCCTGCTTGGCAGGAGGGCCTCTCCATGAGCACACCCAATTTCCCAAAGGGCTGGCGGCTTGTTGAAATACACTGAAGTGCATTGAAACACAGGTCCACACTTGGCCCAGGTCCCGGTTCCATTAAGTTCTTGTTCCTCTCCGAATTGAATTTCCAATCACCTGTTTGCAGACTTGAGCCTAAACATAGGCCAGCCAGGTCCATCTTCTCCTCTCGCTTCCACCCTTTCACACCCTCTCACCACTTTCGAGCTAAGTGAATACAGTTTTCCAAATATAGTTTTGCAGCCAGTTTGTTAGTCCTTCTAATGAGCCACGGTAATTGCTTCTGCTATTTTCCAAAATGAAAAGCAACCTCCGAAGAGCAGCTGGTTTGTTAGAGCGTTCTCCTCCCTCTGCTTCCATCCCCCACTCAGCAAGTCAGTCAAAGCCGAACCTTGACGGCCTCATCTGCGAGAAGAGCCTTTGGGAGATGGAGGCAGGAATGCGCTGATGGCGGGGAAACACCACTGCTCAAATAAGAGAGCTATTGTGTACGTTATTATATCTGAGGGAATAGGGGAGGGGGGGGAGGGGGGCAATCTGCTTTTCACTTTCGAGTCCTAAACTGTCCTGTGATTTGTTGTGCTTCTAGATGACTCTGAAAAGATAACCGTGTTTTGAGATGACAGAGCAGAGATGTCTCTGCCCTCCTTCATTTTTTTCCAAAATCACGCCAAAACAACGCAGAGAACAAGGAACAGAAATCCAAGCTCCGGAGTCTAGGAGGGCAGGAGACATCTGTAATCCTGAGCCGAAGTATATGAAGATGAAAAACAGATGGAGGGATGGAAATTCACTTTAGCAGATCTAGGGAGAGCCAAACCTAAGAACCCAAGGGTGATAGCATTGTCAACAAGCCAAATGACCCCGCGGAGCTCAGAAAGGCCCAGGAATGGGGAGGCCCACGTACTACAGCAGACAGAAGTGAACGTGGCATTGGAAGCAACCCCGATGGTAAAAGGATAATAATACCGGCCACCGTTTGCAGAGCTCCTGTTGGTGCCTGCCCCTTTCCAAACTTTCTCCCTTGCAATCCTCATAACAAAAGCCAAAGATATTATTTCCCCCACTTTCTTGAGGCAAAAACTAAGATTCAGAGGGATAAAGTCATTTGTCCCAGATAACACTGGGGCTGAGATAAGATACTGAACCTATGTATTCTTAATTTCAAAGCCTGTGTTGTTTTTGCTTGCCTCCCTCACCTCTCCAGGTAAAACTGAGCCAGAGTATAAGGTGTACCCACATCTAATATGTGCTCGTGTTGTCTCGGGGTTTGTAGGGACGATGGCAGGGGATGGCAGGGCGGCTGCTGCTGGGAGCCCCACGGCACTGCTCAGCACAGCCACATTGCTCCAGACACCCTGGTGCTTTGAGAAGTCCTACAAGAACCAGAGAGTGGGTCCTTCGAGGTCCACAGTGGCTGAGAGCTCTGAGAGGCCTGGGTTCAGCCAGGCACACTGGCCTGTATCCCCAGAGTCCGTAAGTCAAGTGAGCAGTCCTCACCTGCCTGCTCCTGTCCTCACCTGCCTGCACCTGCCCTGCTCTCTCCCCTGCACTCTCCAACCCCGGACTGTTTTTCCTGGAGCCCACTGGTCAGCAAAAGCACAAAAGTCTGGGTGGATCTGGTGTGAAGAAAACCAAGCACCCGTGCCCAAGCTGCAGACGAAAGTGTGGGGCGCCTGTTCTCTACCTTGTTTGTGCTTTCTGTTCGTTGTTCAAGCATCAGGCGTTCAACACTTGCCGGGTGGTCACTGCGTTAGGCACTTTGGAGGTGAAAAAGGCAAAGCAGAGTGTCTACCATGGAGATTCCATGGGTTAGTTGGGGGGCAGTGCCATCAGCACCCTGCAAGGCGACTAAAGATACCAAGTGGTACGGGAGCAAGAGCTGGTGGACGGGTGGTATGCTCTGTGTGTGACTGAAGCTGATGTTTCTGACACCTCCACTAAATTGAACGTAGGATTTATTTTTTTTCAATTTTCTATTTCCAGTGCATAGCAGAGTGGGAGCACATACCAGCTGCTCAATGAGCATTCGTGGAATGAATGAATGGACAATCAATCACTCAGTAGGTTCAGAGGCAGAAGCACTGCTCTGAGTTAGGAAAACTGGTCAGGAAACATGTTGCCGGGTAGATGGGACTGCAGCTGGGCAGAAAGCTGTCATCCAACAACTCCCTACCATGAATGAAACTTCCAAAGGGCAAGGCAGTTCCAAGAAAGAGACTAGCCTGGGAGTGAGCGTGGAAATCAGGCTTGTTGCAATGAAATGTGGTGAGACTGATGGAGACAAATGGATGCCACGGGGACACCAAAGCTGGCCCTTGCCACGTAGCAAGAAAAAAGGCAGCTCACTGTAAGAATATCTAGGAAAAAATATATGTCCTGGTACAGCTGTTGTCACCAACCCTAAATTCTTATCTAGCAAAGACAAGGCAACTTTTATAAGACATTTATTTTAACTCTAGTAGGTTAGTCTACTTCTTATCGGCCTTCATTGGCACCCCAAGCAGCTGCCACAGTCTTTATCTGCAATCAGCTAATATTCAGAAGAAGTGTGAAATTCTTTGTTGGCACTGAAAACATCAGAGCCATGGGTCCCTATTTGCCACTTACAATGAAATATCCAGTGACCAGGGCCAGTACAACAACAGCTACAAAAGAAAACAACTTTGGGGGACTAAATTCTGCCTATGCTACAGAGAGATAAACTGAATGTGGTGGGTATTCCTTCATTTAATAATTATTTATGCACCTATAGTTAGGTATTGCCCTGTGCAGCAGACTGAGCCCTGGCTGACTCGGTGGTGAATAAACAGACCTAGTTTCTGCTCCATGGACTTTGGGGACAGGTATCTCCATAGTCCTTTTAAGCCAGGGGTCTGCCAACCATGGCCTGTAGATCAAGTTCAACTCACCATCTGTTTTCATAGAGGCCATGAGCTACACATTTTTTTGTGTTTTATATTTTTAAATGGTTGGGAAAAAAACAAAAGAATATTTTGTGGCACGTGAAAATTACATAAAATGTAAATTTCGGTGTCCGTCCTCAAAGTTGGGTTGGAACACAGCCACGTGCGCTCATTTACATACTGTCCATCAAGTTCCGTGTCGGCTTCCACGGCTGCTCTCGTGCTGCGACAGCAGCGCTGCCTGCCTGCTACGCAGACCGTATGGTCCCAAAGCGGACAGAATTTACCATCGGCTCCTCCTCAGGACAAGTTCGCAGGGCCCTGTGCGAAGCAAACTTTCCCCAAAAGGCACTCTGTGGAGCCTTGCTTCTGAAGAATGTGAACGTGTTCGATTTCACAAAGAGCTCCTTTGTCCATGTATGTTAAAACCAGTGGGCCATAAAAAGTTGCAGGCTTTTTAACTCGGTATTTCTCCAACCTTGAGCCTACCAACGCACGGGGTGGACCTCCAAGGTAGCTGTAGAGAAAGGGGAGTCTCCCCAGCCTGTTCATAGAGTAGTTTATTTTCAGAGTCAGGTGGGCCACACCTTAACCCAAGTAACCCCATCAAAAGGTCCTATTCACAACGGGTTCATTGTAATCCGTAGGGATGGATTGAGACTAAGAACGTGTTTTTCTGGGGTACATAGCTCCAAGCCACACAGTGTATAAATCTTAGGTCTCCATACCCGTGCTTCAACCGGAGAGCTCTGATTATATATAATATGTATCTATTGTATGTATTTTGCTTCTAACTAAGATTTCTTTTAAGGAATGTTTCTAAGGCTTAAAAAAAGTGTTTGGAAACCCACCTGATATAACACACCCTATCATTCTATAAATATGGAAATGGGGACCCATAGCAGTGAAATGACTTGCCTGGGGTCACACAGACAAAAATAATGGAGCTTGAATCCAGATCTTCTGGATCCAAATCCAGTGTGTTCATTTTGTTTTGTTTTCCTATTTCAACATGCAAGAAAGAATATGCACTAGATCAATGAAGTCTGAATATTTTACAAAACTCTTGTGTGTTTCTCAGTTTTAATGGTTGGGCGTTTGACCTTAATTAGATCTTATAAATTTTTCTAGCTATGATTTTACAACCTGAAAAATATTAGCTATGGGGGAGGTAATGTGGATGAAATTAATACAGTTTTGTATCAAATGACCATACTTTACATGGTTTTAAACTCAACATTAAAGTTAAGTTTAGGGTCTACTAGACATATTATATTAATCTGAAATAAATAGCCCAGTGAGGTCACTGTGTTTTAGAAAGGGACTTGAAAAACACTTACCAATTCTCTAAGTACAGAAGGAAACAAAGACGACAAGAAAGTTTGAGAAGTTCAGCAGTAACTGTTAAGAGAATAGAATTATTTACCCCGGGGAAGAAAAAGCAAAAGAGGCTAACAGTTTCTTAACTGAGAGTAGCTGCTTTCCAAATCCGCAAGGAGGACAGACTAAGAGCAGACCTTTGGAAAGCACGCCAAGGGATATGGCGTGGTAGAGTCTGCACAAATGAGGTGGTGAAAACACCTTCAAAGTTCTGGGCCTCCAGACCTTGCCGGACTGGAAGGACTTAGAGTGCTGTAACAAAGTCTCACAAAATGTGTGACTTAAAACAGAAATTTGGAGGCTAGACGTCCAAAATCAAAGTGTCAGGTAGCTCCCGGTGAAACCTGTAGGCGAAAATTCTTCCTTCTACCTTGCGGTGTTGACCAGCAAAATCCTTGGGGCCCCTAGGCACGTATCTGCACGACTCTTCGTCTTCACAATGGCCCTGTCCCCAGTGTCTACCTACTGGCTCTTCTTGTATAAGGACACTTTGAATGAGGGTCCACCCTTATCTAGTCCAGCCTCAGTTTAATGAATCACATCTTCAAAGGCCCTATTTCCAAGCAAGTTCACCTTCACAGAACAGGAGTTAGGTCTTAAACATCTCTTTTGGAGAGACACAAATCAACCCACAGCTGTCTGCCCCCTGTTCACCCAAATGTATGTCCTTCCCACATACATCCCAATGTCCCCAAAAGTCATAGCATATTGCAACATCAACTCTAAGCCCAACATCCCATCTTCTAAGCCATCTAAATCAGGTATGGGTGAGCATCTAGGTATGATCCATCTTGGGTAAAATTCTTCTCCATCTGTGAACCAGTGAAACTATAAAACAAGTTATCTCCTTCTCAAATTCAATAGAGGGGCAGGCATAGGACAGACAGCCCCATTCCAATAGGAAGCAATTGGAAGGAGAGAAGGGCTTACTGGTCTAAAGCAAGTTCACAACCCAGCAGGGCAAATTCCACTGGATTTAAAGGCCCAAGAGTAATTTTCTGTGGTGCCGTGCTGACCAGGGACTCAGATGACTCATGGTCCCCATTATTATTTCAGAATAGATCAAGTGTCACCCTATGGTGGAAGCTAAAGGTAATTCACCAAGGAGGCACATCAGCTGAGGGTGGAGAGGAAGAGGGGACATGGAATGGGCTGAGGACATCATTTTCCATATGTAGACCAGGATGGGCACTTGGAATGCCTGTCCATGCTGCAGAACTATTGCCCTGATCAGGTCTTGGGCATCAGTGCCCTTCTGTTTCCTTCCCTATCCTTCCTGCTCTCTAATTAGAGACTTTCAGCTGCTTGTTATGTCCCCATGCCTGAAGTCCATGGATGGATACTAGGAATGGGCAAGCATCCTATTTTTTGTTTCTTTTTGTTTTAACCTTGAGTGCATCTAATGTGCTAATTTCTTAATATGCTGCTATGAACATCTGCAATGCCATAGAATTCCAGATACAAATGATTATCACAAACCCCATTCCCCATTTCACCTTTTTCTCTCTCTAATCAGAGAAGCTGGTGCCAGTGGGACATATAAGTAGCTAAGAAGTGGTATGTCTTCCCAGGATTGGTCATGAGAAGACACATACTCACCTGGGAGGGGCCCGTGACAGTATACTTAGATATTCCTTGCCTAAGCCTCAGTCCCTCAGCAGTGTCTGTCACAGGAGGACAAGACACTAGGAACCGCTCACTTGTCCGTCTCCCCAGGGCCTTTTCCTCTGAGTTCAGGTGTAATGTACTATGTCTGTGTCTAGCCACGTAGCTTCAAGTCCCAGTGGTAGCACATGTCTGTAATGAAAGAAAAGAAAAAAAGGTTCAGAAATAGAGTGAATGTTGACTTCGGTTTTAATAAACCCAGAGGAAGTTTGGGAATCCTATAGAATAAAGGGTTTAGCCGCAACTGGAGAAGGATTTTCACCCGAGAAGCCTCAAGTCATTGGCATAATTAGAAAGTTGAATCTGAGAGTTCAACATGGTCTGTGTTCAAGTTGTTGATGATTAAAACAATCCAACAAAGTCAGCCCAATGACAAAATGCCTGAAGCTCTAAGATCCTTAGGTGACTTGGCATCAGGTGTCACGGTCACTTTCACATAGAAGGAAATGAGCGGCCGTGACAGTGTCTCCCTGGAAAGACCCTGACGGATTCCACAGTTGTCTGAATCTTTCCAGCAAAGCCATTTGCTGGAAACTCAGCTTCAGCCAGTGAGGGGCTGGCTCGCAAGTATTAAGGCTGTAGCAGGAATGGCTATCCATCATTCGCCATGTTTGCTGGGGACTCGGCTCTCTGCAGCCTGGCTGTTTATCTGCAGCCCTGCCCCTTGGCTCTGACCGTGGCCTGGTTCTGTGTCTTCATGCCTAGGGAAGCCGGAGACAACCAGGAGGCAGTGCAGGCCCCTTTGTGTGTAAGTTGTTGAATAAACCTGATTTTGACCCAAAACCACTGTTTAGAGCAGCCGTGCCTAAAATAACTCAGGCTGGAAAAAACTTTTACCAATGTACTTGGGAAGTCATTGAATATCATCCATATATTACCCTTCCCTGGCCTATGGCCTAAGAGACAATTTGTATACTGCTAGATTTGGAGGGGCTGGTTAATTACAGCAATTGTATATGGATTTGAGAACAGTGGTATTTCAGAGACTAAGCTGTGCACTTATTACTATGGTTATTGATGTGAAATGGAAAAGGGAGAGATGATCAAGACCTTACGTTAAAGATGGAACAGACATCGAGACTTTCGGCCAAAAGAATGAACAAAATGTTTTATTTTCTTTTTTTATAGGAGACATCCAAGATAAGGAAGAGTGTCGTACTAACTAACAAACAAACAAAAATAGCAGGGATAAGAGCAGGGCCACTGGGACAGGGCCACACTGAGGCTGAAGTCAGTAAATCCACAAGTGGTGAAAGTGAGGCTGAAGGGGTATTTCCAGGATTTATGCTGGTCTTTGTCGCTTTCCCCCAACCACTTCGATAGGAGCCGAGCAGCTCTACTGCGGCAGCCAGTTCCTTCAGCCCCAGCGACAGCACCCAGGGAAGGAGGCCCAGCCAAAGCTGAATCCCTCCAGCCGGGAGCAGGGCTTGGCCTAGAAGTATGAATCCCGCCCACCTCTGTTTACAAGCTGTGTGGTGTCAGATAAGTGATACCCCTCCTCTGGCCTCAGTTTGGTCAAGCTGAAAGCATAACCATGTAACCCTGATAAAGCTGGGTCTTTGGGTCCCAGCCTCTCTAAGGAAACAAAGGACCATAATGTCAAAATGTATTTAAAAGCTAATTAAACTTTACCTCCTTTCAGACAGGATTTTATTCCCAGTATGCTGGAAAGTCCTTTCTCTCACTTTCACCAATTGCCCTCTTCCCCGACCCATCACCACCTGTTGTAGGAAACTGGTTTACCTGTCCCTTATTGTAAATGTTACACCTGTTCTATTGTAGATGTTGCATTTGTTCTCTATTATTGTAGATGATGTTGCAGTTCTAATAACAAACAGCTGCTCCGTAGTTTCCAATAAATACAAGGTGGAAACTAGGGTCGAGGCTCTCAGTTGCAGAAGCTGTGAGTTCCCTGGTCCCAGCTTTATCTCCTCTCTTCTGTCTCTCTCTGACCCTTTATTTCGTAAAGTTTTGCATTGCCTTCCCTTTGAACCAACCTATTTTGAGCTGATTGCAGCAACCACCCACACCTCTTTTCTCTCTCTGTCCAAAGTCCTCAAATATCTCAAGGCTGCTCAGCACAGGCCCCTCCCCTCCCCTCCCCTCTCCTCACCACCCCACCAACCATCCCCCTAGAAGTGTGGCCCTTCTCAACGGCATCCCTCCTGCCTATCTTCATTACTCTCAGTTCTGCCCTTCATCCCACTTCTGCCACCCAAGACTGAAGGACCAGGACAGGAGCACAGGCAACTATTGAACAGGTGGAAGAGGAAGCAGATGGGGATAATTACCAACTCCCTCCGCTCTGCGCACATGAAGCCCTAGCACACTGCCTGGCCCTTGGTAAAGGATATGACCCATAATTCATTTATGGATGTTCTCTTATATACTCATAGAATGTAGCGGTAGCATCTCCCCACCTGTGCCCACCAACACCGAAATGCTCTCCACTGACAGTCTTCAGCAGTCTCTCTCCCTTCCTTTTTCCATCCTTCCCTGCTATTAACTTCTTGCTAACTTCAAGGGCATTCAAGGAGAAAGATACTGGGTGAGAGTAGGGTTGCCATATAGTGTCAAAATCGCTTCAAGAATAGTTACAAATAAGACATTTCCAAATGTAAGGGAAGAAGGGAGTAATGTGTATGGATTAATTGCATGCCCAGTTGACATGCACTAATCTCCTACTCCTTAGAACAGGCATGCGAGGAATATATATATATATATATAGTGGCATTGCACGATGCATGATTTGACTTACTCAACCTAGACAAATCCAACTCTGTACACTTGGGGAGTGGCAAGGACAAGAGAGAGAATGAATTTAATATAACTGGTGCAAGTGGCTTTGCTCCCAAGTCCCCTTCGGGCACCTAGGTCCCTCACACTTGCTCTGTTCCCGGGGTGCTTCCCATGGTGTTAGCACCCCACAGCACTAGAACAACTCTGGCAGTTAACTTCACAATACGATGGCCCCTAACCTGAGTCCAAGATTTTTATCTGGCATTCAGATAGAGATACAGAGAGCTGTTCCAATGTTGGAGGAAAAATCAGGCCATGTGAGGCTCACTTGAGAGATGATTTGGGAGAGAAAATTTTATAGGATTTATGAAGCATTATCAAGAACGCATTTTAGTATGTGCTCTATTTTGCCTCATGTGTTTAATTTTATTTCCTCTGTCATACCTCCCTTTATCTCCATTTTACAGATGGGAAAATTGAGACTCAGAGAAATGGAGGAACTTGCCTTAGGCCACACGTTTGGGGCTGAGATGAAATCTGAGCCAAGTGGGTCTGGCTCCAAACACGTGCTCTTTCTGCTGTGCCCAGTTCCAATTCCGATCTCCCCTTGAGTCCGGTTTCTCCTGGTGGTCTGCGGCTTGGCCATCTCCTGGCTGCCTGGTCATCTCTTGCACGCCCCCTTCTTCAACCTCAGTGCAGGGCAACTGTGTGTGTGGCTAACCAGCCAGCACACACTGGCCATTCTAGTTGTTTCCGCTGTTGTCTATTCTAATTGGTCGAACCACCACACCTTACCAGTTGTTAAATATTTTTTAACTATCACCCTGGCCACAGATCACAATACTATTGAGGATTCATGCATGACAAAAGTTACACGCTAAGTAACTTGAGAATTTTTTTTTTTTTAACACAAAGGCCAATGGCTATTTCTGACATCTTCATCTTCCAGAACCAGGAACAGAGATCCAAAGAGCATGTTTTGCCCAAGCCTAAAAGGAGGTCAGGTTGGGATGGAGTACCCCTAACCCAGCATTGTCTACTCAGTGTCATGCACTGCAAGGTGCCCCTACACCCGTCTTTGCTGAGAATCTAGGGGGACGACTGATGCACCTGTCTTCATGAAGGTGATCAAGCTGCAGGGGAGCCCTGAGAACAAACAAGCGCTTTCCGGTCTTCACTGGGCCACGTGTGGCCCAGGCAAAGGGCCATGTCAGGGCGGAGTGGCCGTGGTCTCCGAACACCTCTTGAGCCCATGTGTCTGCCTCAGTGTGCCCATCGTATTGCTCCCGCATTCCGACGGCCACGATCATGGCCAGTGGGCTCCCTCGCAGGTACTTCCAGAGGCCTCCCCAGAGAGGAGCAAGACTCCCTGCGGTCAGAGGGATGCCAACCCGCGGACTATTAAAAATGACTGGAGATGGCGCTGAAATACGATTTCCTGCACATTATGCTAATAAGAGCAAGACCATATCCATGAGTGTGGACCGTGGCAAGGTTTCTCTGCAGCTAAGGCCTTTAACAACTTGCCCAGTAATGAGGACTGTGTCTCGGCACTGTAGCTGGGAGCTTGTCAAAGTTCAAAGACCTTTATTTTCTCTTTACTCTCGTCCCACTCCCCCCTTCAAAGCCCTAGCTTTAATTCCTTTAAACAAGAACATTAATTGGCTGTTAAGTAAAATGGGAGCGAACACAATAGATTTATGATATTTTGAGAAGCTATACCAGTTCTCCAGCATTCAGAGAAACAAGCTTGGCTTTTATGAGGTAATTATGATTTAGTGTTTTCTCTCGCCCTGTCGAGTCTGTGGGTTGCCTCTAAAGTGGATCTGGGTTGAATGTCAAAAGCAAGATTTACTGTCAACCCTTTTCAGCATATGAAGTGCAGGGGGAGTTTATTGTTTTGTTGCTGTTGTTGTTTTTCTGAGCAATATTTCCTTCTGCATTTCTATGCTGTTCGTTTTTCGTAGGACTCCTCCCCCTCCCTCTTTGGAAATGGCATCTATAAATTACTTCTCCTGATAAGGCTGCTGCATCATCAAAAAGTGATTGTTTTTGCAGGCAATCATGAGCCAGCATGTCAATTTAAATAATTTCCTGCTTTGCCTCTTACCCCTTTTCCTCCCTTCACCCTCAATAGAGGAACCGCGATCACTGCCATTTTTTTTACCTTCAGAAATGAGCAGGAACCAACTAAACTTGATGAACACGAGGAGTAAGAGATCTTCACGGGTTCTCTCCACCCCCACCCCCACAGTTCTCACTTTCAAATCAGAACTGTGTTTGGCTGTTGCCTTCAGCAGGAACAGCCCCTGCAGGGACGGTTTCAAGAATTTCCACCCTGGCTCGCCCACAAACATGCTGGGATCTCCCCCTCAGGTCCTCCATTTCCTAACTTGTCAAATAAGAAGAGTGTGGTTTCTAAGGTCTTTTCCAGCTATCAAGTGTTAATCATGCCTGTTTATAACCCAAGGTAATATATTAGGCCAGGTCTGCGTGTAGTTGAGGAGGGGGAGTACAGAACCTGGGGCAGGTGGACAATCAGGTATCTTGAGACCTGGGGCAGGTAGAGAGTCACGTATTCAGAGACCTCTACCAAGGAGAAAGACCAGCAGCCAACAACAGGTGATGAGATTCCCAGGCAAAGACACCTGTTTGTAAGAGATAGAAGCCTAAAGAAAGTCTCAACTTATCTAGTAAACTGCCTCTTGCACAAGGACTTAGAAGATGTCAACTAGCAACCCCTGGAAGTAGCTACCTGTGCGCCCATGGCCCCCTGACTTGCTCCCGCTCTCCTTCCTTTAACACTGTTCAATACACCATCTTGTTGCCTAGTTGGTCCTTGAGTTCTTTCCTGCGATCGAACAAGAACCCTCGCCGTCAACATATCTGTGTGTCTCTGTGTGGTGGGGTGAGGTGGAGGCTTTCTCTTTCAGGAAAAATGGTAAAGGAGCTTCCTGAGCGGGCACCATGCTTCTTTCTCCACCAGGAGCCTCTCCATGGCGTCCTGTCATAAGGCTTCCCTGAGATAATGGTGCCAGCATGACACACACACTGTGTGGGTAAGAGAGAAAATGGACAGATGCCAATTCAAGTGTGGTGGCTTTTCCAATATGGGTTTAGACCACAGTTATTCAATTGAACATTGTTTTTCACTTCATTTTATTCTGGTTTCCCTCTTGCTGGGCAGTTCTTGGGTGGTTGCGCCTGGCGAGTTGGGAGGAGGTAGGTAGTTGCTCTTGAGTCCTCTTCCCTGAGGTATGCAGGGCAGAGAAACTTCAACAACCCAGGCCTGCATCTAGAAATGACCCCTGAACATTTGATTAGATGACATATGATATGCAATCTATTAAGTATCAGAGCATCAACTTTGTGATGCACCTAAGATGTCCTCATATATTATATATAGTTTCATGATATGACATAAGTCATTGTGGCTACAATTTATTGAATAATAACTACTTGTCAGGCATGCTATTAAGCATTTTTCATATTTTTTCGCCACTTAACTTAGATGATGTACCTTAAATAAACAGTAATTCCAAAGAACATTCAGTGTTAATAATTTCTTCCAAGCATTTCTTTTTGTCTTCCGAACAAAGTCATCAAGGCCCTTGGAAAAGCACCAAGCAACAAACAAGGATGCCCTCCCAGGTAGATGAGACTAATGGATTAAGGTTTATGTACAAGCAATATATTTCAATTTTTAAAAGTTTTAAAAAAAAGGATTATTCGTCAATCCTTAAACCAGCACGCACGCGCACACACACACCCTTATTAAGGTCTAGTATTAATTCAAGGTCCCAGTGTATTCTAACATCCTCCCAGCTGGGATAATTGGCTTTGGACACTCCCTTTTCCCCATGAGTCTCTCATATATACCAATATTTCTCACACATAGATAATTTATGAAAACAGAGTAGACACTTTTTAATAATTAAGTAATAGATAATAGGAGCTTTTACAAAAAGCTGTAAGAGCTTGGAATCAGAACGGAGGCTAAAGTGGTTAGTCATGCACATATTTATCTGGACCAACCCGATGAGAGAGAGTGTTCCTTTTCCACCCCATTATCCGCTTGGGAAGGCTCTGAAAAGTTCGCTTGATTTGCAAGCGGGAGGTGGGGAGCTGCAGTCAGTGGGAAACAGAGAAGTAGCTGCCTGTCCCCAAAGAAATCCTGCAGCGGCATCACCCCCTCCATGCTCTGCAAATTACGGTGCAAAGAATAACACAGGTGAAATTAGCCACGACACTCATTATGTAGCGCAACTACGTAAAGGAGAGAGAATGATAAATGGCAAATGCAGAACATGCCGTGTCATATCGTGTAATCTCGCTGGCTGCCGGGCCCAGGAACAAAGAAGAATTGTGCCCTGTTGGTCTAACAGGCTCCATATCACAAATTGGAAATCCTTCCTAATTAAGATATTGTTAAATGTCCTTTGTTAGCAGATTTTAACAATGTTAATTAGGAGGTTAGCATGATCATTGTTCATGTAGCAAACAATTAGGGTGATTTGCACTGCAGCTTTTGAGAAACTTCAGAGGGAACCAGGAGTTTCCTCTCCGTGCTGGGAGGGGAGCTGCTGGGCAAGGCTGAGTCGGGGCTGTTCCTGCTTCCATTTTCAGGCCACCGGCCAAGGTAAAGCTCGAGGACATGTGAGCTCCCGGGCCAAGCAGCAGTTGTGAGACAGCGGCCTTGGCCTTGACCTTGCGGGATTACCCCCGTTTGCAGGTGCAGAGTCTGTCCCGGTGTGGTTCTGGTCTTGGTAATTCATGGGAGTGTGGTCAGAGAAAGCACCAGGACTTCCCAAGTCTCAGCATCTGGTGGATGAGGGAGACTTGGGAAGGAGGCAAAAAGGATGCCGCGCCAGGCACATTGAGAGGTGTTCTAAAGTTAGCATTTATTATCCAGCACCAGGTGGATCTGGGCTCCTTCTGTTGGAACCCCAAACCCTTGGCAGGTTTTTTCTTTTCCTTCTCTCCATTTTTTCCCCCAGCCTGATGTTTGTTGGAGGTGACAGCAGAGGGAGGAAGGGAGTGAGGGAGAGAGGGAGGGGGGAGGGAGGGAGGAAGGCATGCCTCTGCATTTTGCTGCTTTGAAACTGCAAATAAAAGGGCCAAGCATATTTTTGAGAGAGAGCAAGAACTACCGGAGGACTTGAGTTGCTCTGAGAATCTCATTCTCTTTGGCACCTGTGCGGTGCTGAGAGGGAAGGCAGCAGCCAGTGAGAGGAGGTATCAGACTGGAAATGAAACACAAAGTTCTATTCTAGGCTTCTCCAAAGATTTCTCAAAACTCACAACGAGTCACTTAACCTAACAACCTCCTCCTTTAAGGGCAGCGTCGAATTTAAAAGAAGCAGCAAACCTACCTGGAGATGGAGCTAGATATCCTAGTACTTTCTAACCACCCCACCCAGCTCTGTATGTTGGGGGGTGGAAAGTGGGTGCCTAACAAATCTAGCGGCTGCTCCGTGCCAGGCACTGTGCTAGGTGCTTTACATAAATTCAATCACAGCTAGCATTTAGCTTCAACTGCAAATGGCCCTGAGGCCCGTTTAAGTGGCTCTCAAGTCCCCTTTATCTTGGGGGTGCCCCATCTGCTGGGTGGGGGACCTTTTATGTTCTATAACCTCACAGACCACCAACCCAACAGTTTCTGCTTCATCACAAAAACAAAAAATATCTCCATCTGATGAACAGGGGCAATGGCACTATTCTGATGAAATTCTGGTGAAGTAAGTTATTCATTCAAGTCAGAAATAAAATCAAGATCAGGTCATCTTGTAAACCATTACAAGTCTGTCATTTGTTTTCGAATACTCTAGCATAGAGGATGCAGTATCATGCAGGTATTAAGTTAAACCTCGGTGTTGGAGCGGCTCTGATATGGAATTCACTTTTGTGGGGTAAATTCGGGGTTCCCCTTAGAAAGCCCACCTTTAGGAGGCAGCTGCGACAAATTCACTTGTGTTACGTCTTGATCAACACCACCTCTTTGCAAATGAGTGGGGGCAAGGTCAGAAATGGGTATTCTTAGGTAAAACCGGTGGCCTGAGTCAGCATACAGGTTGTTATAAACGGGCTTTCGATGGTGGAATTTTTTTCAGAGTCCCCTAAATGAAGTGGCAGAGATGGACCGATTTTCTATTTCTTCGTGCGGGCATGAACACGTAGCCCGGTGTGCTCTGGTTCCTCTTTGCCGGCCATGTCTATGGGCTCCCCGTTTCTCGCACACCTGGTGCCCAGCAATGCTTATCGCACGTTCCTCGAATGTGTGACAAAAGCTGTTCTGTCCCAGGTGGGGAAAATTCCTCTGGGGTAGAAAACCTGTTGACCCTTTCCAAGTCAAGGTAGGAAAACTTGGCAGGTGTGTGTTTTCCTTGCCACATGTCCAGGTGGGACTCTTCTGATTTGACACGTATTGCTGCGGGAACCCTACAGAGACACGGGGAGACTGGTGACTTCCATTTAGAGCTCTGGGTCGCCTGCACCAAGCGGATCACCTTCTCCAGCTCTCATTACCCACCAAGGGACACCATCAACTCCTCCAGCTTTAGGCTCTCTCTACGAGGGGTCTGAAAGCACATTGAGGCTACAGAATTCTGTCGGCACAGGGCCATGATGAAGGCTGTGACAACTTAGACAGGAAGCGGGACAAAAGGCATCCACCGCTCTGTTTGCGATTCGAGGACTGTATTTGTCATCTCCCTTTGCAGAAAAAAGAGACCGGCAGCCAAAGGCCGGACAATCGGCAGAGAGAGTCCACTCTGAAAGGAGAGACCTAACACACGGTGTGGGGACAGTCTCCCCGTGGATGCACACAGCCAACGCCAGCGAGTTATTGTCACCGGCCAGCTCTTCAAACTCTCGATGCGCAACGTGGCTGGAATGCCAATCTGAGGTTGAGAAGCATTTAGGGGGAAATGAATAGGCTGCGCAGCCGTGTGTGCGCGGCGCGCAGTGAGCCTTTCTAATCTGGTGCGCCGCACAGTCTCCCAGTAACCTGCTAAGTAAAGCGCCACGAACGGGAAGAACAATGCAGGGGCCGGGCAGGTTTTGGTGTCAGGGAGGCTGTGTTTGTCCCAAAAGTCACTGACTGTTTTGTTTAGCAAGTGAGACAAATGAAATGGTCCTCCCCACACACCCTCGACCCCCGCTGCTAAACCGGATTCTTTAGCATCTGCTCCCCTTTTGTTACCTGGCCCGTGGCTACAGTCGGGAAATGCGTGGCGGCAGGGACCATTCAAAAGCAGCCCCACCGCCGCGCGGTCCCTGGAGCTCCAGGAGCAAAGCCAGCGCTTTTGTTCAGCCGGGGAAGAATGAAACCCGCGTTCTCGCCCATTGTCCCGCTGCAAACCGGGCTGTTAATTGGCACGTTGGCGCCGGTGTTTAAAGCGGTGCGCGGTGACGGCTTGGAAGTCAGGTGTCACGGGGGCAGAAGGGGCTTCGCCGCCAGGCTGATCCCGCCTCGAAGCCTTTGCGAGCGCTGCCGCTGTTCCCGGAGGAAATGCGGGCGGTTCCTGCGCGCGGAGGGGCCCGCGCTTAGGCTCCAGGGCTGCACGTAAAATGCCGCGTGAACTGTGCGCTCTGAGGCATCCATCCCGATTTTCCACCACCCCTTTGCCCCAGATGAACAGGTAACAAAGTTAAGAGACTAACCACGCCGCTCAATTTGCTTCCTTCGGTTTCGACTCGGTAGGTGCACGTGAATGAAAATGTCAGTTTGTCCATCCCCCGTAGGCTCACAGAGTGAACATCTGAGGATGAAACAATTAACACTGAGCGATTCAAGGCAACCAACGTGCACTGAAACTGACTATAACGGATCGAAGGTCGTGAGTCATGAACAAAATCACTTTTGTGACTTTCACGACCAAGTCGAGGTGGTTCTTTGGGGTGCCGGCGTGGCTGTGTGTTTATGTCTGCTGGGGCATCTGGGGAATTTGGTGTGTGTGAGTCTGCTTAGCTGGAAAACCCCAGAGTCCTGAAGCTGAGGTCAGTTCAGGCGAGCTCCAGCCAGCCCTCTCTTGACCTGCAAGGAGACTGGCTCTCCAGTGCCCATGACTGGCTGATTTGATGGAAGGCTGTAATGTGGATGATTGTGGAGACTGCATCCCTATGACAAAAGTATTAAATGTATGCATTCCAGAACTGGAAACTAGTTACTCTCTCTCTATTCTTCATTGCACCCAGCCTGCCACACCGCAGAAACTAAGCAACATTGACTTTTAAAATGCACACCCATATATTCTTTGAGAAATCGTCTGCCCCTTAAACCACTGTCCTCTTAGGTAAGGCAGGATCTGTTTTAGAACTGGATGGCACATTAATGAAGAGAAATAAACGTCTCTCTCTCTCTTTTTTTTTAAGTCTATAAAGAGAATTCTCTTCAAAGCCCAAAGGGTAGAATTAAGCTATTTTTTCCCTCTTCCTAATATCCTAGGATTTATGACATTTCTTTCTTTCAAAGCTTAATTCTGGGAATAGAGGACTCAAAGGTTTTTATTAAAATATGGAACCAAAATAAGTTGATGAACATATGCTACTAAAATAATTGCCGTTTTATCCATGGTGTCTTTTTCTGAAGAGCAGTTTATTATTATGCATCGAAAGCCTTTAAAAGTGTGCATGCTCATTGACCTAGCAAATCCTTTCCTAGGAATTTATCAGAGGGAACTAGTTGGGCAAATGGACAGAGATACATGACAAAAGGTAGTCAATGGAAACTTGCTTAGAAGAGTGACAGATTAGAAATTCTTTTAATGTCCAGCAACAGAGGATTGGTTAAATAAAGAAAGGTATACCAGTGCAATAGAAGATATTATTAAAATAAAGAATGATGTTATAGAACTATATATAGTAGAAATATATATCTATATTTATCTTGGAATAAGTCGCACAGTATGTTATCCAGTGAAAAAATTTCTCTATAATATGATCCCTTTGGCATGAGAAAAATATTGTAGAGTTGCACATAAAAAGTTAACAGCAAATACTTGGGAACTGTGGGATCATAAATGAACCCATGTGCCCGCAGGTTTTGACAGTGATCATGCATTCCTCATGTCCTTTTAAGAAAATGATGGAAACCAAAATTAATAGAAGGCATCCAGATCTTTCTTTCTTTCCTAATTTCAGTATAAAATGATGCTTTCCTCCCCAGCCCACTTTATCAAGGAAGGGAGCTGGTAAAACATTACACCCGGAGTTCACCAGATTAACACGAACATTGTAAGAAATTCCGACGCTCTCGGGACAGCGCGTCAGTGCCTGGGCTGTCACAGAATGGCATTTCTTGGTGTTGAGTGGTAATACTCTCTGCTCCTTCCACAGACACCACCGATTTGAGGCACGATGGGCTGGCCTTGGTGGTCCAGATGTCACAGAGCTCGGGCCAGGCGAGAGTAGAGCCTGAATGGCTACTGCCGGATGCCTCTGCTAGGGAGGAACCAGGGCAAGCAGGGCCTGGGGTCCCTTCCCTGGCCCCTCGGAACAACTGACCTCCTGGATGCCCTTCCTCTGCAGGACAGACCCTGGCCATCCCTGGAAAGGGGCAGAGCGGGTTTCCACATGAGCTTTAAGAGCACCTTTCTAAAGGAGCTGGGTGAACACCCAACTCTGCCAGCGCAGAGCATCCGAGGATCTCACCCGAAGCTCTGCAAGGGCAGCGCTTTCCTGACATCCAACACAATGCACTGCACCCACCAGGCCCTGCACTCACGATGGTTGAGTCAATGGGTGAAAGAACGAACCCGTGGGAGCTCTTCAGATTAAGGAAAGTCAGCACTGGTTCAGAAATGAAAATAAAGCTTCAGAGGCTGCCAGGCTGTGCCATTCCTGTACAGCAGCTTCAGTGAGGGCTCATTTCGCTCCAAACCACGTCATCACTGTATCACACACGTGGCTGCTGAGAATCCCTGGAATTGACCTGTCTGAGTTATTCTCAATGTAAACCACAAGGGAAAAAACTGACAGTGAAATAGTAGAAGTTTCATTTTGTTAAGAAGCCAAGCAGAGAAATCTATAAAAGTTGGGAAAAGAATTGAAGCAGAGTCATGGAATATCGTTTTCTTTTTTCAATGCATTCTCATTTTTTAAATATGCTTTTTATTTGTTTTTAAAAGAGACTTAGATTACATTTAAAAGTTACAAAAAATATATATAAGGGATTCCCATATGTCCCACTCCCCACACCTCCCACCTTTCCCACATTAATAACTTCTTTCATTAGTGTGGTACATTCATTGCAATTGAACACATTTTGGAACATTGCCACTAATCATGGATTATAGTTTGCATTGTAGTTTACACTCTCTCCCACTCAATTCTGTAGGTTATGGCTATATATATATATACTGACCTGTATCTGTTGTTGCAATGTCACTCAGGACAATTCCAAGTCCTGAAAATGCCACCATATTACACCTTTTTTTCCCTCTCCCTCACTTCAGCATATCCAGGGGCCACTGTCTCCACACCAATGATATAATTTCTTCCATTGCTAGAATCACAATAAGTCTATAGCAGAATACCAGTAAGTCCACGAGTTTAATGCATTCTTAAGGTAATTTGAGAGATGGCAATTGGCAAAGGGAAAATATACATTTTTAATTGACAGTCTAATAAGCAAATGCAAACATGTGACAAACATCCAGGTGTGCTCATCTGTCCCTTTGCTTTCCTGTGTGGTATCTTCCCATCCCACTGTTTGCAAAAGCCCTTGGGAGAGACTGTTTAGCAAAACATTCAAATCTGACCTTGCCACACATTTAGGGAGAGACAATTCCTTTGTGCGTCTCCTAGCTGTGGCCTCGTGTTTCTCCTGGCTTAGTCCTTCTTTTCCTTTCTGTTTTCACACTATATGTCTTCAAACTTCTTTTCTTCCCACTCGACTGTTATGAGCTCCTCTGGCTATTGTCGGTCATGCTCAGATTTTCTAAAATGAAAATAAGGACATGGTATGAAAAGTGTAAGTGAAGGCATGAGGACCGTTTTGTTGGCACCTCTGAAAAGGTGGAGATAGAAGTATAAGAGATTTATTGGGGTAACACTTTTAAAAGATAAAGGGGAGGAGAGTGGGTGTGGCTCAGTGGTTGAGCACCTGCTTCCCATGTACGAGGTCCCAGGTTCAATCCCTGGTACCTCCTAAATAAATAAATAAGGATAAAGGGGAGAGGGAGACCCTTCAGACCACCATGTATTGTGACAACTGTGAAAGAAGAGGGCAAGGAAGGGAGATTGGGCAGGAGGAGCCTGCAGCCAAAGGGCAGCTCTGAGAGTCTCAGCCAGCCCAACGGGGTGCTCTGGTGCAGTATTCTACATTCGGTAAAAGCAGCCAGGCCCTTAAACCCCCACGTGCTCAGCCACTGGCTGGGGGCTTCCTAGGAAGAGCACGGCCTCAGCTCAAACATCCCACCCATCCCAAAGCTGCCCCAGGTTGGCAGCTGACTGCCCCGTTGGCGGGAGAAGAGAGAGAGGGGAGACACAGTCGTTGCACATCTGGTCTTGTATCCTCTGCTCAGAACTTTCTCCAACATCTGATTCCTCCCTTTCATTTGTCCATGAGATAGTATGTACAGTCATGCCCTACTTGGCTTCTCTCTAATTCTATTCCAACCTTTTCTCCAGTTCTCCTCTCCTCGTCCACTTTGTACCTCACTCTTCTCCACTGCTCTCCCAGCTTCCCTGTGTACTTGATAAAGTCTGCCATCCCACCTCCCTCCCCTGATCCCTCAAAGGGAGTGGGTTTGCAGGAGACCCCAATCTGCTGGTGTGCCCTCAAGGAGGCTCTCATCACCCCTTCTTAGCCTTGGTGGGGAGGGGCAGGCTGGCCCCAACTCAAACGCACACTTAAATAATGGGCATGCCAGCACCAGAAAGTTAAAACACGGTGTGGACTGGCTGGGTTCACAATTTCATTGGTGGTGATTGCCTGGGATCTCTGTCTATTAGCTAATGTGCAGATAATTCTAGTAGCAAACTTTATATTCCCCCTCAACCTAGTCTTCTCCTCCATCTTTCAACCAGGCAAAACAGAGAGTAATAAAGTCATGACAGTAACAACTTGTGCTTCCTACTTCATTTCATCGTCCACCTTTATAGAATGCTGATATTTTATAGCTGGAAGTTCCGTGGAAGTCATCTATCCCAACCTCGTTCATTCTTTACAGATAAGGAAATTGAGGCCAGAGATGGTCACATGACTTGTTCAAGGTCATGTAGGGAGGCTGTGGGAAAGCCAGAGCTGAAGCCCAGTTCCTGACTCAGTTGGTATGGATGTCCCCCCATGTGAGGGGTTAAACAAAGTCGCCAGAATGGACATCATTATTTTCCTTTTACAGATGAGGAAAATGCCTGGCTTCCAGGCCAGGTCTCCTGAATCTATTGCCATTTCCAGCACATGAGGCTGCCTTTTGCTAAGAACCAGTGTAGCTACCTTGTTAGAATCAAAGGTGGAGCCAAGTCATAGTTTTGGTGACAAACACAAGCATAGTACCTGTAAGTGATACATTTTTCTAGAAAAAAAGGAATCATTTCTATCCCTTGCCTGGTGATTTACCATTTTCAAAGTCATCCCTTATTATCGTCCCAGAGGTAATTAGCACGTGGATCCACAGCCCCGTTTATAGAGTTGAGGAAACACTGGCGTGGGAAGCCAAGGACTTGCCCAAATCGCATCCTAAGGGAGAAAAGCAGGACTTGAAGCACGGCTCTTTTGACATTCAGGGCTTTTTAGACTCTTGACCCACTGCCTGGCTGGTGGAAGTTGGAAGTTTCTGATAGAACAGTCTTAATATGAGGGCATGAAGTGAGACGCACAGTCTATCGCGTTCCTATTTAGCAACTTCTTTCCACCCTAGTACCATCACTCTGGCTCATGCCATTATCGTTTCGATTTCAATCCCCACAACAACCTCCTCACTCGCCTCCCCGCCTCCACCCTTACTGCCCCAGTCCATGGTCCACGCTGCAGCCAGAGGGGCTTTTCTAGAGCAATCCTCTCTGCACTCATCAATAGAGGCATATTTATAAATTCTAGGCATGCACTATTGCTACTGTATTAAATGTAGTTGTAAAAAGTACAGGAGACTAGAAATTTTTTAAAGGGTGACCTTAAACAGTGCAATTAAAGGGTCTAATATTTCCTTCTTACCACTTAGCTTCGGAGAAATTGTTCTAAAGGGCAAATCTGACCCCTCCTTGCTAAAATACCCAACATCATCCTAAGGCTAAAACCCAAAGTGAATCAGGTTTATCAGGCTCTTTGGGATGTGACCCCACCTAGCTCTCCATCTTCGTTTTGTGCCATTCTTCATCTTGAATTTCACTCCAGGAGTGGAGGAGCTACTTGCAGTTTCCCTGCTCTTGCTCTTCCGGGTGTGGCTTTATCCTGGCTGGCGTCTCTGACTGGAAAACACCTTTCTTTAGTGTTCCTCCTCTGTCGAATTTTACTCCAACCCTGTGGCCCTGGAAACGAGCGGAGGTTAAGAAATACGCCACCCTTTACGGTCCGAGGAGGCCCGAGCTTAGCTCAGCTCACGTTTGGACAGGCTCCTCCTTGTCTCTGGGCCCCCGAACCCCCTACCTTGGCCCTCACAGAGCAGGTTCCACCTGCCTTTCACCGTCACTTAGGAGATAACCCATCGCCTGACCGCCCCCTCCAGTCCTCTCCCTTTAGCTCATCCCAGTCCTAAAAGCGCTCCTGCCCTCTGCTTCAGGGAGCCGAGCCTTCCCTTTTTCCCCTAACGGGATAGCCTTCTGCTCTCTCGCTATCAGAATGGCCTTCTAGTGTCCCTTCTCTATTGCATAGAGCTGTTAACAGAGTCACCCTTGCCTGCTTATCCTTGGCCGTGCAATTCTTTGGCATTTCCTAACCTGGTTTCGTGCAATCTGTGAAGAGGAGAGATTTAAAATAGGAAAACCCAAGTCTGAATTCCCTTTATTGATTGCCGAAGAACCCCATGTACGTGGTCCGCCAGATCTTCTCTAGAACGGGCCTCTCCAAATTGCAGAGACTTCCTCTAAATTTCCAAGTTCAGGATCGAGATTGTCAGGCCGTGAGTGGGGATGATATGCATCCAGTTTATCTATGCCGCATTTCTTATTTAAAAGGTGAACATTTCCACAGTGATCAGATTGACTTTAAAAGATTCCGTTAATGAATTTTTAAAATATACAATCATCTCAAATTGACTGATTTCTCCCCTTCATGCTGGCATTTATTATTCCTTTCCTCAGAATGTGGTGCGAGATAGCATTTTTATGTGGGACCCCTCTAAGGCAAGAGAGCGAGCTGAGACTCCCTGCAGCCTTTAAGAGCAGGGGAAAAAAAAAATTTAAGAGGCATTGCTTAATCGGCAGTTTTAAAAGACCCAAATGAAGTCATAAAATGCATGCACGTCTCTAAAAGTATGTTCACGAGAGTATCATCAAAAGACCTTACTAAAATACTTACAGTCTCGAAGTGGGAAACTAGAGGCATTTTCTCCTTGAAAGCGGCAGAGGGTTCTTTGTTTCCCAATTTAATGGAATTCTAATACAAAAAACACCCTGCGATGCCATTTAAATAACAACACCAGGACTGCCGCAGAAATTCACAAAAACAAGGAAATCAATGCTTTGCAGCTGAAAACTCTGAGCAGCCCTGGTGCCCTCAGCCCAGACTGTTGAGCCAACAAATTAAAAGGAAAGCGGGCCTGAGGTATGGCTAAAAAACTCCAGCTTTCCAGACTCAAGTGTAAAATTCCTGGCTTTGAGAGGAATTCGAATCTTCGCTCCTTAAGGAAATGTTTTGGAGCTTGAAATGCAGTTCCTTTGTTTTCTTTGAGGGGAAGGGTGTGGGTGTGTGTGTGTTTTAAAGCAAAATGGCATTTGAGGGCTTAAGTGTTTGAGTCCACACAAAGTGAATACACCATATGGTCTATTGTAGAATAAGTAATTACAGACTTATTAAAAATACATGTTAATTTTACTCACTGACACTCCATGATAATGGCTTCCTCAGGATCTCATCCATTCTGTGGAAGAACTTACCAAGTGGAGGCGCCTCCTGCGCAAACAGCTTGAGCAAGATCCACCAAGAAGATGAAATCACTTCCTTTCTGGGATGCAGACAATTTAAGATTATTTTCCCGGTTGCCTCTGAAATTCTAACTTGGAGTCAGAAAAGATGAAAGAAGAAAAGGGGTTTCTGCTCCCCGCAGCCCCTCAATTTGAAAAAAAAAAGAAAAAAATCATTTCCCCGGGGGAAAGGCAGACCTTTCCTTGAGCTGGTCCCTTAAAGGACATAGTACTGGCTAGGCTAAGGGTCCCAGAATAAATCTAGAGACTTGAAAATGTTCACGATGACACCAATTGAGTTTGGGGAAACTAGCCTTGCTGTGTCTGCTGACCGTTTGTGGCCAAGTGACTTGTCAGCATGTCTCCACCATCAGCGTGCTTAGAAGTCATCCA
Organism: Dasypus novemcinctus; assembly: GCF_030445035.2. NCBI lineage: Eukaryota > Metazoa > Chordata > Mammalia > Cingulata > Dasypodidae > Dasypus > Dasypus novemcinctus. Next base: position 46,865,176 of record NC_080694.1, on the reverse strand, counting down.
GAGACCTTGTTTTCCTGCAGATTCCAGTTCAGGAGGTCTGGGTGGGACATGTGGTTCCACATTTCTATTTTGCCTCCTGGAGATGCTGATGCTGGTGGCCTGTGAACCACACTTAGATCAGCGAAGACTCATTTGCCTGGCAAGGTACTTGGGTGCAAGCTTGTGACCGGACCAGATGGCTGTATTGGTCGAATGCAGGCAATGACCAATGTCTTAACCCAAAATATTCACCTTTATTTCCTTAGATTCTCTTTCCTTAACCACTGAAGGCTCTTTGGAGTCGGTCAGTTCCACAAGAAGATCCTGACTCTTCACGGGGCACCATTTGTGACTACAATGACAGAGTACTATTTCTCTCTGTCATGGTCTGGGCTTGCAAATCAATCATTTGAGAACAATAACTCCCCAAAGCTTCGTTGACTCTGAGTAGACACGATGCACATCAAAGTCATGTTTTCTTTTTTTTTTTTTAATAGAAATATATTTACTACTTTTCATGATGACAAATAATATATGTCCACCGGGAAAAAATCAAACAAATCAAGAAATAATTGGATGGGTATCCTTCCAAAGGCAATTGAAGTTTGTATCTCAGTGAAGCCTCACAGCTCATCATGGACCCTTGAATAGGGCTGGAAGGCCTAGGCTAATAACTCAATGGACCCATACACTGTGTGCTTCCCTTGATGAGATGCCTACTAAGCGCCCCAGTTCTCTTATGCTCTTTCCATATCATGTTGGTCATGGTGTCTGAGTTCAAGCAAAACACACCAACTTAGAATCTTTGAGCAGAGCAGTTTCAGTAGTTCCCAGAAACGACCGGAAGTCTAGAAAATGGAGCTCAGTAAATGGACACTAACCAGGGAGGCTGTGCAGCAGGGACCCAGTCCACATCTTGCCACAGGTTTGGTCTAGTTAGCACCAGCTTCTGGCCCCAGCACTACCAGACCCTGGGCTCCTGCTGCAGCCCCCAAGAGTGATTTCACAGCTGTCCCCAGCTGGGAGAATCTGGGAGTGGGAACGTGATCAGCAGGGCCGGAATTCTACCCCCTGACACCGCAGGATTCCATTAGGGCAGTCAGACACCTCCTTACCAAAGGACGCCCGCCATCTTGCATTATTTTGTTTAATCCTCATCACAGCTGGGAAAGGCTAATATAATGGTTACCATTTTAAACAAGAGGCTACTGGGGGCTCAGAGAGGTGAAGGGGAAATGACTTGCCCAGAAGGAAAGGAGCTGCCGTTTAAACCCAGCATTCTCTTACCCCAAAGCTCACGCTTCCCTGCTTCCAGCCTTCCCTGGCATCACTCTCTGCTGGGGTGCAGGAAGTTGCCCATCATTCATGCTTGTATCTTCTTTTCTTTTTTCTTAGATTTTTAAAATTTTTATTAATCTCTCTGCCCTTCTCGCCATTGTCTGCTCTCTGTGTCCATTCACTCTGTGTCTTTCGGCATCCGTTTTGCATTATCCAGTGATACTGGGAAAATGCATCTCTTTTTTGTTGCGTCATCTTGCTGCATCAGCTCTCCATGTGTGTGGTGCCACTCCTGGGTGGGCTGCACTTTTTTCATGCAAGGTGGCTGTCTTTATGGAGCGACCTATGAGGGGGCACCCCTGTGTGGCACGGCACTCCTTGCGTGCTGCAGCTCTGCGCATGGGCCAGCTCACCACACGGGTCAGGAGGCCCTGGGGATCACACCCTGGACCCTCCATATGATAGACGGACACTCTATCAGTTGAGCCACGTCCGCTTCCCATGCTTGTATCTTCTGATCATGATCTTATTCATTTTTGGAGGATCGATGGGAGAAGGAAAAACCAAGTGAAAGTCGAGGAGTTGACTTCTTTCTTTCCTCCTACTCTGTCCATCTTCTGGTGTCTGAATCGCTGAAGATGGGAAAACCAAAGCCGTCTCTTCCTTTGCTTCTTCCCCTTGACTCACCTTAGGAGGAGGTTGCATTAATAACTTCGTGCTGAGAATTCAGGTAATGCTATTATTCCCCCCACATCAGCAGCAGCAGTTGTAACGCTTGAGCCTTATGAAGTGTGATCACCTGTGAAAGTTCTCAATACCTAAACATGATCCCTTCGCTCTGGTTACAGGATAATAAAACCATTTAGCAGTTGCCCTCATTGCTCTAATGGGGCGGCTGGACCAGGCTTTACTGGAAGTGTTCCTTGAGGCTCTATCTTAAGGTCACAAAACCAGGACAGAGGATGCTCCTAGGGGCCTAAGTCCATGGCTTTGGGCCGGCTAGGACACCCCATCAAGAAGGCGCAGTCAGGTTAGAAAAAGAGAGATACTCGGCATATTTTCTGAAGTCCGGAAATGAAATTTCCCCCTATTGCCTTCATAGTGGTGTAGATTTCACTTCCCATCCCAGCCAACCCCGCCCCCCACTTTAATAGAAAAAAATGCTTAGGTCAGCAAAAAAATTAATATATCAGCAATTCTGTTATTGTGTGAATTGATCCTCAAGGGGCCAGAGCAGAACCTCAAAGGTGTGTATAAGTGGAAAATACACACAGGCAATATTCCACCAGCTGTATTTATGAGCCCTTTACATTGTCTCCCAAGGGGGCTGCAGTTTAAAATCTATCAAAGCTTTGGGTTTTTCTCTTCTTCCCAAGGAGGAGCCAACAATTGCTCATTTTTGTAAGTTTCTGTAAGATTTGAAGGCTTTCCCGGGAATGGTACTTACAAGGAAAGGAGTGATTTTTCTGCTTATAAATGAGAAAAACTGGGGGGCGGGGGGGGGGGGGCGGATTGTGGTCATTTAGTTTTTCATTTTGCACATATTATTCTAATGCTGAGAATATGCACGTTCAGGACCACAATATCATGAGCCACCTTTAGTCTTCTGTATGGTAAGGTTGATCATAATCTATGAGCAGACCACATTTTAAGGACTGAAATGTCAAGTCCAATTTCTTTAATTTATTCTTTTCCTCTATCTGATTCCCTCATCATTTAGAATGAGCTCTCATCTCAAATGGTGCCATGAAATAGGCCTGTTGCATGAGATTCAAACCAAGTCAGGCCATTTAAAGATGGATCCAGCAATTCCCGTCGATTCATTGATCAGATGATTGATTCATCCAAGACACCGTTATCTAATGTCTACTCTGTGCCAGATACTGGGGATACAGAAATATCCTAAAAGAGCTCAGAGTCCTGAGTGGAAGACAGGTAAACGTTCAAGTTCAGTGTGGGAAGTGCTAGAATAATAAAAATCATTGTCATTCTTGAGTATTTACTCTTCTGGTGCTACAGAAGTTGTACTTATCTATTATCTCTAATCCTTGCAGAGGATTAGATTTATTTTATTTTATTTTATTTTAGGAAATAGACTCAGAGATGTCAAAGAACTTGCTACGGTTACACTGCTATAAATATTAGAACTGGGATCCAAACCCAGTGTCACAGATTTAAAACTCCTGTTCTTTGCATGTCGTTCCCAACAACAGAGCAAGGACAACTAATCCAGACAGAGGAAGGAGTCAGGGCAAGTTTTCTACAGGAGGTGGGCAGAAGTGGGGGGAGACTCCAGGGTAGGGAGGGAAGCTTCCCCTCACTTGTTTCTGTAGAACGCCACTCGACAAAGCCTCTTAAAATTGTGCCCCGAGTCCTGAGCTGGGGGGCAAGGAGGATGACAGCTACACCTTTCTTTGGTTCCTATAGGAAGAGTAATGACTGGGTGGGGGAGGAAACAAAGGCAAGAGGCAGGCTCGAGAGGCAGGTGTAGCAGGTGGGTCCCCTGGCCACAGCGGCTCTGGAAAGAAGGGGCTGTGTTGTGACCATCCTCCAAACAGCGCCCAAAGCCGCTTAGCTCCTGGAACTTCACTTTGAACGACCCCTTCTTGAGACTTCCACCTAATTTGTGACATGGCTAACGAAGCTGCTGAGAAACTAGGTCCCCATTAAATACAGTAAAACCTGATTATTTTGAAAGACAGGAACTTGGGAGTCTCTTTTAATTTTACAAAACCATCTTAACCATAGGATTTGTCAAAAGAAATACCAATAATTATGTTGTACACTACAGATGCCATAAATTCAAAAATGAATGGAGTACTAATAAGGAGAATTAACTGAAAGGAATCTAAGATTACAATTTATATAAACACGGCGTCATATGTGTAAATCTCATAAAAGTACAGATTTCTAAATTACAACGCCTCACGCCAACCCCCCACCCAATAGGATCACGGTGTTGTAATTAATATAAATTCCAAAATGCTGGGCCCAATTAAGGACACTTTACTGTGCAGCAAAGAATGAAACGAGTTGTTGTAATGTCGTACTTATATTAAGAAAACTCTCAGAACAGTCATATCACAAAAATTTCGAAGCCTCTCAGCGCAGTGGGAGAGATTCCGTCTCTCTGTTGCCTTGTGTCAGAAGCTCGGTAATTGCCCTGGATCGGCTGAGCTGTTTATTTACTGCTTGCTGTGTGCCTGCCATGTGATCAGGGCTCCGTAAGCATGAGTAAGACCCAGTCATCACAGGGGCTCCCTCGCTCAAGGGACTGCCACACACTCACCAGCCCTGTGTCTGTGTGGCTTGGTTTTTCCCTGAAGTGACTTGAGTCCTTTGGAGAACTCCTGCAAGGAAGTTAACAGTGGCTTAGCACTGTCACAACAAGTCCCCAGCATCCGATCTAGAGGTGACGCACAGAGGCTGGGAAAGCCAAGCTTTGGGAATCACGTTGACCTTTCTCTTGGCTTGGAGAGTCTGTTCATCCAAGGGCATTTTGTTCGATTTTCAACTTGGCAGAAAGGAAACACGCCAGGCTTACTTAACCGAATTTGCTGGCAAACCTGATTCGGCTTTCGGCAGGCCATGGAAAGGGCTGTGGGTGTGACAGGGGGACTGTCAGATGCAGTCCTCGGTTGGTTTTCTGTTTGGTTTGGTCCTCCCGCTTAGGTCCTGAAAATCGGTGAAAATTCACACCCGGGATGCCCCAACTCCCAGTGTGTGCGGCTCTGGGCCTTGCTGGGAACGCTCACGCAGGCCTGGTGGACCTCAGGGGTGGACCGTGGGCGGGAGGGAGCAGCCCTCCTCCCCTTCCCCTCTGACCTGGGCCCTCATGGGGGGCCGCCGGCAGCTCCCATGGCTGCGCGTACGCGGCTGCTCTCCCCCCCCTCCCCTGCCATGGCTCCCTCTTTAATGGCCATTTTCTAATTAAGCCCCAGCCATGACAGATGGTGCTGCGGGCCTGATTAATACACACTTTGGGAGCGGCCCACGGCGCCTGAGGTGTACATTCATCAGGAAGTGCTCCCGCTCCCGCTGAAAGGGCTCACTGGGCCCACAAATAACTCAGAATAAAAGGAAATACACGCGGGAGGGGGGTGGGGGGGGGGGAGTGGAGGAAGAAAGAGAGCGAGAAAGAGGGAAGAAGGGGGAGAGAGAGAAAACCCAGTACTCCATATGCCGCAACTAAATATATATTTTTAAGTAGCTCACTCTAAAGGGGGTTGATTGGTTAAACCGACATCTGAATTCACCACCTAAAGGTAAGAGAGTTGGGGCTGGCGCAGGAGGCCTCCTGGCATCCCCTTTCCACTCTGTGACCGGTGTCCAGTTACCTGGCCCAGTCGTCCTGTCCCACACACGCCCAGCGTCCCAGGAGGCAAGTCTGCCGTCGTAGGAGTACCCAGTGCCCCTCCAAACTGCCCAGCGGAATTGTCCTAAGACGCATCCATCCCAACCCACTCTCAACGGGGGGCTGCCAGGGGCTTGCCCCCACGTCCCATTTTGCTGCCTAAAGGTTGTGGGTGATTTTCTATTTATTTTTTTTTAATTTTTTAAAAATTTATTTCTCTTTCCTTCCCCGCTCCCCCCAGTTGTCTGCTCTCTGTGTCCATTTGTTGTGTGTTCTTCTGTGTCGTGTCTGCTTGAGTCAGTGGCACTGGGAATCTGTGTTTCTTTTTGTTGTGTCACTTGCTGCGTCAGTTCTCTGTATGTTTGGTGCCACTCCTGGGCAGGCTGCACTTTTTTCACACTGGGTGGCTCTCCTTACGGGGCACACCCCTTGCGTGTGGGCTCATCTATGCGGGGCACACCCCTGCGTGGCAGGGCACTCCTTGCCTGCATCAGCACTGTGCATGGGCCAGCTCCACACGGGTCAGGAGGCCCGGGGTTTGAACCGTGGCCCACCCATTTGGTAGGCGGATGCCCTATCTGTTGAGCCAAGTTTGCTTCCCTTCTATTTTTTCTTACAGGAGGCGCTCTGCATCTAGAGCAGGAGTTCTTACCCAGGGGGCCACAGACCCCCAAGGGATCCCCAAAAAGATTTCAGGGTTCCATGAGCTTGAGTGCAAAACAAATCCACTTCTTACCTTTATTTCCTCTGGCTGCTAACTGAAACCCAGCATTTCCTTCACTTAGGAAGGAAGGTAATAAATAAATTACAGTAGTCTTCGTTTCACCTTACCGGCAAAGGGGTCTGTGGAATAAGAGGTTAAGAGCCCCTGCCCTAGAGCCACGAGCTCATTCTGCCCGCAGATCAAGGCTCCTTCTTGCCCCTGCCTTCGCACCACCCCTTTCCCATTTACCCCCACGTGGGTGCCATGATTCACTCGCTTTCCCAGCTGCGGCCTAATTCACCTATTCCTAAAGCACGCACTTAGGAAGCTCCTATTCAGGTGCAGTTCTTTCCAACCCCTGCCCCGCAAGTTGCTGGACGGCTCCGTGGTAGGGGGATTTGCCACGGCCCCCAACTGACTGCTGGGTCTCTCCCCAGCTCTCCAGCTGAGTGCAGTTGGCAAATTACACCCTCTCACTAGACTCCCTTCCTCCTTCAGGTAAAGAGGAAATGAGCTGAGCAGCAAGCGTCCCTCATCGTACTTGGTACCAGAACATTTGGTGTGACCCTGGGCTCTTAGCAACCTGGAACTAGTATCGTAACCTCTGACCTCAGTTTGCTCACCTGTAAAATGGGGCTCTGGTAGTAGCCGACTACGTTGTTCTTACAATGAGATGATGTGCCCCAAGTGAAAAGTCTTCACAGACGTTGGGCACCATGAACGAATCGTTAAGGTGATTTCTAAATGAAACACTCTACGATTTGAATTTTCTTTTCGGCTTCTGGAAGTTCAAAGTCACCTCCTATTGGTAAAAAGGTCTCTTCTCCTTCTTAACATTATCCTCTCCACCACCACCCCCATTTGCAACTGGCATATCATAGTTCATATGATTTTGTTTTCTTCTTTTTTTATTATCAAAATACTTATATATTATATTATATATAATATTATTATTTCTCATGATTAACCAAAGCCCTAATATCCTGGGTCAATAGTGATTTCAGCAGAGGCAAAGAAAGTGGGGGAGGGGGTTGCTGAGAGGCAGCAGATGGTCCAGGGCACAAATCAGGTCACTGGACAAGATTTTAGAAGTGAATCCCTTTAAGATACACCAACTTGAACTTTCTTTGGGACAACTTCATAACAATAAGAAGGATGCACTACTTCTGCCCTGGCTTTCGGCCAGCCCAACCCTGGGATATGTGGTCAGTCTTTCTAACTGAACTTGACATCTGGAAACAGCATGAAACGGTTTCCTCTGCCCACTAACCTATCTGCAAAAGAAAAGAGAGGGTGAGAAGTGTGCATATTTGAAGATCATAAAATGAATAATGCAGTCTTCTGGTCACCGGCTATTCCAACCTCAGGAGCCTGGTGGTTGCCCACAGCTACTCACGCCTCCACCTGCCCTTCTGTAGGGAAGCGGGATAAAAGGTCCCCGGCAGAGGGGCTGGGTGAAGGGTGGAGGGTCCGCTGCTGAGCCGTCAACAGACCGTTTGCCTGTTGGGTGCATCCTCCAGAAAGGGTTCATTTCTCTAACTCACACAGCAGCACCACAGGGTGAGCTGGCATTAGCCCACTCTTCTGCCACGTTTTGTGGAGAAACCAGCCTTACACGAAACGATTTCTGCTTGCTTATTCCTGTCATGTATTAAACCATCTGGATATTAGGCAAATTTTTCTCCCTTCTAGGCAGCATACGTAGCGGAGAAAGCATAACAATTTGGATTTAGCCTGAACTCGGTTTGAATCCTGCATTGGCCACTTAACATCCAAATGGCCTTGTGTAAATCCTACACCTTCTGTAACTTTGGTTTTGCCATCCACAAAATGGGCATGGAAATAGCGGTTCTTGATTGCCTAAGGATTAGAAACAGTATAATGTATCTACTTGGCACAGAATGAGTATAGCCGCTCAGAGTCATCAAATCACCAGGAAGAGAAAAATGACTTTCTTGAACTTTCTAGGGGGAAAAAAAAGAATGATAGGGGGAAAAAAAACAACCCGTTTGTGCCTGGCTTCTATCTTAAACGAGTTACATCAGCTGGACTGGGTTTACAAAAACTGGCCTTGCGCATCATGTTAAAGTAATCTGAATATATGAAACTTCCAATTTTACCATGCAGAAATAGGTTGCATCCACTTTTTATCATAATAGAAGCAGTCCTACTACACTGAAAAAGGGATTCAATTTGCAGGTTCTTGATTTGTGTCCTGCTTTTCAAGGGAAACACATAGCTCATAGTTAAGCATACCTCTAGACTGTGGTGGTGTGCATGTCTCTTACAGAACCAAATATTATTAGCCAAGGTAAAGCATCTGTAAGTGACGAAGGAGTCGGAGGTGCAGAAACAATAACCATCGGCTAAGCAATATCATTACCAGGAGAACTTAGGGCCTGGGATGAGAGAAAACAAGCCAACCTCTCCAACTTTCAAAATGGGCCTCAGGGTGCGTTTGTCTAGACAGAGGACTGAAATGGAGAACTCAGTTAAATGTGTGAGATGTTAGAGCTGAGAGGGCACTAGGGATCAAGTGGTAACCCTTCATTGGACAGATGGGGAAACTGAGACCCAAGAGTCACGCAGCTTATTAGTGGCGAAGCTGGTGACACAACCCAGCTTCTCCGACACCCTGCATCTGGAAATCTCCATGGCGATATTGGGTGTTTTCTTAAGGGACCTACCATGGTTCTGATGGTATTGGGAAGAAATTTCAGATCTAAATCTTCTTGGTTGACACGTGTTCAGATTAAACCACATGAGAGGCAAACCCCATGGGAAAGGGACAGTATCTGGGAAGCAGGCTTTACCTCCACTTTTTGGTGTGGCTTGCTGCGTCTTCTTGCCTAGGATGGAGCTGAGTAAATCTTTATTGATCAACAAACGTTGAGCGTGCCCTTTCAAATCTTGTTAGTTCAAGCAATGCAAGGATGATGACTATGGCCTTTGGCTGATCAAAAAGGAAAGAGAGCAGAGAAGGGGAGGTAGTATCACCTAAATAGAAAGACCAGGCGCTTAGCAGCCAGGAGTACCAGCCCCGGCTTTCTCATCTACCTGCTGGATGACCTGGAACAAATTATTTGCCCTCTCTGGACTTTATTTTTGTGAACTCTAGAATGGGATAGTAATGTCTGTTTCATGGGGTTTGATACAGATTACATGATAATATTTATTAACTGCTTGGCATTTTGACTAACACAGGCCATGAGCTCAATGAGGAATAACTGAGACCAAGAGAAGATATCATGGAGAGAGGTGTCCTGTAAGGGTTAGAAGTGCAGTGTGCATAGAAATAGCCCCATTTGTAGCATCACCTTCCAACAAACTGGACTCATTTCCGAGTCAATCAAACCCCACCCATTTGCCCTTAGGCTTAATAGGAAGCATCCACTTCTCCCCGCCTCTAGTCTTGGCCACATCGTGCTTCCTTTTGCTTTCTCCTCTCTCTTCAGTGATGATTTCACGGTTGGGTTCGAGTGTTCAGGTCTCTAAAGGGGCACTTTGCTCACCAGGACATTCAGGAATGGAGACCAGGACCAGTCCTCTCTGCCCAGTCTCGGTCGAGGGGTGTCTCTTCCGCAGGGCTCTCGCAACCACTCAGCTACTCACCCCAGTTGGCAGAGACCCAGGCAGAGGAGGCTCCAGGGAAAGGCTGCAAACAAACACCCAGCAGCTCGGGGCTGTCCTCCAAGTGTGACCCGGGAACAGCGGGGATACCACCGCCATCACAACCCCACCCCACCCAACCCCCAAGCTGCCATCTTCTTCAACTGCTGGAATCATTTCCCTTTTTAGGAGCATGGTCCAAGCAGGCAAGTTAAAATCCCAGCAGAGAGATGGGTTTGGGCAATCGAGGGAGTAGCCCACAGTGATAGAGCAGGCAGAAGCCAGCTGCCCTGTGGGAACATGTCCGGTGACGATGAAAACCAGGGCTTGGAGATGTACAGCCTGCCTGAAGAAAACGTGGCATCCCCCATGGTCCCCTGTCTGCTCGTGTTACGTTCTACTAAGCACTTTCACGGACCCAGTGCCATTTGAAGCTTCCAGCCATTTCACTTGTGGAGAAACTGACCCTCAAAGAGGTGAAGTGGTTTGCCCAAAGTCACAAATGGCAGAGTAAATGGCAAAGCTGACCCAAGAACCAAGGTCTGCTAACTGTCCTTCATCCTGGACCATTAGCAAATCCCCTGGTGGGCCCTACTCTCGATGGAAACATAAATGTTGAAAATGACTGTCTAACTTGCTGGACTGAAAGGGAAATGAGCCTTGAGTTTGTCCTTACAGGTTAACCTCTGCCTGTAATCTTGCCCAGTGTTGCATCCCTCAAGCTTCTTGATTAATTTCTCTGGGTCTCTTTATTCTGTCCTAGAAAGAGGGGGGCTGAAAAGTGGGAGTGTTCTAGTTTTCTAAAGCTGCTCAAGCAGATACCATAAAATGAGTTGGCTTTTGCAATGGGAATTTATTAACTTACAAGCTTGCAGTTTTGAGGCTGAGAAAAATGTCCACATCAAGATATCATCAAGGTGGCGGACTTGGCCCAGTGGTTAGGGCATCCGTCTACTACATGGGAGGTCTGCAGTTCAAACCCCAGGCCTCCTTGACCCGTGTGGAGCTGGCCCATGCACAGTGCTGATGCGCATCAGCACGTAAGGAGTGCTCTACCACGCAGGGGTGTCCCCCGCGTAGGGGAGCCCCACGCACAAGGAGTGCTCCCCATAAGGAGAGCTGCCCAGCGCAAAAGAAAGTGCAGCCTGCCTAAGAATGGCGCCACACACACGGAGAGGTGACACAACAAGATGATGCAACAAGAAGAGACACAGATTCCCGTGCCACTGACAACAACAGAAGCAGACAAAGAAACAAGATGCAGCAAATAGACACAGAGAACAGACAACCGGGGTCGGTGGGGGGGAAGGGGAGAGAAATAAATAAATAAATCTTTTTTTAAAAATTAAAAAAAAAGAGATATCATCAAGGCAATGCTTTCTTTCTGAAGACTGATTACTGGCAATGCTGGACTCCTCTGCCACATGGCAAGGCACATGGCGGCCTCTGCTGTTCTCTCCATTCTCTTCTGGATTTCCCTGCTTTCAGCTTCTCTTTTCTTTGTCACTTATAAAGGATTCCAGTAAGAGGATTAAAACCTACCCTGACTGAGGTGGGTCCCACCTTAAGTTACCATCCTACTCACCCAAAGATCCTACTGACAATGGGTCCACACCCACAGGAGTGGATTACCTTTAAGAGCACACTTTTTGGGGTCCATACAGCTTCAAACCAGCACCGGGAGTCTGAGGGTTTGATGCTGTTCTCAGAGCAACTGGGGGGCTGCTCCAGTCCTTCCAACACACCGGGATCCCCCACAGTGGGCATAGTGGATAAGGCATAGGTCCCAGGTCTGGGCGACATGGGGCTTAGCTCAAGGGGTTTGCTCTGAAGCTGCACAGTCAAAAAAAAATTAAGGCTGGGAAGACTTAGACGTCAGCAGCCCTAGCCTCTCTTCCTGTGGTTGTGACCTCGGAGAGGTGAAGGGAGGTATCCAAGATCACACAACAGATCTTCCACTTCCCTCATTCAGGCAGCTTCTGTGCATCTACTCTAAGGGGCTGTAGTGTGGGGGCTACTGGGGACCCCCTCTCTTCTTCATTAAAAAGAAATGGAGGGAGCAGAGGGGGATAAATGTCTTAGTTTGCCAGGCTGCTATGACAAATGCCACATGCTGGTTGGTTTAACCACAGGAATGTATTGCCTCCCAGCTTAGGAGGCTAGAAGTCCCAAATCCAGGCATTGGTGAGCCCCTGCATTCTCCCCCAGTTCTGGAGTGTTCTGGGGTTGGCTTGCTACGCTCCTCGACTTGCATCTCTGCACCCTACTGCATGGTAAGGAACGTCATCTCCTTCTGTATTTCTCTAGGACTTCTGACCTTTTTGTAGGCCTCCAGTAAAACAGACAGAGGCCCACCCTGCTTCAGCTGGCCACCCCGCAACAAAGACAGCATCTTCAATAGGTCCTTTGGGAAATGGGCTCACAGCCACAGGAATGTGGGTTATGATTAAGGACATAGCTTTGTTGGGGTGCATAACTCAATCCAGCCTGATAGAGCCCTGGTATAGATCAGAGAGCAAGGGGATGGAGTGCCCAGGTGCCTGGGTCTGTCAGCTCCATTCCAGTCTCAAGGGACAGGCCTGAAGGTCTGCATCCGATCCTCTTCTCCCTTGACAATCAGGAAAGTGTAGGTTTTCTCCCATCTGGGGCAGGATAGGAAGTTAGCTCCTTTCACCCTTCCAGAAAGAACCTAATACTCAAAAGACTAATGCTTATGAAGCACCTACTCTATGGCAGGTGCGGTGCCAAGTGCATAGAGAGCCTCATTTCATTCTCACAACGACCTTTGCCTTTCCCCCCGCTTCACCAGGGAATTGGGTCTCAGAGATTGAGTAGCAGAAGTCTGCAGTCCTGGAATTAATAGATAGTGAAGCCAGAATTCAAACCCAGGACGGGCCTCATGTCCAAGTCCACGTTCTCTCCACAGCACTGGGCTTCCTCCATTTTCTAGGACCTGATTTCCCTTCTCAGCACAGGGGCAACCTCATGTAGTGGATGGAATGGAAACCCCCTAAAAAGGTATGCCTATCAGAACGTGTGAGTGTGACCTGATGTGGATGAGATTAACCTAAGGTTCTTTTTTTTTTTTTTTAAAGATTTATTTATTTCTCTCCTGCCCCACCCCCCTGCCCCGGTTCTGTTCTCTATGTCTATTTGCTGTGTCTTCTTCTTTGCCCACTTCTGTTGTTGTCAGTGGTACAGGAATCTGTGTTTCTTTTTGTTGCGTCATCTTGTTGTGTCAGCTTTCCGTGTGTGCAGCGCCATTCTTGGGCAGGCTGCACTTTCTTTCACACTGGGCGACTCTCCTTATGGGGCGCACTCCTTGCGCGTGGGGCTCCCCTATGTGAGGACATCCCTGCAAGGCAGGGCACTCCTTGTGTGCATCAGCACTGCATGTGGGCCAGCTCCACACGGGTCAAGGAGGCCCGGGATTTGAACTGCGGACCTCCCATGTGGTAGACAGACGTCCTAACCACTGGGCCAAGTCTGCTTCCCTAACCTAAGGTTTGATTTTCCTTAAGGGAAAGGCAGGGGGTGATTTGAGTGAGACAGGAGAGAAAACAAGCACAAGGAGAAGGCAATGGGAAGATGGAGGCAGAGCTTGGAGTGGCACAGCTACGAGCCCAGGAGCATTAAGGATGGCCAGACCACCCAAGAACAGAATCTCGCCTAACACCTCCAGAGGAAGAGTGACTAACCATCCCTCTGTTTTGGACTATCAATATCTCTTCCAAACAGTGAAAGAGGAGATCCCTACTGTTTCAAGCCACCCAGTCCATAGGTAGTTGTCACAGCAGCCACTGGAAACTAATACATTTAAGAAACTTGCAATTTGCACTTTGCGTTTTGTGCCAGCTCTGGCCATCCTTGGCTGTCTCAGGTGCAGCCCTGGGGACAGAGAGACCTACCTGCTGGCCCCCCACTTCTAGTCTCAGCCTGACTCCCTGAGCCCCACTGTGCTGGGAGGGGCCCTGCTGCCTATGACTGGGGCTGGAGCAGGAGGGGATGGCCCTGTCCCTGGCTCTGGTTCAGGGCTGGACAGGGTAGCTGTGAGTGGACTGAACCGGATTGCCCACACTGCTTAGACTCCTTGGGTCCAAGGCACCAGAGCAGGGGGCTGAAGGAGTGTTACAGAGAGACACAGCTCAGGACAGTCAGGGAAACCTTTCCAGATCCTTTTCAGGAACCACAGAGGCCTCACCCTCATAGGGGCTTGGACTTTGGATGGGCCCTACCTCTGCTGCTTTGTGCTGAGGTCACAGCAGCAGGGCCAGCATTTTCCCTTAGGAGAACATTTCCGGGGCCAGGCAGCCGTCCTGGGCTGCTGGGTGGCATCCTTGCTGGAAGCAGCTGCAAGCAACTGGCAGAGAAGGCCTGGAAACCCCAAGAGGGAACGGGCCCCCCAGCCGGGGCTGTGTTGTTTCCCACAGTCCACAAGGGAGCCCTGTATTCAGAAACAGACTCCAGTGCTGGCTGCCGCGGAGAGCAGCCCAGTTCCCCCAGCAACCCAGGCACTCCGCTCCCTGCTCCCTCCGGCCCTTCACAGGGAGAGTGGGAACAGCCCTCGGCTCTGCTGCTGCTGCCCCGAGCCACCCCTTCCCTGCCTTGAACTCATCTTTCCTGTTTAGAGCTTTCCCCTCAGCCCCATGCTCTCCTCATTCAGGCTAACAATAGCCTTGGCAATAACGAGGTGGCAGCAGGGAAGAACTATTGTTTAATAAAGCCGAGGCCCAGCGGCCTTTCACTACCCAAACTCAGGCTCTAATAAAGGCCTTTCATCGTTCCAGGCCTGCGCGTCCCACCCCTGCCTCTGCGAAGGGCTCTGCCAAGTCAAGAGGATGCTTTATGGATCCTTTCGGGAACAGTTGAGCGAGGTCACCGATTTTAGGGACCCTGAGCGGGAGGGAGGGGCGTGGTTTGGGTGGATTGAGTCATTGGAACCCAGCTCCCCAACCCAATCAGGAAACAGAACACCCGGGCTTCTCAGGGATCTAAAGGCTCTAGGGCAAGTCGCTTCCAAGGTCAACTCCACTTGGAAGTCCCGATGGGCCTCTCCACTCCCTTAAAAGACAGGTAACTTATTTCTCAGACTTTCTATGGAGAGAAACTGTGTCTTCACTCTTCTCTCTGAAATCATGTAGTAGACTAGAAAGGGAGGCATGCCTTTCTCTAAATTCCACCATTTGACAGCGCATTATACCATGGGAGACAAGAGCTCCTAGATACAGATCTGTAAATATGCTCCTGTATTCAGGGAATTGCTTGTGCTCTCACTATGTGTGGTGCTATTTTTATAAAGTGTTCCCTTTTTTTTTTTCATTACCAAGTGTGCTGGTTTGGAGCTGAATGTGCCCCCAGAAACTTAATCCATTCCTGTGACTGTGAACCTATTGTAAGAAGGACCTTTTGATGAAGTTACTTCAGTTAAGGGGTGGCCCAGGATGGGTCTTAATCATATTACTAGAGTCCTTTATAAGTGGAATGAAATTCACACACACACACACAGAGAATAAAACACAGGAATCAAGAAGCCAAAATTCAACGGGACCTGGAAGAGAATTGGAGAAGCCAGGAGGGGCTGCCATGTGCCTTGCCATGTGATAGAGTCACCAAGGACCAAGGGTTGCCAGCAGCCTACCCCAGAAAGCTCGTCTTCAGGAAGAAAGCATAGACTTGATGGCACTTTGATTTGGACTTTCTCTTATGCTCAAAATGGTGCTCCATTAAAATCCTGGATGGTATTTGCTTGAGCAGCCCAGGAAATGAAAGCACCTCAGTTAAAAATGCAAGCCGTCATGAAACATATGCTTTAGAAATGAGAAAGAGCCACAGAATTCGACCCTTCAGAGATCTATGGATATGCTTTTGCATGCATATGAGCTTTAGATATATATAAAATTCTTTGTTCTTAAAGAAGTATTTGCCATCTAAGTCACAGGGAAAACAAAATAATGGCTTATGGAAGGTTTGCCCCCAGGATGTCACCCCCAGAATCAGGTAATTCTCCTTCCCTGCAAGTGGGGCTGGTTCCAACTTCTGTGACTACATTCTCAGGCAGATAATACCCACCTTCAGCAGGCAGGTTTCCTAAGAATCTGGGCTGATGTGAATAAAAGCCAATGGTCTGGCGAGTACTGGCAGTGAGGAGTGAAGGGATGTGCCAGAAAGGATTGCACCCAGGCTCACAGCTCCCCCATCACTGGTCTGACCAGGTGCTGACCCATTCACACTATTCTCCCTACTGGCACCTCTGAGACCCCAAAACAGGGGCTGTGGGATAGAAGCATGCTCTCAGACACTCGCCTGTGTCTGGAATCAGTCCCCATCCTCACAGCAGGACCTTCTGCTTCTCCTCTGTCCACCACAGACTGGGGGCCAGCTGGTCCCTATGCACCCCTGGTGCAAGGAATTTGGTCCATATGCTAGAGGGCCTTGGTCCTACTGACACTGGGGTCTCATGCACTCAGCAGCTTAGCCAGGCATCAGTTCACTCACCAAAGCCAACGCCCGGAAAGTTCTCCCTTGGCTCTTGCAATCTCCAGTCCTGCCCCAAGCCTAAATTACTGAATTATTAGTTCTTTAGCCTACCCCTCCCACCCCGCCCCCTCTGCTCCCCCACAGGACACACGTGTGATCCCAGGTCCACCCCATTAACTTCACATAGACCCTACCACCAGCTCCAACCACATACAGCTACCATGCAACTTGAAAATAAAATAGACTAAAACTCAGGAGGTGCATTTTGTTAAAAGGGAGAGTTCTAGATTTTGCTGTCAGTCATCAGCAAAAATGTCACCAATATCACCTGGGTGTATTCCTAATTGCAAAGTGTCTTTGAGGTGGCTGTAAGTGGAGAGAAGGGCAAGCTCCAGCAAGCTGAGCAGCACAGAGTATGGGGACCCATATCAGTGCTTTCAGGGTTTTCTGTTATCCCACGGTAAACAGATTTTTTTTAAAATTTTTATTGAAGTATATCATTCATCCATGAACACACATAAACAATAAGTGTACAGTAAAGATTGTGAACCTACAAAATAAATATACATAACATCACACAAGGGAATCATACATCACCCCTCCACCAACTCTTTGCATTGGTGTGAAACATTTGGCACAAACCATGCAAGAGCGTCATCAAAATATTACTACCAACTATCGTCCTTATCTTCGTTTGGTGTATTTTTCCCCCAAGCCATACTATTTTTTTAAAATATATTTTTGTCACAGATACTGTGAACTTGGAAAACAATCATACATATGTGTAGATTTCCCATACGACGCCACACCCTGGTGGAACATTTGCGACAGATTAAGAGATAATATCATCAGACTATTATCACCAATCACGGTCCATAAATAAACAGATTTTGCATCATCACCCAGTAGTATGTACACACGCACACACATACATTTGGAACAACATTTTCACAAAATAACAATTGCCCTTGTTGCCTGGGATGAACTTGGAAATTTTCTAATCTAATATCTTCTGGTCGAGTTCGGTCTAGCCTGCTTCATCGCTGTTGCTGGGGAACTCAGCTGATTTCATTCATAGATAGCGGCAGTTGTTAGCATTCCCACGGGAGGCGGAAAGGGTTGTTGTCAAAACTGTAGGGACCCACTTTGGTTAGAGGTAGCGCAGAATCATGGCGACAACCTCTGCCTTTGGAGTCCAGCGGCGGCTCTGGGGTCAAGTTCTCAACTTTGCTCTTGGCGTCACCACGTAGATTTGGATGGTTCCTCTCACCTCTGTGCTCAGCAGGGCTGAGGATGCTCGCCTCCACGGCTGTGATGAGTTTCAAAAGATAAATTCCACCGCGTGCTTAGCACAGTGCCTGGCAAACAGTAAGCTAATAAGACCTCTATTATTACGAAAAAGCCCGAGCCCCGTGGCTCACTCAGGCACTTTCGTGTGTCCACCTGCTGTTTCGGCCAGGATCCCGCCCTGAAGTCAGGCTTCGATGGGTCTCCGTGATGAGGGCACTCGATGTGGACTAAGAACAAAAGGAATGGCATTCATTTCGGCTGCTAAGGATGCTCATCCCAAGACAGACCCACGAGCCATGTGGCCTTACCTCTCGGCTTTGCTCTGCCCTGCTGTGTCCTCCTCCAGCGCCACGACTGTCGCAAATGAGCCTCCGAAACTGGAATCCTAACCTTCTCCGAGGCTACTGTGTTATGCGAGCTTATCCAAGCCATTATTTTTCCTGTGTCGGTTCTTATAAAAATGGGAATGATAATGTCCGCCCACTCTATCTCAAAGGCAGGTTGAGAGGCACGATTGTGTTTAAAAAGACAGAAAGAGCCTTCGACCTGCTCAGGGATAGGCATATTATCGATACAAAGGTCGCGCTACGTATTGTCACGCTCTGTCTTTCCTGGGTATTCCATAGTGCAGCTTTGTGGGCGGCACTCCATCATTTTTTTTCCCCCTTTTCTTTTTAAAGGCTAAAATTCATTTCTAACTACCTTTTGAAAGCCAATTTATGCTTTGGTCGTTTGATTAATAGGGTTGGGGAAGCCCAGCTTCCCAATCAGAGAGCTTTTGAATAATTCACTCGGTGACATTAAAAGAGGAGAGGCGCTGCCCAGTGTGGGCCCCTCTCCACGTGGTGCAGAACGCGCGAGCGGCAGTCCTGCTCAGACGGACGCCTCCTCCCAGCCACTCCTTCTCCCTCTTCTGGGTGCGCTCTGCCAGCTGGGGTCCCACAGAGGCCTGGGCGGTTTGTGCCTCAGTAGGAGTGACCTGCCGGGAGAGCGCGGGCATCAGGCATCCCGCGTGCCCACCTGCCCCGAGCCGTGGGTCCTGCCCTGAGCCCCTGAGGAAGGCGTGTCTTTGGCTAATTGGCCTGCCCAGTGAAAGGGTGCTGCGCAAAGTGGCAGAGGTGCTGGCACCAAGTGGAAGCCTGGAAAAACGTGCGGCCAGGCGGTCTCCTTTCAGACCAGCCAGCCGGCCGAGCCCTGCTGCCCACAGGTGCCGCCCGGACCTGCGGTGCCGGCACTGGCGTGAAGCAATGCCAACAGGGCGAGGCAGGGCCCAGCGGCTTCTCTTTGCTGTCGGGGAGGCGGTACTGCTCTGGGGTGAAGGCCAGGGTCCCTGGTACCGAGCTCACCTGAGTGCGAATCCTGACGCAGCTTCCCACGTGGCTTTCAAATTCAGAGACGCCCAACGTGTCTCGCCTCGAAGTCTATTGTGTGGGTTTTGGGACAGGATGTGTGGAACCAACTTCCCTGGCTTTGCTCAAGGTGTGCTCCCCAGGAAATGCCATCCTCCCCCCTGCCTCCCGCCACTGTTCCTCTGCCCACCTTTTAACCCTTTGACTCCCACCCCTGGCCTCTCCTCTCCTTTCCAAGTCCGAGGCCTCTGAAAGGGCCACCAGACTCCAGCTGTGATGTGCATCTGTTATTATCCCTTCCCTAACAATATTCCAATGTGTTTCATTCTTCCTCGGCTTTTTGGCTTTGCTTTCTTGTTTACCATCTTCCTTCCTTTTTTTTTTTTTAATTTTTTAACGTTTAATAAGGAATTGCTTTATTGATACAAAAAAAATAAACAAAAACTCTGAAGCATTAAGTAATTCAAACTAAGTCATACAAGCAGGTAACATTTCAACAGCCAGGGTGGACAAAACCCCTGAAGGAGACTGCTACGAAGCAGACACTCACATCAGAGAGGGCGTTTTCCCAGGGCAGGGGACCCAGCTCTAACAGCGTTCAAGCACGCTCTCCTCACAGAGGCACGCCGTGTCATGCTCTTCAGGCGGGTCAAAACTCTCCAACTCTAGAGGATTAAAGGGAAAGAGATGTTCAATTTCTGAAAAGAAGTCATCTGAGGCAGGGACAGAGCTTTTTGCCTGAACAGTCTTCTCAGTCATCTTTTTGGCTAAGAGGAGCTGCTTTTGTTTGAGAGGTCTGTTCATTTTACTGAATTTTCTGTAGCTCTGTTGACAATTCCCAAGCCTTTTGGCCAGCGCTGGGTAAGGCTGGTGGAGCATCAAATATTTTGCCAACAAGCGGCATTGAAACCTGAGCTCACCCACTGAAGGCTTTGACAGCTAAAGAATAAGTCCAGTCCCCAGCTTCAGCCTGTCTTAGGAGACACACGGGGGCCTGGTTCTCCGTTTTTTTGATCAACAAAGATGAGAGTTGCCATTCTGGATGACTCCAAGGTTCTGCTTTCCTTCCATTTTAAGGGAAAGATAAAGGAGGCAACAAAAGATGGGTTTTTCCTTTCTCCTTTCTTCTGGGCATTGCACGCTGACTGCTGTGAAGGACCAAGTGCTAGCGTAGTCAGTGTATTCTCCCAAAATGAGGCCAAGTGCCTCCAAAGCCACACATATTCTGATGTTGGGGATGCCCCCCCAGGCCCTCTGCTGGGGGAGCCCCACGTGGGGTTGTTTCATACTTAATTAGGGGCCACTAAGGAAGCTGATGGTGTTCAGACAGCACCAACCCATGGCTGGGGAACGTGGTGCAGACATGGTGACATTAGACATAGTGGAAACAGCTTTCAATACAGTATATTGCAAGAATTATCTAGAAGTCTGCTCTTAGCATTTAGTCCTCACAGGTTAAACATTGTCACAAAAGTGTCTTATTTTCCAATTAAGACATTTGATCACACTTTACTGTGAATTCATTCCTTAGATTGTAAAGATCGGAAGGGGCAACTCAGTCCAACAAATCACTCTCATTTGTCAGAGTGTAAGCTTTTGAGAGCAGAAACTGTTACATTTTTCACAACTACTTCGCCAGTACCTAGCCGAATGGCCAGCTCAGGACAGCCCTTCAGAACCAATGAATGGATGAATGAGACTAGTACGTGCTCACTGCCGGGCCAAGCGCCACAGTCTCCCACACCGAGGCTGGCATCCTCTCCGGGCGGGCGAGGAGGCCCACGTGAGCGCACACCCTCCCTCTGTCCTAATAACCGCTGGGATAAGTTTATGAGTGAGGACAAATGAGGAGCAGTCAAGTGAGTGGTGTATGGAGTGAGGAACAAGAACAATTCAAAGAGGGGACCTAGAATTGACCTGGGGGGCCCAACAGAACTCTTGTCCCAATATGCAGCCTGTGCAGGTCCTGCATAGCAACTGTAATGGAAACAATTTAATTTGCCCAATAGAATACTTATACCGCCAAAGATTGTTAAGAATCAGAGACCAGACCCACCCTCAGCACTCAAGGTGGTGAGCCCAGGCTCCGCTCTCGTGTAGGGGGAAATGTGCCCCATGCACCTCTTCCCCTTTGCCCTTCCTTCTCCATCAGAACTGTGGCAAATCAGCTTTGTTGCCTGGAAGGGGGTGGTTGCATTTTCTTTGATTTTTCCCCTAGCCTTTGGAAACCCAAAACATCTGGATGACTGCAGAGGCGTAGTAAGAATGAAGATGGTTGGACTTCACCCCACATCTAGTGAATTAGAATCTCTGGGGATAGGGCCCAGGAAGCTGACCTCTTAATGAGTTAAGCACCCCAGGTGATGTTTTAATAAATTAATAGACCTTATCTTCTAGCACAGTTTTAGATTTTACAGAAAAATTGGGCACAGCATACAGAGTTCTCATAAACCTCCATGGTTGCATTTCCCCTTTATGTTTGTTCATTCCTCGATCTTGAGGATTTGGGGATGGTGATGCCCACTCTGCTTCTGATTGAGAAGGGGCTTAGTTCCCATGGGGCAAATGGAAGGAACTGTCTTGCTTGCAGTTGTAGACATTCTTTGAATTTTGGGGTGGGGGTTGTCCATCATCATCATTTTATTAGTTGTCCTGGGCAAGGCCAATGAACTGGAGAGTAGGTGTTGGCTACAACTCTCCTGAGATTCAGGGCTCAACTGGCATATAAACAGTCAGAAGATTTAAGTCTCTGGGATGTATATTTAATGGATGTAGTCCTAATTATAGGTTCAAATAAAAGGGATAGAAGAATCATGTGTAGGGAATAAAAAATGGGTCTAACTCTGTTGCAGTGGGAAAATAGGTCATCATATATTTCAAGGTAAGGCCACAAGTGTGGTGCTGATTTCAAGGGTTATATGCCTTGCCTATAGTGTCCAGAAGTCTCTAGAGCCCTTAGGAGCACAGCTGTTTGAGGCTTTGTTTACAGTGGCAGTTAGTGAGATCTGCCAGAGTTGTGCATGAGTGTCACAACTGGAATGACCTCCTGACTCATTTTGAAATCTCTTCCTCATAAAACCTCTTGTATTTAATGTTTCCCCCTTTTGGTCAAGGTCTTTTTCCAAATGCATTGCTGGTTGGTGCTTGGTAATAAGCCCTCAGTGCCAGGGAGGTTCACCCCCAGGAGTCCCATGATGGGAGCAGGGAGGTATTTGCTGAGTTTGGCTTAGAGAGAGGCCACATTTGAGCCACAAGGAGGTTTAAAGGACGTAACTCTTAGGCAATAGTTATATTAGGCTAAGTTTCAATTGGACAAGAATAAGGTTCATAAGTACAAGCATTAATATTGAGGGCTTGGCATATTGGTCTGTTTTCTTTTATTCAACACTGCCTATGTACTCTAGAATCTAGAGATCCTGGTCGTTCTATTTGAGAACATAGCATGACTCCCCAGGATTGGGAGTTTGATATGTTGTTGGTTATTGTGTGGATCTCCACCCACTGAGATAACACCCTATGACTACATGAACACATTCATATTCCACAGAGGCATGCCCCTGGTGCACCCTTCCCCACACCTTCCCCCACCATTGACACCCTGCACCGGTGACCCTCCCCTGCCATAGTTACCAAAGAACACTACCACAATTGCATTCTCAACCACAGTCCTCAACCTCCCCAGAGCTCACCTGTTCCTTTTCCCGCAGGTGCACGGATAGTCCAACCATCCCCCCAACTCCACTCACCCTCACGCTCCAGCACCATCGGCCCCACTCACATTGCTGCACCACCATCACCCCTGTCCACTGCCAAACCACCCCATCCACCTGGCCATAGATTCTGCCTAGATTGAACATTGACTCACCATTTTCTACCCTCTCTTTATCTCCTGCTAAACTATCTTCTAGACCCTATTTCTGTGAGCCTGCTCACTATCCTTAGCTCATATCAATGAGATCATGCAATATTTGTCCTTTAGTGACAGCCTTACCTCACTCAACGTTACATCTTTGAGATTCATCTATGTTGTCACATCCATCAATACTTCATTCCTTCCTGCACCTGAGTAATATTCCATTGTATGTAAATACCACATTTTGTTTATCAGTTCTTCCACTGATGGATACCTGGGTTGCTTCCAACTTTTGCCAATTATAAATAATGCTGCAATGAACGTTGGTGTGCATATATCTGTTCATTTCCCTACTTTCAATTCTTCTGGGTATAGTCCTAGTATTGGGATTGTAGTGTCTCTATGGGGCTCTGATGTTTATGATGTTGGAATCATAAAACCTTCAGTTTTTTTGGAAGAGTGTGAGCAGGGTTAGTATTTGTTCTTTCTGGAATGATTGATAGAATTCACCTGTGGAGTCATCTGGTTCTGGGCTTTTCTTGGTTGGGAGGTTTTTGACGACAATTTCAATCTCACTGCTTGTGATTGGTCTTGTGAGTTCTTCTATTTCTTCTTTTGTCTATGCAGGTTGCTTGTGGTTTCTAGAAATGCATCCATTTCTTCTAAATTGTCCATCTTGTTGGCATATAATTTTTCAAAGTATCCTCTTATGATGCTATTTATTTCTCTGGGGTCAGTGGTGATATCCCCTCTCTTATTTCTGATTTTATTTATTTGCATCTTCTTTTTTAAAAATCTTTGTTATTGTAGCTAAGGATTTGTCAATTTTATCAATCTTCTCAAAGAACCAACTTTTGGTTCTTTCTAATGATTTTATATTCTCAATTTCTTTTAATTCTGCTCTAATCTCTGTTATCTCCTTCCTTCTGTTGCTTTGGGCTCAGTTGTTTGTTTGTTTTTTCCTGTTTTCTCCAGCTATGCAGGTAGGTCTTTGATTTTAGCTCTTTCTTATTCTTTTAATGGAGGCATTTAAGGCTTTAAATTTCCCTCTCAGCACTGCCTTTGCTGCATCCCATAAAGTTTGATATGTTGTGTTCTCATTTTCATTCACTTTGAGGTAGTTACTGATTTCTCTGACAATTTCCACCTTGACCCACTGATTGTTTAAGAGTATGCTGTTTAACTCCCATATATTTGTTCTTATTCTGATTCTCAATCCTTTATTGATTTCTAGCTTCATTCTGTTGTGGTTAGAGAATGTGTGTCATATAATTTCAATCTTTCTAAGTTCATTGAGTCTTGTTCTATGACCTAGCATGTGGTCTATTCTGGAGAATAATCCATGAGCACTCAAGAAGATTACCACTGCTGTTTTGGGGTGTATTGTTCTGTATAAGTCCATTAGGTCTGCTTCCTCTAAAGTATTATTCAAAGTGTCTGTTTCTTTATTGAGCCTCTTTTGAGATATTCTGTCTAATGATGATAATGGTGTATTGAAGTGCCCACTAGATTGTAGAGGGATCTAATTCTCCCCTTAGTTTTGCCAGCATTTATGCCTTATGTATTTTGGGGCAACCTGGTTAGGTGCATAAATATTTATGATTGTTCTTTTTTCTTGGTAGACTACCACTTTTATTAATATAGAGAGTCCTTTTTTCTCTCTTACAACACTATTGCATTTAAAGTCTATTATGCCTAAAAGTAGCATAGCTACTCCTTCCCTTTTTTTGACTACTGTTTGCATGTAAAATCATTTTTCAGACTTTACTTGCAACCTGTCTATGTCTCTGAGTCTAAGGTGAGATTCTTGTAGTTAGCATATAGATGGGTCATATTTCCTTATTCATTCTGCCAATCTGTGTCTTTTGATTGGAGAGTTTAATCCATAAACATTCATTGTTATTACTGTAAAGACAATACTTACTTTAGCCATTTTTTCTTTAGGCTTAAATATATTTTATTTTTATTTCTCTTTTATCCTTTTAGTTACTCTTATTAATAATCTTCTTTTTACACTCTTTTCCAACCTTTTCTCTCTCTTTTTTTTTTTTTCCTTTCGATCTGCAGAAATTCCTTTAGTATTTTTTGAAGGGCAGGACTCTTGGTGAAAATTTTTCTCAATTTCTCTCTGTGAATATTTTGAATTCTCCCTCATTTAAAAAAAAAATTTATTTATTCTCCCCACCCACTAGTTGTTTGTACTTGCTGTGTGCTTTGTCTTGAGGAAGCACTGGGAACTGACCTTGGGATGTCCAATGTGGGAGGAGGTACCTAATCATTTGAGCCACCTCCATTCCCTGCTTCAGTGTATCTCTCTCTCATTATGTTTTTTTTCTTCTTGTGTCTCCTGTTGTGGCATCTTGTTGCATAAGTTTGCCACTCCTGCCCTTCATGCCAGCTCACTGTCTTCTTTAGGAGGTACCAGGAATCAAACCATGGACCTCCCAAGTGGTAGGCAGGAGTTCAGTCGCCTGAGCCATATCTCCTCCCTCTTCCTCTATTTTTGAATGACAGTTTTGCTAGATACAGAATTCCTCTTCCTCCAGTTTTGAATGACAGTTTTGCTGGATACAGAATTCTTGGCTGGCAGTTTTTTTCTTTCAGCACCTAAACTATGTCATACCACTGCCTTCTCACCTCCATGGTTTCTGATGAGAAATCAGCACTTAATCTTATTGAGTTTTCCTTATATGTGATGGCTCTCTTTTCTCTTGTTATTTTCAGGATTCTGTCTTTGTCTTGAGCTTTCGATAATGTGGTAAGTATGTGTCTCAGGGGTAGGTCTGCTAGGATTTATTGTGCTTGGATTACACTGTGCTTCTTGGACATGGATCCATGTTCCTTATAGGAGTTGGGAAGTTTTGACCATTACTTCCTCAAATAATGCCCCTTTTCCCTTCTCTTCTCCCTGTGGAATGCCTATAATGCATATGTTTGTGCGTTTCATGTTGTCATTCAATTCTCTGAGTCCCTCCTGAATTTTTTCCCTTTTTTTTGTCTGTCTTTTCCACTATCTGTGTGATTTCAGATGTCATATCTTCAACGTTGCTAATTCTTTCCTCTGCCTGTTCAAATCTGCTGTTACAGGCTTCTGGTGTATTTTTAATTTCTTGCATTGTAGCCTTTTATCACCATAAGGTCTGTTATCTTTTTATGTATGTTTACAGTTTCTTCTGTACATTCCCCCAGTGTCTTTGTGATATCTTTTATCTTTTCCTTCATTTTATTTAGTTGATTAAGGTTATTGTTTGGACATCCTTGATTAGTTGTTCCACATTGCACATCTCCTACTTTTTAGTTTGCTTATTAGACTGGGCCATGACTTCCTGTCTTAGTATGATTTGTAATTTTTTTGCTCATGTCCAGACATCTGTTTATCCTAATGAGCTTATTCATTTGGTTAATTTCTCTTTCCAGTTTAAGGTTTTGTTTTCATTTGGTTTTATGTTAACACTTGGTTCCACTTATCCTAGATCTTTGTGGTTGCCCATGTTTAACTTTCCACAGTTTGTGTTCAACTTTCCACAGGAGGTGTACAGCCTGCCATTCCCCACTCCACATTTTGGATCTTATATATGCCATATTTTATTTAGCTACTGATGAAAATTTGTGTTGTTTATCTTTTTTTTTTCTATTACAAGTTTGCAAAGACTATATCCCTGTTCTTATTTATACATGTTTCTGATCATATAATCCCATCAGTAAAATGTTTCTGAGCATATACCAAAATATATGTGCATTTAAATATTTGTAAATTATATGCACTTGCTTTTGTTCTAATGTGTACATGATAGGTTCCCCGGGACATAGACTCCAAGGCTCTGAGATTTGCATCCAGGATCTTTCCTGGGGAGAGCAGGACTGGGCTGAGAGATGCTAAACTGCAATGCAGTTTGCCACAGAGGCCTCCAATGAGCCTTCAGAGTTGTTCAGAATGGAGGCAAGGGGCTGATGCTTTGTCCCCAAGGCCCACCAGTCATTGGGTAGAGGCTGCCCCAGACTGAGCAAGGCATCTTCTTTCAGCCAAGAGCATTTCTCTGGGAGCACCTCAACCTTAAGCCTTTGGCAGCCCACCCTCCTGTAAGCAGGAGAACAAGTGCCTCCATCTTTTTTTTTTTTTTTAATATTTATTTATTATTATTATTTTTAATTACATTAAAAAATATATATGAGGTCCCATTCAACCCCACCGCCCCCGCCCCCCACTCCCCCCACAGCAACACTCTCTCCCATCATCATGATACATCCATTGCACCTGGGAAGTTCATCTCTGAGCATCACTGCACCCCATAGTCAATGGTCCACATCATAGCCCAGACTCTCTCACGTTCCATCCAGTGGGCCCTGGGGGGATCTACAGTGTCCCGTAATTGTCCGTGAAGCACTATCCAGGACAACTCCACGTCCCGAAAACGCCTCCACATCTCATCTCTTCCTCCCGTTCCCCACACCCAGCAGCCACCATGGCTACCGTTCCCACACTCATTCCACATTTTCTCTGTGGACATTGGATTGGTTGTGTCCATTGCACATCTATGTCAAGTGAGGGCTTAGATTCCATATGGGTACTAGATGCACTCCTCCCGCTTCCAGTTGTAGACACTCTAGGCTCCATGTTGTGGTGGTTGACCTTCTTCAATTCCATGTTAGCTGAGTGGAGTAAGTCCAATAAATCAAAGTGTAGGAGCTGAAGTCTGTTGAGGCTCTGGGCCTGGGTGTCATATTATCAGTCCAGAGATTCAAATCCCCTACATATATCTTAAACTCAGCACCAACTACAATTCCAATAAAGTAGCATGCAAGTCTTGTGAAAAGAGATCCCCTCTGAGTCCATTTCCATCACGCAGAAACACCAGCTCCAAAGAAGGGCCATCTGTCATGGCAGTGAACCCCTTCTGCCATGACCATAGAACCCGTGGGTCTCTTTATCCCTCAAAAGAACCAATACCTGGGGTTGTATCTACCTTATCTGTCTCTTAGACTCTGTTCAGTTGTACATAGGGCTATTCCTTCTGACAACCTCCAGACTCTTTTTTAGAGACTCACAGCCTTATAATCTCATTTCTCCTTTCCATTTCCCCCTTACATTAGGTGAAACCGCTTCCCGAAGTCATGTTATTATATGTAGACAGGTATATTCTGCTGTTCCGCATTGAATCTTTAATTCAAGGTCATTTTCTAGTTGCTTCTTCAGCTGGTATGTGGTAGTGATCCCTCGGTGCCAGGGAGGCTCATCCCTGGGTGTCGTGTCCCACGCTGGGGGGAATGCATCACATCTACACGCTGAGTTTGGCTGTGAGAGTGGCCACATTTGAGTAACATGAAGGCTGTCAGGAGGAAACCCCCAGGCACAATGCTACTCTAGGCCTTGTTCTTATTGCAGGTGCATAGGCTCAAAAGTGTAGCCATTAGTATCAAGAGCCCACTGTTGGGCCCTCCTTCCTTCCTGGTTCTTGCCGTTGCACCTGGAGGATTGCTGCTGCTCTCCCAGGGCCCACAACAGTGACCCCCCGGCCAGGAGCCCAGCACCCCCCCAGCTGTTGTTTTTAATTGTTTCCACTATGAGTATATATAGACATTACCATATACCCTGGGCATATGCCCTGTATAACTCCCTGTCAACCATATATATCCTGTCAATAACATCCCATATCAGTATTCCTCCGCTGCCATTGTTGAACCACTCTGTGATCCAAAACTTCCCGTAAAGTGAATCCCAACATAATGTCAGCTTCAGAAGAGTCTTAGATCACCAAAATTCATATATACAATATACAATATTTCCCCAGATCCACCATAAAACCTTTTCCCTTCCACAGCAATAATCTTTTAACTTATTCATATCATATTTCCTGAAACTGATGTACAGATTCCGAAACTATAGTTTTCAAACAAGGTAACATTTGTGCTTACTATGTGGTCCATACTTTAGGTTGTACAGTTTTCTAAATTTTTTAGTTATCCTATGTTTTGTCTTATGGTTTTCATTATTAGTCTGTCGTCCCCTATATGTTTTTGGTGTAATATTAGCTGTTTTATATTCATCCTCGTGTACTCTCACATAACTCCTCTTTTGCCCCCTTATTTACCTTTGTTCCATCCATTGCACGTCCATTTTCCCCTCCCCTTAGGGCCCACAACGCCTGCCAATCTAATGCCCTGGGAGCCGTCCTTTCTCACGAGAGATACAGTTCTCTCTATTCGACGGCATCAGTCTTCCCCAGGATATGGTCCACCCCACCCAATGGTAGAACCCACCTTGGCAAAATGAGCCTTCAGCTATTCCCTCCGGAGTCCGTCCCGCATCAGACCATACCCCCTGAGCGTCCTAACCAGGTAACCCTCCTACTTATACTTTGATACGTTTTACTCAACATTTAGTTCTCAACGAACTTCTGAAGTGCCTCCATCTTGAAAAGGCATTGGCATTGGGCTGTGCAGCATATTCCACAAAAACAGACACTCAACAAGAAATTTGAAAGGATGGAATAAAGTTAAACATTAGAAGTGATCCTGTTGTTCTCATACTCAATGAATCTTGCATACCCTCTGAGATATACAGAATCCACTCTGCAGATCTCAATGTGGGTCTAGAGAATGTGCATTTGAAATTTCATTCAAACTGGCAATTGTCCTTCTCAGTGGCTATACAAAGACATACTCCTATCAAGAGTGTGATAGTACCTACTTCATTTCCTCACATCCTCGCCAACACTTGATGTTATCAAGCTTCCCAAATTTTTACCAACAATGGGTGTAAGAACATCTCAGCACTTTAATTTGCATTCCCGATTGCTAAACAGCTTGAGAATCTTGCTCTCTTATGAAATATTAATACATGCTCATACCTTTTGTCTATCATTCTTGGTATTTATGCTTTTTTTTTTTTTTTACTAATTTATAGGCATCATTTATATTTTGAATATTAATCAGTAATTCATTATTAAGCATAGTAAAATTTGATAGAGACTTGCCCTCTTTAGCTCTCTTGCTATATTCATGAGCCTGGAGTTTTCCATGAGACTGGCCAGTCAGTGCCATAAGTGGAAGAATTAAGGTCTCAGTCCTAAGACTGTCGCATCCTAGTTGAGTGTGCTTAGCTGACTAATTTGATCTCTCTGATCTCAGTTTTCTCATCAGAAAAATGGGGGAAACCTACCTCCCAGGATTGATCTGAGGATTAACTGAGATATGTATGTGGAAGTCATTATCATAGTAGCTTACATTTTAGGTTTTATTACAAAGACATAAAAGTCTCTGTATATATTCTCTTCCCCCCTGCCTGGAATTCACTGGTTCGTCCACTCATTTGTTCACCACTGGCTACCTGGAAATATTTTACTACTATCCACCAACTGTGTTAAGCATTGGTAGATAAACCACCATTTACACCTCAGAGGAGAGTAAGTGGGGAAATAGCTATAAAAATAATGAGTCCAATTTGATAAGTATAATTGACGATCTCTGCATTTGCATTGTTTCTTCTCATATTTCACCCTTGGCCTCCAAGGAAGTTACTTCTACCCTTTTCCAGGCCTGAGGAAGAGACCTGATTTTACAAGTGATTTCCATACTCTGACGAATCAGAACATCTTCACGGAGCTGTGCCTCATCCCTGGGCAGGGCTTCTGTGCTATGGATGGCATGTAGGTAGGAACCGATTCCTCTCGCACACTCTATGGAGCAAACAGCTCACTCCTCCTCTTCTCACGAGAAATTAGGTGGGGAAGGACACTGGCTGCACCCTGGCCCCTGGGGGCTCAAAGGGGTCTCGCCCGTCCATGCCCTTCTCTGCAAGTGCCCCTGAGCCAGAGATTTGCCATGAGTCGGAGCAGGACAGATTCAGCCTTGAGAGACAAGATGCTTTCCAATCATACTTCGTGGACTTTGAGGTTAGCAGGATTTTGTCCTATTAATAAAGTATCATTTCCCTATTCATCTCTTGTTCTAGCGTTATTGCTCCATTGGTTAGAAAGGTGTGGTCTGTTCAAGAAATGGTGAGAAAGTCAAAGAAATCAAAGTCTCAGTAAGGGCCAGCAGGTGAAAGTGCTGGAGAGGTAAAGTTGGATTCTTTGGTATACTGAACCTTGTAGTAGCAGTAATCCAAGTGCTTAGAAAAGGGGAGTATCTCGGTTTCCTAGGGCTCCTGGAACAAAGTACCACACACTGGGTGGCTTAAAACAACAGAAATGTATCATCTCACAGTTCAGGAGGCTGGAAGTCCGCAGCCAAGGTGTCAGCAGGGCCCTGCTCCATCGGAAACCTGTAGGGGCGAACGCTTCCTGGCCTCTTCTGGCTTCTAGGGTTGAAGGCTTGGAGGTTCCTCATCTCATCTCTGTGTCTGTCTTCACGTGGTCTACTCCTCTGTGTCTGTCCTCCTGTCTAATTGGGTTGGGGCCCACCTTAATCCAGTATGACCTCCTCTAAACATGAATACGTCTACAAAGACCCTCTATCCAAATAGGGTCCCATTAGCAGGTACAAGGGTTAGGACTTGAACATATCTTTTGGGGGGGACACAATTCAATCCATCATAGATAGTAGCACACTTAGATTTAGTGTTTAAGATAAGGATAGCATTCGTCCAATGGAGTGACAAGTAGCAGGAATCTTCCTTTGTCAGCATATTTTTCTCCCCCCACCCCGGGGTCCCCACCTCCAGTCCTCGGCAATCCTGGGACCACCTGAAATCCAGTGCAAATAAGCCTGCCAGCTCTCCCGTCAGCATTCTTACCATGAGGTTAGGAAAGAGAAACATGTTTAACAGGAAATAACACACAACAAACTCTAAGGTAGTCAATTAAGGATAAAAGCTGAATGTGCCTGTGCGGTCCCCTTTTTTAAATGTTTCCACCTTTACTCAGAGTGGCTGAAACTGGGGACTGTGTTGTCCCATCACCTCCCATACTGGCCTCTGTCCCATACTTTCTGCAGCTGCACTATTAAACCCTTTCCTCTCTTCTGAGATTTTAGTTCCTTGTGTTTTCTTTTCCTTGTGGCCTTTGACCATCATCCACTTATACATAACTCATATTCTTTTTTTTTTTTTTAAGATTTATTTATTTTCCCCCCTTCCCCTCCTCCTGCCCTGCTGTTTATTTCTGTCTGTGTTGTCTTCTCTTCTCATTTTTTCTCCTCTAGGACTCACCAGGATTCAATCCTGGAGACCTCTGATGTGGAGAGAGGTTCCCTGTCAATTGCACCACCTCAGTTCCTGGTCTTTGCTGTGCTTCACCTTGACTCTCCCCTTGTCTCTCTTCTGATGCATCATTGTCTTGCTGTGAGACTCACCACATGGGCGCTTGCACGGGCATTCATGCAGACACTGGGTCACCACGTGGGCACTCATGTGGGCACTGGCTTGCTGCGCAGGCATACTTTCTCTTCTTTTTCAGCAGGAAGCCCCAGGGATCGAACCCAGGTCATCCCATGTGGTAGGTGGGAGCTTTATCACTTGAGCCACATCCACTTCCCCATAACTCATATTCTTAATGGTATGGAAAGCATTAAAGTGGCAATAATTTTGTTATTCAAAACCATTTCTCCCTCTTTATGGGCCACAATCTTTCCTTTTTCCAATTTTCCTTTACTCATCACAAAGTTAATTCCACCCTCTTTTGGAGCCTCTCTTTTCAACCCATTCATGACTTCTCTTGTGTTGAATGGCTCGTGGGATGAGACATGGGCCTGCTGGGTATATCTGTTTACAATTCTGTTTAGGAAGACTTTCTATGAGTTTGCCTCTTCCTAGATCAAGGGTAGAGACTATGAATTACTCCTTTTGATAACCCCAACCTTGCACATAGTCAGAGCTCAATGTAAGTTTGTTCAACTAAATGCTAATTAAGTAACATATGGCCAATGGTATCAGGCCAAGGTTCTCTTTTGGCAAATCATTGAGTTTTTCAATGAAAATAAAATCTTTTGGACAAAAACAACTTGCTCAAGGTTGCACAGCAAAAAAGTAGAAGCTATGTTAGAGCCCATGTATGTTGGAATAAAATTAAGGAATGATCATTTTGATGGTTAATTTGAGTATTTTTGGACCAGTGATTTCTACAATATGCAAATTCTGCCCTCAAGAGTCTTGCCTCTCCATAAGGCCTCACCCAATGTAAATATATGCATGGAAAAATGACACACAGAGCTAAGTAACACTTGGTTTTTAACTGCGATTTCAGCCCTGAAACCATAATGCAGACTCTGTAGACTGAGTGAGCTCTGCCTAGAATCGAAGCAGAGGCTGCTATCATTTGCTTCTTTCCCCAAGCCCAAGGCTTTGACTATGCTACTCTGAAGAGAAGAAAGTCCAAGCCACACCTCCCAATGGAAGGAAGGATCACACCAGGGATGAGCCCAGCTTTGACCATGCATCACCTGCATCCCTGCCTCTTCACCACCACCACCATATGGGTCAAGAAAGTGTCACAAAATGTGACCAATGACAGCAACATCTCCTCTTGAGGGTGAAGTTGTCCACCCTTCCCAACGAAAGAATAGGAAAATAAAGGGAAAACTTGGTCTCCTTCTAGAAGCTGAGCAGATCCAGTGATCATTCTCCCTCACCCTACTGAACCCCGCCATGTGGCCTCCAGTTAGGAGTTTCAATTTCACCTCTGTCACCCTCTTCCCCTGCATTCCGATCTCTTCCCTTTGAAATCAGGTCCCACTGTGGATACAAACAGGTGACAGTGATAAACCTTCAATCTCCTCAAAGATGGAGTGGAACATGTGTGTAGAAAAGCTGATTGTAAAATCAACTTAAAGCACATAGCATGGTATTGGAATTTTTAAGCAACTACTCCGTTTGGCAGACAACGTTCTTATACCTTTAAAAATTAAAGTCTACTCTAGCCTATGCGTGTGGGTCCATGCTTTACATAAAAGCACATCTGTCTGTATTCCCAAGGGCATTGGAAAAATGATGTATATCCCTGGATTTTTTCTCTTACAGAGCTAACTTTCAGTTATTTCCCTTAGTTGGGAGACCTCCTACTGTATTTTCTTTTTAAAATTTGATTTAATTTAATTTTCATTTTTAAAAATTGTTTTAAAGACACATAGATCATACAAAATGTTACATTAAAAATATAAGAGGATCCCATATACCCTTACCCCCCACCCACCCTCACTCCTCCCACATCACCAAACTCTCTCATCAGTGTAGCACATTCATTGCATTTGATGAATACATTTTGGAGCACTGCTACACAGCATGGATTATAGTTTGCATCATGGTTTACACTCTCTCCCAGTCCACTCAGTGGGTTATGGCAGGATATATGATGTCTTGCATCTGTCCCTGCAATATCATCCAGGACAATCCAAGTCCCGAAAATGCCCCCATATCACACCTCTTCTTCCCTCTCCCTGCCCTCAGCAACTCCCATGATCACTGTCTCCACATCAATGATACAGTTTCTTCTATTGCTAGAGTCACAATAATTCTGTAGTAGAATACCAGTAAGTCCACTCTAATCCATATTTTATTCCTCCATCCTAAGGACCCTGGGATGGCGATGTCCACTCCACCTCTAACTTGAGAGGGGGTTTAGATCCCACATGGCTGAAGGATGGAATTCTCCTGCTTGCAGTTGTGGACTCTCTCCATTCCCTGATATGGTGATTGACCATCCCCTCCTCCCTGGGCAAGTCCAAGGAACTAGAGAGTAGGTGCTACAACTCCACTGAGGCTCAGGTCCCAGCCAGCCCAGAGTCAGTCCAGAGATTCAAGTCTCCTGAGCAAACACCAACCCCAGCGCCAACCACAAGTTCAGTAAAAGTGACAGAAGAGATGTGTGTAGAGAGGTCACATCAGAGTCCAACTCCATCACACTTAGGAGCACAATTCCAAAGTAGGGCCACTGGCAAGACACTGAACACCACCCATCTGTCATGATCTACTGTATTTTCCAGTGCTTGCTGTACTGGACTTTCCCATAGAGCTATGCTAAATTCCTCCACCAACTTTTACCCCCCCTTTTTTGCACCATAAATCTTAATACTTGCGTATACAATTTTATGCCACTGTACAAAGTTGTGTAGCTGATTCCAGCTTCTGGGCCCTTGAATTTATGACCCACTCAATTTGGGGCTCTTCCTTTTTTCTAAGAGTAAACACTTCTTGGGGACAGGGGTAGTTTCAGGGACTTTGGAATCACCAGGGCTGAGTTAAGTGTAAAGAAAAAACATAAAGTCTAAATGTAATGAATAAATGTTAACTGACTCATGGCTGTAAACTAAATGAAGATGCACCCACGATAGGAAGAAAAAGGAACATTTAATCCTCTTTCCTACTTTTGCTAAATTATTGAAGCCCTAGTTGCTTAGGTAATTTTTAAATTGTGGTTATAATAATAGTTGTTTTCTAGGAATCTTCCCTTAGGCAATGCATTTCACAGCTTAGATACTTTCTCCAGATGTTGGAAGTTATTAGACATGTGAAAATACACATGACCCTG
The DNA here is from genome assembly GCF_030445035.2 of Dasypus novemcinctus. Taxonomy (NCBI): domain Eukaryota; kingdom Metazoa; phylum Chordata; class Mammalia; order Cingulata; family Dasypodidae; genus Dasypus; species Dasypus novemcinctus. Next base: position 46,829,823 of record NC_080694.1, on the reverse strand, counting down.
ATTTAGTTAAATGGCATATTATAAGAAGCCAGTTATTCTGCCCAATACAAATGCACATTAATTTTTTATTATGTGAAAATATTTAGGCATGTGTCCATGTACACACACGTCCATTGAGTAGTCCAATACCTAAATTAAAAATGGCAAGTTGGAAAAAATCTGAGTGCAAAGGTGTGATTGCTTTGAAAAGAGCCAATTTAGTAGAGTTTGGCCTTTAATTGGCCAAGTTAAACAGGCACAATCAGTACTAATTTGGTCCCCTAAGATCAGCCCTAATCACGTCATGTTTAACTTGGCTGGTTAAATTGCAAAGCGTTCTACTTTGCTGATTTGGTTCATTTGGCTAAAACACCTTTCTATGGCTGACTTTCTTCCCTAACTTAGCTCTTTCTGTGAATGGCAACAGCATAGGATTAGGAAATACCACACTGATTTTTATTATTTTTTTTAGAAAAACGGCTAAGTGTATGTTGCTTTTTAAAAAAAGAACCCCCAATACAACTTTATAGGCACAGAGTCGTACAGACTTCACTGGTTCGTCACAAAACTAGTGTGTGCACGTCAAAACCCTTTATAAACCCAACTTCTCAAAATATCCTTGCAAGTTTTCTTTAGTCTTTATGTTACAGATGAGGAAGAATTGTCCTTCTTGTACTAAATTTAATCTCCTTTGTTAATGAGAGATGAGAAGTTTAATTTACACATTCAGTGTTAAATTAGCCAACCCAAAGATCCGTCACAGCTCCACGAAGGCACAGAAAATGATATTAAATATTTATCTCAATTTCAGTGTAAGAACATCAGAATCCATTAAAGGTCAACTTCTTAGTTCAGGATGGGCTGTCCGTTCCATGCATATTTAGATGACAAGGGCAACTAATTTCATATGTGTCACCATGGAATGCAACAACAAAAAAAAACCAGGAAATCTTTTTCTCTAGCAGAGAAGCACACACACGTGTGTGTGTCAAGCATTCATTTATTTACTTGAAAACAAACAGTTAAAGAGTGACTACGATGAGCCACATTCTATAGAAGGCACTATATATGCAGAGAAGAAGACTATGGCATATATTATCGATTTGTATGGGCTATTTTTTACCTGAGCAAGCTAGAGATAAAAGGACTTCAGATTCCAAATTTTAGCTCCTTGTACCCCTTTTCCATTTGTAACATAGGCGCAATTTACCTTTGGCACCTCTCTCTTGACTACCACCACAGAAATCTGTTTGGTCCCTTCCTCCTTAGTGACATTCCTTCTTCCATTTTAGGATCCACTGCTCCCTTGCTCTCTCCAACCTCCAAATGAACTCTTAGGAAAGAGCTAATTAGTCTAACTTGTTACAGGGAATCATCTCCTATGGTTACTTGTCTTGAGACAGAGCCAGTCCAACTGTATGCTCACAAAAACACAGGATAATCTTCTGATACTTTCATGTACATTTCCTTGTGAATAAGTGATAGGTAACAAGTCACTTTCCATCTGAATCTGCAGCTAAATTCTTAACCTCACACTCTGCATATTTTCTATTCCACCTACTCAGAACCTGCTTTTAGACCAAAAAGTCGGTTGGGGCTATGAGAGGGTGGGAAGTGGGGTACCCACAAAATTCCAGAACCTCAGGCTAGACACAGGGGCCATCCCGTTTGTGCATTTATTATCAAAAGGAATATCCTCATGTGGCTTTATCTGATGTATTATTTTTGAAGGGTTCAGGCTTGTGACCTACACAGACCAATTCTGTACATCAACACATTGCTCGACCACAAAGTTTTCACTTTCAGAAATGCACAAGACAAAAGAAATCTGCATATAAAATGCCTGTAGCCATATCGACCATTAAACATGTATCCAATCAAGGCAACCCATAAAATCCAGCCACTCAATAATTATTAGCAGCATGAGGACCAGAAAGTCCAAAGTTACAGAAGTGCCAATAATACAGACTCTACACTATATAGAAAGTACTTTTACAATTAAAACACGAACTTTTCCAATGGAATTCAGAAGAAGGTATCTATAGGCTATGATGAAATGTGACAGGAATGCCTAATACCAGTGTTTTTCCAAAAAGTCTCACCAGAAGTCCAATATGGAAGTAGGTAAATGGAGTGATCTTATCAAAGTTGCTGGGAGGGGGGCCTTGAAACCCCTCTAGCACCTCACACATGTGTGCCGGGGCCTCTTAGGAAGTTTCCCAGAGCACAGTCAGAAAATTGCTGCCATATATATATATATTTTAAGATTTATTTATTTATTTTTCCCTTCCCTTCCTCCTCCCCTGCCCTGCTGTTTTTGCTGTGTCCGTTCACTGTGTGATCTTCTGTATCTATTTCTCTTTTTGTCTTCTCTTCTCATTTTTTTCCCCTCCTTTAGGATTTACTGGGATTCAATCCTGGGGACCTCTGATGTAGAGAGAAGCTCCCTGTCAGCAGCGCCACCGCAGCTCCTGGTCTCTGCTGCGCTTCACCCTGACTCTCCCCTTCATCTCTCTTTTGTGTCATCATCTTGCTGCGTGACTCACTTGTGCGGGCACTGGCTCACCGTACGGGCACTCGCACAGGGCCCTCGACTTGCCACAGGGCACTCAACTCACCATGTGGGCCCTTGCACAGGCACTTGGCTCAATGCATGGGCATGCTTTCTCTTCTTCTTCTTCACCAGGAGGCCCCAGGGGTTGAACCCAGGTCCTCTCATATGGCAGGCGGAAGCCCTATCCTTTGAGCCCCATCCTCTTCCCTCTGCCTCATATTTTTACCCTGACACAGCCTGAAGAAATTACAGGTTGGACCTAGCTTGGTTTGTAAACTGCCAATTTGTAATTAGTTCCAGAAAAAAAACAGTCCTCAAATCAAGAATGAGTTTGGGAGGGAGGAATTGGATTTGCAATGCCTGTGTGTGTTTTTGAAAGGGTGTGTGAAATACGAGGAATCTTGAATGCTGGGTTTTCATTTTGGCTGCTAACTAATCTGATCATCTTGATCCCTTTACTTTAGCTCTCTGGCCCTCAGTTTTCCCATAATTATAACAATAGCATTTCAATAAAGTCTGTTTCTCTACCACCCTTTATGCAGATGCTGTGTGCTACTCTATGTGGAAAAACACATTCCAAAGACAAAGATAAGGGTGCCGAAAAAGTCTTTTCCATGAGTGGTCCATTTTTTGAGCAATAAATAAAAGAAGAAAACAAGATTATTCTGCAAAATACAGCCCGTCATTTTCAATGACCCAGACACATCTTTCATCAAGTTGTCCCTTCTGGTGGTGGAATGGATTATTGAATTTAGAAAGCATTCACAACCTGATGCTCCCATTTCATCGAATGTTTTGAACTGGTCCAGACTCGGATGCTACAAAGTCTGGCCAGGAACTGTATGCACAGAACCTTGATCCCATCCCCGTTCTGGATTCCAAGTGGATCCCCGACACAGCATGAGCTGGGGCATTGCTGGGCAAGAAGAGCAGGCCATTTGGGTGGACCAAGGCCAAGGGGTGATGAATCAAATCTCCAGGTGTACACACGACCATGGGAAAAAGCTTGGAAGCACAGAGCCCCTCAGAGGAGCTAATAAGATGTGGGAAAGGGTTAAGTTTAGCATTCACAAAGGGAAGTCGGAGCCGGCTCTGCTGGGAGGGAGGGTAGGGGTTCCAGCAGCTTTGGCGCACCAAGAATTTGAAAAGTGGTGCGGAAATGAGGGAGGGCCGATAGTGAGTGCTGGGGGCAGGGCTAGGGTGGGGAGAGCCAATGGTGAGTGCTGGGGGTGGGGCTAGAGCAGGAAGAGCCAATGATGAGTGCTGGGGGCGTGTCCAGGAGTGAATGCGGGGTGTGAGTGTAGGGAACTCAAGAGCTGGGAATCCAAAAAGTTAGTTAGATCTCTCAGATAGCCTGTAACCCCTGAAGCACCCAATCAATGGGGAGCAGGGGAGGGAGCGCGTGTTATGTGTAGGGTATAAATGGCGCAGCAGGCCATCTGTCCAGGTGAGCGCTTATTCTTGCAAGGTCATTAATAAAATTCTTTTCTCCTCCACAATCAGGTGAGCTTTTGTTCTCTTATAGCTGCAGCTTTCTTTCTAACACAAAGCCTACTCATTTACCTCATGCCCAAAACAATCTTGTCCACAGTCAAGACAAGACTGGGGCACATCACGGTAAGCTCTTCTATTTGCTTGGCTACTACTCTTTCACTCAGGCCTTTCTTTTCCCCCAGTAGAAGCAATAAGTTTGAAAACTGATATTCTACCATCACAAAAAACATTGACTATATACTCTGAAAGCTGCGGTCAGCCTCATATAAATGCAATCCCTATAAAAGACACACAGCCGATGGGCATGCGGAAACATGCTTCAAGATTATTCCAAATGTGTTTACAGACACCTCAATTCAGTCTCAACAAGATCATCCCTTTTGGGAAAGATCCTGGGAGGTATCCTATGATAACAATTCTGGAGCTATTAATTTCTGGGAATTATCTGAGAGTCAGCTCTCTTTAATTAGCTTGACTAATTGAAATTTTCATGTGTAAGGTTAAGATGTTTTCATCTTGACGTTGGCTTTTATAGGTTGTTGCATTCAAGTGAATAATCAGGGCAGTTCATGTAATTTAAGGTAATGTTCTACTTGAAGAAAAAGAGAAAATGTAGGGAAAGAAAATGTTTTCTTTAAAATGATATTGGAACCAGTCATTCAACTTTTATTGAAAAACTACTATATACCAGGCATTGGGCTAATTTCTGACAAAACGGAAATGAGTGAACCAATCTACTCTTGTGAATCTTTTTTGAAAGGATATATTGATGATAGTAATGTGTTATGGAGAAGGAGAGACTTGAGAAGTTATATCAAGTCACATCTTCTCACAGTTTGAGTGTCACTGAAATGGTCTGCAAAGGAAAGGAGAACTCGTATTCTATCAGAAATTGCTGGCACAACAAAAATGGGTCAAAAAGTGAATGTGGTTGTCTAAAAGTAGTACATTTCTATAACATTAGTTATTTTTACACTGCAAATTCTTTCCTGAACTTAGATTTTTGTGACAAAGAAATGTTATCTAATAAAATAATCAAGTGGAAGTTATATGCCCTAAGAAATAGGACAACATAATAGAAAAGGCAATAGCTCTTAGCTCCAATTCTAGGCATGGGGAAATATGTCTAAACCTCAGCAAGCCTCAGTTTTCTCCTCTGTAAAATCAAGGAAAGAAATGTTTACCTCCCTACTTTGGAATTAAGTGGCATTTACAATTACCACCTTCTTTCTTGTCAGCTAAATGTATGAGGCCAGAGACCATTGCTGTCATTTTCCTGTTTTCTCCCAGGTACCATGTTTATTTACACAACCTAGTAGAGACTCCATTATGTTTGTTGTCAGACAGAATTCATTGTGAGGTGAGAAAATGTAGGACGAATTATTTGAAAATTGTGAAACATTATCATTAAGCTAACACATTCACTTTCTATCCTGCCTTTTTGAGATGTTGTAGTTTGGGCAAATGCTTGACCTCCTTTGGGGAAGAATTAAGTTGCTTACCAGAAAGACCTCTTGGCCCAACCCTTGAGACCAAAACCTGGCTCAGTGCCTAGCCACACCAGCCACCTCCCAGGTAGCCCTGAGAAGATCCATCCTCCCCCAGACATTTCCAAACGAGACTTCACGTGAGATGCAGACGAGAGTTAGTGGTAATACTTCGAAGATGTTCTTCCATAGTTTTTACAAACGTTTCACAACGCAAGGCATTTGTGGTAGGGTAATGTGTGGGATGCCTGTATGATGTTGTGCACGTATGTTTTGTAAATTCACAACTTTCACTCTACACCAATTGTTTATGTGTGTTCTTGTATGAAGGGTATAATTCAATAAATTGTTTTTAAAATGAAAAAAAAAAAGGCTCAATGATAAGCAATTATAGCAAATGTTCCACATCAACCCAAGGGCTTGGTGGGGGGGCGGTGTATGGGAATCCTGTATTTAATGCATGATTGTTCTTTTAAAAAAGAAACGAAACAAATCTTCAAAGTGAAACTTCATCCAAGTCTGAGAGCACACTTCCTCCGGGGGTCAAAACAGGGTTCTCTGAAGGTGGGAGGCTGAGGTACATCCCCCAGCCCTTTTGCGGAGTCTGTCTTTGAAACAAATGATCTTTTACGTAATAGACCACTGTCCACGTGGTGCAGCAGTGCTCCAGAATGTATTCACCAGGTGCAGTGAATGTGCCACGATGATGGAAGAGGTTGTTGATGGGGGAGGAGTGGGGTGAGGAGGGTGGGGGGATCTATGGGGAGCTCATATTTTTTGAATGTAACATTTAAAAGAAAATAAAGAAGAAAATAAATAAATAAAAGAAAGGCCAGGATGGGAAACGCATGCCAATTAACAAAAGACCAATTTCTAAATTAAGAAAAAACTTGGATGACTTCCCCAGAACTAATGTCCCCATAAGCCACCCAGCTTTCATCAGTAGCCAGCCCGGCCCCGCGGCTCCTCGGGAGAAGCCCAGTCCTGTCCCGGCTGCCAAGCCCAGCGCACCCTCATCTGAGCCCACGGCCGCTGGTCTCCTTCGAGTTGGGAATTCACCCCGTCCTCCCCATCTTGGGGGCTGTGCATCCCCCCAGTTACTCACTCGCGGCTCCAAACAAACTCAGGGTTTCAAGGAAAAGCATTTTCTTTGAAGGTCCCCTCGAAACATCTGCCCTCCCAGATCACCCGGGACATCCAGCTCCAGCCTTGCGCCTGTGAGAACCAGGGCTCCATGCTATGGTGAAGGAGTCACCCTCAGCCAGCAGCTTCCACCTCGGGGGTTACCGGTCCCCAGAGTCTCTCAGCACCCGCCGCGTCCTCCAGGTCCACCTGGCGCCCAGCCCCGTGTCAGACAGTGACGCTCTGAGGTCCCCCCGAGCTCTGGCCACAGAGCTTTCGAGGCCGTGTCACGACAGTTCTGCCTCACTGCCCAGATTAAACTGTGTGGGAGAGCAGCTCTGGGACCGTGTAACCCGGTGTCAGGTCTGAAGTACCTCATTTATTTCCCTCCAGGGACATCGGTGTATACACGTGTGCAGATGAACAGATAGTTTTTCTTCCACCTTCAGTGAATGCCCTATTGAAAGGCCTAAAGACAACTAGCTGTTAGGGACATTTACCACCAGCCCATGAGTTCAGAGGTTTTATGATGTGTGCGACAGAACCGGCCACAGAGATCGTGTACGGGGCTCTGACAATTTCCTGGAGAACCGGGATTGCCTGCTCACACCTGGAGCCCTGCTAAGTGTTCCAGCCTGCTCCAGATGTCACACTTTTTTTTTGGTCTTTATTTATTTTTTTAATATTACATTAAAAAAATATGAGGTCCCCATATACCCCCCCCCACCTCACTCCTCCCCCCATAGCAACAATCTCCTCCATCATCATGAGACATTCATTGCATTTGGTGACTACATCTCTGAGCACTGCTGCACCTCATGGTTAATGGTCCACACCAGAGCCCACACTCTCCCACAGTCCACCCAGTGGGCCATGGGAGGACATACAATGTCTGGTAACTGTCCCTGCAGCACCACCCAGGACAACTCCGAGTCCTGAAAGCCTCCACATCTCATCTCTTCCTCCCATTCCCCATCCCCAGCAACCACCATGGCCCCTTTCTCCACACCAATGCAACGTTTTCTTCGATTACTAATCACAATAATTCATGAATAGAATATCAGTAAGTCCACTCTAATCCATACTCTATTCCTCCATCCTGTGGACCTTGGAATGGTTGTATCCACTCCACATCTATATCAAGAGGGGGCTTAGATTCCACATGGATGCTGGATGCAGTTCTGCTTTTAGTGTGTAGGCACTCTTGGCTCCCTGGTGTGGTGGTTGACCTTCTTCAAACTCCATGTTAGCTGAGTGGCGTAAGTCCAATAAACCAGAGTGTAGGAGCTGAAGTCTGTTGAGGCTCAGGGCCTGGCTATCACATGGTCAGACCAGAGATTTAGGTCCCCTGGGTATACATTAAACCCCAGCACCAACTACAGTTCCTGTAAAAGTAACAGGAGAGGCTTGTGAACAAAGATCACATCTGAGTCCAGCTCCATCGCACAGAAACACAAACTCCAAAGAAGGGCCGACCACTGGTTTTCCTTTTCTCCTCCCTTCTTTTTTTGCAGAAAAGGATTTGCTGAGAGTATCACAGTTTCTCAGGGAAGAAAACTATAAAGAAGAAGATAGGGGCACAGGGTGGGGGAAGTCTGAGCTGGGCCCCCAGGGAAGTCTCGTGTAGGGAGAGGTTATCAGCGTGTGTGTGTGTGTGTGTGTGTGTGTGTGGTGGCATTATGGATCCTAGGAAGATGTCGTTCCGGTGGAGAGACACTTAAAGAGACGTCAACCCGCTACAACACAGGCGACCAGGCGGCGTTTAACTCGCATAGAGGAGAGACGCAGCAAGGGCAGCTCCACCAGCGGGCGTGGGTTCCCCATGGCCGGCGGGTCGCCTGCGTTTGCCCCGCGTTCTCCCTGCCAGGGACAGCTCTACCGGTGGGGAGTAAGCTGGACGTGGTAAAACCTGCCCACCAGAGGCAGACAGTCTCCATATGCTCGAGACAGTAGGGGAGGGAAGGTCCCGGCAGCCCCCTTTCCCACGATCCCACGAGGCTGGCACCCCGGTCCTGAGCACGGGGTATATCTGAGGGTCCCAGGGGAAGGCGGCCGGCTGCACTTAAGAAGCGATTACGTCTTCGGAAATACCGGGGAAAGTAAAAAAAACAGCCTGATCACTATGGCTAGCGGGGGAAAAAGTCTTAGGACGTTTCTAAGGATAACATGGTGTTCCTGAAAAGGAGGGTAGGAGCTGCGCGGTCCTCCACTCGCGGCTGGCCCCTGCCCTCAGCGCAGCCCCCCTCCCACCTGCCAGCCCAGGGCAGCCCCTCGCGCTGATAGAAGGACACCAGGAGTCAGCCTGGCTTCCTGAGGCAGGACCGCAGACCACCCCCTGGCCCTGCGCAGCCCCGGCCCGGGCCGCGCCCAGGGTGACTGGCCACGCGGGCACCCCCAGCCCCGACCGAGAGGACCTTGGAAAATCCCAAGCGACCCTCACGACGAGGTCGAAGCCGACATGTGGCTGGTACTATTGGAAAACCGGGCCACTGACGACTCAGTCTCGAGAGATACGGATGGTATTTATTTAGTGACTTTTTTTTAAAGCTGTTTATTTTGAAAGAAGACGAGTTACCAGTAAATCACAATTGAGGACCCCAAAAAAAGTTCTCTATGGCTTCCTCCCGATTCCTATTTTGCTTTGACACATTTGGGTAAATGAAACCCCCAAAGGGTTTCAAAGGGAGGAAGGTGAAGCCCACACCGCCTGGCCCCACAGCGTGGCTCAGGCCAGCCTCGCCCCTGCGGCCCGGTGATGTCTCAGAAACCAGTGTGAACAAGAGAGGAGGAGGACTTCAGGAGAGCCATGAGAAGAGCCCTGGAAGCCCCAGGCTAGGGGCAACGGAGAAGAGCCATAATTTCAGCAGTAACGAGAGGTGAAACCCAAAGATTGCTTAGTTCTTCCTGGGCAGTTGAGTTAAATTAGAACGTCTCTCGTATCATTTGCCAGTGGTCCGACACACACAGACGCACTCGCACACCTGCTCACCTACGCACACTCACACACGCCAATGGGCTGCACATCATTCTTCAGCCCCTGCTTTTGGAAACAAAATCAATATTGTGTTGCGCATTTAGCACCCATTTCATTTAAAATTGCGTTTGAGAGTCCATTTCCCCCACCAGAGTAGCCCAGAGTCAGTAACTTCTTCCTGTTCCTTTCCGAGCTGCAGCTCGCGTCTCATTGTTCTCCTCGTCAGCGTTAAACTTGTGAAGGGGGCTTTGAAATAGATAAGAAAAGCTCCAAGCGGGAACCTACAGCCCAGAGACCCTGGGTGGAAAAGGGACACACACACAAGCACACACACATGCACATGGCTCTCAGCTGGCACATATTTCTCTAGCTTTTTTTTTGTTCTTGCAGTTCACTGTAGCGTGAAGAAGGAAGAAAAAAGAAAAAGGCCTCAGAAGAGATATCGTGTGTGTGTGTCTACATACTTCTGTGTGTTGGGCACACGGGTTATGAAGTCAAAACCGCAGACATAATCAAAGCAACGGCCATAAAGTATATCGTCTGCCTTAGGAAACTCTGTTCCATTTAAGTAATCTTTCCCTCGGCCGGTTGATTCAGTCCTCGCATGCTCTATTGCAGTGTATTTCCTTCTTTATATAAGAAAAAGAAAATGTCAGCAAAGGAGTCAGTATGCTGAGAAAAACAGCATCCACCTGTCATCTGAGATGCCCGTGTATACAGTTGGGGTTCCTTAAAGACTTCGTTTAGAGCCAACACACAGAGCAGCAAAAAACTCAGTGCACATGCGTATGCATGCGAGCAATTTTAACTTGCCTTAGCTTCCTAGACCCAGTTCAGTTCTGAGCCGCCCCATGTCCGGGTGATTGGAACATGTTCTGGGTCAGCTCAGCCCCCACCCCTTTCCCCTGGGGCTGCAGGTAAGATCCAGGGTGAAGACGACGTACCCAGCTGGCAGACAGAGGGCGGGTCCTCGCTGCCTCTTGCCCAGAGATGCCCAGACTCGCCGGCTCCTTGGGCAGCCACGTGCACAGATGGCCGCACCAGCCCCTCTTGGTCTCAGGCTCTGTCTTTCTCCACCCCTGGAGTCCTTCCACTGCCCTGTCCACCCGGTGACACCAAGAACTCTGGGACACCCCAGTCACCTCCCTGCCACTCCCAGGACCATGGGACTTTGGGGCTGTGCCCTATCCTGTGAGACTGCTTCACACCGTGTCTGAGTACATCCAGCACCCAGCCGTGCCCACTCTGGGATTCTGCCCCCTCGCCGGGCTCTACCTAAGAGCCAGAACGGGTATCGTCTGCTCTGCCAGAACCTACCTGAGGCTCAGCAAGCTCCCTGAGTGGCCCCGCCGCTCTCCTCTGATTCGTCACCCGCCTCCAGTTGGGGCATCCTCTCAGGTCTCTGGAAGCTGTCCCAGACACCATGGCTGATCCCGCCAGACCCTGCTGATTGGTTCAGTTGCCCCTTCGTGCCAAACCCCTGGCTTCTGCGTGCACTGGCCTTTAATGGCCTGTACCTCCATTCTCTCCTGAGCCCTGCCCTCGGGCTGTTGTAGCAGACTCACGCCCCTGCAGAGAGCTTGAGGCACCGCAGGAGTTTATGGCTCTGCCCCCTTCCCACCCCATCCCAGGGTGGGCTTTAGCCAAAGACTGATGGACAAGGATGTCTAAAAGCTCAGCTCTCCTCTGGAGTTGGCGCAAACTTGGAGGCATTAGTGGTGTTCAGAGCTCCTTGAGGAAATCACACCCTTGCTTGGCTTCTTCCCCTTCTGCAGTGGATATTGATGCACTCCCCAGATTCCCCTTCGGGAATGGAAGACTTTAACCCCAGCTGCCGGGAGTGCAGCTCAGCTGGGAGCCCTCTGTGCCAATGCCACAATCACCTGGGCCAAGGAGTCGCCTCACCCAGACAGCCCTCACCCAAGCAGGAGTGGAAGGACCGCAGTGCCCCTGCACCCAGGGCCAAGGCTGCCTCAGAGCCCCAACTTCTACCACCCCATCCTGCCAGTGTCCCCTCCACTTCTCAGGCGGTGGTCCAGAGGCTATTTCCCCATCAGCTTGCTGCACTTCCAGGGAAGGAAGCAACCTGTAACCCCTTCCTGTCCTGCTCCACCTCCTTCTACTCCTCCTCCTCTTCCTCCTCGGCCAATTTCCTGTGGGCCGAGAAGTTCTGAGTATCCAGTTTCTTTAATAAATCACTTGCACACAAACCCTCCTCTGGGGAGCTCAACTCAAGCCAGAAGCCCCGTCGTATCTCAGTGTAGTACACTGGATGAGTGGAGTCGATGGGGGCAGGGGTTAGGGCTGCCAGCACTGCAGATGCTTTCCCGGGTTTGCAAGCCAGCTGTGCTATTGACCAGAAGTGCCACCTGAAAAATAGGGGTGATACTAGGTTGCAGTGAAAATGAAAAGAGATAAACCCATGCTCAAAACAGTGCTTAGGGGAAACGGACTTGGCCCAGTGGATAGGGCATCCGTCTACCACATGGGAGGTCCGCGGTTCAAACCCTCGGCCTCCTTGACCCGTGTGGAGCTGGCCCATGCGCAGTGCTGATGCGCGCAAGGAGTGCCCTGCCACGCAGGGTGTCCCCCGCGTAGGAAGTCCCACACACAAGGAATGCGCCCCATAAGGAGAGCCGCCCAGCACGAAAGAAAGTGCAGCCTGCCCAGGAATGGCGCCGCCCACACTTCCCATGCTGCTGACAACAACAGAAGCGGACAAAGAAACAAGACGCAGCAAACAGACACAGAGAACAGACAACCGGGGGAGGGGGAGGGGATTAAATAAATAAATAAATCTTTAAAAAACAAAACAAACAAACAAAAAAAAACAGTGCTTAGCACACAGGAGGTTCTCCGTAAAGGTGAGCCACTTTATAGTACATTCTGGGTCTTTGCTTTTTTTCTCCTCTAGGATTCACCGGAGTTCGATCCTGGTGACCTCTAATGTGGAGATAGGTTCCCTGTCACTTGTGCCATCTCAGTTCCACGTGGCTGTGGTGTCTCGCCTTGACTCTGCCCTTCATCTCTCATTTGTTGCGTCATCATCTTGCTACGTGACTCACCACACGGGCACTTGGCTCACTACACAGGCACGCCTTTACCAGGAGGCCCCAGGAATCGAACCCGGGCCCTCCCATATGGTAGGCAGAAGCCCAATCCCTTGAGCCACATCCACTTCCCTTTGCATTTCTTTTTGAGGGCAAGAGTTCTGACAGTCAAAAGCCAGGAAGTGACTCCCTGCTTCACCTACGCCATGCTCCCTGAGATAACGAATGCCGAACAGTCTGGCTTGGAAGAGGGGAAGAGATAGAGGTAAAAAAAAGGCAGGAGCCAAGGGGGAAATTGGTTACTATCTCAAAATATTATCCTGCTGTACATACTTAGAACCTTTCATCTTGGAATAAGTTGATGCATTTAACATGGGAACATTGACCTAGTTAGCCTGAGATAAGATTTTTTGATCAGAAATCATAGCGTTTGATGACCGTTTTCAGTTCTTTATAGTGCTTTCTTTTGTGCTGTTTAGTTAAACTTCTGGTTTCAAAGTTTCCAATGAAACCAGCCCACTCCTGAACAGGATCACAGGAAAGGGACACCATCAAATTAGTCAAAAGAGTGTAGGAAGAGCTTTCACTTGGCGCAAAGAGAAAGGAAGAAGGGGTGGCTTTCTGTGAATATGTCATTGACAATGAATCCTACCCCAAATAAAGTTGCTGTGCTGCAGGCACCTCTCAGGCTCTGCCATGGAGAAAACAAGGGCTTCTTTGTTCCATGGCAGGGATGCACGTGGCGTGGAGCCCTGGACCTGCAAGAAACCTTTTTTTCCTTTGGCACATAAACAACAGCATTAGAAATCGCTGGCCAATTGAAAGACAGATCTAAGACACTCACTCCTTCGTACCTTCTGAGCTGTGAGAATCATCCAATTCAGAAGCCAACAACTTTGGGGAACACCTTTATTGATGCGCCCACTGGGACAACTGGGGTTTGATTTGGAATCAAATCCTTAGACCCCCTCCCAGGGGGGACGTGAGCTTAGGCACAATGAAACCACAGGCTCTGCTCTCCTGAGGTATTTTTCTCATTCTCCCTGGCACAGATAAAATCTAAACTGTACTTAAGAAACGGTGTTAAATGTGTTAGTTGACTGAATCTGGCATTTATAATGCAATTTAGCAAAGTTTTATATTGACAGCATGACATTTTTAAAGAGCCCTTTCTGATTAACAAGGTTCAGAATCACTCCCTTGATTATGCTCTCAGAGTGCGTATAAAATGCTACAGGCTCTGGAAGCCATGAATTGGGGCTCTGTTAGCATTAAAAGCATTTTGCTTCCTTAGTGACCCTTTTGAGGGAGCATCCGACTGGGGCTACATTTTTCAGGACAGGAAAAATCCGTTTTCTTGCTTTGGGGATGAGTTTCTGCAAGAGCAAAGCTGCGGTGGGCAGGGGAGTAGCTCCAGGCAGAGCTGTACACTGTGTTCTCATGGATCTAGGAGCTGACCTTGCACTCTCCTTGTCTGGGTAAAGCCCCATCTTGGGGCAGGTGGCAGGAGGCAGAAAATTCCCGTTCCAAGAGCAGGTCGAGAAAGCTTGTCATTTCTTTTTGCTCCATGGCCATGGTCATTACTATTATACTCGGTAATTCCCAGATATCCCCTAAATAGCCAACAATCTCATCTGGACCTCACAGAGAAAAGTGGAAGGTGTGTCAGTGATCTTTTCACAAACAGAACAAAGGTGGCAGAGAGTAAGAGAAATGGCCCAAGCTGGTGACATCTGACATTGGAGACAGACCTGTAAGTCCAGCTCCTGCTGATTGACTGAGTGTCCACCTACATTCCAGATACTTGGTAGGTGTGTCACCCTTCTTACCTCTAATTTGTATGGTGACCCTGGAACAGGAGTATCGTCCTCATTTGCCAGGTGAGGAACCTGAAGCTCAGAGAAGTGACCTGCCTAAGCCCATGGGTTCCTAAAGCCACAGTAAGGGATGACGCTGGGATGCAAAGCTGTACCTGTCCACCAGCCTCCTTCTCCATCCCCTGGTCCAGCTCAAGCCCTGTACCATATCCACTGACCAGGTGCTTCTCTCGACAGCAAGTGTCCTTTGGAAAAATCTCTCATCCGTTGTGACATGTTTGCTTACATCGATTGATCAGAACATGAAAAGAATCTGATAACATTTATCTGGAGACTCCAGATGCCAAAGGCCCCTACCTCAGGATGCAATTGAAGTTAAGGAGACAGAAAACTTAGGAGGTGGTTCTTGTGTCAGCCTATATCCTGAGATACATCTTGACAGAGGGGTGGGAAAGTCTACTCTTTAAATCCTGCGTCAGGCAACCTGAGATCTAGAGAAGAGAGACCAGACCCCGGGGGTTGCCCGGATATCTCATTCTCATTCTCTGCACCCAAGGCCATCAAGAGTGGAGAGGGATATTGTATTAGTCAGGGTTCTCCAGGGAAACAGAATCAACTAGAGATACCTGTCAATAGTATGCGATTCTGTAAGAGTCTCTCACACAGCCATGGGGATGCACAAGTCCAGGTTCCGCAGGCAGGCTGCAGCCAGGGGCTCCGTCTTGATGAGTTCTGGGAGACATTGGCTGTCCAAAGATGAGCTGGGAAATGCTCTCTCAATGCTGGAATCAATTCCCCTTTTAAGGCATTCAACTGATTGGATAAAGCATCACTCATTGCTGATGGCAATCTCCCTGATTGATGTAATTGCAATCAGCTAGCTATGATTTATCACTGCAGTAAAGGCACTGGTTGACTGAAGCCCATAAATGCCCTTGTATTACAGTTAGCCCAGTGCTTGCTGGACCAAAAACTAGGCACCATTACCTGGCTGAGTTGTCACATTAGCCTAACCATCACAGATATTGAGACCAGTCAAAAAAAGAAATCAATGTTCCCAGCCCTTGATTCCATCTCAATCTCTCTCAGCCTCCGCATCTTCACTGATGCTTCAGAGAATACTGTTTTGAACCTACACGGAGAGTTGAACGTGTCTGATGACTCGTGGGCAAGTCCAACATGACTCAGTTGGCATAATCTGACTTGCCTAAGGTTTAGTGTCACGCTAAGGAGGTGAGCAGTTGCCCGAGGAAGAGAAGAGCCCCACGTGGTGTGGCTGAGGCCGTGAGAGGCAGAAAGGCGCAACACCTGGGAGGAGCTGTGCGGGCACAGCCCCGCGCCCGCGACCCCCGATGGCAGGACAGGGACATCCGTGAGCCGCCGCTACCACTCCTCACCCCAGCCCCACCCTGCCCTGCTTGGGACACTGTGTGAAGAGGCTCCTCAGCCCTCAGCACGTGGGGGTGACTGGAGAGGACGAGGTGGCCCTGGCAGACAGGGGCCTCCAGACACGAATGCAAGTGAGCGACTGGGGACAAAAGCCCGGGACATCAGGGCTGGGGCGACGTTCCCAGAAGCCCTGGTGGGCCTGGGGTCAGGCTGTCAAAACTTCTGAGGCTTCTTCCGCCTCTAATGCCCCACATCTCTAAGCAGCGATAGCAACCATCTCCCGCATAGACCAAGGGCCCCCATGAGGAGCCAAAAACTTAGCACACATCCCATAAACACCACCCCAGGGTCAGCTCCTCGCAAACAAGGTTTCCGGCTTGTTGTTCCTCAGGAGCCTGCAGGATTGGCTTCGTGCTGCTGGTGAGAGCACAACGGGAGGCTCCCTGGGCCAGGCTTGGGGTCTGAGCCCAGCAGCCCGTGCCCCTCCGGCACCTGGCCCCCCGCCCAAGACCCCGGGCATGCTGCGTCTGTCCACGTCAGAGAGGAGCCCCAGCAGCATTTCTCTTCTGAATATCCCTTTGGAAGCATGTATTGTTTGTCCATTCGATTGCACTGTAGCCTTGCTGGAACACGCCACCTCAGCCTGCGAGCAATTGGTTAGAGTGGGGTGCGTGCGTGTGACTCAGTAAAAACCTGATTTATTTGTAAGTTAATAGAAAACTCTATCAACGGAGGCCTTCACAATCCACGTACTCTTTTCCAGAAACAATAACAAATGAGAGTTAAGGAGTGCAAATCTAACCTGGAAAGGAACGGCCGGGCCCCTTTCCTGTTGCCAAACACCCAAGCCAAGCTCTCACCGTGGCTCAGCCCTAAGGAATTGACCAACTGATTATCCGAATGACAAAACTGCAGGCAGATGGCACCTGTCCCAGGAAGCTTCTCTGGGAGGTGCCCTGGGAAGGGCCATCGTCCCCGGCTCTGGTGCAGAGGAAGCACCTAGCAGGGAGGCTACCGGAGGCAGGAACCCCCCAAGACTGACGCCCCAACCCCTCCCTCCTCTGTGGTTATCAGCGGGGGCGGCAGGCGCTGACCTCGACTCCTCCATCCCCTCCAGGGACTTTTGATGAAATGTGTTTCCCAGTGATTTCAGGAGGGAGGCTTGGCTGACCGCTTTGGTTTGTTTTCAAAACCGAAATGTGATGTTACTGAGGCAGAACTGGAAGAGAGGCTTTCCCTAGGAATTTGTAAAGATGGTTAGCACTCCGTTTCTTAGCCCACATTGGCAGGACGCAGAGCCGCGATGCGAAGGGAAGGACGCCCATCAGGAGTGAAGCCAGGAGCTCGTGCAAAGACGGCGTGGGGAGGTAATAATAGCTAACACCCAGCTCTTTCTCCTTGGTAGGCGCCAGATCTTCTTCTGGGAGCT
This sequence comes from Dasypus novemcinctus, assembly GCF_030445035.2. NCBI lineage: Eukaryota > Metazoa > Chordata > Mammalia > Cingulata > Dasypodidae > Dasypus > Dasypus novemcinctus. The sequence goes on along the minus strand of NC_080694.1, from coordinate 46,812,528 downwards.
GCACACATGCTCACACAACCACGCCTAACAGAAGTCTTGTGAGGCGGGAGCTACCATCACCCCGCTTTTACTGAAAAGGAAGCCAAAGCCTTGCGAAGCTCGTGGGGTGGCAGTCAGGGTCCCCAGAGAAACAGAACCAAAGGGATGTGTGTTTGTGTGTGTGCCTGTGTGTCATTTATTTTAAGGAAATGACTCGTGCAACTGTGGGGACTGGCAAGACGGAAATGTGTAGGTCAGGGGGCCGCAGGCTGGAAACTGGTAGGAAATGATGGTGTTGTCTTTTTATCCCCTTCTACTTTCTTTGGGTTGTATTTTTCTATTAGAGAAGTTGTAGGATTATAGAAAAATCATGCATAAAATGCAGAGTTCCCATATACCACCTGTATTAAACAGCCAAAAGGGTGCTGATGCAAAATACCATAAACCTGTCGGCTTTTATAAAGGGTATTTATTTGGGATAGACGCTTACAGCTACAAGGCCCTAAAGAGTCCAAACTCCAGGTACCATGGGAGGTACTTCCTCACCTAAGTCAGCAGCCCCGTGTTGACACAAGGTGGCGGGCGGTGCCTGCCTGGTCTCCCAGGCCTTGCTGCTCAGCTGCTCTGTTCTCTTCAACTGCAAGAGGAAGGCAAACTTGAGGTGGACTCTTTAGAGTCTTGTAACTTTAAGTAAGCTTTTACCCCAAATAAACATCCTTTCTAAAAACCCACAGATTTCTGGTACCTTGTAACAGGATCCCTTTGACTGACTATTATATCACCATATTATTAACACACCCCGCATTAGTGTGATACATGTGTTATCATTCATGAAAGAATATTTTTAGAATTGCACTATTAACCATAGTCCATCATTCATAAAAGGGTTCACTGTTTGTATTGTACAGTCCTGTTTTATCTTAATTTTTATTCTAGTAATACATTGTGGTGTTATAAAGCTGTATGTACCTTAGAAAAATGTATTCTTAAATTTAACCCATTGCTGTGGGTGTGAATCCAAGGTAAAGAAGACCTTTGGATGAAGTTCCTGCAGTTAAGGTGTGGGCACCTCAATCAGGATGGGTCTTAAGGTTCTGACTCGAGTCCTCTGTAAGAGAATGAAATTCAGAGAGAGAGAGAGACGCAGGAAACAAGAACCCAGAAGGAAACATCAATAGAACCTGGAAGAGAACATTATTAGAACCCAGAAGAGAAGGGAGAGACCAGAAAACGCTGCCAAGTGCCTCGCCAGGTGGCAGAGGAGCCGAAGGTCCTGGCAGCCAGCCTCGGATCACCACCCAGTCCACGTCTTCTGCAGCCTCGGAATGCGGCCTTATTTGGAAACAGGCTCTTCGCAGACAATTAGTTAAGAGGAAGTCCTCTAAGATCAGTGTGGACCCAACTCCAAACACTGGTGTCCCCAGAGAAGAGGGAAGTTGGACCCAAAGACAGACCCAGAGCGAAGACCATGTGACACAGAGACTCAAAGACACGGACACACGGACACACGCCGAGTGATGGAAGAGGCAGAGCCTGGAGCGCGACTGCCACGAGCCGAGGAAGGCAGAGAGCCGCCGGCTACCAGCAGGAGCCCCAAGAGGCAAGGAAGGAGCCTGCCCTTGGGCCTTCAGAGGGAGCGTGGCCCTGCCCACACCGTGATTCAGGACTTCTGGCCTCTGGACTGTGGGAGAACAAATGGCTGTTGTTCTAGGCCACCAAGTCTGTGGTACTTCTTTTTTTTTAAAGATTTATTTTATTTATTTCTTTCTCCTTACCCCTACCCCCTCATTGTTTGCGCTCGCTGTCTGCTCTCTGCTCGTCTTCTTTTAGGAGGCACTGGAAACCAAACCCAGGATGTCCCATGTGGGAGGGAGGAATCCAATCACTCCAGCCACCTCCTCTCCCTGCTTGTTGTGTCTCTCGTGTTTCCTTATTGTGTCATCTTGCTACATCATCTTATTGCGTCATCCTGTTGTGTCAGTTTGCCGCACCAGCTTGTTGTATCAGCTCGCTCTCTTGCTGTCTTGCTCGTCTTCCTTAGAAGTCACTGGGAACTGAACCTGGGACTTCCCATGTGGTAGGCGGGTGCCCAGCTGCTTGAGCCACATCCACCTCCTGGTACTTTTTATTTTAATGGCCACCCTAGGAAAATTAAGACATGTAGGAAACATAGCTGTCTCTTTTGGGAAATGTGTAAGACATAAAGGGGAATGTCACACGTCACTTGACTTGAGCCCCTCTCAGTACTTAGGATGGATCAGCCACCTGAGAGAGCAGGTCCGAATTCCTCACAAATACTCTTGCTTTCAAAAAAGTCTAATTAGCAGGAAATGACGTCAACAACTATTACACGGACAGTGCTGCAACAATGCCTACAAGTTCCCCTCCTTCCCAGCTCTTTAGAGTCCAAGAAGGAGGACCCCTGCCTCCACCCCCACCACTCATGGTCCCTGGAGAGGGGTAGAGTTCCCACGCTCAGAACCCAAGACGGCTAACAGTCATGGCCCGTCGGAGAAGCTTCAAAACATTCAGAATGAGTATCTTCACTTAGCTCATCTTTGTTGTCACTCTCACACCCAGCAAATACTCTTCTACCTCCTTTTTTCTTTGGTAGGGGAGGTTTTCCAAATCACTTTAGAGGCCGCTAGCATCCCACACAATAAAACAAATACTGGAAGCAGAAAAGGGGATCCCACTTCTCACGCGTTTAGCCTTCCAGCCTCTCTTTGCTTCTCACTGAAAGTCCTGGTCACTTGTGGCCCTTTCAGGAGAAACAATTACCTTCCTCCTCAGGACTTGTCTCCTGGGGGATGCAGGGGAGTAAGGCAAGGCAAGTTTCTCCCCCTTCTCTTTGGCATTCCGAGCCCTGGTGAGGAGCATTAGAAAGCACCCTGGCTGGCGGTGAGGCTCTCAGCTCAGCTACCTAGAATCTATGCAGACCAGTTGCTTAACTATCTGCTCTTCAGTTTTCTCATTTATAAAATTGGAAAAATAATGCCTGCCTCATTAGGCATGAGGATTCAATGAGTGATGTGTGCAACTAGCCTGGTACCTAATAGGTCCTCAGTAACTGCTGTTTCCCTTGGAAACCAAGAGCAGAGTGAGATGGCATGTTGGAGTTCAGACTTAGGATGCCAGGATTTGTCTCTCTGTCTCTCTTCCATCGGAGGCATGACAAACAATTTTCTTCATCCCAAGAAGAGACCAAAGGCCAGTTTCTTCCACCATTTTCTACCACCCTCCAACAAGCACCTCCCTTTCGGTATTCACAGTGCTAACCGACACCCCAATTTTTGCCATCAGAGAGAGATACAAGCCCTCTCTGAAGTCCTCTAGAGAGCCTGTTGACCAAGCAGACCCACCAGAGAGGGGTTTGAGCAAGCAAAAGAAATGCATTCTAGGATTCCTCATCAATTACATTCTTTCAAAGAGATGTCTGAAATGGAAGCTTCCAGAGGACAGGAGTCTTTGTTCAGGTCATGAATGTATATAAAGTCTGCTGAGTGCCAGGCAGATGCTGGGTGCTCAATAAATAAGTGTCGAATGCATAAATATCGACTGGCTGAACGAATACTTCCACGGGAGGCAGGTGTTATCAGAACCAGCAGCCTCTGGCCTGAATTCCACCTCTACCACTTGCCAGCATGGGGCTTCCTGGAAGCCACTTATCCTCCTCCACCTGGTTCACTTATCCCTAAAGAAGAGAAAATGCCACCAATGTTGGGGACAGTCATGGATTAGAGACAGCACATACAAAGCATGTAGCCTCTAGAGAAGGAGTAGGAATGGATTGGCACCCCTAGATACCATGCCAGATGGAGTCAGGAGAGGCTGGTCCATTCTCTGGGGAGAGAAATGTCATTCCGCTGCTGGTGACTTTGAAATTGTCAGATGCCCTTCAACCCACCACGGCAAAGAAGGAAGCCTACGTGTCCATAATTTTTGGCCATGGGTAAAATTTCTCATGGAAGCTTACGTTGATCGAGTTCTTCTAATAAAGTCCCCCCACCTTCCCATCTGGTGGCCCCTTTGGCATATGATCCACACCAGCAAGTAAATTTGTGAGGTGCTAGAGGCAGTCTGTGGCCCTGGAAAATCTTGTCCTTGGCATTGCTGGCCTTGTGCTCTCAACTGGTTACTTAAAAATATCACCTTCCCTCTCACCTCCTCCCTCTCTCCCTCCCTCCTTCCCTCCTCTCTCTTCTCTCCCTCTCTGTCTCCTCTATTTCAAGCTTGAGTGCTTTAAAGCCAGAGCTGTCAAAGGGGACTTTCCTCTCGGTGGCAATTGCTGGGCCAACTTATGGACTCTGAATCCACAAAGTAATTTGGTCAAGATAGTGCTTTCCGGTTTTGGGAGGGGGTGAGGGGCAAGAATTTGCCAAAAGGATCTGTCACTTCCAGAAATATTCCACTCTGCAAGATCAAATTATTCCCACCATAACAACATTCACTGCCTGTTTGCACCAGTGTGGCTTTGATAGAACTTGTATCAATATAAATATTACTTTAGCTTTTAAGTGCTAATTATATCAACATAAACTTAATTTATAGTGATAATCACAGTCATAATGTGCTGCTGCCAAACATCACCACTGATGCTTTGAGGCATCGCGTAAACCCAGCCATTAGCAATCGTATAAATATTCCCATTACTCATTATGACACTGGCTAAAGAACTTCTCTAATTGACTTCTTCCCAAAGTCCACAGTAAGCAAGAACAGTCGAAGACTAGACACTGTCAATCTATTTATTACTACAAACTCACGTCTTATAATGGACCGTGCTTGTGACAATAAAGTTGCAAAGGAGGCTCTCCTTACTGCCTGACCCATCAATTCCATTTTGAATTTAATTTTGGACGTACATTGTCAATTGAATCGTAACATCTCACTTGGACAAATGCCAAGTAACACTTAGCTCATACAGCACACCACTCGTGTCTCCCTGTGTGAAGAGTAAAAAAAAAAACAAAAGTTTTGCTGCATCTTCATCTTGTTAATACATACTGCTATTTAATTAGAGAAATCCAAAGTGCTTTGCTCATTTCAATGACTGCACCTTTTTCTGTGGCAGCCCAGTGGATATTTGTGGTTTTTGCCATCTAGCCTCTGCTCCTCCACCTTGAGGCAATAGTACCCTAATTTTTCTTGGGGAACCCTCCACCCAAGCCCTCAGCCAGAGAGTTCTGATAGAGCAGACTCCGCCCCTAAACTACAGGAGCAAAACACGTGGTCTAGGATGGTCCAATCAGCAAGCTCCACCCCGCCCCCTGGCCACAGTGATTGGTTCAGGGGTGGGCACATGGCTGGAGTCTAGCCCGCCAGGGTCAAGTCTGGGAAGCACAATTCCTTTTTACCCTATTGGGGAAGGAAGAGGAGAGGAAGGCGTTGTGGTACAGCTGCTGTCCTCTGCTGACCCCAAGGGCGGTTCCGGCAGCCTACAGAAGAGAGAGCACAGCTAAACTGAGCGGAGGGGAGACATAAATCCTTGTGATACTTAAGTTTCTTCACTACAGTGCATCTAAAACCAGCCTGTTTCCTGGACTTTTTCTTTCGAAAGTAGCTGGTCTTTTTAATTAATTCTTTGTTTGTTTATTTATTTATTCCCAGCCACCACCACCCCCGCCCCGCCTTGCAGTTTTCTTGCTGTCTGCTCTGTGTCCATTTGCTGCATGTTCTTCTGTGTCTGCTTGTATCCCTTTGTTGCGTGATCCTGCTGCACCAGCTTTCCGCAGGCATGGGCCATCAGCTCTCCACGGGCACAGGCCAGCTTACCTTCACAAGGAGAACCTGGTATGCGAACCCAGGACCTCCCATATGGTAGACAGGAGCCCAGTTGATTGGGCCACAGCTGCTTCCCTGTTTCCTGGACTTTTCAATTACATACATTGAGAATCTCTTTTGGCTTAAGTCAGTTGGGCTGCTTTCTGTCACTCATAATGGAAAGACTCCTAATTGATACAGGTAACAAGTGGACATTGGGTGTGATTACATCCCTTTCTTAGATGAGGAAGTTTAAGCAAAAAGTGTGTACAGTCAGTAAAGGAGCAGTATGAATTAAATTCTCCCAAACCAAACTGCCTGCAAATACAAAAGAGCTTCAACAAAACTTAAAAATCAGAAGCCAGAATTCTTGGCACCAAAACGATGTCTATTCCTTTTCAAATATCGCTGATTCTCTGGAAGGTTCAGTGCCAAAGAAAGCAAATCTCTGGATAGACAAACCCAAGCATCGCGAGAGATGCGGGGATTCCCGGAGCTGGGGACAGGAGGGCGGGGGTTTATTTGGAGTCTGTGCAATGATCAATTCCAAATTCAGAGAAGTTGGTAAGGGAATAAAGTTAAATCTGAGAAGCTAGATATATAAGATACCCTCGTTCTTGGGAAATCTAGTTTCATGTGCCAGACCAAGTGAGCGTGAGGAGGATCGAATGCTCGAGGCTTTTTGAAGACACACTTTTGCATCTCTGAATCTGTACTCCCAGCACCCCACCTGCTGCTTTCTGTATTTGGGACATGTTATCTGTCATGGTCCCCCCAATTAGCACTTAGAGTACAGTCACAACAATGGGGACCATGCCCTCACTTGTGATGGGCAGACTGGTTTCTGCAATTAAGCTCAAGTTCAGGTTTTGGCTAATCACAGGCAAGGGATGTGACAGTGAAGAGAATGCTTACTCATTAGCTCATGCTAATGGGTGCTATAACCAAGCAGCCACCAGCCCGCCAGCGTGAGAGCGAGGCATGCAGTGTCACTCTGATCTCACAGTGTTTGCAGGTTTATTTCACAACATTATTGAGGTTTGGCAGTTATCTTAATAGGGAGAGGTTTCAATGGGAAGAAAAGGATCATCTTGTTTTAAGTGCCAGTCTTGGATCTCAATATTTCATGAAATAGTCATTAATTTTCAATACAGGACTGATGGGCGATAACACGAAGCCTGCATGTTGATGAAGAACGTGTTCTCCGGATATCCCTAGGAGTTTACTGAATGGAGGGAAAACAATTCTCTTTTCTGTGTAAGATAAATGGTAATTATCACACCAATCTCGGTAGCCCAAGAAGTTAGGTCACCCCAAGGAAGGGGATGGGCGGGACTGAACTCTGGTTAATAAAGCAGGGAGAATGGAGCTGTTTTGCTTATTACAGAAGCCAGAGACTCCACACATTGTCATCCATTCAACACTCAGGCATTGAGTATCTCCCAAACGCCAGGCACTCTGGTAGGTTCCGCGTGCTCAGTGGTAAGCAAAGCAGAAACCACCCTTGTCCTCTGGGAGCTGAAGCTGAGTTTCACACTCATGAAAGGTACATTCTATACACTGCTGCAAACCTTGAATTAGCAAAGCCCCGTCCATTGCTCCTAGGGACCTGCAGGGTTAGGCGCCCGCGAGCCTCTGGGCATAGCATTTTCATCCACTGCCCAGTACACAGCCTTATTTCATGTGGGTTTCTGTTTAAAGGCAGCTTGTTTAACAGAGATTGTTGACTCCTTAACATTGAACTCATGCCAACAGCCCTTTAACTCATGCCTGAAAGGAGCTTATCTAACAGGTCTCTTCTGTCTAAGGTACGGCCCGGCCTTCTTGAGCTTAGGAACACTAAACGGGGCTGTTTGAAACAGTGAAATCACCGACCAAAAAAAAAAAGCACAAAAATGTGAAAAACCTGACACTAAATCCACCAGGAAAAGAGCACTTGTTTACAGTACGAGAGCTGAAACAAGAAGGTAGAGAATTGCCGTGTTCGCTGGGGACAAGCGCACAGGACGGCTGCACGTGTCTGCCAAGTGCCGCCAGGACTGATTGGGCGCTTACAAATAAATCTGCAAGTGGGCAAAGTCACAAGTATGGAATCCTCACATACCGAGGATGGACTCCATCCTTTTGGCTACAGGGAATTAGGTTTCAGAAGACCCTATCCAATCTTGGAGGCAGGAAAATCGGAATGGACAATTGCTGCCAGCCAACAAATCTTCTTCTACTTCTCACACTCAGGGCACCCAGGTTTAGGCATTGGTGACGTCAAAGAGTATTGGTGCTCTCGTAAACATGGTGTTCAGGCATTTGGGATGGCGGGGATAAGCCTACAGGCTGTGACGGCGATCTTGTTCTGTTTAGGTCAGCTGCTTAAAGCAGGAGGGTGGGTGTGATCCTCTTGTGTCCCAGTTAATCTGTTGTATCATCATGGATGGGGCTGCAGCTCCAGCCCCCACCATCTGTCCTGCAAGCCTGAAGTAGGACAAGACCAAATTCATCCTGACTAGACAGCTGAAAATATATACTGTAAACATAAATGGGTCATTTTTCTAAAAAAAAAAAAAAAAAAAAGATGCCGTTTGAAGAACTGTGCAAGTCTCTGGTGCCTTCAGGGTCAAATGCAATGGGGCTCATTTTAGTTGAACTCTGTATAATTACAAAACCTGCACATGTGCTTCTGAATTGATGCTTCCATTTTAATGGTAATAACAGGAAGGCAAGGTCCCAACTTCTCTCCAGAGCATCATCTCTTCAAAATTAATTTATTAAAAATGCATTCTAGTCATTAGTGCTAAGCGGATTTATGGAAAGCAGATCAACTAGGATAAATCACTAGGAAAACCCCAACCTTTCTGTCTCTGGGTTGTTTTCCATCCTTTGACTAGAATCCTGGTTATGTGTGTCGATATTTGTAGCTGAGCAGTTTAGAGGTTATTCGTTTCTCCTGGCTCATTTCTCATAGTGACTGGACTTTCCAGTGTTGCCTGACAGGTGCTAGTGGACACCCTCCTGTATTAGTTTCAGTTCACACTGAAAATATCCCACTAAAGTGGAGGTCATATTCAGATATTGTTATGGCTGTAGGTTGAATGGCAGGGGGAATCAAACTTTCCTTTTTAATTTTCAACTGGCATTTTTCCCTATTTTCTTTTTCTTTTTTCAGGTTGTCAGCTGATTTAATGATAGCTGGTAATACCAGTTACTATATATATATATATATATTTAAACATTTATATTATTTATTCCCACCCCCTTGCCACTTATATTCACTGTCTGCACTCTGTGTCCATTCACTGCATGTCTTTCTGTGTCTGCTTGTCTTCTTATCTCTTTAGGAGGCACCAGGAACTGATCCCAGGACCTTCTGACATAGGAGAGAGGCACTCAATTGCTTAAGCCACCTCATCTCCCTGGCTTGTTGTGTCTCTCATTGTCTTTTCCTCTGTGTCTCTTTTTTTGTTGTGTCATCTTGTTGAGCCAGCTCTCCATGTGGGCCAGCTCTCTGTAGAGGCCAGTTCACCTCCACCAGGAGGCCCTGAGAACAAAACCTGGGACCCTCCTGTATGGTAGATGGGCGCCCAATCGCTTGAGCCACCTCTACTTCCCACAAAATATATTTTTATACAAATAAGAACACAGGTCAGGTCTTATGTAGGGTTTGTCAATTAACGTTTGCACCAATGGGGGAGTGCTTCGTGCTAGTGGGAAAGCAGATAAAAACCCAAAGATCTTTTTGTTTTAAAGTAGTAATCATAAAGGGAGACGGCTGTGGCTCAATCAGTTGGGCTCCCATCTACCATATGGGAGGCCCTGGGTTCGTGTCCTGGGGCCTCCTTGAGAAGGCAGGCTCTCCCGCCAGCACCATGGAGCATGGCCCGACTCACAAGCACCGCGGAAAGCCGACTCAGCAAGGTGATGCAACAATAAAAAAAAAGAGAAGGAGACAAGCAAGAACACAGAGGAACATGCAGCGAATGGGCACAGAGAGAAGACAGCAAGCAAGCCTCAAGGGGGGAAAGGAAATAAAATTAAAATAATAAATACAGACACAGAAGAAGCATAGTGAATGGACGCAGAGAGCAGACAGCATGCAAAAAGTCACTAGGGGGGATTAAAAAAATACAGTAATCGTAAAAAGAGTCAGTTTAGCTGCCAGCCCTTCATCCCAGAATTGTGCTTTTCTTGGAAGTGTAAAATTCCTTGATTTAAGTATTAAGAGAAACAGAAGCCAACTTATAATCTTAGAAAGTTCTTTCTGTCTATTCATTGCTGAATTTTAGACCTAAAGAAATAATCAGAGTGACCACCCAACCTAATATTATTTGACACTAGAACGTATGGAGGACTCAGGAAGTGAAGTGAGTTGAGTGACACAAGGGACACTTAAACCCCCATCTTTCCATGACATCGTGGCCTTGCAGCTGACCACTCATCATGGCCTTGCAGCTGACCACTCATCATTCTTTTGTGAATCTACACTCTTACTTGATCGTACTGCTTATTAATGGGAAGGAAAGAAAGTGAAACTTTAGAGTTGGGAAGGACTCATTTACTGATGGACATTGAGGAAACATTAATGTCGCCAGTCCTCATTATGTGCCACATTAAATATTGTGGAAACTAACACGAATTGGACATTTCCCTCCTTACCTGGTATGTGTGAGAGTGTGTTGGTGTAGGGATGGAGGAGGGAGGCGTCTAGTAAGCTCTCTGAAGGGTTCTGGGGGATCTGATACTGGAAGGGTGCAGATGGGGTATGGGGGGACGCGTTGACCCAGGGGTTGGCAGGCCCTCTATCCACTTGTGGGCTGCAGGCTGGGCTTCAGAATCATCCACAAGGTTTCCTTTCTAAAAAGCCCAGTTTCCACAGCACATCCCAGATTCGCTGAGTTAGAATTTCCAGAGCGGGGAACCCAAGTCTGCATTTTTAAAATGCTTTCTGCATTGTTCTGCTGGTCAGCCAAGTTTGCCGATCGCTGGTCTCTTCTACCCAGGGACGGGGGTGGGATGGTCAGGGCCATTTGTAAGAGAAAGCGTGTGTTGGTTTCCTAGGGCTGTCGTATCAAGTCCACTAACTTGGGCGGCTTTCAACAGCAGAAATGCATCGTCTCACCATTCCAGAGGGGGCCGCGCTCCCTCTGAAGCTTCCAGGGAAGGAGCCTTCCCCACCTTTGCCAGCTTCTGGGCCCAGCACTTTCATCTCTGCTCCATCTTGGCCTCCTGCTCCTTGGGCCTCTTCTCTTCTTATGAGAAGATCTGCCATATTGGATTAGGGGTCCACCCTGCTCCGGTCAGAGCTCATCTTAACTAGCTCCATCTGCAATGGTCCCATTTCCAGAGAAGGTCGCCCTCCGAGGTACTGGAGGTTAGGACTTCCACGGAGGTCCCTTGCACTAAACCTTGAAACTGAGGAAGGCCTTCCCAGGCAGCCAGAGAGGACCTTGAACTTGTTGGTCCAGTTGCGTCTCCATGGGGCCATCTCTGATCGGAAGCCAATGGGTACCTCTACCTCGGCCCTCAAGCTGCACTTTCCTTCCCATCAGAAATGCCCCTGGGGGCAGTGCTCTTAAAACCAAGGTACAGCCGGGAGCTACATCTTCTTAAAATACTGGTGATCTCACTGCAATTAGAACTAGGTCTCCCTGGAATCCCCAGCAGTTCCAAAATAGTCATCTGCATTCCGTTGCTAATCCAGGGTGAAAGGAGCAAAGAACGACAAAGTGAGTTTTTCCCGAAGTTAAATTTATTCCATTCTTAAAACTCTGTGTAAGAGTGTTTCTACTATTTATAGAGTATCCTAAATAATAGTTAATGACATTTTAAAAATATCCTTATTTGGAAAAACAAAAAGTCATCAACCGTATGTCAGTCCTGAAACTTACGAAATGGTTTTCCTGGTCCCTGAACCCCAGAAGTCTGAGAACAGTCAGTCTAGACCTTCCAGAGAGAATTCATTTTCTCCTTCATCTCTTCCCACTCTTTCTCTTTAGATACATTAAAATCGCATTCCAGGCCCTGGGCCTTCATAAATTGCATCTCTTTTCCTGTACAATAATAGCAAATGATTGTTTCTGTTCAATGTATTTTATTCATCACTACTGTACTTCCTGAAATCAATCTGAATACAGGCATATTTGAAATGACTGATTTAAAATTTCATGAGGAGCATGACCCTTTATTTGAATCCCCAAACTTGCGAAACAAAATTTCAGAGAAATTTTTTAAATCCTTAAGTCCTCACCAATGGGGGTAAACTAATTGTTGTTTCGTCTCCCCAAACCAGTTTCCTCTGGTCAGCTCCTTCTTTTTTTCAGTCCTAATATTTGATGTCATCCACCTCTCCAGAATCTTACATCAGCAAGTTAAAAGCACTTGTCTCGCCTTGCAGTTACAGGGCTCAATTTATGTGAATATGAATAAGATTTATGGTGTGTAATAAACATTACTAAAACGTGACAAAAGAGTGAAGATTTAAAGACACTTGCTAATTTAAGGCGACATTTTAAGCATTCACAGTCTTCAGAGTAATACATATTTCAGGCCTTTATGCAGGTTTCTAGGCAGAATGCCTATTAGGAAATGAAAATCATCTGTGTACTTTCTCTCTCTTTGCACACCCCCCCTCCACCACCAATTTTTTGTTACCCAGTAGCTACCAGATTCATCAGTATTTAATGGTGCCTTCCTGCTCAGCATCTAGATGTTAAACAAAATTGATCTTAATAGATGAGGTGTGACACCGAGGTCTAAAAAGAAACAGGAAAGAAAACTCATGAAAAAAAAGACTGGCCACCACTTTAGTTCTGGAAGCCCTGTTAGAACCCGAAAGCTTTAAGAGACTGAAAGGGACCTAGTGCCAGGTTTTTGGAAAATGCTGCCAGGGCTATTTTTCCTCTTACAGGGGAAATTATACAAGTAAGTCCACCAAGACAACATGCCATGGACTTGGAGAGCTCCTGCCTGGCCAGTTTTCTCACCTCTGGTTCTCTGGGCAGTCTTCCTTCACCAGCTGAACAAGGACTTATGCCAGCGCCGCTTCGTTTCTGGGCCAGCCCCTCAGTCTGCATTTGAGTTCACCTGGATGCAGGCCCTTGCCTTTGACCCCGCCCTCTCCATTCAGGGCCTCTTTCATTTCCAACACAAAGAGGCCTCGTGTTGTTACATGGTCTCTAATTTTTCTAATAGTAGACAGTGGCGTTTCTTGCTGATTTTCGGTGCGCGTGCTTTATTTTGCCTCCCTAATTTGCTCCCAGTTGATTCTGATTGCATTTACTTGGGCAGAAGGGAGGGCACGTGGTTGCCCGGAAAACTATGGGTTTGAAGGTGTCCTAATCATCTCATGGGGTGCTGTGTGTAATGCAAACCCTATGTCCTCTCTGTTCTGAGTGGACACCAGTTGCCGTGGCTGAGTGACATGTACTTTGGCATGCGGGCCTGTTTTGCCCTGTGTGATTTACTCTCTCCCTTTAATTACCCCAGAAAAGGCGAGCCACAAATATCTGAGGCTTGCTTTTCAGGGTAAAAGGTATTCCCCGGAACAGGTCGCCAACAGCGCCATGTCCTTTTGGAGCCCAACCTGATTCAGGGAATGGAAACTCCAGTAGGGATTCTGGTGTGTGCCTATCTCTGCATTGCTAGTAATTTCAAAATTATATACCTAGTGGAGAAGTCGTGATGGTGAATTATGGGCAGTCACAGATGAGAATAAACTCACTCTGAGGGACCCCATAATGTTCAACAACCCATATTGCTGAGGCCTGCTTTGCCCTCCTCTCTGAGAACAGCACCTGGGAGCCACGCATGGAGAGGCTTAAGTGTGGCATCCTTTCTTGCATGCATAGCATTTGTTCTAGGGACCTCCCAGGTCTTGCCACACTGTTTGAAAATTAAGTCTTGGTGCCACCTCTGGTTCCTATAATCGACATGGGCACCATACAAACCCAGAGGCTCAAGAAATGAGTCACAGCTGCCGCGTCTTTGCATACCCCTATCCTTGAATGTTCTACATTAAGCGAACACATTTTCCTTCACATTTATAGATGTTACACCTTATCTACTGTCTTAGTTGTCCAGGGCTGCTGCCACAAAGTACCACAGACTAGGTGGCATAAGCAACAGACATTTAGTCGCATGGTTCTGGAAGCTAGACATCCAAATTCAAGGGGCCGGCAGTGTTCTGCAGCATTCTGGCTTGCTGACAATATCTCCAGCTCTGCCTCTGTTGCACGGCCGTCTCTTTCCTCGCCTGTCTCCTACTGATCGTGCCCACATTCTCTTGGCTTCTAAGGACTCCAGGCCTATGGGATTAAGACCCACCCTGACTCAGTTTAGCCTCACTTTCATAACCCCTTCAAAGATCCTAGCTACAAATGAGTTCACCTCTCCGGGCTGAGGGTTAGGACTTGAACATGTCTTCTGAGGGGCGTGATTCAACCTGGAACACCTACTAATCTATACCATCAGGCAGATACATGCTTCGAATTATTCCGCCGCCAGTGGAGAAGGAGTTTCCCAGGCCTGCCTTCTTCCCACGGTGGGCAGAGGTCTCGGCCTTCCAAGTTCATCGTGGACTCACTCTCCCATTGGAGCTCACCGTGCCACTGGGACAGTCTCTTCCTCGAGAATGGTCATTTTCTTATATAACAGGCAGTTCCGTGCCATCATCTAGTACGTACTGGCTAAAAAAGAGCAACTCTTTCAAAACGGCTCTTTGCTTCCCTTGAAGTGAATGTCAGCGGTTAAGGGTACCTTGGGGTAGCTCTCTCCTTGCTAAGTACCCAGACAGGTCAGTCTTCCGTCTCTGGCACCCGCATGAGTATTTGGAGGCAGCACGGCCGGGGGGTGGATGCTCTGGTTTTAGCATCAGGAGGCAAGCTGTGTGACCTAAAGCCAAAGACTTAGCATCTCTGGCTCTATAAAATGAGGTTATTAGGACAAAGTGCCTCAAAAGTCATTTTGGATATTAAAAATCTGTGATTCAACACTGACAATGGTCTGGGGGCAGCTCAGGACACATACAGTGAACAGTATTCACGATCTGATGTTTGGGAAATTTGGCTCTGTTTCTCAGATTGTGTTCATCTTTACTTAATGACTTTTAGTTAGACATATCCTACTGTTTTTCTCATTCATTCATTATGTTGACTGGCTCATTTTGCTTTTCGCTCGCAGCAAATGAAGCTATTCAGGCTTGTCCTTAAGAGGAGGTGTGAAAAATGAGAGCCTCAAAGCAAACATAATAAGCGCTATTGAGGAGGAATTGTGAAAATCAGCACTCAGATTAGTAGATGTCATTTAACTAAGTGAGCTGAGCTGGGCCATTGTGAAAATTCTCTACAAACCAAGGCTATTAGGGCCGGGAAGATCCAGACTGTGGGCTCAGCCCAGCACATGCTGTCTCAGCTCCTCAACGAATACCAGTACCCCACGCCCCGACCCGGCATCTAGCTGCTGCCTTTCTCAGTGAACCTCCTTGAAACACTTGAGAAAGGATGTGCTGTTAGGCAAATAAATAAGCAGAGCTAACACCACAGAATACCCAAGTGGAAAGACAAGGTACATGAAATGTTGTTAGAAATCAATATTGTTAAAATATTGATAATAATCAAAACTGAGCAATGGACAATGGGTACGTAGAGGTTGCTATTCTCTTCTCTTTACTTATGTGTATATTTTTAATTTACCAAAGTAAAAAGTTTTAAGCATTTAATCCTGTATCAGGTCCCACACTAGGAATAAGTAAGAGGCTATAGACTTATTCCTGAAGTTCCTTTCCACATGCAGAATATATTTAAGGATCTGCCTTCTGACTTTTTAAAAATCGTTTCCTAGGAAGCGGACTTGGCCCAGTGGTTAAGGCGTCCATCTACCACATGGGAGGTCTGCGGTTCAAACCCCGGGCCTCCTTGACCCATGTGGAGCTGGCCCACGCGTAGTGCTGATGCGCGCAAGGAGTGCCCTGCCTCGCAGGGGTGTCCCCCGCATAGGGGAGCCCCACACACAAGGAGTGCGCCACGTAAGGCGAGCCACCAGCGTGAAAGAAAGTGCAGCCTGCCCAGGAATGGTGCCGCACACACGGAGAGCTGACACAACAAGATGACACAACAAAAAGAAACACAGATTCCTGTGCCGCTGACAACAACAGAAGTGGACAAAGAAGAACACGCAGCAAAAATAGACACAGAGAACAGACAACTGGGGCAGGTGGGTGGGAGGAAGGGGAGAGATAAAAAAATTTTTTTTTTTAATTATAAATCATTTCCTATAGACTTTTAAAGCATTTTGTTCATCTAAGTGTGTATATTTCTGCTCTAATTGAAATTCCTAAATAGTCACTTTCTGAACTGTCAAAATTCTAAAGCTGTTGATGGGTACAACACTGGGGTTTCCATGGAAACTGCTTCCATTGCCTAGGAGACACTGGTCTGGTGATATCACCACTGAACTGGCTCAACTCTTAAACCTTGGTGGTGCCTGAAAATGTGCAAACCTGCCCTGAAAGTTTATTGGACTTTTATTTATAATGGCTGGGACCAAGTTTGGCTCATCAGGACTCAGAAAGAAGCAGCTCTGTTTTGAGGTTCTTCATTGTGTAGAGAATGGGAGAGTCTCTCTAATACTACCAGATCCTATTTGGTTGGTGAACTTTTATATGAGTAGCTTCAAAATAACCTTATCATCAGTCATCATGTGGTGGTGATGGAATGTGAGTTAGTTGACAGAGTCTTAGTTCACTTATGAGATAAGATGTTTCCAATTATAAGTCAAAATTGGAATACATAATCTCATAGCTCTATTATTTTTTTTTAAGATTTTTTTTTCTCTCCCCTTCCCTCCCCCCCCCCCCCCCCCGCCCCCAGTTGTCTGTTCTCTGTGTCCATTCGCTGTGTGTTCTTCTGTGACTGCTTCTATCCTTAGCAGCAGCACCGGGAATCTGTGTTTCTTTTTGTTGCATCATCTTGTTGTGTCAGCTCTCCGTGTGTGCGGTGCCATTCTTGGGCTGGTTACACTTCCTTTCGCGCTGGGCAGCTCTCCTTACGGGGTGCACTCCTTGCGCATGGGGCTCCCCTACATGGGGGACACCCCTGCGTGGCAAGGCACTCCTTGTGCGCATCAGCACTGAGCATGGGCCAGCTCCACACAGGTCAAGGAGGCCCGGGGTTTGAACCTTGGACCTCCCATGTGGTAAGCGGACGCCCTATCCAATGGGCCAAGTTCACTTCCCTCTATTATTTTTTTCTTTCTTCTTTTTCCCTCTTTTTTCTTTTTCCTTCATTCTCTCCTCCTCTTTCTCTTTCTTTTCCTCTTGTGTGAAGAGACAAGAGGATGCTGGAAGCTGGCATCATCATGGCTTGCTCACATTCAATGTCTGCACCAACATGATGTGTCATTCCTAAATTGCCTCCTGTTAAACAGTTTATGGGAAAGTTATATTAAAAATAAATCACTTCTCAATAAGCAGTTGTACTGGTGCATGGTCAAAAAATTCCGCAGGGAGAGGAAAGTCATTTAGTTCGCCTATTTTTCCTATCCACGGGACTCAAGTTTCTTCTAATTACATCGAGAGGATCATTTAAACTGGGTGGTCCATCTTAAGGCAGTCACATTTAAATCTACTTTGCATTAAATGAGCTTGCTTTTAGATGAGTTTGCTGGCTCAAGAATACATCACAAAATGCAAATTTGATGATAAAGAAAGCTTTGGCTACATCATGGAAATGGGGAGCATTTCAAAAAGTGATGTTAGCACTGACTGCTAAGTGAATGGCATCCCTTGAACACTTCTCATATTTTAAAAATTTAAATGTATGCTACTGAATCAAATATGTCCATTCGATAGCTGGTAATTCATAAGCAACACAAAATAAGAAGACGAGGTGCAAGCTTTCCCTCATAAGTTTACACTGGTAAAAATACAAGGGGGGAATAAAGCAGATAGAAGTCAAGAAAATGAGCAAATGCCTATGAACATTTTATGTAGAAGTCATTGTGAAGTAACCAGCAGGCGGAATGTGACCTGGTACAGGTCAATGACCCCACATCTCAGGTGTTGCTTCTTTAGACTTGGCTCTTTGTTGAAGATGGAGGTAATGAAAAGAGTAGAATATTAGGGATGACCAAAAAGGAATTTAATGAGCTTTGAAAGCAAACATTTCATAATTTATAGAGACAAAATAGGATTATTCCCTTTAAAATATTAGCCTTGTTGATAGCTGCAATGACTTTGATTCCAGCTACCCAACGTTCAGCCAGATCCCACAGGTTAAGAGCCCACAGTCCCCACGGGTTGAGGGCACGGTCCCCACAAGACTACCCTCGTTTCAGACACCCATCGCAAGTTGGAGGTCCCCTGGCCACTTGCACTTCTGGCCATGACTTCAGGGATCCTCACCATCCCCTCACTGGAATGCCTCACAGAACTCAGGAAAGCTCTCTACTTGGATTAGTTCTGTCATAGCAAAAAGGACACAGATAAGAGACACACAGGGCAAGGTCTTCATGGAGTGGCCCATCCCCACCCTAAGGCTGCCAGATGGCTGTCGTTCCCCCACCCCCACCCCGAGTCATCTCCTTAGGATAAACTTTCAGGTGTGGTGCTGGACTCACCATGAATAACAGACGCTCTTATCATGGGAAGTTCCAAGGACTTAGAGTGTATCTCCCAGGAACCAGTGACAAAGACCAGTCAAGTTCCTCATGATAGAATAATAACCAATCCAGTTATTACAATGATACTGTAGTTGTGCAAAAAAATGTTTTAATGCAAACTTCTTTTTCGAAATCAAAGACTGCAGTCCAACTATGGCACATAGTTCTGATTATCCACCAAAACCCACTCCAGTGTGGGAGCGGTCATCATAAATGGTCAGCTGGGCATGTGGCGCCCCAGCTGATGGCCATTGGCATGGCTGCATGAGTAAGTTCTCAGTGAACCATGACAGGTGAAAGTGCCATGGGTCATTTCCAGACCCAGGCTTAAAATATGGCACTCAACCTTTTCCCATCCCAGGAGAACCAGGTCCTTGAATGACTGCCTGGAGGAGACTGGCACAGCCAACTGGCTGTCTCCTCTTGACTTCATTCAGAGAAATTACAAATTTCTTCCTCTTTTTTAAACCACTGCATTGTTGGGTCTTATCATGATAGAGTCCCAAAAAAATGCAGGCAAGGAAATGGTGACTATAATGAGTTACAAATCTTCTTGGATAAGTACATCTTTGTGCAGATGTTAAGAAGTTTCATTCATTTATAGTTAGTTCTTGCATTAGGTTCCCAAAGTGAGTGAACCAGGAGGCATACAGAAAATGCATAGAAGGTAGAGACAGGAAGCCAGATTAAAAAAACAACAGCAGAGGAAGCACTATCAAAAAAAATCAGTCCTGATACTGTAACTTTTTAATACAGGACAGGTTCCCCTACACTCTTCTTACAGGGAACCCGATTTTACCACTCTTCTCCATATAACAGAATTCTGCATAACAGAGATGCTTCTTCTGAGAAGGAAGGACATTTTGCAAGGTTTCATTGCTAAAATATTAAACTATCCAAAGGAAGTCAATGGGTCCATATTTCAGTTAGCTGCTGCTGCGTAACAAACTGCCCAGCAATAGTTTATGATTTGTCACAATGCTGAGCTGACATGGATCAGCTGGGAGAGTCTTCTGCTCCACGTGGGGTGGCTGCTGTCACTCAGGTAGCTGCATTCAGCAGGGAGCTTGGCAGGGGCTGGAACATCCAAGATGGCCTCGGGGCGTCCTGGGTCTCTCCATACAGAGCCTCTCTTCATACAGAGGTCAAACCTGAGCTTCCTAAAAGCATGGCAGCTGTCTTCCCAAAGCAAGTGCTCCAAGAGAGAAAAGCAGCAGTTTCCACTTCTTTTAAGGCCTGGCTCAGACATTTTGGAAGGTCGTTGTTGCATTCCATCAGTCAGAGCAAGGCACACAGTTATGCTAGATAACAGAGTCCACATCTTGAGGTAGGGGGCAGCTTGCTGCTATAGGGAGGAAGGTGTTACCGTGGCCCTAGCTGGAGCCCAAGTACTTTGGACCAGGTAATAAGGTCACTTTGTGGTTGAAATGGAGGTCACGGGATGCCATCAGAGGGCTCCAGTGTGAGTGCGCACACTGGTCACATCCACGCAGCCTCTCACATG
This sequence comes from Dasypus novemcinctus, assembly GCF_030445035.2. Classification (NCBI taxonomy): domain Eukaryota; kingdom Metazoa; phylum Chordata; class Mammalia; order Cingulata; family Dasypodidae; genus Dasypus; species Dasypus novemcinctus. Next base: position 46,792,637 of record NC_080694.1, on the reverse strand, counting down.
GATTGAATCTTCTCAACGATGACAAGAAGAATAAGACCTATAGGAAAAGCACTGTATAAACTGAGGAGCACGAGCGTAATGTTAGCTACTATTATGGCCCAGACTCAATGCATAATCAAAAATCTTATTTATAACCTCACAAGAGCCCTGTGGCCAGATTTTATCCGTTTTCAAGTCAAGCGAGAGAAATAACGAATGTAGATTCCCAAGGCTAAAGATATAAATTTGGCACTGTGTGTCTTCTGTGTGCATGTCTGGGATATTTTCAACCAAGTTTTTCCATTCAGTTCCAGGCAGAAATTCGATAATTTTGTCTCATGAATCATCTCTTGATGGCACAGTTTGCAAGGTACAGAAAAATTATGTGAGGCCATAATGTTTGCTGGCCTACGCTCAAAGAAAATATGCAAAACCTAACTCCATGTGGTCTTTGAGTCACTCCTCAGATCCCAAATGCTCCCAGCCCTTGAACCTGACTTGGGTTAGTGAGAACTCCACGGGGACCCCATGGAGACTGTTGCTCTCCAGACGCAGCAGAAAGAGATGATGATGGAGCGACTGAGTAAATGAGGGGCATCTGCTCCCAGCGTTGGCTGCAGCACTCATGAAAGAGTCTCTGAGACAAGAGTAAAATGGGCCTGTATAATTTTTTTAAACAATTCAAGGCTCTGCTGAACAGGATGCTGTTGTCCCAGGTCAAGGACAGGACAGATTTTTTACAGAAAAGCAAGACAAGAAAGCAACATGATACTGCAGATGGACTGTGAACCCACGATCACAGGGATTAGAGAAGATACAGAAAACATCCAACAACATAAATCCCCAGCCCAGGGGAAGCATGCAGTGTAGACTCTGGCTTCAAATTCTCTGTGTAGGTACACACACATGCACAAACCCCTTTGAAGAGACAATATATAACGAGAATATCATGCTTTATACCATTATCATGTAGGATTTCCCAAGGAAAACCCAAGTACACTTTCTCAAAGTTCCATGTACTGGCTTCTCTTGGACAGAAGACCTCACACACTGGCCTTGACCTGTCAAAAACTCACCCCGTTAGAATGGGCCGAGAAAACCATTCCTCTCTTGTTAAAGGCCTTCAAAAGAAAACTTCCAGATCATTCCTCTCCATCCGAAAAACTTACAAAAATGACTTGGAAAAAAAAAAAAGTTAAATTATTTTGGCCCCTAAGTTTCAGATGGAGTTGTATATTTCCCTAAAGGGTCAAAAATAGAACATTTATTAAACGGCAAGTTATTCAAAAATCGGCACAGGCCCCAGTTGTCTTTCAAAAGCTCCGATTTACTGCATGTTTCTCCCTGGAGAAAGGCCTTTTTTTAAATGTTCATTTCCATTTTAAGCGATTCAGGGCTTTGATCTGTTGGGAGCATTCCTTTCCCTTCCCCGTTGTATTTCCAATAAGTCTAACAGAAGGCCTGGCAGCGCCCGTCGGGTATACAGATGTCCAAGCCCACGCCGCCTCTTCACCAGGAAGTGGCTGAGGTGGGGTCTCCGTGTCATCTGGTGGAAGGACTGACCAGTTCTGACCTCCCCGTTAACAAGGATGAGTGCAGATGCAGGAGATGCTTCCCCACCAAGGGAGGTCACGGAAAATTCCAGGCCCTGAGAGTAAAGCTCTATTCTTCCTCAAGTCGCCACCAGGTTACACAGTCACTGTCATATTAGAAGGCAATGGATTTTGCTTTTGAACGATGGGTGCCTTTTTTCTTTCCTTTTATTTATTTTTTTCACTTTGTGTGCGTAATGCCAATATGTGCGTGGAGCAGCCCGCCATGATCTTTTCTATTCCAGGCAGGTTGGAAGACAGAGGGTGACACGGGTCACTTTTACTCTCACAACAAAGCCCTGCTTTGTTTTCAAATCGCACAACTCTTCTCTCCCTGCAGGACCACCTCTGGCTCACACTTTCCCTTAGTGTGAATCAGAAAGATTCCCCTCGTCTGGGTCCCTGCCGGGGTGCCCAGGGCGGCGGGCTGAGCGAGCTGGCTGTTAGCTCCCACTCATCTGCACAACTGAAGGCACATCTGTGCCTGCCCTCCCACTTGCTCCATCTGCCCCAAACACACACATGCTTTGAAATCACAGGGTGGCACCAGATGATCTTTCCAGTGCTAAGCATTTTGTCACGCTCCTTTCCTTCTCTCTTTCTCTTTCTCCCTCTTTCTCTCCTTTTCTTCCTCCTTGCACTCTCCTGCTGGTCCCCCTCTATCCCCTCTTTCTTTCTTCTGTAGCAAGAGAAAGAGCGTAGAAACTTTAAATCCAGCCAACCTTTAGAATGGCCTCCAATTGTTCAAGTCCAAGCTACCTCCCAGTTGTCGCTGGGAATTTTATCAGTGGGCTATTCTAGTCGAGTCTTTTCCACACGCTAAGTCATGTTAGTGGAAATAGGTTTACTGGGACAGCTAGACAGGATGAGCGATTGGTGGAGATGGGCCCACCTGCCGCCGGCTTCCGCTGCCACCCTTCACAGGTAAATGACGCATACCGGCTTTTAAAAAACTCCCCCCTTTTCTTGTAGCACATTTTTGTTTGTCAGATTACATGCTCAATCATTTGTGACAAGCTGCTGCACCGTCAGAGGCATCCTGCAATCCATCCTAAAACCTGGGATCTCAGGGCAGGAAAGAAACTGACCCAAACTGTTCTCTAAGGTCTCTCGCCCACTGTAGCAGGAAAAAGAGATAACAAGGATTTGTTTTGTTTTGGTTTGTTTTTTTCTAAGTGACTTTCTGTGGCAGGAAGGGAAAGAAATTGTGTTCCCCAGGAGAAAGTGGTTAATTTTATTTTATTTTATTTTATTTTTGTAGCTGCAGGCAGTCCGTGGATAAGTGGGTATTACGTTCCTGGTACATCTCTAATTAATAAGATCAATTGCCACTGTATTTTCTTTTACAAACTCATTTAGATATGTCAGGGCTGCAATTATTTTGAGAATGATCTGCCTTTACGCTTATTCATCTTTCCTCTTCCTCAAGGAGAAAATAAAACTGTCAGCTTAAATGCCCTTTGAAGTCTGTTTTAGATCCTTGATTGAAAATTAAAAACAAAGCTCTCTAGCCTACTGCCATTTCCAGAGTCAAAGTTCCAATCTTCACATTCTTTGGGGGCGTGTGCATGTGCTTGCCCATGTGTGTGCATACGTGTGTGCTAATCTCTATCTTTAAAAGGGTAGTTCATGCTGGCTTTCCAATAAAATGTGGCATCCCTCTGCCTGCATCTCCTTAGAGCTCCCAGAACATCTCTGAAGTCTTATTTTAAACTCATCCGCTGGACAGGCCTTTCTCTGATCTGCTGCTTTTCTCTCCTCATGGAAAGTTTCTAAGAAGGATCTCTCTCCAAATGGAAATTATCATTCTCAGCAACCTAGAAAATGGGTTAGGAAGCTTTGCTCTACACCTCCCTGCGTCCTGCCGTCACGACGGTAAAAGGGATTTATAGAAATCCACCCGCACTCCTGAGCGCCAGCCTTCCTCTCACGGGGTGGGAAATGCCCACCTTCCCTTCTCCCAGTGTGCTTCCCAGCTTTTCCCACTGCAGAAAGGCGCAAGAACTGTCTGAGCTCTGGGTCCCTCATGGAGAAGCTCAAGAGATCCCACCTGTCTCCAACTAACACACACAAAGAAATTCCTTCCTCCCTGCAGGGCTTCAGGAACGTTCCTGGAGACTCCGTAAGGAGAGGGTGAGCCCAAACGCTTTCAAAAGGAGATTGAAGCCTTTTCCTGGAAAAGGCCGAGCCTGGCATGCGGCTAACAAATCAAAGAAACTACCCAGAGGCAAGAGCCGCCGTCTCTCTCCCGGGCCATCCGCCCTGTCTTTTGTCTGCTTTGGCTTTCAGGTTTTACCATGATCCCCCTGCTGACAAATGGATGCTTTTCTGGAAAACGAGGTATTTCTAGAAGCTGGTAGACCCTGACCGGTGTGCAGGCAGGTCTAGCAGCGCCCTGGCTGCCTCAATTCATTATTGGAACGGGAGAGGCCCGGAGGTGGTGAGCTAGCATTACCTTCAGGGTGATGATGAATGTACCCTGGCCCGGGTGGTAAGGAGGGAATTTCTAGCCAGGACCTGTCTGGACCTTGGTGGGGAGAAAGGGGGCCTCTGTGGTGCCCAAGTCCTCCTTGGGGGGCTCCACCACATTTCCAGCCCCAGCCGTCGCCTGGAACTGCTGTAAATAACATCAGCCTGTCTTTCAGCCAGCTCTGGGAAGCTGATAAACTGAGCACGGTTTTGGTTGTCTGTGGTTGTGCATTAAGCTGAGTACTGTCAAGTCTAATTATTCTCATTAAGGCCCGAAAGTTTTAGGGATTAATTAAGCAGAGAGCAAAAGCTTATGCAGAACAGCGATGTTTTCCCCCTCAAGGATTAGCTCGTCATTCTGGCAGGGTTTTCCTTGAATGCTGCCGTGGCTTTAGAAGCCCGTAAAGCGTGGAGCTCATATAACGTGGATTAGAAAGCGCCTCCATTTCGCACGTGCTGTTCGGCCGTGAGAATCAGCGGTGACCCTTGTGCCCAGAACCCAGAAGGCTCACTAATGAGAACCAGGCAGCCGGGCTAATGAGAAATTGAATCCGCGCGGCCTCTCCTTTCCATTTCCTTTCAATTTCCTTTCTGCGGGAACCGACGTGTGCCCGGTGAGTCTGAGTAGACGCGAGCCTTGTTCCCTGACTTGTGAGGGGTCCCCCTCTGTTCCCTCTCGCTACAGATGTGGAAACTGGAGCTCAGGGACTTGCTCAAAGACACAGGGAGAGGCAAAGCTCCTGGAAGAGAAAGTGGCAGGAAACTTCTGGAAGCAGCAGGTCGATTAGAACGTGAGGCCCTTCAGCACTCAGGTTTAAGTGTGACCAAGCGCTCAGAGGCAATGGGATGGGGAGTTGAAGAGATGAGGAGCTCTGGGGCATCACGACGTGCCTGCAGGTGCCCTGTTTGCTAAAGGATTTAAGGATTCCGGAAGGGATGAGGGGAAGGGGCCCTGGCACCCCAACTGTGAAAAGGAGGGCATAAAAGTGCCCGATCTCTGCTTCATCCCATCGCCTGGCACCCCGAGACTTTTCAGGGCGGTACCCCGCCTTCCACCTTCTAGCAAGCGGGCACAGAGGTGCCCCTCCCATTGGATGGTTTGCGTGGAGCCTTCCTGCCTCCCCAGTTCACTCGCTCACTCCTCTCCTTAGAGTCCAGAGCGTGCGGGGGCCCCCAGGGCCCACCTGGCATGGGGGGAGAGCCTTCCAGCCCAGACCTCGTCGTCTACCCCTCCGCCAGGCATACGCGTCGGCATTCTGGGCAGGGCACTCGGCTGTCAGCTGCACCAGCTCAGGTACCCATCCCCTTGGCCTCTGGGGAACCTGCTGGGCCCCCGGAAGAAGGCAAGGAGAAAAGTTCGGGTGGCAGTGGTTGGACGTACTGGGAGAACCGCTCCCCAAAGGGGGTGACTGGTGTGGCTGCAAGCGGAGGCGCAGGGACTGCGGGATCCCAGCAACCCAGGCTAAAGGGGGCTTGGGGGGGCCCCGAGGTCCCTCTGGGACCGCTTCCTTGATGGACAGCTTCCTCAGCCCCTTGGCCCTTGCTCAGAAGGACCTTGCCGTTCCCCCCACAGTGCTCCGCGGCACCCCGTAGCCTCTTACTCTTCCTGAATGCTGCGTCTGCTTACACATCACTCTCTCTGACCTGTGTCTGGGAGGGCCTCGTCGTTCTGCCCAGCCGGCCTGGCCCAGTGGCTTCTGGCTTAGGCCCAGCAGGGGTTCCCCTTCCCCGCCCTCCACTTCCAGGTCCTCCCTGAGTCACGGAATGAGGAATTTTAGACATTGGCTCCTGCCAGGGACTGCTCTGACCTGAGCATAGGCAATTAAAACACAGAGAGAATATACCTGCCCTCAATAGGCCACATTCGCTGAGGAAAGACAGTCAAGAAAATGAGTAGGAAGAAGATGTAGTGTAAGATGGTGCAAAGCGCCCCAGAGGAGAAGAAGTCAAGGGCAGGACTAATTGGGAGTGTGAAAGGGGGAAGCCTGACTTTTCAAAGGGACACTGGGAAAAGTTCAACAAGAAGGCAAACACTTGGCGAGGAGAGGGAATGGGCCATGGAGATAAGTGGGCCGGAGCATTCTAGAGAGAGGAAACAGGAAGTGCAAAGGTCCTGGGGCAGGAGCCTGTGCAAAGTGGCCAGGCCAGCAGAAGAGGTGTGAGAGAGCACATGCAGGGATGCAGGAGAGGAGGCCAGAGAGATGGGCTGGGGCCGCCCACCAGGTAGCCCACAGGAGGGTTTCAACCAGAGGAAGGACTTGAACCTGCCTGAGATCGCCCAGCTGCTACACTGAGAATCAACTGAAGAGAGGCAAGGTAGTGCAAAGAGTTAGAAGGCAACGCCAGGGTCAGGCAGGCGGCATAGCTGAGGAGGAGGGCGGCAGAGGTGCAGGGATACAATCAGTCGGAGGAGAATATTTCACCCGCGTGCCCGTTAAATAGCAGGTATAGAACGTCCCAGCATCTGGATTTTTTTTTTTTTTTTTGGTCACTTCACAAAGGTAAAATGTAGCATAGTTTTTTAAAGGCTTAATTTTTTTTCTTCGGAAAAAAAACCCAAAACTGTCCACCTATCTGTCTTTAAACTCTTCAGGGCATTAGTGTCTGGTTCCCTCCCTATTCCGTGTAGAGACTGGATTCCTCAAGGAGCGTGGTTTGAGAAATATCACCCGATGCATAAAGGAAACAAACAGGTCAGAGAACAAGCACTGGCTCCGGCACCCAGAGCCCCAGACAGACCAGGAGGGACTGTATCCCCCCAGTGAGTTTCTTTTTTATATATTTATTATTTACTTTCTAGCAACTTATAATTTTAGAGATGGCAACTAGTCTGAAGGAGGAGGAGGAAGAGGGAAAGAGGGAGAAGGAGGAAGAGAAGAAAGGGGGGAAAGAGGAGGCGGGGAGGAACAGAACGGGGAAGGGAAGAAGGAAGAGGCACAAGGGGGCTCGCTAGCCAGCACCAGGGCGAATGGAAGTGCATACTGAGGCTGCCGGACGCTTCACAGGTGCTGCGCGCCCCTTGCGCCGCCGTGTTTCCTGCTGGTGAAAGCCCTGTCCTTCTGTCTCGGTCAGGAGGGCTTTGTGGGGTATCCCCCTCCTTCCCGCGGGAAGAGGCGCGGCCGCCCGGGGTAGGCACGAGTGGGGGGCAGAGGGCTGGAGGCGCCGCCGGAGGGGCCGTAGAGCGGGGGCACGTGGCGGGTCCCGCTCCCCCTTCAGACCCGAGCGAATGGGCGCACGGTCCTGGCAGGGGGCACACCCCGGCCGAGGTGCCCACAGGAAGTGGGGAAACCCCCGCTCTCAGCGCCGCCGCCCTGCGCCGCCCTCTCCCAGCTCCCTCTCGGGCCTGGTTCCCTGCGGCGCCCCCTCACCTGCGGCGCCCCCTCACCTGCGGCGCCCCTCACCTGCGGCGCCCCCTCACCTGCGGCGCCCCTCACCCTGCGGCGCCCCCTCACCTGCGGCGCCCCTTCACCCTGCGGCGCCCCCTCACCTGCGGCGCCCCTCACCCTGCGGCGCCCCCTCACCTGCGGCGCCCCCTCACCCTGTGGCGCTTACAGCCCTCCCCCTTCACCCTGCAGGTACCCCCCTCACCCTGCAGCTCCCCCTCACCCCGCTGTGCCCCCTCACCCTGCAGCGCCCCCTTACCTTGCAGGCGCCCCCTCACCCCCGTGGCGCCCCCTCACTCTGCAGTGCCCCCTCACCCCGCTGCACCCCCTCACCCTGCAGCGCCCCCTCACCCCGCTGCGCCCCCTCACCCTGCAGCGCCCCCTTACCTTGCAGGCGCCCCCTCACCCCCGTGGCGCCCCCTCACTCTGCAGTGCCCCTTCACCCTGCTGCACCCCCTCACCCTGCAGCGCCCCCTCACCCTGCAGCGCCCCCTCACCCTGCAGCACCCCTTCACCCCGCTGTGCCCCCTCACCCTGCAGCGCCCCCTTACCTTGCAGGCGCCCCTTCACCCTGCAGCGCCCCCTCACCCTGCAGTGCCTCCTCATCCTGCAGCGCCCCCTCACCCCGCTGCGTCCACAGCCCTCGCCCTTCCCCTGGCCATTGGGAAGCTGCTTCCTGCGAGCTCCTGGGACTCTGGATTCTCTGGCAGTGAGGAGCCCCCACCCCTGCCCCCACGCAGGGCAAACCAGACGTGCCAGAGGCCCCGTGCCCAGGAAGCGGGCGGCCTCCTCGCCCCGTGCCTGGTTAACTCGGAGGGACGCTCTAAACCTTCTCCCAGGGGCCCCCAGTGGGACTGGGCCCGGCTGCCCCTGGGAACGGGTCTAAGAACACCCTGGAATGAGGCTGCCGTGCTGCCGTCACACTACCCAGACGAGCTGCCCTGACGGCAGGTCTCGGGGGGGGGGGTCGGAGGCCAGACGCCCCGAGTCAGCTCGCCCGGGGTTCCTCCGCTTGCCTCGCGTGCCGCACGCTCCCCGTTCAGGTTTCCGTGACTTCCGGGCCCTCTTTCCAAGGCTCCAGACGAAGGTCTGCCTTTCGTCACCCTCGAACTAAAAGGAGCCGCTTCCAGGAGTCCTGTTTACCCGCAGGTGTGCAGGCGAAGATGAGGAGCACGTCTGGATTGGGGGACACGACTCAGCCCTCTCAGGTGCTCCCCTGCCCCCTCCCCACGCCCACCCGTGTCTCCTGGCTTCCCCTCCTAAATAAACTACTCATGGCTGAAGCCTGGCCTCAAGGCCTGCTTCCAGAAGGACCGAGCCCAGACCCCTCCCGCAGAGGGCGGCCCACCCCTGACGTGGGCTTCCCCCCGCCAGGCTCCTCTGGCTCTGTGGGGACCCCCAGCCCCTGCTGTCCCCTGCCTCCCCCCGGCCATCCCACTCCCTGGAGTTCACGCAGAGCCCAGCCCCCAAGCCACGGCCGTGAGAGCCTCCGCGGCCCCGTGCCCCTCACATGCCAGCCGAGGAGACCCCCTGAGCCTCACCCCCGAGCCCCCTGCGTGCTGGGCTTATACCAGTGGGATGAGAGAGGGGGGCCCAGGCTCGAGCTTTGCAGAGCCCCACTGAGCCCGAGATCACGCTTGGGGTGCCCAGCGCCACGTGCTGCTGGAAGGGCAGGGAGCCGGGCCCCAGAGGTGGCCCCACGGGACACCCCCAGCAGCAACGGGGCCCTGTCAAAACAATTCCAGGCAGGCCGGGGTGCGCTTTTGAGGTCCCCATCCCTCTCCACCGCCTGCGCATAGTCAGTTCTTGATCAATAAGCAGTATCTAAATGATCGAAGGAAGTGACTCATCACCAAAGCTCGAAGCAGTACCCTGGCCCGGCCACGGAGGCACGGGCTGCACACGCTCTCCTGCCCCTTGTCTGCCTCTTTTACCACTTTAATCCTTCATTTTCTCCTGTGTAAAGGGGGGTACCCAACAGCGATCGTGAAATGGGAGTGGGGTTTCCTTTTGGAAAGCAAAACTGGCAGAATCATGAAGGCCGAACCGAGCCAAGGAAAGATCAGAAGACAGGAGAGGAAAGTTCTGTTGTCAAGGATTTGACAAGAGGTGTGGCTCAAATGGGAGGAAGGGAGACAGGATCTGGTGACCAACTGGATATGAGGAGTAAAAGAAGAGGACGGAGTCAGGCATTGCCCCAAATCTCTGGCTCAAGAGATGGGAAGCGGATGGGGCTCGGTGGTTGAGCACCTGCTTCCCATGTATGAGGTCCTGGGTTCAATCTCTGATGCCTCCTTAAAAAAAAAAAAAATCAGAGAGGAGAGAGAGAGACTGGAGGACAACTCCATGAACCAAAACCAAGAACATACCAAGAATAAATGAAGTACACATAACCCACAAGGACAGGGGCCGTGGCAGAGTTTGACTCCCTAAATCGCAGCAAGTCAGAAATTTCTCATTCATGTAGAGGGGTCATTTGATTGGAGACCTACACAGACATCTTTGCTAAACCAGGCTCTACATTAATCTATAATTCATAAAGTATATACCTTGTTCATATTATTATAGCCTTTTATTCGTTGTTACTCTGTAAATCATATACCTTGGCATACCTTGTCGAAACATGCACGCCCTTTTCAAATGCACTTCCTGTTTTTTAAAGAGCTTCATGGGGCTCAGGGGGCAAAGCCATGAAGGTCACAGGCATGGACAGTTTGTTGTCTTCTGCTGGCTGTCCTGGGCCCATGGAGGCCAGAAAATGCCTTCCCTCCTCTGGCATCTTCTGAGCACATGCTGACAGCAGTTGCTTTTCAAAGCCACTGTAAATTCTAGCTCATTGTTCTAACCCATTTTCCATTCAGAGCCACAGCAAGAGGTATTTGGCAGGCCATGAAATAAAGTGGCACGTGTTCTAATCCCTGGGGTGGGGCTCATTCTAGCTCTTTCTCTCTCCCTCTCTCTCCCCTCCCACCTTTCAGTCTTTCAACTTTCTTCCCTCTCTCTCCCCTCCCACCTTTCAGTCTTTCAACTTTCTTCCCCTTTCCATTTTGGTTTCTGGCTTTTTAATTGCAAGGGTGTGGCTTCACGGAAAAGTAAGTTGTTTCCTTCAAGAAGCAGGGTTGTTCGGCAAAATGTGTAGATGTAGCATAGATGGTAACAGTCCAAACACAAATCCCGGCCCACCTGTGGACAGCGCGCCCTGGCTGAAGGACGTGTGACGCGAAGGGGAGAGCCCCAGGCCTGGAGCGGCTGCTGGACACGTGCTTGGCCAGCTCCTATGTGCTGGAGGCCGAGGAGGTCACAAAGGACAAGAGTCCCCATCTGTGGAGGCTGGAGGTGGGTGGACCACGCACTGCCTGCAGCCACCTGTCTGAGAAGGAAGCAGTGCCACCGCCACGTGGGGGATGAGCAAGCTCGGGTGCAGCGCAGTTAAATGACATTCCCAACACCCAAACCTGATCAGAATCCTCAGGTCTCCCAGCTCTGCCCCCCATCACAGCTGCCACAGGCTCAACAGGGGCCTGGGCACGCCCAATCTGGATGATTCTATCGAGGATTCTGAATGATCCTTCTAACCTGTTAAGTGGGGGGAAGAGAGAAACCAGAAAACTAGTTTAATGTCGTGTCTAGCTTCTCTTTAATATGAGCTCAAGGTTGCATGGAATGACTTGAATATTGGACTGTGATCCAACAACCCTTGTGATAAAGGCTGGCTGGGATGGTGAGCCTTTAACTCTGAAACATCCCATTATGCCAAGAGAGAGGAAGGAAGCTCTTAGACCACCGCAGTGATGCCAGATCCAGCCATGTTAGAAAGCCAAGCGTTGGTTACTGGTCCCCTTTTGATTGCGTATCCGCCATACTCTAATTTACGTGTGCATTTTTGTTGCTCTGACCTACTGCCATATCTCCTTCTCAGGAATGGATGACAGACAGTGTTCCTAATAAACTGTCCCCAAAGACGTTGTTCCAGATTTGCCAGGCAAGGAGAGCCACAGGGAGCCCAGGTTGCTGAGGGGTGACCCTGCCACCCTCCCTTCTGCACGGGGAGGAGGTTGGCACCTTGGAAACTCAAAGGCATTTCCTTAAAATGGATGAAAGCGCAGCCCAGCTTCTAAGCAGGAAAGTCAAGGAGGATGGGTGTCAATGGGAGCTCTAAGAAGCTTCTGTGAGCTGGGTCAAGGGTGGGCAGGCACAGTGGAGACCACAGCCCACAGCACCTGCTCTCCAGTGGGGCTGGCGTGGAGGTCAGCACACACGCCCTGACTTGGGCTGAATGGAAGAGGAAGGCTGCTCTGGCTCAAAAGCAGCGTGCCGCCTGGGGCAGGGCAAGAGGCCAAGCCACAAGTATGACAGTCTCTAAAGAAAGCTTTAACATAAACCAGAGGAGAATCAACTCAAGCCTGCAGTCTGGAAAAAAAAGCCAGGTGCCACATCAGCTCTCAGCCACAGCCAGACATGGGATGACATGAAAGAGAAAGAACACCTGGGGAAGCAGGGAGCTGCCCTGTGCTACTGGGCAAGTCCTAGGCTTAGAGCTGATAGTCAGTAAGTATTTGGCAAAGGAACAGGCCAGGTTTGAATCTAGGTCCATGAATTCTGGCTGTGTGACCTCAAGCAAATGACTGAATCTCTTGAGCCTCAGGTTCTATGGGTATAACAATAACTTCTTCAGAGTCACTGTGAGAATTAAAATGAGAGGATACACATACACGCACACCTCTAATACAGTACCTGGCACATAGTAGGTACTCAATAAATGTTAGTTCTCTTTTCATACCCTTCACAGTGCTCATACATTTGGTGAAAGCCATTTGATGCAGGAATCCCTGCCAGAGTAGGCTTCCATTACCAGTTAAAATTACCAAGTACAAGTCTGCACCCTACCCATCTATTTGGAAGCAAAAAGAGAAATAGTTAATTCCACAGATTTGCTGGATGCACATGTCCTTCATTTCAGACATTCCTTGGCTTTCCTGGGTCTTGATCAGCACTCACCCATGCAGCACAGACTGTTGCCTTCAGAGTCTTTGAGGGTCTCCACTAAACAACCCCGTTGCCGTGGACTGAACTGCGTTCTCCAGTTTGGATGTGGTCATGGTCTCAGTTGGCATTAGGGTGGGCGTGGACCCAGTGGAAATGAGATCTCCTTAAGATCGTACTTCAGCTGAGGAGTGACCCAGCGAGTCAGGGAGGACTTGAACCTGAATGACATTCAGATGTAGAGAGAAAGCCACGGGAAGAAGCTGGAAGTCAAGGCAACCCAGAAGAGAAAGGAGAAGACGCTGCCGTGTGCGCTGTCCTTGAAAAAGCCCAGGACCGAGGATGGCCAGCGGCCAGACCCACAGTGCCACGGCCTTCCGGGAGGAAGCAGTGCCTAGCTGACACCTCAAATGTGGACTTCCAGCCTCAAAAACGTGAGCCAATAAATTCCCATTGTTTAAGCCAACCTAATGCGTGGTATTTGTTTTAGCAACCAGGAGACTAAAAAGCCCATCCTTGCAAATTGCCCTTATTTTCCTGCAGACCGTAGTGTGCCCTGCAGGCTCCTGTCTAGCCCTGCTAATCTTTTTGTACATGATTTACCTCCTTTTTCTTTCACTTCTCACCGCCCTTACCTCCCCCTTGCCCCACCACCACCACCCAGTTCTCTCTGCCAGGAGCTAAGCTTGTGCTGAAATGTTCTCACCCACGTGGGAAACATGGGGCCTTCATGCCAATCATTGTTCCTCCCCCTAACGGAAACCCAAGCTCCACCTCTTCCGGGGGTGTTTCCACACTGAAGCGATCCTTGAAGTTATATTTCACTTACGTTCACCTGGTTATGTGGCGTCTATGACTTCATGTCTCTTTTCTTACCTTCTAAATCTCCCAAACTTCAAAGAAATGATGGATATCCACACATGTACTCCCTGGTAGTGAAACTGCTCATCTAGAAATGAATCATTAGGAAAGGATAAAGACAGCTGTGAGTTAAGAGGGTGACTTTGTCAAATTCTCTTCACAGAAACCACCTTGAAAATATCAGAGGAGTGGGTGCCTTCTCCCTACCTCTTTTCCAGCCCTGTAGCTCTTCAAGCTCTGAGTTCCAAACTGAGTTCTGTCTCAGTGCTTGACTCACTGGAAAAATAAGATGGCATGAGGAGAGGAGTGGAAAAATAAAATGGAGTGGGGAGAGGAAAATCATCCCGGGAAGCCAGGATGGCTGCTGGTAGGTCCAGCCTTCTCCAGCCCAGATGCTTGGCTTGAAGAGCCAACGTGAGCTCTGAGGGGGAAGGAAGCTCGGTGGAAAAGGGTGTGTTTCTTCCACTGGAGTCTTCACTCTGTAGGTCTGAGGAGGGCAGCAGCTCTAAGAGCCATAAACTCTGCTCAAGGCCTGTCGGCTGCCCACCTGATGGGCTCTGCCAGTGTACACATTCTCCTCACCCCCAGCTGACCAGAAAATCAAGCATCTCTCTGAGGAGGCTGGGGCCTTGTCATGTCAACACACCCAACAGGAAGCCCACCACCTACTTACTGTTGGGTTGTAGGATTGCTCTCAACCTAAACTGGAAACGTTCGCATCAGTCAAAAATGGCAGCCTCCACCCCTGCCTTAGCTCGGTTCTGCCACCGTGCGGTGGTGACGCGGCCCCGGGCTGTGCCCTTGGGTGACCAAAGGGTCTCTTCTTCACCATGGTCAGCCAAGGCCATAGAAGGGATGGGGCAGATTGACCCATCCGAGCACCTGCCCTCTTTTCGTGCCTGCAGGCGTCCCCTTCTTCTGTCTCATCCTCTCTGTAAAGCCACACGGATCCCAACAGGCTGCAGGAGACGTGGGGGAGCCTCGGGACCCTGAGGGGTGTGGACTTCCTCAGTTCTCTGTCACGGAGGGAAACGTGAAGCAATCCCCCTAGAAGGAGCGTGCATGTCCACAGCTCCGAGTCGGTGCTCAGCGCATGAGTGAACTCTTTCCCTTCCCTCAGGTCCGCTCCCTTTGGGTGACGGGCCCTGGTTTGGGTTGGACCCTGGCGCTTGGTGTCAGGAGGGCGGCCATCAAAGGCTCTGCCACCTGGTGCCTCGCTGAGGGAGAGGTGCTGACTGAACTCCAGCCCGCGCCCGGCCACCAGACGTCTTCCCTGCCTGGGTTACAACAGCCCAATTGAGGGCCAACTTTTCTCAGCTTGCCCAAAGAGGGCATCATTGGAAGTCCTAAAAAGATACCACATGGCTGAGCAAAGGTCCTCAGGCCCTACCATGCCCTGGGACCTTTGACGGAGGCTCTACCTGGCCGCTGTCTCATGGCCACTTGCTCTTGCCTCCACCTTCCAGACTTCAGGTTGGCTTTTGGTATCTATTTGATGCAGGAGATGATGTTTGGCTGCAGACACAAATCTTGGTTTTAGAACTCTGGATTCACAAACCTTCTGGCTTATCCGCCGACCCACCCGTCTTTCAGACTCTGCCCTGAAAAAAATCCTATAAATCCCATTTTCTCTCTTTTCTGTGCCCCAAGCCCTGTAGGCAGGCTATTTCTTTGCTGTCTCTCTCCTAATTAGCACATTTTGTGTTTCCTAAAGCATATCTTCTCTCCTTCGTTTTCCCTTAAGCCTCTAGCTTTTTACTACATTACACCTTTAAGTTTTTTGGGAGCCATAAGCAGGGTCAGAGTCTGTTTTGATTGAAGGAATCACTGAATAGCAACAATATTCACTATATTCTGTATATCGGTACACATAAAATGCGGGTAGATGCATACAGAAACTGAAACAACCTGTCAATTTTCCTCCTGGCATACATGGGAAAGGGTAATCTAGAATTCTGGGCACACGACATTTTTAGGAGCAGCATTAGGAAAGGGGATTGGAAATATGTAAAAAAGGTAGATGAGCTAGGTCATAAAAAATCTTATATTTAAGTGAATATCTGTTGTTCACGGTGAGGGCTCCATGTCCGTATTACGGCATAAGTTCTGATTTGATTTAATCCTCGTGTCAACATTCTGCAGCCTGTCATCTGTACTTTGACCAGAGAGGACAGCAAAGATAGGCAGAGAAGTCTGGGCAAAAATGATTAGGGCTGAGAAAAGAAGAAAAATAAAATAAAAGTAATCTAGCAAAGACCATGTTCCACCACGGAGCTGATGGTGTTTGGGAAGAAAAGGTGAGGCAATGTAGAGAGAATAGAAGCTATAAGAACAGTTCTAAACCTGTTTTATCTTATTCAAATTTCCAGAAAGTCAGTTATTTGCATACTGCACCTGTATTAATCAGAGACTTGATTGAGCAGAATTTCCCTTCCCCTGTACTATGTCAAACTGTCTAGAATGACACGGGGACGAATTGACTCTGGTGTCCAAATAAATAGCAAGGAGGAAAGCCTAAATCCTCCACTCGGCAAAATAATTTGCCTCTTCTATTAGGAAATCGTTATGTTTACTAAAGAAAAGCCTCATCATTTTGACGGCAAATAAAGGAAAGCCGAGCAAGTAATTTTAAAGGCTGCATGGGAAAGATTAGTCAAGTACACGTCTTTCCCAAGCGAAAGACAAGCGGAACAGGTAAATCCAACTCTTGATTATTCAGAGCTGTAGGTGGATTAGCCAACATCTTTGCTTCTATTTGTAATTCTGAATGATTGCCTCTTGGTCCTGTTGGTTGGCTATACAAAAGCCATTCCAAACTACCAGACACTCACTCTCCATTCTCCCTTGTGGAGTGCTCATGTGACCCGGTTTTTGGCCAAGGGGATACAAAAAGTCTGCTGAGGATGGGGTTGGGGGTATAGGAAGGATTTCCAGCCTGACAAAAGGCACAGGTGAGGAAAGGGAGAGGTACTATCTCTTCCCCTTGTCTATGCCTTGTCTGTGGTTACGATGCTTTGAGCTGCAATAGCCATTTTGCAACCCTGAGAAAGCAAGGACGAAGAGAAGTCAACCACTAAGGGTGTCAGAGCAGAAAGGTAGAAAGCACCTGGCTCCCTGGTGAGACCTCCCAGCAGCTGAACTAGTCTCCACCCACCTCCAGACTGCTTCAATAGAAAAGCAAAGTCCTCTTGAGCTGACTGGAGTTTCCGTTTCTTGCAGACAAAAACATTCCTAATGGACACACCATGCAGCAGGGGTCCCCAGGGGCCTAAAGAGGGACCTAGAACACAGGTGTCAGATGCACTGGTGTCACACGTGGCCTGCGGGTATCTTTTTCCACTTTAAGGAGATTGATGACAGGTGTCCAAGGCAAAGACAGTGATGGAGGGGGCAGCATGGGGTCTGTGTCCTGGAGCAGAACCCATGGATCAGGCCTTGGCACGTGGAATGACAGCCAGCAGGCAGAAGGGGTAGTTAAAAGCCAAGGGCAGAAGTGGATTTGGCTCAACCGACAGAGCATCCACCTACCACATGGGAGGTCCAGGGTTCAAACCCAGGGCCTCCTGACCCATGTGATGAGCTGATGCACGTAAGGAGTGCCGTGCCATGCAGGTATGACCCCTGCGTAGGGGAGCCCCAGGCACAAGGAGTGTGCCCCACGTGGAAAGCCACCCCCCGTGAAAAAAAAGGGCAGCTTGCCCAGGAATGGGGCCACACACACGGAGAGCTGATGCAGCAAGATGATACAACAAAAAGAAACACAGATTCCAGGTGCAAGAAAAGTCAAGGGGTTTTGTAAGAATAAGGGCACCAGCAGAACTGCTCTGGTGCCTCAGTTACAAAACGCAAAACACTTTGAGGCAGGGTCTCCCTCTCTTGCCAGTGAGTAACTCAGCTTGGCTCTGTCCCAGATAGGATGGCAGGAGATGTAGCAGGCATTGGTCTCTGGGAGGACTTGCAGCTTTAGGAGTCCCTAGACATGACCACGAAGAGGCTCTCCTGGGCCCGCCAGAGCAGCAGACATCATCAAAGAAGCAGGGCTGGAAGAGAGTGGGTGAGAGAGGGCTGCTCAGCAGCCACAGGCCTGGAATTGTTGGGTCATGTGGTATATGTAGGTTCAGCTTTGGTACATACTGCCATGTCTTTTTTCCAAGTACTGTACCAACTTACACTGCATGACAACTTACATATATAGGATTAGAGAATTTCTGTTATGCCACACATCCTCACCAACATTTGGTATTTTCAGTCTTTTTAATTTTAGCCATTGTGGTGGCTGTGTAATGATGTCACATTAGAGTTTAAATGTGAATTTCCCTCCAAACTGTACATATTTATTGTCCACTTGTATATCTTCTTTGGAAGTGCCTGCTCATGTTTTTTGCCCAGTTAACTATTGGTTGTCTTTTTCTATTGATTCATAGGATTTCATAATATACTCTGGGTGGGAGATCTTTGCCAGATAGATGTATTGCCAATATCTTTTTCCACTCTCTGGCTGACTTTTCAGTCTCTTAATATTTCAAGAATAGAAGTTCTTAATTTTATGTAGTTAAATGAATCAATCTTTTATTTTATGGTTATCACTTTTTTGTGTCCTCTTTGAGAAATAATTGCTTACCTGGAGATCATGAAAGAGTCCCCAACTTTTCGTCTAGAAATTGAATTAAGCTTTCACATTTAAATCAGTAATGTCCCTGGAAATGATTTTTTTATAAGGTGCATGATTTTTTAAAAAATTTCCCTGGGGATATGTATTGACTCAGATCATTATGGAAAAGACCATCTTTTAACCATTGCACTGCTACGCTAACTTTGCCATCAATCAAGTAACTTTTATGCATGGATCTCTTTCTAAATACTCTCCTGATATATTGCTAAACATTTCTACTTTGCATGAATACTATGCTCTTTTAATCATTGCAGCTGTGTAATAGCTCTAGATAATAAGTCCTCTAATTTTATTTTCTTTTTTCAAGAAGGACTTAGCTATTAGCTTTTGCATTTCCACGTAACTTTGATAATCAGCCCCAAAAAGAAGGAGGAAAAAACCTCCTATTGAGATTCTACCTTACTGGGATTTCACTGAGTATTTAGACCAGCTGACTTCTTTGTAATATTGCATTTTCTAATCCATGAGCTTAGTCTATTCTTTCTTTATTTAGATATACTTGAATGTTGCTTATGTTTTCTTGCTCATTTTTCATTAGATTCATCCTAGATATTTGGCACTTTTTGATGCTATCATAAATGGTATCGATATTTTTGCAATTCTTGATAAAATACAGGAATAAAATTGATGTTTGTATATAGACACTGTATGCAGTGACCTTACTGGATTTATTTAGTAATTCTAATAGTTTTTTCCTGTAAATTCTTTTCTCCTTTCAAATGTACAACCGTGTTATATATACAGATATTGATAGTATCATATATTCCTTTCCAATTCTCATAGTTTTTATTTCTTTTCCTTACTAAGAAATCAAGTATAATATGGAAAAAAAGTGATTCAGACATTTTTTTCTCAGTCCTAATCTCAAGGAATGGCTATCAGTATTTCACTTTCATGCGTGGTCTCTACAATAGAATTTTTGTAGATATACTTTATCAGATTAAAGAAATGCCTTCTATTTTTATTTTGATAGGTGAGAACTTTATCAGAAATGCACACTGAATTTTATCAAATACTTCTTTTGCATTTACTGAGATGACCAGATAGTTTTTCTCCTTTATTATATTAATGGAATAAATTAAAATCATTTTCTTTTGACTGTTAAACCAACCTCCTCTCTCCTCTCTCTGAAATTAACCAAAATTGTTTGTGATTAATATGTTTTATACATCTCTGGAGTTGATTTGCTATTATTTTGATAAGTACTTTCAAATTGACATTCATGATAAAGATTGGCTTGTAGTTTTCCTGCTTTGTAATGTCCTTGCATTATTTCAAATTATAAAAGAAGTTCTAAAATGTCTTTGCCCTATTCTGCACAGAAAAATTGTGTAAGATTGATGTGGTTTCTTTCTTAAAATTTGGAAAACTTCATTGGTGAAAACAACTGGGCCTGGAGGTTTTTTGGGGGGGTTGGGAGTTAAATAATAATCAGTTTTTAATAGACAGTGGATTATACTAAATTCTTATTTCTCTCTGTCTTCATTTTGATAAGAAATGTTTTTATAAATTAGCAAATGTGTTGCATAAAGTTGTTCATAATGTATCATTTTTTAATGTAAGAAGAATCTGTAACCATGTCCCTTTTTTCATCCTTGTGTTGACAATTTGTGTATGCTTCACTACTCCAACCTCTCTCTCTCTCTCACATACACACACACCACACACACAAACAAATACACAGTAATCCTCGGGGGTCATTATTTTTATAAATCTTTTCAAAGAACCAACTTTCAATTTTGTTAATTTTCTCTATTATATGTTTGCCATCTAGTTCATTAAATCTTTACCTCTAGTATCTCCTTTGAGTTTAATTGTGCTTTATTTTTTAATATCTTCATATAAATACCAATATCATTAGTTTTCAGATCTTTTTATTTTCTAATATATGTATTTGAGGCTACAGTTTTCTTCTAAGCCCACATTTTGATACACAATTGCAGTAGATTGAGCTATGAACACCAGAAAAAAAACATGTTCTTGATCGCACTCCACTTCTGTGGGCATGAGCCCACTGTAAGCAGGGCATTTTGAAGGTGTTATTTTCAGTTAAGGTATGGCTAACTGAATCAGGATGGCTCTTAAGCCTAATCCTGGACGTTTTACAGAGCAGGCCACAGAAAGGAAGCCACAAGAAGAAGCCAGGAGTCAAGGGAATTCAGAGGAAAAAGGAGAAGACATCATCCTGTGAATTGCCTTGTGATGGCAAAACCAAGGACCAAGGATAGCCCCAGAGCACCTTGTTGACACCTTGACTGTGGCCTTCTCTTAGCCTCAAACCTGTGAGTCAATGAATTCCTGTTTTTAGGCCAACCCATTATATGGTATTTGTCTTAGCAGCTGGTTTATGTATAAAATAAACCAGCCATATTTTATTATTTTGTTCAGTTTTGTTATTGATTTCTAGCTTACTTCCACTGAAGCCAAAGAACACTCCTTACAATTTTACTCTTTTGAAATATAGTGATACTTACTTTATGGCCCAGGATATAGTCAATTTTGGAAAATGTTTCATGTGTGCGTGAAAGGCACATGTATTCTTCCCTTGTTGCAGGGGGAAGGGGAGGGAAGAGGGGCTTCTATATATGTCAGTAGTTCAAATTATTGGACCAGTTGGCCAGATCTTCTGTAGCCTTGTCAAATTTACTGATTTGTTAAAATTTCCCACTGTGTTTGTGGATTTTTAGTGTTTTTCTCTTTAGTCCTGCCAAAATTCGTTTTATATTTTTGAGACTATATTTTAGGGACCTGCAAATTTTAAATTGTTGAATTTTCCTGATGGACTGGTGCATTTATTTTGTGAAGTGTCCCTATTTATCTCTAGCAATGCTTTTTGCCTTAAGGGCAATTTTGTCTGACGTGAATATAAGTGCATCCCCTTTCTTTTGGTTGGAATTTGCATGGCATGTCTTTTTCCATCCTTTGTTTTCAACCTTTCTGTGTCCTTACATTTAAAGTATCTTTTGTAAAACATATATATGTTGGAATCTACTATATTCATCTTTGTCTTTTAAATGGAATGTTTTGTTTATTTATACTTAATGTAATTACTGACATATTGGGGATTAAATGTACTGTCTTACTATGTGTTCTCTATTTGTTCCACATCTTCTATATTTATTTGTTCTCCCCTTGTTACTTTCTTTTAGATTAATTTCATTTTCCATTATTTTATCTCTCCCTTACTTACTAAGTGTACATTCTTTTACTGTTGCCAAGATGTCGCGAGAAATATTATTGACTTTTTATAGCCTATCTTATATTAGCAGCTTTACCACTTTTCAGACAAGTATTTATCTGTATCCATTTATTTAGACCTTTACCCTATGTCTCACAGCCAGAAAAAGCCCTGGGGCTCCATCTGCCCCCAGAAAACTGTGCCTGTTGGCATGCCCGGATCCCATTTACTGTGCACACTCATTGGGAGACTCTGCCACGAAGCTTCTCTTTGTTATTCCCAATTCCCACCCCTTTCTCCTTACACACATTCTACGACGCTTCTTCTTTGTGCCAGAGACAGTGACCACTCTGCTCTCTCTTTTGTTTCCCCTATGCCCCATTTTACACTTGGGCCCAGGAGGATTCTCTGAATGGCCAGGGAGGATCCGGGGTCAAGTGCATGCCTTTGTCAGCATTGGGCTGTCTAAGTGGCATGTCAGGAAAAACTATGTAATTAGTAGGGAGGATAGAATAATGCAATTCAGGAGTTTAATAATTGCATTTCTCTCTCCATGGGAGGATAAGGCAGATATAATCCCCTCTGGTCCTCAAGAGGGTTTCATCTCAGTCTTTAAATGATACCACAAACGATTTGTTGTTACTTTTTTTATAAGCCATTAACAATTCCCTTTCCCAAACAAGAAGAAAAGAAAAAGTAAATCTCAGGTATGTTATCCATACAGTGGTACCTCGGTACCTGTCATTAATTGGTTCCTGGAGGTACAAGGAGTACCAAAAGTGATGAGTATCAAATAAATTTTTCCCAGAAGGAATGATGCAAATAAGTTTAATGTGTTCCCAAACCAAAGACAATGCACATTGTTAAGGCAACAGATGAAAAGATAGGGTTGTATATCATTACTTTACATGAGAAATAAGCCTAAAAATTAATAAACATTCAGATTAAATAAAATAAAACTTCATTTGACCAGTACTGAGGAGAGTCCGTGGCCTAATGGGCTGGTGGGAACAGAGCGGTGAGGAGGAGAGGTCACGTTGCTTAGAGGGTGAGTCCCCGCCAGTAGAACACGGGCACTTGCTCTTCAGGTATTCTTTCTCTAGTCTGCCTTTTTTCAACTTGCACCACAGCTCTGACACACTCTTTGTCACCTTCCCTAAAAACTTACCCAATGAGGACTGCTTCTGTCTTCTTTTCAGAATTCCTCCAAAGTGTGAAATGGTTTGGTCATTCAATAAATCCACATTTCTGCTTTGTCCGGATGGGACTTCTCCACAAAGTTTTCCACTTCTGCCCATTTTGCACACATTCCTTTTATCAAGGAACCAGGGACCTCCTCCCTGATCTCCTCCTCACCGCCAGCACCTCTTGCTGCTGCTCCTTCTGTCGTTCCTGCAGCTCCTCAGTGCTGAGCTCTTCGCGACGTTCCTCCACTCACTCCTCATCAACAACAGCGCCAACCTCCAGACCCAGGAATCGGCCACAGACACAACATCCTGCCCAGCTGTACCCTCCACACCTGCAGCCTTAAAAACTCGGTGGGGAGTAGAACCCTCAGCCTCTACGTGGTCTTGAAATTTACTGACGCATTCATCAGCAGCCTTTTAATCCGCCCTCGCTGCCTCTCGATGCGTCACGACACTGCGATGGTCCTCTTTTGTAAATCACCAG
This sequence comes from Dasypus novemcinctus, assembly GCF_030445035.2. NCBI lineage: Eukaryota > Metazoa > Chordata > Mammalia > Cingulata > Dasypodidae > Dasypus > Dasypus novemcinctus. The sequence goes on along the minus strand of NC_080694.1, from coordinate 46,769,849 downwards.
TCAGCCATGGCTGGCCTTAAAAACCTCAACACTGGTTCCATTTTGTTTTTCAAAAGATTGGCAAGCCACACTTCCACTTTTTCCCTGATCATGGGGTCCGCGTCGCCTGCTAACTGCTTCTCGTTTACCCAAATTCATAACCGTTTTTCAACTTCCTCAAGTGGTTGGGAACACCGCTTTGTTACTGCTTTAACTCCTTTTACAACATCAGCCTTTTTTATCGCTTCTTTATTCTTAATGATAGTGGACACTGTTGTTCTAGGCATACTTGTATTCCCTAGCAAGACAGTAATGGGATGTTGCTCTCATATTTACCTATTATTTCTTTTTTTTTTTGCCTAATGGTAGTGGGAAGTAATTTTTTTTTCTGCTCAATGCCATCACGGCTCATTTTCTTAGGACCCATGATGAGGAAAAAAAAATACACAAACGAATGCAAAAATACACAAAATGACCACAGAGGCTAAGATAAGAACGCAATGGGATGCACACAAGGCAAGAGCTACTGTGTGACTAACACATGACCCATTATTTCGGCTGGAAAGGGTAGCAGGTCACAAGGCAACTGAAACCAACAAGTTCTAGCTTGTGTGTCAAACGAGGAGAATGGGACAAAATTTTCACACCAAAATGTGTCGAGGACCAAATTCTAGCGTTTCAAAGCAGTTGCATACCAAGTTACGACTGCAGTACCTCGTGTTTTCCTCTTATCGGCCCTTTGTGATAGATTTATCATCTCCATTTCAGCTTGCAGAGCTCAGATGGCAGCGCCAGCAAATGGGATATCCAGGACTGGAACTCAGGGCTGCCTATCTCTTTTAAAGTCTGAGCACTTTCACTGATACAGAAATCCCATCCCTTTGCCCTCCCCCCCTCTCTTCCCCACTCTATGTTTTTCCTTCCATAAACACATTCAGTAGATCTAATGGAAATCGGGTACCTTGGCCCAGGATCACCTCTGCCACCAGATCTTCCACATAGATCTGACCAGGGTTTTGCAAAGATGTAGGCTGAGGGGCACCCGGCTAGCACTAGATCGGCTCCCCCAGTAATCAAGTTTTGAAGATTTTGCTCGAATCCGTGTCAGTTGTGTAGCTGCAGCTTCTCCTCCCATGCCCACCCCCCTTCACTGCTCGTGATGCCCTAAGATTCCATGGCCACCCTCCTTTTTCCTTCTTTATTTTATGCAACAACAAATCTTCAGTGAGATGCTGAAGGGGCTAAGATACTCGTTCAATGAAAATGGAAACAAACACACACAAAGCAGAGAGAGAGAAATAGCCAGCTTTGGGCAAGAAGTTGGTTTGTGTGTGTAATCTCAGAAGCCCCTGTGGACGTGTGTTTCTGTGCATTTCTGTTGGCTGCTAAGATGAACCGGGTGGGGAAGGGGCTGAGCAGATTTGACAGGGGTGGGGAAAGGAGGGGGGGGGGGGTCCGCAGGTGGGGAGGCAGAGGTGGGCTGAGCTGCTGGCGGTGGCTGTTGTCGGGGAGCCCGGTGATTGACGCCGGCTTCTGGGCGAGCCGTCACCTGCTCGCTCGTCATTCTGCCACTCAGCCTTCAGAGACGCTCGTGTTTATTCTTCCAGAAGGCCTGGCTCGGGCTAGCCCCTGCCTCACAGCCATCAGCCGTCATTATTCCAAGCCTGTCACACGGCCCGACACCCACCACAATTCCCGGGATCTGAAGCCAGAGACAAAGTTTCTTCCAGCGCCCCCAGGATTCACCCAGCGCCTCTCTGCCCACCCAGCAGCCGGAGCAGGGGATTGTGTTTCCCACCCACCCCCTCCTTCCAAAGTCAGGTGTGATTGGTGGGGGTGGAGAGGTGAGGCTGTTAATCAGTTAGGAAACGCTGATTGCATCTTAATAACAAATGCAGAGCGCAATTTGCAGTAGTGGGGGGAAATCAGCAGGTCCTTGGGGCCTGACAAGGAAGTAAACACTCTCTAGACTCTAACTGGGGGAGGAAAAATCATTTGCGGGAGTGCCCCGGCAGCAAAGCTTAGAGCTTCCTGAGCTGCCAGTCCTGAGGGGTGAGAGAGCGGAATGAGAAGAGACCAAGACCGGACAGGGGAGAGGAGAGACCCAGCACGAGCCCCTCTTCCTCCAGACAAGGCAGTCCCCCCACCTTTCTCCCAGGAAGGAATCCAATGCTCGAATATTGCATTTCCTCCCTGACCCCTCCACCAAATTCCCACCGAAACAATCAGAAATCCTCGCCGCCAATGAAATCTTGCCCCACCAGTGCACTCAACTCAAAGCAGCCCTGGTTGAGGGATGATTCAGAAAAGGCTCGTTTTCCCCCCATCCGCCTTCCGTACTGTGCGCACACCGAGCCAGAGGGGGCCTGGGACCACAGCCATGAAATAACTCTACCCTGCCAGAGGTCTCCCTCCCTGACGATCGCCTTGGAATGGAACGGGGCAGCTAGCCCCATTAGAAGGTGAAATGGTTTTCACAGCGTCCATTTTTCTTCCCCTTTGAAAAGGTTCCCAGGACCGAACACATGTATTTTTCTTACGTGTAATTTGATGTCGATGGTTTCTTGACCTGCATCCAAATCGAGCGCGGGGTAATTATTACTGCCACGATTGTTATTAATACCGATATTTATCATAATCTCACAAACGCCCGGGACAGCCCTTAATCTTGTGGCTTAATTTGGTCGAGAGAGAAATGTGTGGCCCTGGGCTCCCTCCTGCTTCAGCTCCCCGGGGGCTCGTTTTTACCAGACTCCCACTAGGTGAACAATTTGCCCAATTCCCAGTGATTTCAACTCACCTCTAACTCTGAAAAATTATTAATCGCGTTCAGAGGTCAGAGCCATGGCCAGTGAGTGGGTGTGGTCAGAAGTCAGGCTGTGTCTCCTGACACGGTGTCTCACCAATGAGGCTTCTTCAGAAAGAAGTGAGCTTCCTGTCACCAGAAATCTTCAAGTAGACACCAAAAGGCCATCAGTCAGGACTGCTGTTTAGTGACTTAATGAATTAGGACTGTGGTTCTCGAACTTCAGGTCTATCAGCAACATCTGGAAGGCTTGGTCAGCGGGTTTTGGGGGAAGGGGTGATGAGGTTTGCATTTCAAAAGCCAATGCAACTGGACCACTCTTTGAGAACCACTGAACAAGGGGAAGTTCTGATTAAATCAGGTAAAGCTTTCTTCCAAGTCTAAGATTTTATGATGCCGTGAAGCAAGAATTCTTGAAGAGACCAAGCGTGATTGGCTTCCAGTGGTAAGATAAGATGTGACAGTTCTCGTGCAGACTTAATATGGACGTTTAACAAGAGGACAACTTTAGCCTTCACCTTTTAGCATTGTTATGTATCCCCAGATACTAACCTGATTTATCCCACACATGCTTAAACGTCTGCTCAGCATATCACTGGAAATTTCCCACAGCCTCGTTTAGTCCAGGTAGGAAACCACACTTAATTTGAAAGGATGAGCCACCGATTTCTGCTCTCCCTGTCATAACAGCACACTTTCTGATTTTGGTGCCTTCAATTAAAAGCAAAACAACAAAACCTTCCTTTCGCCTGTAACCGATGAGCACCACATAGTAACACCGCTTTATCTTGTGGTCCTATTTCTTGTGCTCTATTTCTTTTGGGAAAGGTGAAATCATCTGGAACAACTTTTTTGTGTAAGCTATATGTGAATCCCGAAGACAGCTGTAAAGGGAGATAAGGAGAAAAGAGCTGTCCCTGTAATATCCTGTGTCATATGATCTTGTACTTGGACTTATTAGCCGCACAGCCTTTTCCAGGTTCATGATCATATTTGATCCCCACAAGGCAGGTATCCTTAACTCCACTTTCCTGATTAAGGAAGATGACATGTTTTTGAGTGTCTGATTTGCCAAAAAGTCACCCAGCAGGACAGCAAAAATTATAGGAGAAAAACTGGGGTTTTCGCACTCCTGGAGTGGTGACCTTTCCAATGACCTCGCCAAGCTGAAAACAAAGCAAAAGGCCAACACGGGGCCCAGAGGGTGGCCAGGGAAACAGTATATTTGCAGACAGCCAGATGTCAAACAAAAAATGATTCCGGACTAGGTAAGGAGAGACTCTATCCATAAGGATTATTACAAAGGGGCAGAGGGGCTGCTGCAGTAGAGGCAGGGGAACTATTGCCATTGGGAGAACTCTGACCATAAGGTCTGCGAGCATCTCAAGGGTTAGGCAAAAGGGTTATTGTCTTTTGTAGAGAGGAATAAACAAGGCAGAAAGTAGCAGGTGTGGGGAAGTGGTCTGAAAGGGTGGCGTGATCAGACAGTAGATCAGAGGGTGTTTTAGGCTGAGGCCAGCCTGTCCCCCAGGAGCCCCTTAGGAAGGAGCTGCAGGCTGACTCAGGCTGCGAGTGGCCACAGTCCAGGGACTTGGGTTAAACGAAGTTTGATTAACAAGGATTTTGTTCCAATTGATCAGCAGGGGACAAACAGTTCATCTAATCATTTATGAGACAAAGAACGAGAATTTGGCAGGTCTGTGTCTAGCCTTGTCATATAGGTAAGCAAGGGGGTGATCTGTGAATCTTATCTAAGTCCTCTGGGGAAGGGTGGTTCTTTGAAGTAAACCATTTTCCAGAACACAAAGCTTGGGGGGGGGGGGGTGGAATTCTTAACCTTTGCTGTTTTCCAGGATCACAGGACTTGGGTAAATTTCAGTAGAGTCGAAGATAAAGCCAAAAGGCTGAGCAGCCACTAACCTCCCCCCTTCACCCCCTTCTTCCCAGTCTGTCTGGCAAGCTTCCTCATCCATCCATCCACCCATCCACCCACCCATCCATCTCATTTTAACAAATGAAGAAACTGAGGTCCAAGGAGGTGAAGCATCACACACCTGGTTGGTAGCAGATTCAAGACTAAAACTAACTAGTACGCAGGACAATAAACTACGCTCCTTTTTGTGAGGCTGATAGCATGGTATTTTGGTAGATTTGCTGATGTGTTCTTCCCCTGTGCTTTCCGTTACCCCATGTCCCTTCCCCATATTCCAGAAGTAGTTTGGACATTCTGTGTTTATTGCCTAAGGGAGGGAAGGAGATACAAGGCCACTGCTAGGGTGTTTGGAGCACCAGGAAAATATTTTTTCAGAGGGTGGGAACTTGTCCATATAAACAGTTTGAGTCGCCAAGTACCAACTGGCATCCCAATCTCATGCAATCCCAGGAAAGGAAGTGGGAGTGATCTGCTCTCCAGGATGCCCTTTTAAAACTACGGTACAGCCAAGGGGCCTGGGAAGACTCCTTAGGTGAAATTTCGGGGGTCCCTGGGTGTGGCAGTTTGATATTTATGAATTCCAAAAAGAGATATCGATCGAGTTTGTAAACTGGTCTGTTTCTCTGGGTGTGATACCCTGTGATTATGTTAAATTCAAAGGCTTTATGTTTACTTGATCAAATCATGATTAGGGCTTTGATTCGACCATGTCATTAGGGCATGCAGGGTTGAGTTCCCACCCCCTTGGTGGGCTATATAAATGGACTCCCATTCAAGAACACAGAAATAGATACACAGAGAAGATACACAGAGGAAGAGAGAGACAGCTCCATAGACACAGCAGAGGTCCCAGGGATAGAGATGAGCCATTCACCCGGTAGTTTACAGCCGACCTTATGAAGAGAACAGAGCAGCTGAGCCCGGAAAGAAACGAGCTCTGGAAGAGACGTGAGCACTCTGCCAGCCTAGAGCTGAGACCAGAAGCAGCTGGACCCATGGAGCCTCAAGAGAGAAGAACCCTTGCAGGCATTGCCCATCATCCTGCTTCAATCCATGGCAGCAGAGTTTGGTAAGGAAGTAACCTCGAGTTGGACTCTTTAGGGCCTTATAACTATAAGCTTTTACCCCAAATAAATACCCTTTATGAAAGACAACAGATTTCTGTTACTTTGCATCAGCACCCCTTAGGCTGACTAATATACTGGGTTATCTGGTAGACCTAGACTTGTCGTAAAGGGCCAGAAAATGCATCAAAAGGAAAAAAGCAGAGATGGAGCATATTTCAGACACTAGAAAAGGACAAGAAAGGTTCATAGAAGACATTTCAAGATGCAGCATCCCCTGAAGTGTAGGACCTGGGACAGGGCCCTCTTTTTCTACGCCCAAGGGTAATATACCATACCAAACCACAGAAGAAGAAAAAAGTCCATACAATCTTTAGGACCAGAGCATAAAAATCATACAATGATGCAAAAGCAAGGTTCCTCCATCGTAGAAGTAGATGAAGATTCCCTGAACTAGGAGAGTGAAGGGCAGAAAGTTGAAGGGGAAAGAAGAAAAGATAAGATGCTCTTGGGTCCTGAATCTGCTCAGCCAAGGAAGAGGGCAGAGGGAAAGGGTTTACAGAGAGTCTGGGATGGTTCCAAGTATAGAGAAGATTGTGCCTCTAGGACAGGTAGCAATTCCTAACTCTCCTTCCACCCAATTTCCCCATGCCAGGCAAAGTACAGAGCGGAAGAAATGTCTGTGAGGTGTGTCTGGGTGGGTGAGCTTGAGAAGTCTTTCAGAAGCCCTCCCTCAGTGGGACAGGTAATATGTTTTCTGTGCCCCCAAGAGTGTTGTAGACATGGTAGAAAAAGGGAGAGAGATTGATTGATTTGTGGCTTGATTGAGAGACCCTAAGAAGTTTTGTGACCAGGAATGAAGGAGATGCAGGAGAGAGAAAGAAGGACATCTCAGCAGAGCTTAGGATAGAGACAAGGTGATACCCCAGCCTCCTCTCTGTTTCAGTACCTTATCTGTCCCAGAGTATAGACACAACCTTGAAGAAAGGGGGCAGGATCCTGATTTGGCTAAGAGTTAAGTTTTCACCACTTGGCTGAATCTGGGCTCAAAATTGTGTTGAATTGTTACCAAAAATAAAAAAGAAGGCAAATTTTGGATTTAGCTTCATACCTACTACAGGGGGATAAATTAAAAGTAACACATCTAGAATCGTGGAGAGCAGGAATAGACAAGAGTACAAGGGAGTCATTTTGTCTTTGAGATACTGGTGATGGTCAGGCAGAAGAAAACAAATGCTATGAATTCTCGGGTATTCCACTTGTATCTTGGGATTCTCAGTTCTGATCTCTTGCAACTCCTGGGGGCCTGTGGTGTTGAAGGGGCCACCAAGAAGGAACAAATACTTGCCATTTCAATCCAGCTCTCTATCCCCTCCCCATCATCCTGCCTCTTTCTTCCAATATGAAAGCATATAAAAATGGTTCCAGGCATCTCTCCTCAGGAAGACAAGTGTCACTCATAGGTCTTGGAGGCTGCGGGGGTGGGGACTTCTTTTTAGTCTCGGCAATGAGGAAGTCCATGTCCAGGTACATGGCCCACCTTGACTTTGCTACAAGGAGCCCTTCTCCCAGTCCCTGAATAGGTCACTACAAGATCGGCAAGGCAGAGCACCTTCCCAAGGTAGCGCTGAGCAGGGTGTGCCATCACTCTCCAGTGAGGCACCTGCCAAAGTCATTTCCTAGTCTGACCTGAATGGCTTCACCTTCGTTTGTTTTCTGCAGCAATGGCATTCTTGTTTTCTCATGAAAAAGCCAGGTCTCCTGAGGACACTTCTTTCAGCAATCCAACTTGCTTTATCTTTGTGTCACCCAATGCTCTGTGTTCCCTTTGGGGAGACTGCCATCTTTTTCACAGTAACAAATACACTGTAACTGAACTAGTTGGGAGGATGTAAAAAAAAATCTTTGTGTAATCTGCTAAATGAAGCCTTGATCATTTGCACTCTTTCAGAAAGCAAGAGGGCAACTGATATCCCAACTGGGCTTAACCTGCGCTTCTTGAAAGAAACCATTTGTTTTGAAGAGAAGTGTAATATGAATCACCCACACGCATAAATCGTTCATCTACGTGTAGAAAATGTCTCCAAAGGCTTGAGGGAAGAGCTTTGCAACACAAAATTAATTAGGGGAGATCACCTGTTAATGTAAATGGACTGTTAGGTGGAAAAGCATAGCAAGTCAGATCGTATCTGAAAACCTATCAAGTCACCTACGATCACTTATCAAGGTGTAATTGGGACGGACCCCGATACCCAAAACGGTTTATCTGCCCTGTGAATGGATGCTAAGTTTTCACGCTTTTCCATTTAAGGTCATAAACTATCTTTTTTTTTTTTAATAAGCAAATCAATTTTATTGATACATATTAATAAAGCATACAATTCTTCCAAAGTGTACAATCAATGGTATTTGGTATAATCATAGTTGTGCATTCATTACTTCAATCATTATTAGAGCATTTTCATTATTTCAGTGATAATAATAAACAAAAAACAAACAAACAAGAAAATTCCTCACCTCTCAATCTCCCTATGCTTCCCCCACCTGGACAAAGCTGCTGTTTCTGGCTATTCAATCCAAGTGTATAATCTCTGGCTTTTAGGATAATCACAACGTTGTATATTTATCATCTCAAAAATTTTAGAGTAATTCCATTACTTCTAAAAGAAAGACTGCACACCCCTTAGCATATCTTGAAGGAACCCAGATCGATCTCAGCGATGTGTAAAATAAAGTGTTGCCTCTCAATTGTGTGAAACTAGACTCTCAGAGCCTCTCCTCTCTGAGGGAGATAAGGGTAGAGGTGAGACAGGGAGATAAAGCTGGGAGTGAATGGCAAAAATAATCTTGTGTAAGGGTGAAAGATGTGAATCAAGATTACAAAATTCTCTTTGTCACAGACTAGTTTATTCATATAGGGGTTTTTAAAAAAAGATCTAAAGGAATGTTTCTGGGAACTTACAAATTCCAAAGCAACGTTCCAATACCTTCTACATGAGAGCATTATGTATCTATACGATAGAGAATCTTTAATATATTCCTAATATTAACAGACGTGGTGCTAGCAATCTGCACACATTTTATTATTTGACCCTTTTGTTTTTTTAATTAATTTATTTCTCTCCCCTTCCCCCCCCCCACCCCGGTTGTCTGTTCTCTGTGTCTATTTGCTGTGTCTTTGTCCGCTTCTGTTGTTGTCAGTGGCACGGGAATCTGTGTTTCTTTTTGTTGCATCATCTTGTTGTGTCAGCTCTCCGTGTGTGCGGCGCCATTCCTGGGCAGGCTGCACTTTCTTTCGCACTGGGTGGCTCTCCTTACGGGGCAAACTCCTTGTGCGTGGGGCTCCCCTACGCGGGGACACCCCTGCGTGGCAGGGCACTCCTTGCGCGCATCAGCACTGCGCATGGGCCAGCTCGACACAGGACAGGGAGGCCTGGGGTTTGAACCAAGTACCTCCCATGTGGTAGATGGACACCCTAACCACTGGGCCAAGTCTGCTGCCCTATTTGACCTTCTAATAACTCTACGAGGTAGGTATTATGACCCCAATCTGCAGACGAGGTAACTGAGCTGACAAGAAGCTCAAAAGTGAGAAAGTGTCCCAAGTCAAATGATTGCAGAAAGTGGGTTCAAATCTGTCTGAACTCAAAGCCTCATCTGTTGACTGTCTCTGTCATTTGCTTAGATGGCAGTGTAATTAAAAGTCACTTTGCCCTCTCTGTATATAATGAGCTGTTTTCATAATGAATGAGATGGTTTGCACACATTACTCCTCCACCGATCAGGACACAAAACTTTCACCTACAACTTACTGTTTGTTCTTAAGAGTTTCTTTTACAAGCTAAAAGCCCACCGCCACCACCGGCAAAGACAACAATATTAAATAGGAGATATTTTAGCAAGAGTTAGACTCAGAATAGAGGTGTTTAGACAGTCAATAGCTATTCTTATTTTTTTTAAGATTTATTTCTATTTAGTTATTTCTCCCCACCCCTTCATTGTTTGCATTTGCTATGTCTGTTTGTTGTGTGCTGGTCTTCTTTTTAGGAAGCACCGGGAACCAAACCCAGGGCCTCCCATGTGGGAGGGAGGCAGCTAATCGCTTGAGCCTTTGCCACACCCTGCTTCATTGTGTCTCTCATTATGTTTTCCTCCTTGTGTCATCTTGTTGTGTCAGCTTGTCATGTCAGCTCACTGTCTTGCTCATCTTCTTTCAGAGGTACTGGGGACCGAACCTGGAACCCCTCATATGGTAGGCAGGAGCTTAATTGCTTGAGCCACATCCACTTCCCTATTCTTTTCTTTTTAAGGTAAATTTTACCTATAGTAGTATGGTGCAGATCATAAGGATACAATTCAATGGATTTTGACAAAATGTTACACCTCTGTAACCACCACCCAATAAAGATATACAGTATTTTCACCACTCCAGAAACTTCCTTTTTTCCCTTTTCCAGTCAATTCCTACCCACGTAGGCAACCACTATTCTGATTTCTTTCACCGTAGATTAGTTTTACTTATTATCAAACTTGATGCACCTTGAGTCATACAGTATATATTAGCCAAAGGGGTGCTGATGCAAAATATCAGAAATCTGTTGGCTTTTATAAAGGGTATTTATTTGGGGTAGAAGCTTACAGTTACCAGGTCATAAAGTGTAAGTTACTTCCCTCATCAAAGTCTGTTGCCACGTGTTGGAGCAAGACGGCTACTGACATCTGTAAGGGTTCAGGTTTCCTGGGTTCCTCTCTTCCCATGGCTTGTTTGTCTCTGGGCTCAGCTCCTCTGCTCTCTCCACAAGTCCAGCCTTACACTCTCAGGCAAGTGGCTCATCTCTCTTCCCAGGGCCACTGCTGTGTCCAGTTGAGACTTCTCTCCTTCCTCATGTATCTGCGTCTCTCTGGGTTTACTTCCCAGCATCCAAGATCAAAACTCCAAACTCCCTTCTCTGCAGTGCAGTTTTCTTTGTGAGTCCCTACCCACCAAGGGGTTGGGGACCCAAAGTCCTATTGACATGGCCCAATCAAAGCTTCAATCATTATTTAATCAAGTAAAAGTGAAACCTCTAAATCCAATATAATCTAATATGCCCAGAGGAGCAAACCAGTTTACAAACATAATCCAGTATCTATTTTTAGAATTAGTAAACAATAGCAGACTGCTACACAGCGTGTGTGTTCTTTTGTGTTTGACTTCTTAGGCTCACCTCTCTGATTTTGAGACTCATCTATGTTGTTACATGTATCTGTTATTCATTTTTTAATTGATGAGTAGTATTCCAGTGTATGAATAGACTACAATTTGTTCACACATTCTTCTGTTGATGGACATTTGGGGTGTATTTAGTTTTTGGTGATTATAAATAAAGCTGACATAAACATTTTAAAATGACTCTTTGTATAGATACTTGCTTTCATTTTTCTTAAGTGAATAACTGCAGTGGAATTCCTGGATCATTGGATAGGCATGTTTAACTTAGATGATACTACAAAACATTTTTCCAAAGTGATCTTACCATTTTACAATCCAATCAGAAATGCATGAAATTTCCAGTTACTCCATATCCTTGCCACATTTGGTGTTGTCAGTTTTTAAATTTTAGCCGTTCTGATGAAATGGTGTCTCGCTGTGGTTTTACTTTGCATTTCCCCAATGATTAGTGCTGTTGAAAATTTTTTCACAAGCTTGTTTGCCTTCTTTGTATCTTCTTTGGTTAGATACATGTTCAAGTCTTTTGCCAATTTTTAATTGGATTGTTGGTTTTCTATTATTGAGTTTTGAGAGTTCTTTATATGTTCTGGATAAGTCTTTTATCAAATATGTGATTTATGTTTTCTCTAAGTCTGTGGTTTGTCTTTTTATTTTCTTAATAGTGTTTTTCAAAAAGAAGTTCTTAATTTTGATGAAATTCAATTTGTCAGTGTTTTTGCTTTAGGGTTGGCTTTTATTGCTGTAAACAAAAATATTTTCCTAATCAAAGGTCACAAATATTTTCTTCTAAAAGTTTGACAGTTTTAGGGTTTGCAATTCAGTTCATGTTCCATTTTGAGTTGATTTTTGCGTATGTTAGGAGGTATGGATAAATGTTATATCTCTCTTTTTTCACATAAGGCAATCCAATTGTTCCAGAAACATTTATAGAAAAGAATATCCTTTCTCCAGTGAATTTTCTTGGCACTTTAATAAAACTCAATTGACCATAAATGTCCATAGGTCTATTTCTGGACTCTCTATTCTGTTCCAATGATCTATTTGTCTGTCATGCCACCAATATCACACTGTGTTAATTACTGTAGAATTACAATAAATTTTGAAGTCAGGTGTCTTTTTGTTTTTATTTTTCAAAGTTGTTTTGGCTATTCTGGGATTCTATTAAATCTGTTTTTGGAGAATTGATATCTTAATGCTGAGCCTTTCAATGGTTTATTTCTCCATTGATTTGTCTAATTTCTGTCAGCAATGTTTTGTAATTATGCTAAATTTCTTCTTAGTTATTTTATTTGTTGATGTTATTATAAATGAAATTGTTTTTTATTCCATCTTCCATAATGTTTGTTATTAGTATGTACAAACAAAGTTAATCTTATATATGTATCCTGAAAATTCATTTGTTATTGCTAGCAGTTATTTTGTATCTTCCTTAGGATTTTCTTTGTAAACAATTGTGTCATCTACAAATAAAGATAGATTTATTTCTTCCTTTCCAATATTTTACTGGTTTTTTATTTCTTTTCTTACCTTGTTGCACTGGCTAGTACTTTTAATACCATGTTGAATAGAAGTGATAATGTAGATGCTCTTGTCCTGTTCCTGATCTTGGGGGAAATGTGCTCAATAGTTCACATTACATATGCTTTAAGCTATAGGGTTTTTTGTCCTTCCTCTTCTGCAGATTTAAGAAGTTCTCTTTTATTATTTTGCAAAGAGTTTTTATTTATGGTTATTGAATTTTGTTAAACACTTTTTCTCCATCTCATTAGCTATTTTTACTTGTGTTTAAACTTAAGTTCCAAATATTTCTGCCAGCCATTTAGTGTGCCCTATATGTTTAGGCTTTTAAGCATTTCATGTGCAGCATAGTGTGAAGGTGGATCCATATGACATGATTGAAATCTGGTACTTCCTGGCAGCTGTACTTTTCAGTGTGGTAGCTTCTGCTTTCACTCAGACACTGCTCATATTGTTAGGGTGTTCTTAATGTTGGGCCAAATCATTCTAGAATTTAACTATCAGAAATAGTTGCTGATGATTCATTTCTCCCACCACATTTCTTGAGACAAATGTAGTCAAAAGTCTTGGAACTTGGCTTCTTATCAGATTCAATTCACAATCTGAATAAGAAATGTGAGTGTATTAAGGTCATTCCCACTGTATCAAAAGTCATGTAGCCAAGAGAGATTGGAAAGGAAATGGAGCACCAAGATGTGCCATGGGGCAGCCAAGTACCATGATATCTGTGGGTCAACCTGACCAGGTCAAGCATTTGTGAACAGTTTGGAAAGAAAGTTACATCCTTGCCAGCCTCGCTTTGGCTAGGAAGAATAGCTCACTTGTCCCCAAGGATTGCTAGAACCTTCTTCTACTATTCCTTTAACAACAGTTGATCAATCACAAAAGAAGATATCCCTCATATCATTAGCTGTGACAGTTTAAATGCTTGAAGCCAAACCTGATCCAGATCCCAAGCTTCATTCTTTTTTTTTAAAGATTTTATTTATTTACTTATTTCTTTCCCCTTCCCCCCTCCCCGCCCCAGCTGACTGTTCTCTGTGTCTATTTGCTGCGTGTTTTCCTTTGTCCGCTTCTGTTGTTGTCAGCGGCACAGGAATCTGTATTTCTTTTTGTTGCATCATCTTGTCATGTCAGCTCTTCGTATGTGTGGCGCCATTCCTGGGCAGGCTGAACTTTCCCGCTGGGTGGCTCTCCTTATGGGGCACACTCCTTGCGCGAGGGGCTCCCCTATGCGGGGACACCCCTGCATGGCACGGCACTCCTTGCATGCATCAGTACTGCGCGTGGGCCAGCTCCACACGGGTCAAGGAGGCCTGGGGTTTGAACCTCAGACCTCCCATGTGGTAGACAGATGCCCTAACCACTGGGCCAAGTCCGCTTCCCAGCTTCATTCTTTTTACCTATTTTTCTTCTCCTTGTTTTCTTTACTTATAAACTTCTGTCAACCAAAACATACAGTTACATACCAAGTAGCTTTTTTTTCATGATTACACCAGGACATATCTTACACTAGGCTTGCTCTTCATGATCACATTGGGAAGATTCTTATTACAATGACACTAAGCTCAAAATATTCTGGAACAAGCATCCCTTTGAAATTATCTTCAGGGCCAAGTCACCCATGAAAACTAGTCTTAGTACTTTAAGTCGCTAATTTGAGAGAACCCTGAAAAACTAAAGGGATCCAAGGTCAAATGAATTTAGGAAGCATGGCATATTATAACATCCTCTTCGAAATTCACAAGACACATTTGCATATTAAAAGCTCTCCGTACCCTCTTTAGCCTAGTGTTGCCTTCGGTTTTTCAATCACGGAACGTTTGGTTGGGCTTGCTTTGATTGGGTTGATGAACACCTTTTAATTTTTATTCCACAGAGCACACTTTTACCTTAGCTCATCCAGTACCTTATACATACTCAGCTCTTTACTACATCCTGCAAAAAGGAAATGATCATCTCTCAGGGCAACACTCAAAGTTTGATGATCACAGCCATCCTTCAAGACCCATAAGACATTGCATTCATGGTTTCTAGGGCGATGGAGCTCCGTTGGCAAAAGATCATGTCTCTGACTCAGCTTGGTAATTGAAGGAAGTTGAGGGTAGAAGGAGAGTCAATGTTTTCCAGTGGAAAGTGCAGAGAGGATTAGAGTGGATATGGAGGAAGGAGAAAAGGTGAGTGGAGTAGGGAGAGATAAGAAAGAGCTGGCTAGAGAGAAGATAGAGTCATGGTGTTTGTGGGAGAGTTGTACAGCCTTCATGCATGCAGTTCACTCCAGAGGGATGAGGTGGGACTTTGTCAACAATGGGGCCAACAGCTTTGATCAAGAAAATGAGTATTGCTTAACCCTCACTCTAGCCTGTTCATATGATTCCTTCTTTTTTTTTTTTTTTTTTTTTCTTCACTGTCATGTCATCTTTTCTTTCGGTGTCTTGGGTTGATTTAGTTGGGTTCTTATTAATAGGGAACTTATTTTCTTTAACATGAAATTTCTGGATTCCATCTAGTATGTTGAGTTTCTTTTCTAAATGTCAGATTAGGTTTCCTCTGTCTGCAGAACTCCTGAGTTTAAGTTCTAGTCCAGTGGTGTCCGATGGAATTTTCTGCCATGATAGACACGTTCTATGTTGGAGCTGTCCAAGACAGTGGTCACTAGCTATATGTGGCTCCTGAGCCCTTGAAATGTGGCTAGCATGGCTCAGGAACTGACTTTTTAATTTCATTTAATTTTAATAGATCTAAATTTAAATAACTACATATAGCTAATAGCTATTGTGGAGTGCAGGTCTGGATGCTGGACCTGTGAGGAGAAAAAAAAGAATCTTTATCACACAGTTCTGGGATAGCTATTCCATATTTTGAGAACTGCAAGATTTCCTAAACCTATGAATAGTTCCCTTAATTTTGGACTAAGTCCGTCCTACCTGAAGGTACACAGTTTTCTACAGTAGTCAAGTTAGCGTATACATAGGGTCTGTTTCTCCTACTTATTTGACTTTTAAAATATCTAGGAGCCTGCGTGAATAGTAAAAAGTGAAAAGGTTCTGCAGTTAGACAGACTCAGGGCTCAATCCTCACTCTGCCACTTAGAACTTTTAACAATTTCTGTTTGGAGGGTAAGTCCCCCATACTTCCATTTACACGGTTGCAACAGGAACTGCTGTATTCCTATAATACGGTCTTCCTTCCCTCTCTCCCAGGCACAGTTGACTGAGCCAGAGAGGACCGGTCCCCTAAACTGGGCTAACCAGTCCACTCCTTGGGAACTTGGGGAGAGAGATAAAGATCAGATGTTAAAGTGGCTGCATGTATAACATTAACACTGAGCAGTTGGCATCCTTGTTTTCCAACACATGAACCACAGGGGACCCAGTCTGCAAGAGAGAATTACCCTGACAGGCAGAATGGGGCACAGATAAGAGGCAGCACAAGGCAGTGAAGGTGAATATTATAATGCTCACCAACATCCAGTTCTTCTCTCCTTCCTGGGCACACAGATTACATTTATCAACCCCTAACATTTAAGTAAGGCCATCTGACTAGAAGTAACATATGCCACGTCTAGGACTGAGGCAGTGAAATTCCACTGTCAGATTCTCCAGTCTCGCACTTCCCCTGCTGGGGCAAATTTAGAAGCCTGGCGTTGAGATGACAGATCCGAAAAGATCAAAACAGCTTGGGTTTCTGAGTCACCACGTGGAGGACAGCTGTCCTGGACAACCTGCAGGCTGGGAGAAATAACATCTGTTGAATTAAGCCACTGAGATGTTAAAGCTGTTACGACAGCATAATTTAGCTTATTCTGGCTAATATTCTTGCTGAACCTTAGCTCACTCATCTGTAAAATGGGGATAAGATGCCATTGTTAGGCTGTTGTCAGAACGCATAAATAATGTCTACAAAATGGCTCCCACAGTACCCATCACAGAGAAGGCTTAGGAAGAGGCATGTTCTTTATTCTTATGCAGCTATGAAATCTAGGTCTGGTGTTTTAGCTTCCCAACTGCTAAAACAAATAGCACGCCTTGGGTTGGCTTTACTGGAATTAAATTGGCTTATGATTATGAGGCTGAGAGAAGTCCAATGCCCAGGCATCAGCAAAGCGAGGCTTTCTCCCTGAACACTGTGGTATCTGCGGGCTGGCTGTTGGCGATCTGGATCACATGGTGGGGTCTTCTCCTTTCTCTTCTGGGTGCCACTGACCTCCAGCTTTTGGCTGCTCTCCATGGTTTCCCTCTTCCATGTCCAATTTCCTTTGCTTCTAGGGACTTCAGCCACACTGGACGAAGGCCCACCCTCCTTCAGTCTGGGCACGCCTTAACTAATAACGTCTCCAAAGATCCTAATCTCAAATGGGTTCACACCCACAGGGCCAGGGGTGGGACCTGAACATGCCTTTTGTGGGGGACGTTACTCAATCCCCAACATCTCACACTACTCCGTCCCTCAATCTACCAGGCACCTTTAGTTGGTATGAGGCAATCAGTGCAAATGCAACATCACCCGAAATATATTTGCATCAGCCTGAGGTGTTCAAACCAATCTCAAGGGGACCCATGGTGGAGGGTGAATTGTCCTTTGTCAGAGGGGTATGAGAAGCTGAGTGTGGCACAGGCCCTGTGACTGTACCATCTCAGGCAGCTGCAAGCGTCATGCCATCCTCACAGCAAATTGGGGCAATCACCCAGGGCTCTGAGGGATACTCTCCACCTTCTCCTTGCTGCTGGCAGATGGGCAGTGACTCACAGAACCAGCCCCTGGGAGAAAGGAATTGGCTCTGCCAGCTGGTGCTTAAGAAATAAAGAAAGAAAAAACAAGGCTCCTGGAAATAAATCTGCTAGCAGCACTGAGGCAAGCGTTGGCCCGCCTCTCCCATTGCCACACACTCACTCAGG
This sequence comes from Dasypus novemcinctus, assembly GCF_030445035.2. Classification (NCBI taxonomy): domain Eukaryota; kingdom Metazoa; phylum Chordata; class Mammalia; order Cingulata; family Dasypodidae; genus Dasypus; species Dasypus novemcinctus. The sequence goes on along the minus strand of NC_080694.1, from coordinate 46,752,439 downwards.
CTGCCCTTCGCCTCCATTTTTGTTTAATCCCACATCTATAGAAACATGGGGTATTCTTGTAAGTGCACGTGCATGCATTTAAGGAAATTCATGCTTAGGATGCAACAAAGGGAAACCATTGGCATTCTTCTCTGGAGTTCCATGTGGCCCTTCCTGTATTTGGTATGCTGGAAAAACGTTCTGCTGTCATGGCGACAACCTGGCTCTCTAAGCCCAATGTGTCTGGCTAGACAGAAGGACTAGATTATGAGGTGGGAGTTTGAAAATGAACCTGAGCTCAGTTTAGGTTTATGACTATGGAATCAATCTTCTTCTATGGGCTCGATGGGGGACCCAGTAGAGAACAGTGCTTGGTGGTTAGGAAGCCTGCAGGGTCTGTAAGGTAGGAGACCCCACGTTCTCCTTTTGCACAGGCCATGAGTCATGTGCAGCCTTCGTCAAGGTGGCAGGCCTCGGGAGGACTGGCCAAGGCTACAGGACTAGCGAAGCTTTGCTGGCTGGAGAGCAGGTGCTCTGTTGTGTGGGGTATCTTCTGCCTCCATCCAAGCCCAGATTTGTTTGATTAAGTTGGCAAACCTTCCGTACACTGGCCACCGCCCTGGACCGGGCAGAACCGGAGGAAGAAAATAAGAATTGGTCTTTCACCTTCAGTCATTTCTACGCATCCCAAGATCAAATCTACTCAAGGGCCATTTCCATTTTACCTTCTTGCCACTGATTATGTCACTGGTTCACTTGGGAGGTGTGGGAAGCTGAGTTTTGGATTTTCTGGAATTGTGTGTGTGTGTGTGCTCTATGTAGGCCTTCTTACAAGGAAGCCTGGCTTTTGCACATATAGAAGGTTGAGTTGAAGCCTAACTGAAAATACAACTTGCCTAACTGTGATTTTACAAGGTCAAAGACTCCATTTTCTTCCTCTTGGGCTTGAAAATGGCTTTCCACTCCTTTCGCAAGGCGCGTTTTATTTGTGGGCAAGAGGCATTTGTTTCTGTTAAGGGCAGCAGATGAAATTAAGTGAGTGGCTAGTTACTTCTTTTTTGGCACATTGGCGTTCTCCTTCTACAGTGCAGCTATTCAGAGCATTTGTTTGTTATTTGGGTTTTTTTTTTTTCATCTCCAGGGGAATTTTAACAAGGTTAACCCTCAGTAACTCAGAGTATCAAATTTGCTCGTTGGCTGCCAAGTCGGGCCTGGAGCAAGCAGGTGCAGGAGGTGCTGCTTCAGGGATGAGGACTTGTCAGGGCTGGTGACTCAGGAGAGGAAGAGGAAGGAAAAAAGGCCAAGAGCCTGGGGGCAGGGCTTGTTGACAGATTCCATATGGAACCCAAAGAGCAAGAAAATAAAAGATCATCCAAAGCTGCAAAGCCTAGAGAAACTCTGCGCAATCGAAACATGATGCTGTCTTCATAAGCAATTATAACTTTTTTTCTAGTGGCCATATTAAAAGAATAAAAAGATATAGGCGAAATTAATTTTAGTAATTTATACTACTTAATGCAATATATACAAAATATCATCATCATAAAGTAAGGAGATATTGTATGTTCTTTTTGGGTTGTTGTTTTTTTTCTCTTGTACTTAGTCTTCTAAATCGAGTGTGTGTGTTTTGGACCCATAGCACATCTCATTACAGACTAGCCATGTGCCAAATGCTCAGTAGATACATGTGGCCAGTGGCTACCAAAATGGTCAGCTCAGGCCTAGAGGATGAGGAGGATGTAATGAAAGATAAGGGGAAAGGGTCATTTGCTTGGAGAGAAATATAAGTTTATGTCGTGTTATGTTTCAGATAATTGTGGGATGCCCAAGGGGAGGTGTAGATGTGGAACTGGTGGCTGCGAGATGGAAAGAGGCATAGAAGATTGGTTGACCAAGACATGCTGGAGGCAAAAAAAAAATGCCGCAGTTACTATATTCTGAAATATTTATTGTGAGAATGCCAAGACCTAGTTCTTTATTAAGATTTAGCTCTCTTGATGGATACACCCGTAAGAATAAAATGATAGCCCTATAAGTAGGGAATCAGCATCCCCTACAGCTCGAGGTCTTTCCTGGGTGTCAGAAGCTTGGGCAAAGTTGGCCATCTGGGCTGGGAGGAAGAACCTTAGGCCAGTCACAGAGAGGAAAACAGCATGCCTGCAGAGCGGCTCCTCTGTGGTGCAGGTAAGACTTCAGCCCACCCCAGGTCCCGAGCAAACATTGTCCAGGCAGAAACCCAAGGATCAGGAAGAGCAGCATCAGGCAAAATGCTTGACATTTATACCAGCTTTCTGGGGCCAGGACGTAGTCACGTCAGACGCGGAGAAACAATTCATTTTTATGCTTCTTGTACTCTCTGGGTTTATTTCCCGGATGTCCTCCCTTTGTGCAGGATGAAATCACATGGAGACTCTGTGTTGTGTTTTAATGAGGGACGAGGATGTCAGCACACACTGCTTGACCACCTGTCTGTGCTGTGATGGGCAACTATCGGAGGGTACAGCAGGGAGTAAACAGAGCCCGTGTCACTCGCGAGCATCCATCCAGTGGAGAGTGACTGTCAGTAAACAGGCAGACGTATGAATAAATAAGATAAAAGGGTATAATGCGGTAGGCAGTGACAACATTGGCTTAGTTATGAGAGACAGGGAAGAAGCAGCATTGGACTTGAAAACTGAATGATGGGATAGCCATAGGAAGAGCTAGGAAAAGTGTATCCGTGGCAGAGAGAACTGGCAATCCAAAGGCCCTGAGTCAAGAGCAAACTCCGCATGTACCAGGGGCAGGGAGAGGGCAGTGCGGTTGAGCAGTGGGAACATGGAGAGAGTTACAGACTATGATGCTGGGGAACTAGCCAGAGGCCATGCTAGGATGTCATGCAGGACTATCTAATCTCTCACTGATGGGGATTTATGTTGTTTCAGATTTCTTTTTTGCTATTATAAATAACCCTGCAATGGCCATCCTTCTGCATACATCTTTACACTATTGCCAGTTTTTTTCTTACTAACACTTTCCTAAAATGAAATTGTATCATTAACATATGAATATTTTAAGGTTCTCAAAGAATATTGCTAATGTTGCTCCAAAAGGGTTATACTAAGTTATAGTCCTTTCAACAACTGTATGAGAATTTACGTTTCTCCAGTCCACACTAATACCGATTATGTTCATCCTCTTGAATCTTGTCAATCTAACTGGTGAAAAATATCTCATTACATTTCCCATTTTCATTTCTTTGATAGCCAAGTAGATCACATTTTAAGTATATATTAAATACCTGTACTTCTTCTCTTAAGCATTACCTCTTCATGTTCTTTGCCCATTTCTATATTGGAGTTCTTGTTTTTGTCTTACTAACTTAATGATAGTGACAACTTAGGTATTTTTTCCCTGTAACTTGCTTTTAACTTGAATTGTGGTGCCATTTGCTCAGTATTTCCATTGCAGGTAGTCAAGTTAAAATAATTATGTGTAAATAAACTGAAATTGGAAGTTGGAGGAAAGTGTGATGATGGAAAGAAATAGTTCAATGCTTTGCATATTTGTGGCAAAACTGGTTTAAAGATACAGGAGCAATGAAAATCTTTTGATGATCTACACATCTGGTGTAAGTCTCAATCTGTTGAAAACCAAGAATACATTAGCATTTTATTTTAGTAATAATCAAATCTCTAAACTTAAAAATAGAAAAAAGAATAAAGGATAGTTCTCTTTTCTCTTCCAAACCTAATTGCGATTAAAAAAAAATAAATGGGGAAGTGGATGTGGCTCAAGGGATAAGACCTCCGCCTACCATATGGGAAGACCCGTGTTCAACCCCTGGGGCCTCCTGGTGAAAAAGAAGAGAAAGCGTGCCTGTGTGGCGAGCCGAGTGTCCACATGGTGAGCCAAGTGCCCACACGGTGAACTGAGTGCCCACATGGCGAGCCAAGTGCCATGTGGGTGCCCGCATGGTAAGCCGAGTGCCCATGTCCTGAGCCGAGTGCCCACGTGAGTGCCTGCATGGTGAGCTGAGTGCCCGCGTGAGTGCTCGCATGGAAAGCCAGTGCCCACATGGTGAGCTGAGAGCCTGTGCAGCAAGCTGAGTGCCCGTGCAAGTGAGTCATGCACCAAGATTATGACGCAACAAAAGAGGGAAGAAGGGGAGAATCAAGGTAAAGCACAGTGGAGACCAGGAACTGAAGTGGTTCAATTGACAGGGAACCTCTCTCCACATCGGAGGTCCCCCAGATCGAATCCCGGTCAATCCTAGAGAGGAGAAAGACGAGAAGAGAAGACAAAAAGAGAAATAGATACAGAAGATCACACAGCAAATGGACACAGACAGCAAAAACAGCAGGGCAGGGGAGGAGAAGAAAAATAAATAAATAAAATAAATGCCTACTAGGATACTGAAAATAGAATGGCCTTGGGAAAAATAGCTTTGCCACTTTAGAAGTCATAACAATAATCCTTTTAGAAATAGTTTTCAGTTTAAACAAGTTTTTCTGCACATTATCATTTTTAATCATAGATGGGGACTCTGGACTGGGCTAAGCATAGCATTCATTACAAAAACATTTTTAAGCACTTCTCTATCCTAAGTGCTTCTGGAAAAGGAGGCATTTCTTGCTGGTTGCCAGTGGGGTAAGAGCAATATGATGCTGGGTCTTATGCTGAACGTGACCTCAATTTACAGCCACGGAGTGGTGAGGCTGGACATGATGAACAGAGAAAAATCACCACCACCAGCCATGTCTGAAGGGGCTTCCAGTCTAACAGGTGGTGAGGCCATGTGAGCAGATATGGGCAGACATGGTCTCAGGGGCCAGGCTAGAGGCAGGTGCACTGTAGTGGATGGTCGGTTCTACCTGGAAAGATCCCAGCAGGTTTTAGAGGAGACCATCAATGTGAATTTGGAAAGAATGTTGGTGGACAAACTAGCCAGAATCTAGGAAAGCAGGTTTCAAATAGTATAGAGGAAAGCTAGATAGGGGTGATTCAAAAACCCAAAATTCTAAAGCTTCTCTCAGGTTCAAGATGTTCCGCTAAGATTGTAGTTTGAGATCCAAAGTGAGATCTCTCAGGGCATAGCCCATCGGGTAAAGGGAGGTGCAGGAAGGGGCGTGTTGTGCCCATGACTACAATATCAGTCAATCGTTTGATGTGGTTCCTTTTAAAAATAAGATGCATCTTCAAGCTATCGTAATAGACATCATTTATATGGCCATTGTTATTTTCCAGGCTTTGTCCTAGCACCTTCCATATAACAACGCCTCTAATCCTCGTAAGAACCCTATACCTCATTTTACAGATAAAGAAACTGAAGCCCAGGGTTGTTGGTTTTTTTTTTAAGATTTATTTTATTTATTTCTCTCCCCTTTCCCTCCCGCGCCCAGTTGTCTGTTCTCTGTTTCCATTTTGCTGCGTGTTCTTTGTCCGCTTTTGTTGTTGTCAGCGGCACAGAAATCTGTGTTTCTTTTTGTTGCGTCATCTTGCTGTGTCAGCTCTCCGTGTGTGCGGCACCATTCCTGGGCAGGCTGCACTTTCTTTCACGCTGGACGGCTCTCCTTAGGGGGTGCACTCCTTGCACGTGGGGATCCCCTATGTGGGGACACCCCTGCGTGGCACGGCACTCCTTGTGCACATCAGCACTGCGCATGAGGCCCCGAGTTTAAGTCACTTATCCAAGGCCATTCATCTCATAAGGAGTGGGGCCAAATTTGAACCAAGCAAGAAATAGCTCCAATTATCGATCATTTACTATGTCCAGGGTCTATGCTAAAGCACTTACATGTATTAGTTCAATTGCCATAACCTGTGAAGCTGTGAGGTTGATACATATACTTCTATACGTGAGGAAATTGAGCATTAAAGAGTATAATTGCTTGCTCAAGGTCACAACAGATCTGAACTCAGGGGAATGGTCCTGGACTGAGGCTCTATCATGGAATTACCCAGTCCAGAAAGAAGGAGGTCCCACTGCACTTGGCTCCGGACTACCACGCCTGCCGTTTTATTTCTCTTTGGAGCCACCATCATAAAAATGTGTTGACAAACAAGTGAATGTTCAAAGGATGGTCTGCTAACATGTCAGGGAAGTGGAGGCAACATCCTGAGCTAAAAGGAAACTGCAGGGAGGGGTGGGACACAGTCCCACATATCTGAGACTTCTAAAACAGAGAGATGGGACTTAAGGTCCACGGTTTCCGAGGCCAGCATGAAGAGGGACTTTTTAATAGTAAACGCATCAACAGAATGGGGTAGCCAGCCCCCTGGCACCAGAGGTTTTTGAGCAAAAGCAGGAAAAAAAAAAATCAACAGAAAGTGTGGGGAGTGGAATTCTGCTCTGGATGCAAGGTTGGTCTGAGTCGCTTCTAAGGACATTCTCTTCTATTACTTTAGTGAATCTTAATTCTGTTCAAAGATACTGAGTATATTTTAAGAAAATTCATATATGACAGAATCCAGACATAGGAAGTACATTAACAGCTGCTAATCCAGCATTCTATTAACTAGTATTTGCATGTTTTTACCAATTCTTTGGTTCATAATGATATTTGTAAGGAAATAAAATGCCTTCCGTACTTTAAAAGATAGACCATTTTATGTGCCTTGTAATTAACAGTTGAGAGTGTTTTTTAGCGTTGTAATTCTTTTGAAAAGTTGTGCTCTGCGAATGATAACTAATAGCGCGCCATTAGCCAAAATATTTGATTAAGCAGGATAATTCATCCAAATAGGAAATGTTCTGGAACAGTCTCTGAATGGGAGGATGGAGCTGGGCAGTGTAGGAAGGCGTTCCCTCATGGAAACCCATAGGCAGCGACCCCCTGCGCATTTTCTCCTCTGACCAAGCCCAGGGCCCAGAGAATATTGTGTAAATTTCAGCCATGTGGTTGATTCAGCTGTTCCAGGCTTAGGACCATTGCCGCTTATAAGTCTGACTGCCAGGCGCATCCAAAAAGCAGCTAGTGCTTGCAAGGGGTGCGTTCCCTAAAGCACAAAAGGTTGACTCTCCCTCAGAACTGTTTGGCGGCGCAGACACGAGTGCCAAGAGTGAGGTGATGATGCCAACTCCACAGGAATCCCCACCAGCCCAGCAAGAGGCCCAAAATAGAATTCTCCCGAAGGACGGGGCGAGCGCCAGTTGATTTAGAGAGCTTCTGACGCCCCCTGACAGCCCTGGGAGGCAGCCGGCCGCAGCCAGCGCTGCGTATTTCCAAGCCCTATTTCACTGCTGGTCTTGGCTGTCTGGCTGCTCTAATCACTGACTAATCATTCTCAGGATTCACCTTGTTAGGGGCACCCAGGCCCGTGGCCACCCAGCCCTGGAGTCCGTGTCTGGAAAAATCTCCTTCCCATCCGAGAGGGAAAGCACACACTGCCCAGGGCCAGAACTGCCTGACCTGGGGGACAAGGTGGCCTTGGGGCCAGGCTCTCTGCCACCCCCGGCCGGGCCTTCAGTTCTGCCCAGGGACCGACTTGTGGCTGGATCTTCTCTCGCTCTGCCTGTGGGGACCCCCGGCCCTCCCCACATTCCCTGTGTCTGTCTGTGTGTCTGTCTGTCAAGAGCCCACTCTGCGGGGAACACGCGCGGGCTCCACAAACACAGCTGCGCTCCGGGAAAGCGTGCTGCGTGCTGTCCCAGGCCCGCGCCTCCTGTGTGGGCTGAGGCTTGTTTCCTCAGCTGCGGCCTGCGGCTAATAACCACCCCTGAGCTGCAATGAGGAAAAAATGAGTGTGAAAGGAAGAACGAGCACGAAAGCCCGTGTGGACTGGGGAACACACGAGCAACGTAAAATGGGCGACTTCGGCCGTGCCGGCGTGAGAGGAGGCCCTTTTGTCTTAAGGTAGCATCTGAGACTAGAACACTCAGGGAGTGTTCATTGACTTGAAGCACTACCTTGTGTTTCCCTCTCTCTTTGAAGGTGCTTCGGTAAAGGAGAACACCTCAGGTCTGAGGGACGCTTTTGAGTTGATGGCCAGCCCCCTGACCATAGCCTCTCTCATAGACTTAGAAGAATCTTCTTCTGACAAGGGGAACCTGGGCCCCCAAAGTGCCATAAAACAAGGGGGTTGGAACTGGGCACACTCGTGGGCATACTGGAACTACCACAGAGTCCCTTGGTTTCTGTACCCTTCCTGCACTCTGCTTCAGTTGCCTTAGCTCTGCTCAGTCCAGAAAATGGACTCACAGGTGTAAGGAGTTCCTTGCACATGCCAAAGAACAGGAGAGAAAACAAACACCTTCCTTTGTGTGGTACCTTCCTTTGTAGTCTTCCTCCATTTTGGGGGTTGACTCCTCTCCCTAAAAACATGCTCACATCTTAATTGGTGCTCCTGTAGGTGGGAAGCCATTTGTCAGGAGGACCTTTTCAGGATGCTATCATTAGTTAAGGTGTGGCCAAATTGAATCAGAGTGGGTCTTAATCGGTGTGACTGGAAGCCTTATAAAGAGAAGAAATTCAGAGACGTTACTAGAAGCCAGAGAGGATAGGGAGATGGCCATGTGATAGAAGACAGCCAACTCCAGAATGTCACAGACTCCAGGACAGAGCATCACCTTGCTGACAGCTTAATTTTGACCTTCGGCCTTCAAAACCATGAGACAATAATTGCTCGTTGTTTAAACCAATCCATTGTATGTTATTTGTCATAGCAGCTCTGGCAAACTGATAGTCTCCTTCTCACTCTCAGCAGACTTCAGCTCTTAATTCACCATGAATAGAACAACTACTAGATGCTAACCCCAAGTTCCACGCTTTCTTGCATATGATCCTTTCCTTTGGAGTCCGGGGCCCTGTCCTTGTTGCTGAATGCAATAGCACATCTTCAGTGTTTCTATCTGCTGATACTGCCTTCCTACGTCTTGAATTTCTCTTCCCTCGGTTTTTAAAGCATCTCAGTCTTCCAGTTTTCCCCCTACCTCTCAGACACTGTCTCCTCAGTCTGCAGTTCGTGTGCTCAGCCCTTCAAAGTTTCTCTTCCTCGGAAAGGCACCCTCATCTTCCTTCTCTTCTCAGGCCATGCATTCTGCCTGGGGAATTCGACTTTCTTTCACAGCACTTACATTTTCTGCACTCTCTACCTCGAGACCAGATTCCTCTTCTCAATCTCAGACTTTTATATCCAAGTGCCCATGGGACAGCTCCATTTGAAAGCCTCTCCTCTATATTTCTTTGCACTCCCTAAACCTCCTGGCATTTAAATGAATAACACCACTATCCTCCCAGGTACAAAGCCACAAGTTCAAAGTCATCCATAGCTTTCCCTCTCTCACCCCCACATTCAAGTCCTAACTACCTTTGGAATCCCTTGACGTCCTTCTTCCACTGCCCTATTATGGCCCCAGGCCTGGATGGTTGCCAAAGGCTCCAACTGCTCCAGCTTGAGCCCTCTGTGGCAGCACAGGATCCAGCAGATCTAATCTGAGGAGACCCTATTTTCAAAGGTTCTAGCAAGGTTAAGGCACCAGGGGCTAGCAACATAGTGTCCCAGCTGCAATGACAAAAACCACACAATGGGTTGGCTTAAACAATGGCAATTAATAGGCTCATGGTTCCTAAGATTAGAAAGTTTGCTTCTTCACATGATCAGTAGCATTCTAGTTGGCTGGCAATCCTGGGGTTCCTTTGTTTTTCCCTCACATGGCAATGCCCTTTCTTTTCTTTTCTAGGTACCGCTGACTTCTGATTCCCAGCTCCTTCCTGTGACTTTCTCTCCTATGTCTCAATTTCTTCCACTTACATAGCACGACAGGAATCTGGATTAAGATCCAACCTCATTCAGCTGGGCGAGACCTGGACTAAAAATAACCTCTTCAAGAAATCCTATTTACTATGGGTTCATATCCAAAGGAATGAGATAAGAACATGTTTTCCTCTGGGGTACATAATTCAGTCTACCTGGATCTGGAAGGGACAAAGGGAGCCATCACTGGAACCCAGAGAGAGAGCCACAGTGGGAGGAAGGTCTGCCAGGCAGGAGCTGAGGCCAGCACAGTGGAACACAGCCCCTGCCGGCACAAGGCCATGGTAGGAGGGCACTGGGGAAGAGATACCCCGATTTCTCTCTCCTCCCACTCTCCCATCTTCTGATTGTGCCTTCTATGAGCTGTACCCGATAGCCTATTGGGGCACAGAGCAGGATGGAGAAAGGAAGCAAGTGGATCTGGAGGGAAAACAGAATATCTGACATATCCTCTCTAATTCAAGTTCCCCCTTCCCAGTTTATTTTTCTGTAGCACAAATCTGATTTTGTCGCACGCGCGCACACACACACACGCTTAAAAGTATTTAATGATACTCACCTGGCAGAGGAGATACCATGATCACAAATGGTTTTCCCAGGGCGAGGTTTATCCATTGACTCCAGATGTGCTGACCCCTGCGATTTCCTCAAATATGGGAAACTCAACTGCATAATTTGTGGTAGTGGGGGACTGCATTTGCACGCTCCCCTGAAAAATAAAAAATAAAATATTTGATGGCTCCACCTTGCCCCAGGATGACGTTTGAACCTTTTCACGTGACATGTGTATGGCACTCCCTGCCGAATCCCCAGGCACGTCCCCCGCCATCCCCACTGCTGACCGTTCCCCACTGGCTTCTTCTCTCTATCCACTCCAGCCGCTGGGATTCACTGGGCAGCTCTCCCAGGTCTCCATAACCCTTTCCCTGCTGCCATCTTCCACGGGTCAGTTCTCACTTCAACTGTGGCCTCCTCGGGCAGCCTTCCCAACCACCCACAGCGGAGTTAGGTACCCTTCCTGGGACTCATAACTTCCTCTTCCCACCCCTATTGTGACACACTCATTGAACACTATTGTTTTGGCCAATTTTGTGTGAATTTCCTCCACAGACTGGAAGCATATGGGAGACAAGAACTGGGTCTAATTTACAGTGACATCCCCAACCTGTAGCACAGTGCCGGGAACACAGACACCCAATTCCTACCTGCTGAATGAATGAATGAATCCTCCCCAAAATCTTATTTCAGAGACAGGGATATTCTTAGTTCAGAGGTACAGCTTAGGGCAAGGGGTCTGGAGCTGTTTGGTGATTTGCCCAAAGTCACAAAGCAGGTTTGAGAGGAAGTCCAGACTAAAGAGTTTTATTTGCTAATGCTCTGATGGTGCTCATTCTATGTCCCTGAGCTGCCAAGTAATAAAAAAGATGTGTCTGCTTCAGCCTCACATGCCTACCCAGCAATGCTCAGAAGTCTACATTCAACAGAACACAAATCATTGGTGCCTCTCCCCTGAGAAGCCTATGAGAGGCCCATGTGGTCTCGGCATAGCCTCCTTTCTGCCGGTTTCACTGGCAACAAGGTAAGAAGCAAGAGCTGATGTGGGAAACAGCGGCAGGGCATTTAGCAGGGAAGGGACTTAGAGAAGGAAAGTCCTAAGGCCAAATATTGTATCGGGCAGACAGAGAGAGAGCGCGCATCGTTGCCATCCAGTATCCCACCCCAGCCCACCTGTTAGTCCCTGCCGCATGCTTGACCAGACAGTGCAGCGCTTCTCATGCCAACCTGTGCTGTGGGAAAACCCAGTTCCAGTTACACGTGCTCTTGGTTTATTTTCCCAAATCACATGAAGGTTGAAGCGTGGGACTGGGAGACAGTAGGGGAATGCTAACAGAGAAAGGGACTTCTTTTTGCGTATGAGCAGTTAATGAATCTCTGCTTTTCCCCCCTTCTCCTTCTTCTTCTTGTTGAATGGTGAATGTTTAATAGGGTGATTGCAAGCTTTCATCCCAGGAAAAAAACCAGCTAGCAAGGCTGCCTCTTGAAACGTTAGCAGGATGTCAACAGAGGAGCCTCGGAGAAATTCTTCTTGAAGAGTCCTTAAGTCGATAATAACAGGGGAAATGGCGAGTGCGTGGAGGCGCAAGTGACCTGAAGAGAACGTGCTTCTCCGTGAACGAGAAGAGCAGTGCACCCTGCGCTCTCTGCCTGCCAAACGGGGTTTCCAAGTAGTTCAGAAACACACAAAAGCCTCCAGGCCCTCCCATGAAAGGAGCAGGCATCATTATGTCCATTTTATAAATGGGGCTATAGAGAAAGGCCTATGTGTTTTGCCCCAGTTAGGCTGGGAAGCAAAGGCCAGTTCTGACCCTGCGCAGACCTGGGGAGGGTCTCCCCTGGCAGAGCCAAGGGCCAAATGTTTCCTGGGGCTTGGTTCCAAGCATCCACTCTCCCCAGAAAATTCACTGACACAAGAGCTTCCAAAAAGGGCAGTACAAAGACAGAAGTCCTTTCTGGTGTGAGGCAAAGTGGTAAATACATTTAAAAAGAAATAAGCAAGCACAGCGGCAACGCTTGGGGCTTCAGTCAGCTGCACTGGGCAGCCCCTGGTGTCCAGCCCGTTGGGATGGCCCACCAGGAGAAGGAAGCTGCAGGGTGGCCTTGCACTTGTGCCTGAGGGGTTGGGGGGGGCGGTTATCCAAGGACTTCACAAAGGGAGCCCTTTAAAAAAATTTTTTAATGTAAATTGTGCTTAGGGCTTAAAAAAACTAAATGTCCTTAATAGAAGAAACTTCATAATAAAATGATGCAACTGTAAGTATCTCCAGGGTGGGAACCAGTCGTCTATTTATTTGGGTCCCCAGTGCCTTGCAGGTATGCAGCAGAGAGAATGTGGGAGGAGGGAAGGAAGGGAAAAGGAAGAAGGAGGAAAAGAGAGGGAGTGAGGGAGAGGGGGAGAGGGAGAGAAGGAGGGAGGCAAAGGGGACGGAGACAGAGGGAATGAAGAAGAGAAAGAGGATGGATAGATGGACAGATGGATGGATGGATGAGTAGATGGATGGATGGATGGGTGGATGGATGGATGAGTAGATGGATGGATGGATGGGTGGATGGATGGATGGATGAGTAGATGGGTGGGTGGATGGGTGGGTGGGTGGGTGGATGGATGGGTGGATGGATGGATGAGTAGATGGGTGGGTGGATGGGTGGATGGGTGGATGGGTAGGTGGGTGGGTGGGTGGATGGATGGATGAATGGATGGATAATGGGAGAAAGGAAGGAGGGAGGGGAAAAAGGAGGGAAGGGGGAGAGGAAAAGGAAGGAGGAGCAAGGGAGGAAGACAGAGGGAGAGAGGTAGGGAAGGAGGGAGAGAAAGGGAAGAAGGAAAGGAAAGAGGGAGGGAGGAAAGGAGGAAAGGAGGGAAAAAGAAGAATGAAAAGGGGAAAGGGGGGAAGATGGGAAGCATGAGGGATAAAAGGAGAAACAGGATTTCCCCCTCCTTTTTCCCTCCCAGCAGCAGAGTCCAGCTGGCTACAAATCCTACCTCCGCCTGCAGTATCAGGAGCTGAGCGACACTGGAAAAAGGGCTCTTAATCTCTGATCACCAGCATCCCTGCCACCCACCCTCTCCTATTCTCCTCTGCCCTGCTCTCTGCCTTAAAGGCTGAACCCCCAGGCCTGGGGGCCCCCGGCTCCACCTCTGGCTTTGCCATCCGCAATGGAGAGAGAGGTGGTGTCTGCTCCTGCGCGTGGCCTGCTCACAGGCCTTGGGGGAGGAAAGGCTTTCCACGGCCATTGGTCCTAGGGCGTCACCCACAGCTCTGTAACTCAACGGTCCCTGGAGGAAACGTTCTTCTATTAAACCCTTGGGTGTGTGCCACGGGTTTCCTGCCAGGACCCCAACTGATAAGAACAATTGCTGACCTTCTCTGAGTGTTGACATGCTCCCCTCTAAAATGAGGACGAGCATACTTACTTGGCAAGATTGCCACCAAGGTGAAGCGAGTGGTATACACTGAGGGCACTACATTAAGCATTTTACACCCTTGATACCCTTTCTCTGCCTTTTCAAACAAGCAAGCACCTCCTTGACCCGGGGCTTGCCAACTGCCTTCTAAGAAGTAAGGAATATGATGAAGGTTTTTGTTTGTTTGCTTGCTTTTAGCAATTTATTGAGATATATTCATATGCCATACAATCCATCTAACATGTCCATTCTATGAGTTTTGGTGTAATCATAGAGTTGTGCATTCATCATTACAATCAATAGTAGAGCACTTTTATTGCTTTAAAAGCATTACCCCCACCCCTCAGCAGTCACCTTTCTATCCCTCTATCCATCTCCTGCAAAAAATATCTGCTAAATTTATTTATATTTACAATTTATATAAATGGAGTCAAATAATATACAGTACTTTGTGTCTGATTTCTGTCACTTAGGACGATTCTCATTTTTTACAATTGATGAAAAAAATATTTATATATTACTATTTGCTACAGTCCATTTTTTGCTTTAGATGCATTTTAGCATTAGGTGCATTTTAGCTCACATACCACCCTATTTTAACATCTTGTAATAGTATAACTTTTCTGATTCATGGAAGAACATTCTTGTTTTTGTACTATTAGCCACACTCATCTGCAACAGGTTTCACTATGGTATAGAGTTCCATGTTTCATCCTTCAGCTTTTCTTCTAGTGACATACACAGCCCTAATCTTTGCCTTTCAACCACAATCATACCTCCATACTGGCACTGCTAATTACATGCACTGTAATGTGCTACCATCACCTCCAGTCAATTCCAAGCATTTGCAATCAACCTTATTACCAATTCAGCATACATTAAGCCATTGCTTGCCATTCTCTATCCTTATCTTCTCTATCCGATCTTCTGGCTATTAATTAGATGACATTGCTCAATATATGTAGTCCATATTAGTGAGAGCATACCATATTTGTCCTTTTGTGTCTGGCTTGTTTCACTCAACGTGGTGTCCTCAAGATTCATCCTTGTTGTCATATGCTTCACGACTTCATTTCTTCTTGTAGCTGAATAATATTCCATCATATGCATATATCACATTTTGTTTATCCATTCATTTGTTGATGGACACCTAGATTGTTTCCATCTTTTGGTAAGTATGAATAATACCACTATAAACATCAGTACGCAAATATCTGTTAACAACCCTGCTTTCAGTTCTTCTGAGAACTTCCCACTAGGAATGAAATTGCTGGAGTTGTATGGAAGCTCTCTATTTAACTTCCTGAGGCACTACCAGTCTTCCACAGTAGCTGCACCATTCTATATTCCCACCAACTGTGAATAAGCGTTCCTATTTCTCCACTTCCTCTCCAACACTTGTATTTTCTGTTTTTTTTTTTTTTAATAGTGGCCATTCTAATAGGTATGAAATATCTCATTGTAGTTTTGATTTGCATTTCCCTAGTAGCTAATGATGTTGAACATCTTTTCATGTGCTTTACGGCCATTTGTATTTCCTCTTTTCCTGTTTGAAAAATGTCTAGTCATGTCTTTTGCCCATTTTTGAATTGGGTTGTCTTTTTTTTAAGATTTATTTATTTATTTACCACTACCATCCCCATTGTCTGCTTTCTGTGTCCATTCACTGTGTGCTCTTCTGTGTCTGCTTGTATTCTCTTTACGTGGTACTGATCCTGGGACCTTCTGGAGTGGGAGAGAGGCACTCAATCTCTTGTGCCACCTCAGGTCCCTGGTCCACTGTGTCTCTTATCATCTCTCCTCTGCACTCCATGCTGGCCAGCACTCCTGCATGGGCCAGCACACCACGCAGGTCAGCACTCTGCATGGGCCAGCAGTCTGTGCTGGCCAGCACTCCATTTGAGCCAGTTCCCCACTCAGGCCAGCACGCTGCATGGGCCAGCTTGCCTTCACCAAGAGGCCCCAGGAATCGAACCCTGGACCTCCTATATAGTAGATGGGAGCTCAATCGCTTGAGCCACATCCGCTTCCCTGGGTTGTCTTTCTGTCACTGAGTTGTAGGATCTCCTTACATATTATGGATTTTAAACCCTTATCATATATGTGATTTCCAAATATTTTCTCCTATTGAGTAGGCTGCCTTTTAACCTTCTCAACAAAGTCCTTTGATGCACAAAAACATTTAGAGAAGATCCCATTTATCTATGTTTTTCTTTCATTGCTCTTACTTTAGGTGTAAAGTCTAAGAAACCACCTCCTACCACAAGCTCTTGAAGATGCTTTCCTACATTTCCTTCTAGGAATTTCATGGTCCTGGCTTTTATATTTAGTTCTTTGGTCCATTTTGAGTTAATTTTTGTATAATGTGTGAGACAGGGGTCCTCTTTCATTCTTTTGGATATGGACATCCAGTTCTCCCATCACCATTTGTTAAAAATACTGTTCTGTCCCTGTTGAGTAAGCTTGGTAGCCTTTTCAAAAGTCAATTGACCATAAAGGTGAGAGTCTATTTCTGAGTTCTCAGTTCATTCCCATTAATCTCTATATCTGTCTTTATACCAATACCATGCTGTTTTGACCACTGTAGCTTTGTAATATGCTTTAAAGTCAGGAAGTATGAGTCCACTGACTTTGTTAGTCTTTTCAAAAGTATTTTTGGCTATTTGGGGTCCCTTTCTCTTCCAAATAAATTTGATACTGACTTGCCCATTTATGCTGTTGGAATTTTGATGGGGATTGCATTGAATCTGCAATTCAATTTGGGCAGAACCAACATCTTAACTATATTTAGCCTTCCAAACCATGAGCATGGAATGTATCTCATTTGTTTAGGTCTTTTAAAATTACTTTTAGCAATGTTGCTTAGTTTTCTGAGTAGAGATCCTTTACATCCCTGGCTAAATTTATTCCTTTTAGTTGCTATTGTAAATTTGATTCTTTTAGTTGCTATTGTAAATGGAATTTGTTTTCTGATTTCTTCCACAAATTGTTCACTTCTAATGTATAGAAACACTACTGATTTCTTCATGTTGATCTTGTATCCTGCCACTTAGCTGAATTTGTTTTTTAGCTCTTGTAGTTTTCGTCTTCATTTTGGGTTTGTTTGGTTTTTTCCTAAGTATAGGACAGATCATTTTCATAGAGTAAAATTTTACTTCATTCTTTCTGGTTTGGATTCCTTTTATTTCTTCTTGCCTAATTGCCCTGGCTTGAACTTCTAGCACAAAGTTGAGTAACAGTGGTGAGAGTGGGCATTCTTCTCTTGTTCCCTATTTTAGGAGAAAGCTTTCGACATTTCATCATGGAGTATGATGTTGACTGAGAGTTTTTGATATATGCCCTGTATCATTTTGAGGAAGTTTTCTTCTATCCCTATCTTTCTAAGTGTTTTTATCAAGAAAGAATGCTGGATTTTGTCATATGCCTTTTCTGAGTTAAGGAAGATGATTATGTGATTTTTTTTCCTTCAATTTGTTATCATGGTTTATTACCTTAATGGATTTTCTTGTATTGAACCACCCTTGCATACCCAGAATAATACTCACTTGATCGTGATATATGATTCTTTTAATGTGCTTTTGGATTCGATTTGTAAGTATTTTTGGAGGACTTTTGCATCTATATTCATTAGAGAGAATGGTCTGAAATTCCTTCTCTTTTAGTATCTTTATCTGGCTTTGGTATTAGGGTGATGTAAGTCTCATAAAAAGAGATTAGGTAGTGTTTTCTCTTTCAATTTTTTTGGAAGAGTTTGAGCAGGACTGGTATTAATTCTTCTTTATATTATTGGTAGAAGTCAAACTCTGAAGCCACCCAGTCCGAGGTTTTTCTTTGTTGAGAGGTTTTTAATACCTGATTCACTCTCTTTACTTGGAATAAGTTTGTTTATGTTTTCTGTTTCTTCTCAAATCAGTATATATAGTTTGTGTGTTTCTAGGAAGTTGTCCACATCATCTAAGTTGTCTAATTTTTTGGTTTACAGTTGTTCATTGTATTTTCTTATGATCTTTTTCATTTTTGTAGGATCAGTAGTAACATCCCCATTCTCATTTCTGATTTTATTTATTTATTCTGATTTTATTTATTTTCTTTGTCAGTCTACTTAAGCATTTGTCAATTTTGTTGACTTCTTGAAGTATCAGCATTTGGTTTTGGTGACTCTATTGTTTCTTCTGTTCTCAATTTCATTTATTTCTGCTCTAATCTTTGTTATTTCTTTACTTCTGCATGCTTTAGGATTAGTTGGCTATTCTTTTTCTAGTTTCTTCAGGTGTGCAATAAGGTCTTTGATTTTAGCTCTTTCTTTTTATATATATTTTTTAATTAAAGTTAATAGATCACAGGAACATTACATTAAAAAAACAAAAAAAAAACAAAAAACACAAGAGGTTCCCATATAACCCACTCCCCACCCCC
This sequence comes from Dasypus novemcinctus, assembly GCF_030445035.2. Taxonomy (NCBI): domain Eukaryota; kingdom Metazoa; phylum Chordata; class Mammalia; order Cingulata; family Dasypodidae; genus Dasypus; species Dasypus novemcinctus. Next base: position 46,734,345 of record NC_080694.1, on the reverse strand, counting down.
CCCACCACATCATTTTTGTAAACTGTATTTTTTTAAGATACATCACAAAAAAATGTTACATTAAAAAATATGAGGTTCCCGTATACTCCCCACTCCCCCACCCCACTCCACCCACACCAACAACCTCTCCCATCACTGTGGCATGCTCATTGCACTTGGTGAACACATTTGGGGGCACTGCTGCACTACATAGATAATAGTTTACCCTGTAGTTCGCACTCTCCTCCAGTACATTCAGTGAGTTATAGCAGGATATATAAAGTCCAGCATCTGACCCTGCAATATCATTTAGGACAACTCAAAATTCCAAAAATGCCCCCACATCACATCTCTTCTTACCTCTCCCTGCCCTCAGCAACTACTATGACCACGTTCTCCACCTCAATGCTAAAATTTCTTCTATTACTCGTCACAATAGTTTTATAGTAGAATATCAGTAAGTCCACTCTAGTCCATATTTTATTCCTCCATTCTGTGGATCCTGGGATAGTGATGTCCTTTCCACCTCTAGATCAAGAGGGGGCTTAGATTCCACATGGATGATGGATGCAATTCCTCTGCTTGCAGTTGTAGGCACTCTTAATTCCCTGGTGTGGTGGTTGACCATCTTCACCTCCCTGTTAGCTGACCTGGGTAAGACCAATAAACCAGAGAGTAGAAGTCACCACTCTGCTGAGGGTCAGGGCCCAGCTGGCACATGGGCAGTCCAGAGACTCAAGTCTCCTGAGTATGGACCATCCCTAGCACCAACCACAGGTTCAGTAAAAGTGACAGAAGAGGCATGTGTAGAAAAATCACACCAGAGTCCAGCTCCATCACACTCAGGAGCACAAATTCCAAAGTACGACCCTCTGACATGGCACAGAACTCCAAATTCATCTGCCATGACCATATTCCCTGTGGTTCTCTTCAGGAGAACCAGTACCTAGGGTTGTATCTACTTTGTCTCTCTCTGGGGTCCTGCTGAGGTGTGCATAAGTGCGACCCCTCTGATGACCTCCCAACTCTTTTTGGAAGCCTCTTAGCCATATAAACTCATTTGTCTTTGCCATTTCCCCCTTTTATTCAAGGTCAAAAAGCAGTTTTTAACACTTGATCCAACATGTAGGCTGAGATATTCTGCTGACCCTTTTATTTGAGGTCTCTTTCTAGTTGTTTCTCCAGTTAGTGATTGGTAGTAATCCCTCAGCGCCTGGGAGGCTCATCCCCAGGAGTCCATCCCCAGGAGTCAAGCCCCACGTTGGGGGGAAGGTAATGCATTTACATACTGAGTTTGGCTTAGAGAGTGGCCACATTTGAGCAACATGGAGGCTCTCAGAAGGTAAGTCTTAGGCACCCTACAGCTCTAGCCTAGTTAATATTTCAGGCACACAGGCTCCTAAGCATAGTCATCAGTATCAAGGGCTTATTATTGGACCATCCTTCCTTGTTGATCTTGGCCATTGCACTTGGGGGATTATTGTTTTCCATTGGGGAATGTGACAGAGTTCCCCTGGGTGGGAACTCAGCACTCAGTAGTGACTGTAACTACTATAAAAATACCCAACATATATCATAACATATTTATGTCCCCTATATACATGGCCTAGAGAACTCCCCCCCACCCATGTGCCCCCGTCAATAACACCCCACGCCAGAGTTCCTCCCCTGCCATAGTTGAACCTCTCTGTGGTCCAAAACTTCTTCAACAAAGAATCCTAATATATTGCCAAATTCAATTAAAAGGAAATTGAAATACAGTGATGGGTTTAAAGTTTAGAAATAGTAGTTTAGAAATACTAAAAAAAAAAGTAAAAATAAATTGGTGTATTAATAAAATGAAAAAATTATAAAGCTTTGTTTCTAATGTTTTGCCTTTCATCACTGTAATAGATGTTGCCCTGTATGTACAATGGCAAGGCACTTTCATTTCTTCCTCAGTGTCTACATCCTTTCCTTTTTTTTTTTTCTAATTTTTGACTTTGTCTTCAAAAAGTTTTAGATCACAGTAATTCACATACACAATATAGGGGACTCCCAGATATCCAACATCAAACCCTTTTCCCCTTTCCCCAGTAATGATCTTTTCACATGTTCATGTTATATTTGCTGCAGCTGAGGTACAGATTTTGAAACATAGCTATCAAAAGTGAATCCATTTTAGTTTACATTATTGTTCATATTATAGACTGCACAAATTTCTAAATTTTTAGTTTCCTTATGTTTTTTATTATGATTTACATTTTAGTTTATATACTTTTATACAAGTTAACATGTCCTATATCCATCATTGCATGGTCTTCTGGAGTACATCTATTGTCCCCCAATTAACCTGCTTCCATTCCTGCTATACCACTCTCCCTCCCCTCAGGGCACACCATGCCAATCAATCTTCACTACTTGAGGGACAAGATTTACAGATACTGCAGCAATGCTGAGGGCTTGACATACTAGACTGCCCTAACTAATTGGGAGCCAGCAATCCTCTCGAGAGACACAATTCCCTCTATTTGGGATCATCAGGTCTCTCCAGGATGTGGGTACACATTCACACTCATTATATGGGTTTCCACTCAATGATATAACACACTATGACAAAATGAGCACTCACATACTGCCTAGAAGCTTGCCCCTGTACCAGATACACCCCCCTTAAGCACCTTAAACACATGATCCTTCCTTGTTATATTTTCTGAAGAGTTTTCTCAACAGTATAGTCTCAACCATATACCTGACTTTCTCCCATATACAATGGTCTCCCCAGCCCTCCCCCACTCAATTCCTTGGGTCTTCTGACCCATTCTCCCAACCCTAGCCCCCCTCAAGCCCACAAAGCCCCACCCAAAGTTATCCCTATGCCCCCATCTTATCCGTTCCCTGTACACATACTTACCTCCAGCTTATCATAGACTTCACCCATGTAACCTAATCAGCTCGCAACCTTCCTCTCCCCCCAAAATTCCTTTAAGCCTATCTTTCAGTCTTTAGCTCTCTGAGAAAGCTCTGTTTGCTTATTTCATATCAGAGAGGTCATGTAGTATTTGTCCTTCAATGCCTGGCTTGCTTTACTCAACATAAGGTCCTCAAGATTCATCCATGTTATCACATGTGTTTGTACTGTATTCATTCTTATAGCTGAGTAGTATTCCATTGTATGTATATACCACATTTTATTTATCCATTCATCCATTGATGGGCATTTGGGTTGATTCCCAACTTTTGGCAATAATGTATAATGCTGCTATGAACACTGGTGTGCATACATCACTTCGTGTCCTTATTTTCAGATCTTCTGCGTATATACCCAGCAGTGGAATTGCTGGGTCATATGGCAAATCTATACCTAACTTTTTGAGAAACCGCCAGACAGCCTTCCAGAATAGCTGGATTCTTCTGCATTCCCACCAGCAGTGGATGAGTGTTCCCATTCCTCCACATCCTCTCTAGCACATGTAGTCTTCTGTTTTATTGATAACCACCAGTCTTACGGGAGTAAGATGGTATCTCGTTGTAGTTTTGATTTGCATTTCCCTAATAGCTAGTGATTTTGAGCATTTTTTCATGTGCTTTTTAGCATCTGTTCAAATCTTTTTCCCATTTTTAAAATGGGTTCTTTGTCTTTTTATTTTCAAGATATAGGAGTTCTTTATGTATGCAAGATTTAAGTCTCCTATCAGATATATGGTTACCAAATATTTTCTCCCATTGGGTAGACTCTCTTTTCACTTTCATGACACACTCTTTTGAGGTGCAAAAGGCTTTAATTTTGAGAAAGTCCCATTTATCTATTTGTTCTTTTGCTGCTCATGCTTTTGGTATGAAATTCATGAAGCCATTTCCCATGACAAGGTCCTGTAGATGCTTCCCTACATTGTTTTCCAAGGTCTTTATGGTCTTGGCTCTTGCATTTAGATCTTTGATCCATCTTGAGTTGATTTTCATATAAGATGTGAGATGGTAATCCTCTTTCCTTCTTTTGCATATGGATATCCAATTCTCTAGACACCATTTGTTGAAGAAGCCATTCTTTCCCAGTTGAGTGGGCTGGTGGCCTTGTCAAATATCAAATGACTGTATATATGAGGATCTATATCAGAACTCTCAATTCGGTTCCATTGGTCAGTGTGTCTATCCTTGTGCCAATACCATGCCATTTTCACTACTGTAGCTTTGTGCTATGTTTTGAAGTCCAGTACTGTGATTCCTCCAGTTTCATTTTTCTTTTTCAATATGTCTTTGGCTATTCGGGGCCTCTTTCCTTTCCAATTAAATTTCATAGTTAGTTTTTCTAGCTCATTAAAAAATGCTGTGTTGATTTTTATTGGGATTGCATTGAATCTGTAGATCAGTTTTGGTAGATAGACATCTTAATAATATTTAGTTTTCCTATCCATGAATAGGGAATATTCTTCCATTTATTTAGGTCTTCTTTGATTTCCTTGAACAGTTTTCTGTGTATAAGTCTTTTACATCTTTGGTTAAATTTATTCCTAGGTATTTGATTTTTTTATTTACTGTTGTAGTTTTCTGTGTGTAAGTCTTTTACATCTTTGGTTAAATTTATTCCTAGGTATTTGATTTTTTTATTTACTATTGTAAATGATATTTGTTTCTTGATTTCCTCCTCAGATTGCTCATCATTGGTGTACAGAAATGCTACTGATTTTTGTGCATTGATCTTATACCCTGTGACTTTACTGAACTCATTAATAAGTTCTAGAAGCTTTGTTGTACACTTCTCAGGGTTTTCTATGTATAGGATCATGTCATCTGCAAATAGTGAAATTTTGACTTCTTCTTACCTATTTGGATCCTTTTTATATCTGGTTCTTGCCTCAGTGCTCAAGCAAGTACTTGTAACACAATGTAAAATAGAAGGGGTGATAGTGGGCATCCTTGTCTTGTTCCTGATCTTAGAGGGAAAGATTTCAAGATTTCACCATTGTAAATGATGTTAGCTGTGGGGCTTTCATATATACCCTTTATTATGTTCAGAAAGTTTCCTTCTATTCCTATCTTTTTCAGTGTTTTTATCAAGAAAGGGTGCTGTATTTTGTCAAATCCTTTTTCTGCATCAATAGATATGATCATGTGATTTTTTCCTTCAATCTGTTTATGTGGTGTACTACATTAATTAATTTTCTTATGCTGAACCATCCTTGCATACCAGGAATAAAACCCATTTGGTCATGGTATATAATTTGTTTAGTTTGTTGTTGAATGCAATTAGCAAGTATTTTGTTGATGATTTTTGCATCTAGGTTCATTAGAGAGATTGGTCTGTAATTTTCCTTTCTTGTGGTGTCTTTGTTTGGCTTTGGTATTAGGGTAATGTTGACATCATAAAATGAATTAGGCAATGTTCCTTCTATTTCAATTTTTTGGAAGAGTTTAAGCAAAATTGGTGTTATTTCTTTCCAGAATGTTTGGTAGAATTCACCCGTGAAGCCATCTGGCTTAGGGCTCTTCTTAGTTGGGAGGTTTTTAATGAATGATTCTATCTCTTTACTTGTAATTGGTTTGTTGAAATCATTGATTTCATCTTTTGTCAATGTAGGCTGCTTATGTGTTTCTAGGAATTTGTCCGATTTCCTCTAAATGGTCTTTCTTGTTGGAATACAGTTTTTCAAAGTATCCTCTTATGATAGTCTTTATTTCAGTGGGGTCAGTGGTACTATCATCCTTTTCATTTCTTATTTGGTGTATTTGCATCTTCTCTCTTTTTTTCTTTGTTAGTCTAGCTAAGGGTTTGTCGATTTTATTGGTCTTCTCAAATAACCAGCTCTTTGTTGTGTTTATTTTTTTGAGTGCTTTCCTATTTTCTATTTCATTTAGTTCTGCTCTGACCTTTGTTATTTCTTTCTTTCTTCTTTCATTGGGGTTAGTTTGTTGTTGTTGCTGTTGTTTTACTAATTCCTCCAATTGTTCAGTTAGTTCTTCAATTTTAGCTCTTCTTTTTTGATGTAGGAATCTATGGCTACAAATTTCTCTCTCAGTACAGCTTTTGCTGCATCCCATAAGTTTTGATATGTTGTATTACCATTTTCATTAGTTTCAAGGTAGTTACTGATTTCTGTTGAGATTTCCTCTTTGGCCCACTATTTTTCTAAGAGTGTGTTGTTTAACTTCCATATCTTGGTTCCAAATCTGGGTCTCTGGCCCTTGCAGATTTCCAGTTTCACTGCACTGTGGTCAGAGAAATTATTTTGTATGATTTTGATCTTTCTGAATTCATTGAGACTTTCTTCGTGGTCTAGCATGTGGTCTGTCTTGGAGAATGATCCATTTGCTCTTGAGAAAAATGTATATTCTGCTGTACTTGGGTGCAATGTTCTGTATATGTCTATTAGGTCCAGATCCTCTAATATATTGGTCAAAGTCTTGTTTCTTTGTTGATTCTCTTTTGAGATGTTCTGTTCAATGGTGACAGTGGTGTGTTAAAGTCCCCCACTATAATTGTAGAGGTATCTATTCCTTCCCTTAGTTTCTCCAGTGTTTGCCTCACATATTTGGAGGCACCCTTGTTAGGGGCATAAATGTTTATGATTGTTCTTTCTTCTTGAAAGATTATCCTTTTCACTAATATGTTGTGTCCATCTTTGTCTCTCACAACAGTTTTGCATTTAAAGTCTATTTTGTCTGATATTAATATAGTGACACCTGCCCTTTTCTGGTTATTGCTTGCCTGTAAGATTGTTTTCTAGCCATTCACTTTCAATCTCCTTGAAACCCTGGGTCTAAGTTGAGTTTCTTGTAGACAACATATAGATGGGTCATATTTCCTTATCCAATCTTCCAATCTGTGTCTCTGAACAGGTGAGTTTAATCCATTGACATTTAGTGTTATTACTTTCAAGGCATTACTTATATTAGCCATATTTTCTTTGGATTTGTGTTTGTCATATGTTATTAGATTTTTTTTTCTCTTTTTGTAGTTAAAGTTGTTCTTACACTCTCCTCAAACTCAGTCTCACCTGTTTTTTGTTTTTTTGTTTGTTTGTTTTTTTGTTTTATTTCTTCCTGCAGAACTCCTTTTAGTATTTCTTGAAGGGCAGGTTTCTTGTAGGCATACTCTCTTAGTTCTGTTTATCTGTGAATATTTTGAACTCTCCATCATTTTTTTAAAGACTTATTTATTTTATTTATTTATTTCCCCTCCCCCCCACCCCAGTTGTCTGTGTCTATTTGTTGCATGTTCTTCTTTGTCCATTTCTGTTGTTGTCAGTGGCATGGGAATCTGTGTTTCTTTTTGTTGTGTCATCTTGTGTGTCAGCTCTCTGGGTGTGTGGTGCCATTTCTGGGCAGGCTGAACTTTCTTTTACACTGAGTGGCTCTCCTTACGGGGCACACTCTTTGTGCATGGGGCTCCCCTACGCGGGGACACTCCTGCATGGTAGGGCACTCCTTGTGCGCATCAGCACTGTATGTGGGCCAGCTCCACGTGGGTCAAGGAATCCTGGGGTTTGAACCGTGGACCTCCCATGTGGTAGACGGATGCCCTAACCACTGGGCCAAGTCCACTTCCCTCTCCATCATTTTTTAATGCTAGCTTTGCTGGATAGAGTATTCTTGGTTGGAAATTCTTTTCTTTTAGTGCCTTGGCTATGTCATACCACTGCCTTCTTGCCTCCATGGTTTCAGATGAGAGATCAGCACTTAATCTTTTGGAGCCTCCCTTGTATGTGATGGTTCTCTTTTCTCTTACTGCTTTTAGAATTTTCTCTTTGTCTTGTGCATTGGATAATTTGACAAGTGTATGTCTTGGGGTAGGCCTGTTGGGATTTATGCTGTTTGGGGTGGGTTGTGCTTCCTGGACATATGCATGCATCTCCCTCAATAGGTTTGGGGAGTTTTCAGCCATTATTTCCTCCAACACCCTTTCTGTCTCCTTTCCCTTCTTTTCTTCTTCTGAGATGCCTATAATGTGTATGCTTGTGCGTTTTGCATTATTATTCAGGTCCCTAAGTCCCTGCTGGATTTTTTCTATCTTTTTATCAATTTATTATACTATCTGTTTGACTTCAGATGTACTGCCTTCCACATCACTAATTCTTTCCTCTGCCTCTTCAAATCTGCTGTTATTTGCTCAGAGTGTATTTTTGATTTCTTGGATTGTGCTATTGATCCCCATCACATCCATGATCTTTTTGTGCATAATCACAATTTCTTCTGTATGCTCTCCAAGTGTTTTCTTAACATGCTTAATCTCTTCCTTCACTTCATTGAATTGGTCCATGATACATGTTTTGAGAGCTTTAATTACTTGTTTGATGTTCTACTTCTCTTTCTGGTTTTTAGTTTGTTCATTGGATTGGGCCATGTTTTCCTGATTATTGGTATGGTCTGTAGTTTTTTGTTGCTGTTTGGTCCTTTTATCTTGTTCGGTTTATTCTGTTGATTATCTTCTTCATCTAGACTTGGGGTTTAGTTCGTTGTTTTTGTGTGCATGTTAAGTCTTCTCTTTGTCACTTTGTTCTTATTCTATATCCTTGTTGTTCGCTAAGTTCTTTTGAAGGAAAATATTAGGTCCAGAGAAAGCAAAAGGGGTAAGAAAAGAAAAATATAATAGTAGTATTGATAGTGAATGTTAGCAGAAGAATCATATGAGATCTAGGAGAATGGTTATTGAACTCATGTAAGCTGTGTATAGTTATAACTGTAAAAAAAAGTGAAGTACCTACAATGAGATAGTAAACTGAATATGGGGAGGAATATAATATGAATTAAAAGGTCAGTATGGTCAGGAAAGTGGGAAAAAGAAAAGAAAGGACAATAATATAAAGAATGAATAAATTATAGAAAACAGAGTAGAGGTATTAGAGATAAGTCAGAAACATTGGTTCTAAACAAAAAGAGGTGGAATGTAAGAGAAACAATAAATGATGGAGGAGAGAATGATGTAAAGGAAAGGGGATAGCATTGGTAGTCAAAATCACTATACACAGAAAAGAGAAAATTGAGGATGTGGAAGCACAGCAACTAAGAAATGTTGCCTGCAGCACTAATATAAAAAAAGAAAGAAAATAAAAAGGAAAAAGAAAGAGAAGAAAAAAAAGCAGAGCAAGAAAAAGAGAAGGGGAAAAAAAAGAAAATGAAAATAAAAAGGTGGGCAGAGGATAAAGAGGAAGGAAAAACAAGAAAACCAACCAAAAAAAAAGACCAGACAGGGCCTCAGGCAAAGAATCTTCTTTGCAATTGAATAAACTGCTTAGGAGTCTGACCTTCCCCCTTTCTCCCTTCCTCACTTCCTTCTCTCCCAGGGAAGCAGGAAGGCTGGGTGAGGGCTCCTATAGGAAATTCAAATGGGTCCTTGGTGAACCAACTCACCTGAGACAATAATGTCTCTTAATTTCTTGATAGAGCACCCACCCCTTGCCAGGAACCCTAAATATGCTATTGGAAGCCTGTAGAGCATATTCTACTGTCCCTCTCCCTTAGGTGTGCTACAAGGGGGCTAGTTAATTTCCTGGCTCCATCTTCTCCCAGACCAATTTTCCTATTCCAGGGCATTTAGGTAAATTGGACTCTCTCAGCAGATTTGCCTCTCCTCTCTTCCTAGGCTCTCCGCAAGTCAGCTGATATGCTCCTCCAAACTCAGTAAAAGGGGGAGACCAGAAAACTGAGCCTGCACTCATTGGGCCCCTCTGCACCTCCCATCTAAACTCTCCCACTCCCAGAGTCAGTCTGAGACCAGAGGGGTAGGGCAATGCCGGATTTCCAGAAGTGCTGGGCTCAGGAAACAGAGGCCCAGGAAAATGTGGACTTTGGGTATGTAAGTCTTTGAAACGTGGGCTGCAGGGATTCTTAGCCCACAGGGAAGGGATTTACCTTCCCACGGCTTCTGAGTTCAGTGTTTAGAAACCCACAGTTCTACCTTAAGCAAGCACCAATTCTGCTGCAGTCTCACCAGATCGATGTCCAGACACTACTACCCTGCAGGTTCCTGAAACAGCCTGCTCCAGCAGGACTCTGTCACCACACAGCTGGTCCTTTGTAAGAGAGATGTCAATGGTGTACTTACTCAGACACCTTCTTGCCTGAATCCCTCTTTTTTTTTAATGTAAGCACTATAAATTTCCCTCTCAGCACTGCTGCATTCCACAGGTTTTGATATGTTGTATTTTTGTTTATATTCATCTTGAGATATTTACTGATCTCTCTTGCAATATCTTCTTTGACCCACTGATTGTTGTTTAACCTCCATATATTTGTGAATTTTCTGTTCTCCCCTGTTATTGATTTCCAGCTTCATTCCATTATGATCAGGGAAAGTGCTTTGTATAATTTCAGTCTTCTTAAATTTATTGAGGCCTCTTTTGTGACCCAACATAGGGTCTATCCCAGAGAAGATGCATGGAGTAATTGAGAAGAATGTATATCCTGCTGTTCTGGGGGTGCAATGTTCTACACGTGTTTTTAGATATAGTTTGTTTATCTTACTATCCAAGCTCACTGTTTCCTTATTAACCCTCTGCTCAATTATGAGAACAATGTATTGAAATCTGTAACTATTATTGTAAAATCTATTTCTCCCTTCAGTTTTGCCAGTGTTTGCCTCATATATTTTGGGCACGCTGGTAAAGTACATGAATATTTATTATTGTTAATTATTTCTTCTTGGTGAATTGTTCCTTTTATTAATATATAATGTCCTTCTTTGTCGTTCATAACAGTTTTGCATATAAACTCTATTTCTTCCAATATTAGCCTAGCTACTCCAGCTGTTTTTGTTGTTGCTGTTGTTCTTGTTGTATTTTTGTGTGGAATATCTTTTACCAACCTTGCAAGCCTACTGGTGTCCTTGCATCTAAAGTGAGTCTCTTAAAGACAGAATATGGATGGTTCATTTTTTTTTATCCTTTCTATTTGTGTCTTTTTGTCTGAAAGTTCAATTCACCAACATTTAATATTATTACTATAAAGTCTTTACTTACTTTGACCATTTTGTCCTTTGGCTTTCCTATATCATATTTTTCTATTGTCTGTCATACTACCCTTTTAGTTACCCTTATTATTAATCTTCATTTCTACATTCTTCTCCAAACATCTTTCTCCTGTCTTTTCCTTTCAGGATGCAGCACTCCTTTTAATATCTATTATAAGGCCAGTCTCTTGGTGATGAACTCTCTAAGTTTCTGTTTATCTGTGAAACTTTAAACTCACTCTCATTTTTGAAGGACAGTTTTGCCAGATAAATAATTCTTGGTGGAAGTTTTACTTCTGCCTTCTTGCCTCCATGGCTTCTGAGGAGAAATGCTTGCTAAGTCTTATTGGACATTGCTTGCATGTGATGTATCACTTTTCTCTGGCTGCTTTCAGAATTCTCCATCTCTGGCATTTGACATTTTAAATAGCATGTATCTCAGAGTAGATCTATTTGGATTTATTCTGTTTGAAGTGCACTGTCCTTCTTGGATAGTAATATTTTTTTTTTGTAAGGGTTGGGAAATTTTGGGCCATTATTTCCTCAGATATTCTTTCTGTTCCTTTTTCATTCTCTTCTCCTTTCAGGACACCCAGAATGCAAATGTTTGTGTGCTTTATGCTGTCATTAAATTCCCCGAGACTTTGTTCAATTTTTTCCATTTTTTTCTCTGTCTGTTCTTCCGCTTTTCAAGTTCAGATGCTCTGTCTTCTAATTTGCTTATCTGTTTTGCCATTTCAAGTCTGCTGTTGTATGCCTCTAATGTATTTTTTTTCAGTATTTACATTATTTATTTATTTATTTATTTTAATTCATTTTTTAAAATATTACATTCAAAAAATATGAGGTCCCCATGTACCCCCCACCCCCCTCACCCCACTACTTGCCCCACAGCAACATTCTCCTCCATCATCATGACACATTCATTGCATTTGGTGAATACATCTCTGAGCATCGCCGCACCTCATGGTCAATGTTCCACATCATAGCCCACACTCTCCCACGCTCCATCCAGTGGGCGATGGGAGGACCTACAATGTCTGGTAATTGTCCCTGCAGCACCACCCAGGACAACTTCAAGTTCTAATGTATTTTTAATCTCATCCATTGCATTTTTCATTCCCTTAAGATCTGTTGCTTTTCTTTGCAAGCTTTCAAATTCTTCTTTATGTTCACCCAGTTTCTTATTAATAGTCATTTCTCTTCAGTCATATTTCCTTTCAACTCCTTGAATTGATTTAGGAAACTTGTCTGAACATCATTGATCAGTTGTTTTAAATTGTATGTTTTGTCAGGATTTTTTAATTTGTTCCTTTGGCTGGGCCATATCTTCCTGTTTCTTATTATGGCTAGTAATTTTTTTGCTGATGTCTAGGCATCTGAATATGTTAGTGAGTTTACTCTGATGGTCCATTCTCTCTCTTACCTAGGATTTTATTTTTGAGTGGTTTTATTTTACAACTTTCCTTTAATTTTTGGTTCAGTTTTTTCTAAATGTTTAAAATTGCCCTGTTTACATTATCAACACAGAGCCAGGGACCCACTATGGATACGCACACCAGATCCAAGGGGACCTGTGGATAGGGACAGGAGAGATGCCAAAAAGCCTTTATTTCTCTTCACTTTCCCAGTCTGCCAGCACATGGCCCTCTTCAGCAAGCCTTTCCACAGACATGTCTCTTCCAACCTCCACTGGATGGTGTTTCCAGACCCATTAGAGCTAAAACTCAAAGCCAGGCCTTGCAGTTTAAGCTCACTGAAGAGAAACCACACTCAGCCTTTCCCCACACCCTCCCTCTTCTTGGGGAGAAAATGTCCACTCCCCTCTCAGTTGGTAGCTATCAGCCACAGGTTTTACCAAGGCTGTTCGCTTCAAGCATGGGTGATGGGAGCTGTTCCCTGCCACAGATGTGATTAAATCACAGTTTTCATTTTGGCCTCTTTGTCTCTCTGTCCCACTCCCTCTTGAACAATGCATGGAGCATTCCCCTGGTCTACTTTGGACAGTTTCTGCCCTTCCTCCACTGTTTTTGTAAGAGAGGTAAGCCTTCCTGACCTACACCATCACCATCTTCCAAGAACTATATGATGAAGTTTTAACCCATCACCTGGGCCTGGCCTCCCTAAACTACATGGTCTGGCAGTTGGGGCAGAGTATGATGAAGATGTTTTTACCAGCTCTCAGCAGGAGGAGAAGCCCATGCTTCATGGATATGAAACAGGTTTCACTAACCATTCCCAGGCTCTACCAAACCAAGGGCCAACCTTGCATGCACAATTTTTTTCTGATTTAGAAAGGAAGTCAGCAATGGCCTGCTAGTGCCAGAGCTCCTCCTCAAGACCTGGCATTTCAGAATCCACTCATTTTGCTGGGCTGAGGCATTATAGCCTCTCTTTGGGAACGGGAGGGTCTTTACTAAACTTTGGGTTTTCAGAATGTGGTCATCCATCTCCACTCTCAAGCAAGAAAGTACCTTCGCCACCGATAATTATAATAAAGGGTTAATTAAGCTTCCAAACTTGTTCTTTCAATCATATCATTCTTTCTATAGTACTAGTAAGGATGCACTATGCATCATCCCTGGAGCCCAGATGGATAGAAAACAAGTAGGAAGCCTGGCCCATATCCTCCAGGGACTTAGAGTTTGTTTTAGTTTGCCACATGGCTGCTTATGCAAAGTGCCAAAAATGTGTTGGCTTTTATAATGGAAGTTTATTTGGGGTAAAAGCTTACAGTTCCAAGGCTGTGAAATGTCCAAATTAAGGCATCAGCAGAGATGCTTCCTCACCAAAGCCAGCTGCCACATGGTGAAGCAAGATGACCACCCATTTCTGTTGAGGTCCCTGCCTTCCCTTCCTCACACTCAAGTCTCCCAGAGCTCAGCTGAGGGTGACCAGGCATAGGGCTTGTCTCCTTCCAGCCCTCCTCCAATAAAGTCTCGGCTGCTCCACTTTCTTCCCAAGTTCAGCTGCAAGCTATCAGGCATATGGGCCTCAGCTCTTTGAGTCTGTCTGAGGTTTCTCTCCTTGCAGCTCAGCTGTGGGCAAAACTGGAGTCCTTTTTCTCAAATGGCAGGATCGATATGGCAGCTGCCTTTTCCTGTGTCCTTCTCTGTGTGTCTCCATTTTTATCAAATCCAGCAAGAAGGTGGAAACTCAACCTGAGTCACGCCTCACGGACATAGTCTAATTGAAAGAGTCTCACACCCACAGGAGTGGATTAGTTCACAAATACAATCTTTCTCTTTTTGGGATTCATAAAATAATTTCAAACTGCCAGAGAGCTAGACAGAGAAGATGAACCCAAACTACCTTGTGGTATGATTCTCTTGGGCTCCAGGAGTAAGAAAGCTACAGAAGTATAGACCACCTGGGCATGCCAGTTCACCGGAGGGTAACATTCATGGGAAGAAAAGCGGTTGCAGGTGTCTTCTTGAAAAGAGAGGGACAGGGGAACTGAGGCCATGAGTTTTCAAGGTTGCAGAAGTCCTGATCTATAGCAGCTCTGTATGGCCAACATCAGAGTGCGGGCTGTGTAATAGCCAGGTTATGCTTAGCTGTACTGTTTATTACAGTCACCCTTCCTGTGTTACTTTCATCAACCTGTTCAAGGCCCCCTGTGTTCATTTTCTGAGTAGCTCAACTGTAGTTGTTTTCCCATTATCACTCTATTTGCTATTCCTTTAACTCTCATAATTGTTGTTATAATTTACTGTGCTCCGTTTACAAAGGACAGATAATCGCTCAAGTGGAAATGTATCCAGTGACTTTCTCATGATTCTTCCAACCCGTTATTCAGGGGTCTGTGATTTCCTGTCATGCTTCAGGGTATTGTAAACACTGAGAGTCAGAGAATAAAAAAACTAACAAAAGAGGGGAAATTATAGGATTGTGTTTTTCTGTTTTGTTTTAAAACTTTTAATAGGTAGGTTTTTGTTATATTTTTATGTAGCGAATCTTTTAGATGGGGAAGTACATTTTTATTAATTTGTGTACTAATGATGTATTAAGTATGTATACAGATCTAATGAAATTATAAACAGCAGCAGTAGTTACTTTAATTCACCCAATAAATATTATTATACATCTATTATGTGCCATCACTTTTCTTGGCATAAAACCAGGCATAACACAGTGAATAAAATGGAATTCTCACTTTCTTAGAGATTATAATCTAGTGAAAAGAGATGAACAGTTAACATGTATATGATAAATCAGTAATGATATGTGCTAAGAAGAAAATTTATTTTTTCTTTATAGCAGGGGAAGAGGGCAGAGCATCTGGCTGCTATTTTAGATAAGGTGATAAGGTGGCCAGGACAGCCTCTTTTAATAAAGCAAGAAAATTAGGAATATGGATTTCTTAAGTCAGAATGTCCCAGGTAGCGGGAACAGCCAGTGCAAGGGTCCTGAGTCAGCAGAGGTTTGACAGGATAGAGGAAAAGCAAGGAAGCCAGTGTAGGAGGGAAGGAGTAGTAGGAGGCAAGACCAGAAAAGTGGTTGGGGGGCAAATCACATAGGGTTCCGCAGACCATGGTAAGAATTTTGGACACAATTTGGATCAAGTTGGAAAGCTCCTTTAAGTGTTCTGAGCAGCTTCTGAGCAGACTATGGCATACCCTAAGATTTAGAAGGTCTTCACAGGCTGCTGTATGGAAAATAGACTTTGGAGGGGCCAGGGTGGAAGCAGAGGGAGTAGTCGGCCACCAAAATAGCCCAGACAAGAGTTGATGGACCCTCATCCAGATGCGACATATATTTGATATCTGGTATAGTCTTTCTTTGAGTCCCATAAACTGTTTTTTTCCATCCTTGGTAGGAATAAAGTGTCATGTTCCAAACCTAACCACATAATACATACTCTCTTAAATGGAACATAATGTTGAATGAAATTATATTACCAACGTATTCTTTTCATCCTATTCCTCCTAATCAAAGAAAGAAAATAGAAGATTCTTTCTTTTTTTTTCTGCATTAAAAACCCATCTAGCAGTCAGTCTTGAACTTTTAAAGACTGGTATAAAATCAAACTAGGAATAAAGAACTCTATTCACTGCTCTTTTCTTCTAGCAGAATTGAGTTTAATCACTTCTAAACTGCTCATATAAAACTTTCAGAAGTTCTCCTTAAAAAGGAATGCTTGTGATGCTAATATCCAGGGAGAAGGATCATATTCTGAATTACAGTTTCTGAAAGTTTTAAGCTCTATTAATTTAAGATCATTAATCAGTTTCTGCATTAAAGTCAGCAAAAAAAATGGAGAAAGCAATATATGGCATTGTGTTGCACATCATATTATTTATTTATAACATTCAGATCTCCTCTCCACAGGCTAGTCCCTGTAGAATGATTATAATTCCCATCCTTGATTATAATTCCTATCCCACTAACTTCAGGCCTGACCATTTGATTTCCTCTGACCAATGAAATGTGAATAGAAGTGACATGTGCCACTTGAGAGCAGAAGCTTTAAAAGCTAACACATATTTCGCCATTGCTTTTTTCCCTCTGTCATGGGGCTGGCATATTGTGGACAGGGGTTGCCCCTTCTGCCTGGGTTCTGGAATAAAAACAACACACAGCAGAGCTCAGATAGCCTGTAAACTGTAGCGAGAGGGAGAAAGGAACCTTGTTTTGGTTAAGGTGCTGAGATTTGGGGATTGTTTGTTACTGCAGCATAACTAAATCTAAGCTGATTGATCCAGGTATTGTGGCAGTTTGAGATTATTTTATGAAACCCCCAAAAAGTGAAAGATTATGTTTGTAAACTAATCTATTCATGAGTTGTTGTTGATTTGATTATCCCTTAAGACCAGAGCTTTTGATTTGACTACATCAGTAGGCATGATCCAGGTTCAGTCCCCATCCCCTTGCTGGTCTGATATAAAGAGACACTCATGCAGACAGACACAGAGGGGAGAGAGAGTTCTGTCATTTTAATCTGGCCATGTGACAGAAAGAAGAAGGCTTGAGAGGCCAGGGCCCCAGGGAGAGATGAAGCATTTTGCCTGATAGCTACAGCTGTTATTGGGAAGAAAGCACAGAGCTCAAGAGGAAGAGGAAGCACAGAGGGAAAGGGGAGACCAGGTAGAGGTCACCTGCCAGCTTGCTTCAAAAGGCAGCAGCTGACTTTGGTGAGAAAGCACCTCTTACATTTCCTTGAGTTGGACTTTCCACGGCTTTGGGAATGCAAACTTTTACCCCAAATAAATACCCTTCATAAAGTCCAACAGATTTTTGGTACTTTGCATCGGCAGCCCTTTGGCAGCCTAACACAGGTATATACCTGTATTTGGTCCATTTTTGCTTCAAATAAGTGGAGCCTTAGAGTGGAGCCTGTAGTTTTTTTACAAGTAATTATAGCCAGATTTGGACTAAGACCTGGAGAAAACTTTAGTGGCCTCCTGAAGACTTCTTAAAGTCTCAAATGGTCCCTATGTTCTCCCCAGCTTCATTACACTTTTGGGGTTTTCTAAACTAAGAAATAATGAAGGTGTAATTTTGTTTGTGACCTTCCCCTTCAATATATTAATTAACCTGGGACCTGGTAAACCGAATATTTTCCAGTCCTCCTGAAATTAGTAAGCTTGATTTGAGGGAGTACTTGTTGACATTAGACGATGGTGAAGAGAGACCTGGAAATGCTGTGCTGTGCAACAGATAGGTGTTGGGAGACAGGCTACTCTCCTCTTATCATAAATTTGTCTTCCAGATGCCAGGTGAGGTATTGATGAGTTCTCTCTGTAATGTGTCATTTCAGGGAGGGTAAGGCTCCACATGAACTGGCCCCTGACAGTCTGATCCATGCCTGCCCTTCTCCACCTTTACTCTTTCTTCCCCATTCACTCTGGCCTTCTTTCAGTTCCAAAGCACATCAAAACCTTTCCTGCTATAGGGACTTGCAATTACGCTTTCTTCCTCCTGGAACAAATCCTCCTGACTCTTCATCTGTTTTATATCCCTGAACATTGGAGCTCCCTGAGAGAGGATGCCATCGGCAGTCCATGTGCTTATCCGCTCTCAGGAGACCCAGTAAAGCAGAGAAGAGTGTTGGGGTAAACCTCTCCCCGCATGCTCAGGTTTTTCCAAGCCTTGCCTGCACATCACTGCAATGCCCACTTTTTTCAGAGGCCCGACCAGTGCTGTCAAAAACCATCTTGTGAATCAGAGGTGCTGACCCCAATTAATATCAATAGCTTACCTCTTTGTTCCCCAACGTTTTTATCCCTTTCCAATTTGTTTTTCTCCAGACTACTGTCTAGACTGTCTACATAGCCGAAGTGAGTGATGTGTAATCAGAAGGCGAGTCTTTTTATGATGGTAAGTGGAGATCATATCTTCCTTTAAGTGGCTGGGATGACCACCAGTATAATTTCCCTTGTATATTAGGTCTAACCTGAAGTGTAGTTATTTTAAGCTGTACATAGGATTGTTGTCCCTCTGCTTCCTGAAATCTACATGAATCCTATTGTAAGTATCTTGGCTTCCTTATCTCTGCAGGTCCTCGCTCCAAGGAGAACAAAGGATGAATTATTTTATTCCCATCACTTAATGATCTAAAGGGTCAGGGGTCATCCATAGAACATCCCAAACACAGAAGAAAAAAGAGTGTTGTTGAATAACAATGGATCCCAAAGCCCTTTATTTGACTTTAGACTTAAGAAAAAGGTCCTTCAGCAGGTTGTGGGCCATTTGAAAGGACTAAAATCTTTTTTTTTTTTTTCCTGTGATATTCTCATAACTTTAATGCTTCTCTCCACATGCTGCAGTGGCATAATATATAAAACAATGCACACATTCACATGCACATACACACTTCTGCCAAAGAAGGTGGGAGGGCTTCTTCTGTGGGTAGTGAATCTCTATCGCACTAAATACAATGATGGCGACTATGTGAGACTAAGCAAGTCTTTCATTCTTCATTATTTACCCAAGACTTGAGATGATTTTACTCATTTAAACATTTTTTGTCATCTGTAGATATTATTTTATGTACTCCACTTCTTCCAATTCATTGTGGACAATATAAAAATACTCCTTCTACTAATAACAGCTAGCACGTTGACTGTTTATTACATGCTAGACACTAGCCTAAGTAACTTGCAAGAGTTGTATCACTTAATTTTTTAAGTAACCCTACAAAGTAGATATTATTATTGTCATTGTTATTATTTTCCAGATATTAACATGGAGGCTTAGAGGAGTTAAATGATTTGTGCATGGTTTTTTCAGTAGAGCTGGATTTCAAAACCTGGTCATCTGACTTCAGGTCCTAAATAAACCTTGATGTTGCCCCACTATGGAAGCTAAAATAAGTAACTGTCTTATCTAATAAGGCCAATTACACTACAGGTTCTCCCCTCTCATTGCAGGATGGACTAGGACAATTTCCCAGAGTCCCATTCACATGTTTTTGCCACATTATATCACCTCAGCCCTGATCGATAGGTGACACATCTTATGATGAAGCCCTTTGGGTAACCCCCTAAATCTCACTAACTGGGGCCCAGGATAGAATGTTTTTACCCTAAATTCCATTCTAAATTTTAAAATATTTTAGGAAGGACCCAGTGCATTTATGGAATTGTGATTAACCCCTTTCCACTTGCAAAAATAAGAATAATTCTGGATGAGATCCTGCCACTAAGACAGATGATCCTCTCCGTACTGGGATGGTGGGAGCCAAAGCAATACCGTCACACATTGGAGAGGAACAATGTGGGAGCCGGCCATTCCGAAAACACCTCATGAAAACTTGCTGAGTGAGAGACACCCGTGACTTCCTCTGCACGGACTTGAAGATCAGGGTTGAAATCATTCATATTTGACGTCTGTGAAGTAGGGAGCACAGAACTGAGCTCTGGAAACCAAAGAGCAGGCACACGTTTCTTTGGGGGAGGGCAGAACGACGGCGAGGCCCAGGGAAGCAAGGAAGCGCGGCCAGACGCCTGCGCTCGGCTGCAGCCTGCGCAGCAGGCCAGGGGCTCCCCGCAGCCTCCTGGAAAGGTGACAAACAGTAGAGCTCTCCGTCGTGGGACACGCTGTGTAGGACACGCTGCGCACACCGGGATGGGATGCTGACTAGTGCGTACGGTAATTATTTCCAAGTCCTGGAAATAACTCGGAGGTTCTGGGGTAGAATCTGAGGGCAGTGTGCTGAGCTCTCTACAGAAGTGGGGAATCGTCCCACGTGTGGCCCTAAAGCCCCCTCCAGCCACACTTAAGTAATGTCCAGACACAGGCTGGAAAATGGGCAACAGGATCACCCAGCCATTCCCTTCAATAGCTCCCCCCAATTGGACCCCTCGCTGGAAGATTCCCAGCCCCCAGGAGCTCATCGTTCTTACCCCATGCAGTTTTCTTCCAGCGCCCCTGGAGGAATCCTTTGCCCCAGGCACGTCCATCTCTTTCTCAGGGCCCCTTGCATACAGCCTGCACGCCCCTGCCTAAGGCCTTGGGAGGTGCTTCCTCCCAGCCTGTGTGCTTTTGGTCTCGTCCCCACAAACTCCCGCGAGCTCTTCTTCAGGGTCCACCAGACCCTCATGTCTGCTGAGTCCAGAGGAGGGGATTGGTTGTCTGTCCTCCTCATCCCTGCACCCCATTTTGTCCCTGGCTGGTGAACGTTAGGCGGTAGGAGGTAATTAAAAATAGAGAGAGGAAGCTTCATTGTGTTGTGAGGGCTCCTCTCTGCAGACAGATGAACCCAAGTCAAATGCAAGGGGGGCTGTGAGGGGCCGGCAAGGGCCAGGAGCCCTGCTGCCCACCCGCCTTGGAGGTGGGAGCAAGGTCAGAGCCTGAGGAGAGGGGTGGGGGCATGAAACAAGAAAGAAGGGGAGGCTGCTTAAAACCCATTAAGGGCCTAACGATGGGAAAAGCGGAAACCTGTTTCATACTGCTCTGTGGAATTTTGGGTGTCTAGG
Organism: Dasypus novemcinctus; assembly: GCF_030445035.2. Lineage (NCBI taxonomy): Eukaryota > Metazoa > Chordata > Mammalia > Cingulata > Dasypodidae > Dasypus > Dasypus novemcinctus. Next base: position 46,713,522 of record NC_080694.1, on the reverse strand, counting down.
ATTGCCTACTATCCAGATTATGTTCTTGCTTCCCACACAGCCTTTTGGGCGTGGTGAAACATAATCGCAGGATTCCAGGGGATAAGCAGCCTTCCTTGACCACGCCTGATCCTATACTACACATATTTGGCCTCAAATAAACTATCTTCTATCTTTGCTTGCTCTGTATGTACACTTCTTCTTAATGAGGTTCTAAGTTTCTTGAAGGAGGGATTGGGTAATAGAAATATTTTGTAGCCCACGGCCTGGGGTGTAAGCATGTGATATATTTATATAATTACATCACTTCTAACAAGTCATAGTCATGTGGTTTCTCTCTGTTATAGCATCATGTAAAAACAGCAGGGTGGATTTTCATCATCCTTGCGAATGTTTTTAAGATGATCTGATTTACCATAGATGCTGTACGCCATGCACACACAGTGGCCTCTGGCAGGTGCTGGGTGGCGCCCATCAGTCCACACGGCATTGGAAGAAGAGCACAAACACGGAGCCAGACTCCTAGGTTCAGATCCTAGGGTTTCCAGTTACTGGCTGGGGGACCTTGGGCAAGTTACCTCAGCCCCTGGTGTCCCCATCTGTACAATGGGGATGATAGTAATAGCAGTGAGCTCAGGACTTGTGGCTCCTATTTTCAGACAACCTGCTTCACGTATTGGGCAACCACGTGCGGGCTCTGCGCAGTGTGCAGAGCAAGCAAGATTTCCGTATTTAATGAGCCCATCCAGAAGGCCCCAAAGGTGATCCACGAATACCCACTGAATGAAATGAAAGCAAGAAATGTGTGATGAATTTAAAATATGTCCCTTTAAGAGGTGAAGCCTAATTCCCTCCCCTTGGGTGTGGGTTAGACTGGGGGACTGCTTCCAGGAATGACAGTGCGCAAGTTTGAGCCGAGCTCACAGCAGGCACTGCAGGTCCCTCCTTCCTCTCTCTGGGGTTGCTCCCTCTGGGGGAAATGAGCTGCCATGTCTTGAGGACACTCGTGCAGCCGATGGAGAGGACCATGCAGTGAGCAGCTGAGGACTCTTCCCAACAGCCCTGTGAAGCTGGTCCTGCAGCCCCAGTCAAACTTTCAGATGGATACAGCCTCTGTTGACAACCCAGCTGCAACCACCTATGAGGCCCTGAGCTAGAACCACCTGCTCCCAGATCCCCAACCAGCAGAACTGGAAGATAGTACTTATCTGTTTTATTAAGTCACTACGTTTTGGGGGGTAATTTGTTACACAGCAGTAAATAAATAATACAAGCTCTTTGGGACAAGGTATCACGCAGCCAGTCTCTTCCACCAGTATCATTTTTTTAAAAAGATTTATTTATTTACACACACACCCTTGCAGCTTGTTCCTTTTCTTTTGCTATCTCTTCTCCGTGTCCATTCCCTGTACGTTTTTTGTTTTGTTTCATTTTTTTCTGTATCTGCTTGTCTCCCTTTTGTTGTGTCATCTTACTGTGCCAGCTCTCCGCAGTGCATGCGCAGTCAGCTCTCTGCGGTGCATGGGCCGTCTGCTCTTTGCAGCACACAAGCCAGCTTCGCCTTCACAAGAAAGCCCTGGGACATGAACCCAGGGCCTCCCATATGGTACATGCGAGCCCAAATGATTGAGCCACAGCCGCTTTCTCACCAGTATCATTTTAAACCTCATCTCAATGCCACGCGTATATGCCTCACTGTATACCCTGGGCAATGAAACCTTTGGGTTTATAAAGGTATCTTTAAAGTGTGTGTGTGTGCCTCCTGAGAGCTGGGAGTCCACTGTGGGAGTTCTCCTTCAGAAGGTGCTCCATGTAGCACCTTCATCATCTTTAAGGACCCTATCAAAGCCATAAGAGAATTTTCCTAACTCATTTTTAAATGAATCCCATGGCCAACGGGGCCTACCTGTCATTCCCTGATGAAGGCCACTTACTCGGCATTAATTAAATACTAACGAATAGTTAATAATGGACATGCCAGGCACTAATCTTTACAGAGATGAAAAGACATGGTCACTGCCCTCAGGAACCTACAAGATAATCACTATCAAGCCATTTGGGACAAACTGCCTGGGCTTTAAAGGAGAGAGAACGTTTGCACTGAGACTTGATTCTAACTTCTAAAAAGGATCTTGAAGCAGCTTCAGGGCCCTTACTCTTACCCTGCCTGGAAAACCAGAAGAGAAGGAAGCACGATGTTTCTGGCCTGAACTATCATACGATGCCAGTGGAGCGTTCAAGATCAACAAAGGCACCACATCACAACAACCATAATCTGGGATGTGAACACTGACCCGCACACCTCCTCGGTGCCTATGAAAGGCCGGAGTCGAGGGCTCCGTGCCAGGCAGGGTCCTTGGTAGGCCTCGCTCCCAGTCAGTCTGAAAAGGTACACAGCACTGCCCCAGCTCACTCACACAGCAGGTGGAATGAGATATCGGGAAGAGATTTACAGAGTGTTTATTCACTTGCCAGATTTATTTATCAGGTATGGGATTGAAAGGATTTCCCCACAGGATATGTAGAGATTAGTGTGCTGCGGAAAAATGCTTTCTCAACAAACGCTTACACTAATCAGGTCTTGGGTTTCGTATTCTAGCAGAACGGTGCTTGTTGCCCTTAGCTGGCACTTCTGGTATGAACAAACATGCAAACTGACAAACAAAGCAAGACGATGTGTGGACATCTATCCATCACGCTGAAGAGCAGCTGTCACTTTTCAAAAGCCCAGAAGCATATTTTAACAAGATGTTAGATTAGTTTGTTTACTGTGAAACCATTCTCCATCTACCTGAGCCTGAAACATCTGAACAAGAGGGGAAAAATTCTTTCCCTCAGTGCTTTGTCTACCTGGAGCCAATCATAAAATGATTTCCAAAAGCCTCTCAAACCCATGCTGGGTCTAAGGAATGTGTTCATTAAGAACCAGCCGCATCTAAGCTTAAAAATGCAGCTGAATGTTTATGGGTCTCTTGAAGGGCAAGTCAAGAAGGAGGATGAGGCCACTCCAGCTTGCTTCTTATATAACTGCTCTCTTTTGCTGTGTCTATAATGATGCCAAAGCATCCAGACAAGCCTGAAAAAGTCACCCCTCATCTGGTCTGCTTGATGCCAAACATCTGGATGTTATATAATAGGCTAATGGGGTCGTTTGTATTGCTTTTCTTTGCTCACTTTTGAAAATAGTGCTAACAATTAAAGCTGCATTTTCAACTCTAAATTTCATGTATTTTCCATAAGCTCTTTTGGAAGACTGGTCTTGATTATTCTTTCCATTAGAAAATGTACAGTAACTCTCAGAAAGGAAGCTGCTAAGATGGAGCTGATAACCACAAAGGTAATCTCTGAACCCCACTTGGAGTCTTCAGATTTCCATTCGGCATGGGAAAACAGCCTTACCATGGGAGGAGAATACCCATGTGCTAAACGTTCATATGCATCAATGACCTACACATTGAAAAGCACTCGCTGCTCCCCAGCAGCTCCATTTTATACAAAGTTGAACAATGCCAAAAGCTTGAGGCATTTCTCTTTGCTTAGTTCCTTACAAACTCTCTAGGCACCTAAAGACAAGACACTGGATCTGAAAGCATTCTCAGGCCACTGCAGGAAAAGCAGCAGACCAGGGATCGTCCAGTTCTAGGTCAGGCACAAGTGCTAAGCTGTGAGCATCCCTGGTCCTCTTTCTAGATAAAGCCTGTGCATCCACCTCGTTTAACGCCAGCCCTCTGCGAGGCTCCTCAGAGGTTCAGGGCATGCATACTAGGGGACCACACCGAGAAACTCAAGCTGGTGGAGCTACACCCATCCCCCAAGGCTTTGGTCAGAGACCTTTTACTTTTATCTGTTTTACATACCTTGTTCCTGTATATGACTTTGGGGGGTGTTTTTTGCGGGGAAGGGAGTGGGCAGGTTAGAAAAATCTCTAATGAGATTGGAAACTTGTAGTTGGAAAGGGGGACATGATCAGTGTTTGTTCCTTCCTCCTGGACTTATTTCCTTCTTCAATCACTGGCTGGTGGTATAGGTCCCTCAGGACCCAAAAAGCAAGGCTCTTCAAGGAGGGTTCCACTATAATTTGAGGTTGGTACCCTAGTTTGTGGCAGATGTGCAAATGCTGGCTCTTTCTCCCACGGGGTACTTTGTGGGATCTTTAGATAACCCTGTGTTTCAGTTTCCTTGGCTGCTAAAGCAAGTATCACGCAATGGGTCAACTTAAACAATGGGAACTTATTGGCTCACAGTTTTGAGGCTATAAGAAATTCCAAACCAAGGCATCACCAAGGCAATGCTGTCTTCCTAAAGACTGGCGCTCTGAGGCTGGCCGCCAGCTATCCTTGGTCCTTGACTCCTCTGTCACATGGCAATGCACATGGCAGCCTCCCCTGGCCTTGCCATTCTCTTCCAGGTTCCACTGAATTTCAGCTTCCCGCTGCTCCCTGTGGCTTTCTCTCTTTGCATCTGAATTGCATTCCACTTATAAAAATGACCCCAGTAATAGAATTAAGATCCATCCTGATTGAGCTGGATCACACCTTAACTGAAGTCATCTCATCAACAGGTCCTACTTACAATGGGTTCACACCCACAGGAATGGGTTAACTTTAAGAACATGTTTTTCTGAGGTACATACAGCTCCAAACCAGCACGCACTGTTGGGGATTGAGTCATGTCCCCCACAAAAGACATGCTCAAATCTTAATCCACATCCCTGTGGGTGTGAACCCATTTGTAAAAAGGACCTTTGAAGATATTATGAGTTAAGGTGGGGACTTGTGTGAACAGGACCTTTGACAATCCTATTTAGATGAGGTCAAACTGAATCAGAGTGGGCCTTGATCTGTATGACTAGGGTCATACAAAGGATATTTGGGCACAGGCAGTGGGGATTCAGAGGGCAGGTGAAGCCGGAAGTCAGAAGAAATCAGAGGAGCAGACACAAGGAGATGGATTGCCATGTGCCACAGGCAGAGATAGAAGCCGATGCACCCTAAGGATTCCAACAAGCAGCTCTGGGAGAAAGCATGGCCTGCAGAGGCCTTGGTTTTGGACTTGTTCCCTCCAAACTGTGAGCCAATAAGTTTCTCCTGTTTAAGTCAACCACTGTGTGGCAAACTAAGACCCTGGCCACTGGTGGAGGTACCTGACCTACAGTTTCTTAACCTGGCAGTCTCTGCTGGCTGGCCACTCGTTCCTCTGCTTGGTTCCTGGTCTGTGCTACTCACCTGACCCCCTACTCGTGTCCTAGGAAGTGGGTCCACTCTGCCCACACAGAGAAGAGTGCAACTTTGCCTTGGCAGCTCTTGGAAGTGGAGGCTGTTACAAATGTCACCCTCTCTCACCACTACAAACAGCTCTCTGTGCTTTCAGGTGTCAGTCACATCTGTTCCTGGGTCCCTCAAACTCCAGGAAACATCTGTAAAGCTTTTCAGGTGGTTTTCTGAAGCCTTCCTGACTCAACTTGAGGTACATAGAAATGCCCAGTTCTCCAAAATTACATGTTTGTCATGGGCCTCTCATGGGTCCTTAGCCGCATATCACAGAACCTGGAAGTGAGTGCTGGCACTGTCCCCCAGCACCTCCCCAGAGGTGCCTGTGCCTCACTTGAGAATGGGGTGGACACGTTTGGCACATGTTGTCCCACATCTGGGCCTTAGCAGCAGCTCAGTATGTGTGCACACGGAGTCCCTTTTTAATGCCGTGTTACGAGGGGATGGATGCCAGATCGGAGCAGACTAAACACTGTGGGAAACATCCCTGGAAGGCAGCTCAGGGGCCAGACAGTGAAAGGCTTGACTACCAGGCTATGGAATTTGGGCTTCCTGGTGAGAGACTGAATATACACACAGACCAGGGCCTGTATAAAAACAGAACTCTGACCCACAGCCTCTGCAGCAACCAAGCCAGGAAGCCAAACCACAATAGGCCCAAAAGGGCCAGGACTTGATCAATAACTGACGGATTCCCTAATCCAACGATGGGCCAACCAGAGAAAGCCCTTCATGCTCCCCTAACCAATCCCATAAGTTGCCCCGCTTCTCGTGAGCCCACCTCCAGCTTCCTTAGCCCAAAGTCCACCAGCAGGGCACACCTGAAGTCTTCCCTTTTTTTTTTTCACTCCTCTGCCTTTGAGTCTCTGCCAAAGCACATGATGATGACTGACTCCCTCGCTATAGTAAGAACCCAGGAAAGAGCCTCTGTTCGTTCTCATTTGGGTGGTCTTCGTTGATTTCCACAGAATACAATGGGAAGCCAAGGAGTGTCCCCTTTTCCTTTTCAGCAGAAGGTAAGTACAGCCCCAGATGCTGAGCTGCGCCCTCGTCCAAGGTCCCAAAGGGGCACTTTCCAAGTGAAAAAAAAGGAGAAAGGCCAAAACATCCAAGCGAGCAGGGAGGAGCAGACGTGCCGACGAGGGCGCCGGGCGCCCGCGGCCGGGTCACACGAGGTCGGGCGGGCGCCCCCGGCGGTGCTCCAGGCCCCGAGCGCATCCGGGGACAGCTGCAGACAGGAGGCGTCCCACGCAGTCCCCTTCGGGAGCGGGTCACGACGCAGGCCGCGGGGCGCGGAAGGACCCCCCCCCAAACGGCGGGGCTTCAGGGCTTCGCCCACTCCCCGGGAGGCCGCGGGTTGCTCCTCGGGAGCGGGACGCCCGTTTGGAAGCCAAGGAGACCCGGCACGATGGCTGGAGCGCTCGTGTGTCTCCTCAAGGCCCAGTTCTTAGTTTTGGGTCGCGAGAGCAAACCAAAACCCAAACAAAACACTCCAGAAAGCGTCCGCCGCCGCCTCCCTGACAGGCACCAAGCCTGACTCTCTGCGTCCACGGGACCAAGCGAGAAGCCGCGGGGGCCGGCAGGGCGGGCGTCCCCGGGGACACCTGCGCCCCCGAGGCCGCCCACCGGCCTGACTGGAAAAGTACGCGCTCGCGTTCCTTAAAAACTTTCGCGGGAAGGGCGGCCCAGCCAGCCGGCGCGGCGGCCGGAACGAGGGGACCCGCAGCGCGGCACTGCCACCTTGCGGGCGCCGGGGGCAGCGCGGCGGCCGCTGGCGGCGCGGGCGGACGCGCGCGCTCGGCTCCGCGGCCTTCGCGGCCGGTCCCCGCCCCGGCCAGCGCTCGCCCCCGGCGCCGTCACGTGGGTTAGCAACAGGCCGCAGCCAATGGGAGCGCGGGAGGCAGGTGGTGCGCGCGCTCGCGGGCCCCAGCGCCGGGGCGGCTTCGCGGCGCCGGGAGCGAGCACCCGCGCGCGGGAGCGCTGGGCTGGAGCCTGGGCAGGTCCGGCTCCGCGTGGGGACTCCTCTCCGTGGAGAGCAAGTCCCTGCGGTGGAACGAGGACGCTGCAGGCCGAGAGCGGAGACGTTTAAGATAGGGCGTCCGTGCTCCCACGCTCCAGAGCGGTCACCCCATCTGGGGAGTGGTCGGGGAGGGTGGGAAGCGGGGGGAAAGAGCAGGCGGCCCCGTGGGTGGAAAGACCGGGCGGTTGGGTGTGTGGCCTGCAGCAGCCACTTGTTGCGTCGCCATAGCCTAGGGACTGAACTGCCATTTGCATACACATAAGGAGATGAAAACAAAAGGAATAACAATGTTCCTGGCGGGGTTGGGTCTGCGTGGGCGGTTCTGCCCTGCCCGGAGCAGGTAAGGGATTGAGGGGACGCAGGAGTCATCCTTAGCATCTCACAGAGCTCGTGGGTCAAAGCTGAGGAAAGTAGTACATTGGGCGAAAGGGACTGGGCCAGGCTTTTAAAATGGGCAATTCCACACCCAGAACGGTGTTCAGTGACTTTTATGGTAAGCCCACCAGGCTCGCGGTACTAGTGTCCTACCTACCACAAATGCTAACTGCCTTAGATATTGCATAATAAGAACTTTCTGATTGCAGGTTTTATTTGTTTCTATTTCAGTTCATTCAGGGTCAGGCTACCCCAGAAAGCCATTGAACATTTGCCCAGTGGTTTATGGGAATTACTTGCACTGTGTGGGCTTCCTTCTGTCAGGAAGAGGGCTCGGTCTCGGCCAGCCCGCCCTGGGAACCTTGCCTGGTAGGGCTAGCTGCCAGGGCAACTTGGTGAAGATGGTCCACTCTGAGTTCACAGTTTCTTCTTTAAGGCAGACCCTGCCAGCTGAGGTTACTGATTCATTCAGGGCGCTACTTGGTGTTAAGTGTCTGTCACACTGGGATGGTTATTTTTATGGAAGTTTAATTGTTAAAATGTGTCATTCCTGACCAGGCCAGAGCCTTGAAAATGTCATGAGGATGTTCATTTACTGTGATTCAACAAAAATGTCATGAGCTCTAAGTGCCCAAGCTCTGCTTAGGTCCTGGGGATACAGCATTTCAGCAAGGGACTTGCAGAATGACGTCAGGGGCCACGAAGACATGAACAGTGAGACTGCACCGCTTCATAGTCCAGGAGAGGGTCACCGTCCCCAGCTGGTCGACTGCTGCTCTCTCTTATTCTGCCTCCTCAAATGCCTCCTTCTAAGTCCCTCATTCTTTCTGGGACATCTTTCATCACAGAGCAATAAGCTCACCCACATCTACTGTTTAATTATTAAATAATGTGACATGATGGGAAAAGTCATGGGCTAGGAATAGAAACCCTAGTTCTCTCCCTGGCTCTGCCCCTTCACAAAATCCATAACTTTGGACAGATCTCTTACTATCTGAATCTTGGTTTCTTTATCCCTAAATGGGATAATGATTCCTGCTATGCAACTCCTTGGGGTCCAGATTTCTCACGGATAGACTGAAGGGCTTGAACGATTGCAGGTTTTCTGTAGAAATGGCCCCTCTTTTAAGATAAAATCTAACATAAAACCCAAATATGACAAGAACAGATAAAGGCAGGCTTGCCCTTGTCGCCTTAAGGGAGAAGGTCCCGAGTCCCATGTCCCCACTTCCCCATCCTCAGGAGATCCCTGAGGCACCTCGGAGGAGTTGTAAGGTTTGAAATCCACGGAGCCAGATGATTGCTTTAAAGTCCTCCTGGTTCTTCAATTCTCTTCCTCAAAATCTCCTAACATTGTATGTCTCCATGCCTTGATTCAGCCCCTGTTTTCTTCCTTGCCTTAGTAATACATCATGGGAGATCATCACAAGCTTTACCAAAACTGAAGTGCATTTCATGACTCCCTTCTTATCTGCAAAGCCAGTCTTTCTGCTCCAGACCAACATGAGCAATAGATTTTGACGGGACATAGTATAGTATGATGAGAAAAAACAGGGTGGGAATGAGAAGACATGAATTCTAGCCCTGGCCCTACCTTTAACTAACCCTGTGACCTGGAACAAGTCAGGGAATTTTCCTGAACTATCTAAATCCATAAAATTAGGAGGTCGGGCAGCTTAGTAATCACAGGCAAACACGTGACCATTTCTGGACTCCATGCCCAAATGAGTTTCTTTACGTTAAATAGCCACATCCCCCCTGCCTACAGGCAGACTCTCTCCGTCACATTCCCTTCCGTATATGCCCACACCATTTAGAGAGGAAGGGGAGGGGGAGAGGACCAATGAGGTTGTAAATGACACCACCAGGGCGCCGAGCTAGAAATACCCAGGGCCTCAGCGTGGGGTTTGCACAGGTGGTCCAGCCCACAGCATGACTTGTCTCCTGTGAATACAGAGTTCTACTGGGCACTTACAAACACCGTTACAGCATTTGGGGGGCCCACTGAGAAACCCAGGAAAACCCCGAAGTTTTTGTTTGGACCCAGGAGCTGGGGTTGGACGAGAAAGACCCCATGTGGAACAGGGAGTGTGATTCATAGCCTCCAAGCATGCACGTCCCTGAGGGGCCAGGCATCTCTGGGGGTGGACACAAGACAACAGCTCTGGTCGTGGCTGTGACTTGGTTGAAAGTTACCTTTATGGGTCATTGAGTGTCTGGAAACAGACGATAAAAAGCAGAAAGGGTGGCCCAAGCAGCTTTGTGTTGGAAATGGCTGTGACCAGTTGCTTCTGGAAGGGAGACGTATCGACGGCAATAAAACCTGATGGGCTCAGCACTTGTCTGTTAAGGCGGGAATTGGAAGTCAACTTTGGATCTAAGTAATTGGTCTGAAGCTGTGCTTAAGAACAGGAGCAGACAGGGTTTTATGCCAAGCGGTAAACAATATGCTGCACAACTGATGCGCATGATCTGCCTTCTTTATGACCAATAATCCAGCAGTCCCATCTGTGGCCAGTTCTTCTAGGCTAATCCAAAAGGCCAAGCAAGTTGGTACAGTTCGACTTTCACTATGCTGATTTTTCTTTTTAATCTCTTTGTTGTTGTTAGAACATCAAAACATTTAAGGTGAAAATAAATAAAAATATGAGCTCTTGAGCCTTGCTCTCTTTAACTTTGTCATTTGTTGGGAAAGCATTGTGTCACATTCGTGTTAATCATCACCTCTAACTTTAGCATCTTTCAGCTGCCCAACAATTATTTATGAAGCACATACTTGCAAATAACGTGGTGTTATAAAACATAACCATCCAAAGTTGTAGGCAACAAATACAAAACCAGGCTACACTAGAAATCTTTCAAAAATACACATCATTTTTTTCCATGAATATTTTTCAGGATTGGGGGCAGTCAAGCACTGCAAGTTTGACCTGAAATATGATGTAGAAAAGCATTGAACTGAGTTGCAGGAGATGTAAGAGCTCATCTTAACTATCATTATCTATAGCTGTGCCATCAGAACATCACATCACTTCTCTCAACCTCAGTTTGTTCATCTGAAAAACAAGGGAGGTTAAACTCTTCACATTTCACAAGGCTTAATTATAATAATAGCTGATATTTTTTGAGATAAGTATTTAACATTCTTTATCAGTTATTCCTCACCAAACCTCTATGAGGCATGTGTTATTATTTTCCCCAGTTTTTGGATAAAGAAACTACTCAGCAAGATTTTGTAACTTGCACAAGTTCATACAGTGAGTAAGAGGCAAATATGGAACTTAAACCCAAACCATTTTCCACCAGCTCCCAAGATGCACACCAACTTTTCACAATACTGAACGGCTTAGTCCAGAAAAGGGAGCAACTCAAGTTTTCACTTTGATCAGATTTTCACCTCCACTTCCTCAGAGCTGCAGTTAGAGATCACTCCCTTCTACTTTCTGATCTTTAGAGAGCAGCCCGCAAGTGGCTGCTGAAGCAGAAGGAAATTTCCACCTGGAGCTAGGGAGGCAGCTATAGAGGACGGTGTGCCCACTCCTAAGAGGGCTGAGGAGGAGGCCAGACTCTTGGCAGGTGACTGTGCCCTGGCATTCCTGATCCACAAGGCAGGAAACGGGAAGGAGAGAAACTCAAGCCTGGCTTCTAAATCTCCCCACAGCTCTTCTATCAGCATAATGTCATGTATGTAAGTGTGTACAGCTAAGAAATAGCAGCTGAACTCTCCTTCTCAGGAGCTGGGGTGTCCAGAACAGGGGCAAGGGCAACCCAATTTAGTCTCTGGATTTCTGGAAAATGTCTACATGCTTCATCAGATGAAATACTCTTTGGGAACCACATGACAAGATGTGAGTGAAATGGAACGATCCCATTGATGCAAATAGAAGCTAAGGTGTCTTATCTCCATAGAAGCTAAGGTGTCTTATCTCCATAGCCCATGGGGAGTGTTTTGGTGTTCATAAGGTCTGAAACCAAAAATCACCATTTACAATGACCGAGACAATGATGCCCCACTGTCTCTGTGCTTGAAAAGCTCTCTGTCTCGTGGGTTCCACTAGGGCTCCCTGTTAGGACTTCTGGGGTTACCGAAGTTACCCCAAGATCAGAAGAGAGGATCAGGGGAGATAAGTGTCATTGTAAAAAAGTACACCCATTATTAACTCATACTTAATGGATTAAATTGAAAATAATCTGTGGACGATTGTCAACCTCAAGAAGCTTCACATTTTGTCTTGACAATACTGGAGCTATCCAACACAATTTTTTAAAAATCTGATCCATTATCAAGAAAGAGGAAGTAGTTGTGCATCCTCTCCAGAATAACAGCAGAAGAGTTAATTCTTGGGCTAACTGTAATACAAGGGCATTCATGAACTTCAGTCACCATTGACTTTACTGCAGTGGTAAATCATAGCTAGCTGGCTATAATTACATCAATCAGGAAGATTGCCATCAGCAGGGAGTGACGCTTAACCCAAGCAGTTGAATCCCTTAAAAGGGGAAGCGATTCCAGCATTGAGAATTTCCCAGCTTGTCTTTGGACAGCAAACATCTCCCGGAACTCGTCAAGAACCTTCATTGGACTTCCATTGCCTACCTGTGGAACCTGAACTTGTGCATCCCCATGACTGCGTGAGAGACTCTGATAAATCTCTTACTATCAACAGATATCCCTTGTTGATTCTGTTTCCATAGAGAACCCTGACTAATAGACTTATTCATAGTAGATTAATTTTGAATCCATATTGTGGATATAAATTGCACTTACTCCAAAAACTTCAGTACTGTAACATGAACAGAGATAAAGATATACTTCTCTTCTGATCTATTTTTGGTTGCTTGAAAACTGCCCCCACATCTTGCTGGCTTGATATATATAGATATCAGTTCCCTGAGGTGATAATTACCTTTTAGGGAATCCCTCTTGCTTCCAGTGGAAAGAACTCTGCTTGGATATTAGGATACTAAGAATTGATTCCAGCTCTGACCCTAACTAGTTGTGAACTTACATATTACTTCACCTTTCCAGTTCCTAACGAAAGTGAGAGGGTACAATCAGGCAACAGCTTTCTAGGGTTCCTTCCAGCTCTTAAATTCTGTCATGTGCACAGATCTCATGGGCAAAAGTAGGAGTACAGGATTCCTTCTCATGAAAACAGGAACTTTCTGGAATGTGTCTCATTTTTGCTAACAGTAAAGTGCTTGGAAAAATGTTCAGCAAGACTGGATGCTTGTTTCCAGGAGAGCAGAGCAAGGGACAAACTGCAAGATGGCCTTCCCTCCAGCAGGAGAAGCCATGGTTTAAAAAAAAAACAAAAACAAATAAACAAACCAAAAAAACCTGAGACCTGTAGGTGAGCATCATGAAACTGGTGTCTGAGCCAAGGGGAAATGGAACCGCATGTGTGCGTGCGTGCGTGCGTTTGTGGTGTGTGTATGGGGAAACTATGATGGTGGTTAAAGGCTTACAGTGGAAATGATTAAGACTGGAAAAAGCTCTGGACTGACATGTGGATTTCAAATATTTCTGAAATGCTTGCAAATCCCTGATCTGAATGTTGCTTCCACCATGTCACCCCTCGCCTAACACCCTGCACCCCACAGCTCAGTGGCTCCACCACCACCATCCTGGATGAGCCCTTGGCCATGGTACGTAAGAGTTCTACTCAGCTGCCTGGAAAGACTGAGTGCCTCTAAGCTCTGCCAGGTTCTTTTGAAGTTATAGCACATCCTGTGGCTTGGTTTCCTCCTCAAAGAAATGGGAATCATAATGCCAGCTGCAAAGGATTGTTGTGAAAAGTCAACAAGGTAACGTATAAAAAGCACAGGGCCATAGAACTGTACAACACAAAGAGTAAGCCCTAATGCAAGCTATGAACTTTAGTTACTAATAATGGATCAATACTGATGCATTGATTGAAACAAATGTGCCACACTAATGCAGGATGTTAAGAATAGGGGATTCTATATGTGCAGGAGTATAAATATAGGACTATCTGCACTTTCTATGCAATTTTTCTGTATATCTAGAATTGCACTAAAAGTAAAGTTATACACATGTACACACAGAGCCAGGCACATGATGTGCAATCAGTTTATTTTTGTTGCTCAACATTTGTTGGGTGTCAGCCATGTTGCAAGGGGGAACAAGCCTGGATCGGGGAGCCAGGCAGATTTTGGATCATTCCTATTGTAACCCACTCACTCGCTGTGGGACTTGGACAATCACTTAACCTCTCTGAACCTCAGTTCTAAGAACCATTCCACCTCTGCTCCATTGCTGACCCCAGCCCCAGCTCCTCTCCTAATCCACTAGCCCCCTTGCACAGCAAATGGGTCAGGGATCGGCAGCCAGCCAGGTTCAGAATTGGACAAATGACTTCATCCAGCCTAGCCAACATGAGCAAATGACTTCTCCTTGGCAGTTGGGGAAGAAGAGCTCTCCATTCCAGCTGGACAAAAGCAAGGATGCACACAGCCTCCAGAAGCTTCTGGCAGTCACCTTGTGATTGCATCGGAGACCAGCCTTGGGAAGAGGCTGACACTGAGGAAGGCAGAAAGGCAAGAGAGGGAAGGAAAAAAAAAAAGGTCTTTGGTGATTTGTTGGGCTACTGGATCAAATCTCACTTGAAGCCTTCCTAGCTCTGGCAGTTTCCATTGCAGCCATCAATTGAGTCCCCGTTTTGCTTAAACCAGTTTGAGTAGGTTTTCTGTCAGTTGCAGTAAAGACATTCCTAAATGAAATCCTACCTTGCACTGTGACACATTGCCAACTGGAACCAGATATATTGGTGGCTCTGTCTGTTACAGCAGACTTTGCTCAGCTCAGCTCAGGCTCATCTAAATCATCCCAGAAGAAAGCTCAGAGATCCATTACCATCAGGAGGCTCAAGTCCCCCTTTCCTGTTTTCTTTGCTGCTCAAGTGCATCAAGTGTGTCCCAGAGGCTAGAGATAGGTGTAACTCCAAGTCCATTTTCAAAGCCCTCCCTCCATAAAAGAGTGAACATTACCATGAGAGTTTGAACCTGGATGGCCCCCAGAAAATCACATTCTTAAAGCTAACCCATTCCTGTGGGTGTCACCTACCGTAGGTGGGACCTTTTGATAAGGTTACTTCAGTCACTAAGGCACGGCCAAGGGTGGGTCTTAATCCTCTTACAGAGTCCTTTATAAGAGAATGACGTTCAGAAGAGAGAGAGAGAAAGCCACGGAAGCAGGAAGCTGAAGGCAAGGAAACCTGGAAGAGGAGGGAGAGCCCAGCACACGCCACCATGTGCCTTGCCATGTGACAGAGGAGTCCAGGACTGCCGGCAGCCAGGCTTTGGGGAGAAAGCATCACCTGATGATGCCATGATTTGGACATTTTTCTCAGCCTTGGAACTGTGAGCTTGTAAGCCAATAAATCCCCATTGTAAAAGCCAACCTGTTTCTGGTATATTTGCATTTTGGCAGCCCAGCAGACCAAAGCAATCACCATGCATAATGTGCTCTGTGGTTTTATTGGCTATCTATTGCTGCATAACAAATTACCCCCAAACTCAGCAACTTAAAAGAGCAAACTCTTCTTCCCTCCCACAGTTTGCAGGGTGAGGCCTCCAGTGGCAGCTGAGCTGGGTGGTCCTGGCTCCAGGGCTCTCATGAGGTTGCAGTGGCGATGTTGTCCCGGGCTGTGGTCCATCTCAAGGCTCATCTGGAGCTCACACAGGTAGCTTTAGCCAGGTCTTAGTTTGTCATCGGCTGTTGGTTGGAGTCTTCAGTACCTCAACATATGGACATATCCGTAATTCTGCTCACAGTGTGGCAGTTGGCTTCCCCAAGAGCGGGTGAGGAGAGAGAGACAGAGCGCAAGGCATAGCCTTTATTACCTCATCTTGGAAGTGACATGCTGTTACTCCCGCCATATTTGATTTGCTCACACAGACCTCGTCAAGTACAGAGTGGGGGAGGGCCCCACAAAAGTGTGGACATCTGTATATGGGGCTCACTGGAGACCAAACCTGAGGGCCACCACAACTACCATGGAGCTTCTCGGCCCTCCCTCTACTACTCCTGGCCGTCTTGCTGGATTTGCCTTCTCTCTTCCCTCTACTCCCATCTCCTCCTCAAAACAGTGAACTCTTCCCCTTAGTCCTTGTCTTCCATCCATGTCGACAGGATCTCATCCACGCCAAGGAGGCATTTCCAAAGGCAGTTCTCTCTGCAAGAGAAATTCTTAGTAAATCTTTCAAGCAATGGCCAATTTTTCATCCTGTCCTATTATCTATATATATATTTGTATATCTGTTTACCTATCTGCCATGATGATAAAATGAAAATCTTTAAATAACTGTAAAGCACTGATCATTCCTTAAAATCTTCTCTCAATTTTCCTCACTCAATACCTATGACAACAATGTCCATACCTGAGAGAATTATTTGCTCCTTGGAACCCACCGAGTTTCCTTGTGCTTGTATCCTTTCCTCCTCGTGCTTATCATGCCTCGTTCTATCCATACCCTGTGCACAGAGTGGCTACTAAATAGGCAGAGTCTGGGGAACGAGAGAAGCGCCTCTTCTACACCAGATCGTGAGCTTCGTTTGGACTTCCACCCCAGGTGGCTGGGGTGGGGGAAAATCATTTTTCTCAGGGACAATTAGAGGGAGAAAGTTCCAAGTTAAGAGGAAAAAATGGCACAATGGAAGAGGATTGATCTGTCCAGAAGGCTCAGGAGCTAATTTTCATATATGCCTATATTTAGCCAATATTATCAAGCATCTTCCGGGTGCCTGGAGCTATTTGAGGGACCAGACATAGGGCAGTGAGCAAACACATTCAAAGCTCCTTTTCTCATGGACCTAATATTCTGGTATAAGACTGATGGTAAACACGTAAATATAAAATAAGCTAGGGAGGAAAATAAAGCCAAGCAGAGTGACAGTTTACTATATTAGATTGAGTGGCCAGAGGAGGACTTTCTAGAAGTTACCTTTATTTCCAGAATTTCAACCTCTTGAGTCCAAAAGAACACAATAATTGAAGAAAGCTATTTTAGCAGGGAAAGTATGGTATATAATATGGGACATCAAGTATGATAAGAAATAAAAGAGGTAAAGAAGGTATGCTTTAGAAAACTCTTCATGTAATTAATATATTGTTTGAATCCATTAAATAATGTACTAAAAATCTGTCCTGGTTCTGTATTGATTGAATATGTCTGGGTTTGCCTTTAAAATAAAACCCAGGTTAACGGATGTGGCTCAAGCAGTTGGGCGCCTGCCTACCACATGGGAGGTCCCAGGTTCAGTCCCTGGTGCCTTCTAAAGAAGATGAGCAAGACAATGAGCTGATGCTGTGGGCTGGTACGGCAAGCTGATGCAACAAAATGACACAACAAGGTGATGCAATGAGATGATGCAACAAGGAGACACAATGAGGAAACACAATGAGAGACACAACAAGCAGGGAGCATAGGAGGTTTAAGTGATTGGGTGCCTCCATCCCACATAGAAGGCCCCAGGTTCGGTCATGGTGCCATCTAAAAAGAAGATGAGAAGACACAGCAGACAGCGAGCACAAACAATGAGGGGAGGGGATTTAAATCAAAGTAAAAAATAAAATCCAAAGTATTTAGTGGTGACAACAAAATGAATGTGCCACTTATCGGGTCTTTCCTGGAAAATGTGGATATTCAATGCACACTCACGGTCCTTTAAAATGACCGAAACAAATTTAAAAAGAATCTTGCTCTAATTAAACATATACGAAAATTTTCTTCACCGGGAAATCTTTGTTGAATGCACACAGAGGAAAAGCAACTTCCCTTAGCTTCGGAGGTTGTTGAAATGGCCGTCGGGGACCGAAGGGGGAGGCAGGAGCTCTTTTGTAAAGATGCATCGTTATTATTGGTTGGTCCTTGCAATGCTTTTCTCCCCAAATTTCTCTGTCTCTTCAGCTGATGAATCTGCTGCACTGTAATTAATCACCACCACTGTGTGAAATTTGTGCGATGTTAGCGGGATGAAATGGCCTCACATGGAATAATTTTGGGTTCGACCATTACTCTTCAGACCACCCGCCATCCCTGCAGAACTGAGGGTCTTCAGGATTGCCTTCAAGTCCACCCCCCTCCCCCGAGAGCGGGGCCCACCTGGTGCACCGGGGACCTCAGCAAACAGTCCTTGGGTTACGGTGATGGTACTTAGACAAGTAAAGGAGCAAGGGCTTTCAAATCTCTTGTATTTTCCATTGCGGGTGATTTTCCTGTGTTGAGTCATCTCATTATGCAGTCAGATAGAGGACCATTTCTGCAGTGTTTTACAATGATCCAAGCCCTCTCCCATGCTCGAACTCATTTCATCTCAGCCCTGCGACAAGATGGAGTTGGAACTGCCATCTGAGCGCCAACTCTTTCCTTTTGTCCCTGGACACGTTGATCAAATGCATTTCCCAGCCTTCCTTCCCGGTCCCTAAAAGCCTGCCTCCACCCTCTTTCCCATTCCACGGGAAACCTGAAAGTGTCCCGTGGTGATGAAAGGGGCTGGGTCCCTAAATGACCACGAAGAGTGGCACCAGGTACCTGCAGTTAAGGAAGACCCAGTTTGAAAAATACTCTATTGCTTTATCCCTGAGATAAGGTACAGTTGCCTTAATAATGCATGTCTCCAGTGTTTTGTTTTGTTTTTGTTTTTTTCAGATTTATTTATTCATTTATTTACTCCCCACCCCTCCCCTTGCGGCTTGTTCCTTTCTTTGCTGTCTCTGTGTCCATTCACTGTGCATTTTTGGGTTTTTTTTCTGTATCTGCTTGTCTCCCTTTTGTTGCGTCATCTTTCTGCACCAGCTCTCCACGGCGCAGGGGCTGTCAGCTGTCCGTGGCGGGCGGGCCAGCTTGTCCTCACAAGGAGACCCCGGGACGCAAACCCAGGGCCTCCCATATGGTAGACGGGAGCCCAATTGATTGAGTCACAGCCACTTCCCTCCAGTGCTTTAATATCAACAAAGCAGCTTCAATAGAATAAAGTAGGATTAAAGTAAAAATACTTTCTCTCATGTGAGGAGGCTGGGGGCAATTATTGTCTTTTGTTACCCTCTCCTCTTTCAAGTTGGAATAAGTAAGACTCAGAGAAGCTAAATATTGCACCCAAGGTCACATAGCTGGTAAGAGGTGGAATTAGGTAACTGATTTAGATCTAGACAGACTCAAATCCAGTGGTTTTGTCCCAAAAGCACAATAACCTACAAGGTCTTAGCAGTTAGATTGATCTTAACTCTCCAGGTCAGTCTGTAGATCGTGTGTCAGGGACAATCCTTTCCCAGTATCAGTTTGCTGCTAATTGAATTGAATTGAAGAATTAATTAAAGAATTAAGCACACAGTGGCTCTCACACTGCCAGTGGGGCTGCATAAGCAGTGCTAATATTTATTCAATGCCCACTGTGTGCTGAGCCCTGTGTAAGGTGCTGGAAGATAGTAAAAAATAAATAAACAAAACAAATAACATGGTGTCTAAGAGTGTGGCCTCTGTAATAAGTGCCTCCACTTATTAACTCTGTGACCATGGACAACCGCCCTGTTGCTGTGTTTTCCAGCCTGTGGAATGCAGGTAAAACTAGTAGCTACCACAGGAGGTTGCTGGGAAGACTAAATGCAACAGCACCTATGAAGCACTCAGCCTGGCGTCAGGCACCGAGGAAGTGCTAAAGCGCTGGTAGCTGCTCTTCTTAGAAGAATGAAGCAGGTGTACCTAAGCCTTGGCTATGAACAGTTATCCCAACAGAGTGATCCACAAACTTTAGATAGTTACAAGTTTCCATCTTCCTCTCACTACCCAAAATTACCAATGTCTTGATGCACTTTTTCTAATTACCTTTGTTTTTCTAAATCATAAATCTTTCCCATCATATACTAATGAATAGTGCATTTTCCACTTTCAAATCCTTTCTGTAATCCATCATCACTAAGGGAGGAAATATACACACATACACACAATACATGTACACATACACACATACACATGCACACATACACACACATAGTACACACATGCACGCTTACACAATACATACATACTCACATACACACAATACATATACACATACATACACACATAATACATGTACACATACGCACAATCCATATACATACACACCCAAACACACAAATCATATACACATACACACAATCCATATACACATACACATAATATATATACACATACATGCAAATACACATACATGCACACATGGATTTTTTTCCTGTGCCCCAGTCACTACACTAAGCACTTTACATCTGTTGTTGTTGTTGTTTTTGTTGCTGCTGTGTTTTGTTTAATCCTTTCAACAACTCCCTTTCCTATTGGCAGATGAGGCCCTGGAGACTTCAGAAGAAATAGCACATTAAGTGTCCGAGCTGGGATCCAACCAGATCCATCCCGCTCCAGAGCAGTTAGCTAACCCCTCTGTGACCAAGTCGGGGTTTCCAGGCTAGCCTGATGAAAGCCCCAGAATTTTGACAACTTTCTGAGAATACAGTGAAGACAGGACCTACATAGTGTGTGACCTGCCTCTGGAACGGAGGGGACGAAGGACCTCGACGGCAGGGAGGCAGCTTCCCTCCGTAAGTGCAAAGGGCCCTTGAAAAGGGTATTTTAATCACCGTGTCACATTTTATGATTGTGTCTGTTTATATTTAGTACACTCGTTATCCTTGATGTTTTCGCCCCGAGGACATCCAACTGAACAAAATTGCATACATCTTTGTGCATTACCCTTGCTGCATCCATAAGTTATCTGCCCTTTTAAAATAATTTGCACTAAAACACCAAGTGTTTTTTCTAATGGGAATAGACAGCTAGTGGTTTTTTATGCAAATGTCTTCTCCCAGCACCTTCCCCCCAGCTCAGAGCTAAAGCAGCAGCAGCAGCAGCAGCTGAGAGCCCGGTGCTTCCAGAAGCCATCTAAGCTCAGCAGCTGGGCACGGCAACGTAACTGCAAGTCCCCTGCTCTGCGTTAAGGAAGGCTAAATGAGACTTCGGAGGAGGATGCGGGGTGATAAGCGGTGGAACTTTTTAGGGGACCTCTCGGAATATACACCACTCTCATGTTTTGTTTTGTTTTTTAACTAGCTTCCATTCAGGTGGATTTGTGTTTCTGTGTAAAGATCATCCTGTTAAATAAAACCATCAGCGTAATCTATTATATCACAGGGTTTCATTTTCTCTGGAAGTTAAATGTGCGTGTTTTTTTATTCGATAGGGTAAAAATCAAGAGCTCCAATGTAACTTATACCTTATTCCAGCACTTAAATGTCTGAGGCTATGGTATTCTAAGTGTGTGCCTTTATTTAGTTACTTATACCTGAATAAAGACACCACATCTCAGTTCACTATCAGAATAGATCTGAATATATGTAAAAGAGAATATAAAGGAAAGGGGAAATAAGCACTGTGCCCCGAAGGAAAATTTAATATATTACCACCTCTTCCCTAAAAATAAGTGTTTTTCACCAAGGACCTTTTTCACATGTAACTGGCTTTGAAAAAATATATATATTATAAGGCTAGGGAGATGTTTGAGAATTGGACTCTCCAAGCCACAGATAGAGAATTACATATGACCTTAACTGTTGATAGGATTACCATGAATCATTACAGCGAGGGCTGCAGCAGCAACTGCGGCAGCATCAATTCCAGCAAGTTCTGGCCAGAGCACCCAAGTACAGCGGCTCCCAGCCTGTGAGCAGTTGGACGGCCCAGCGCCGCGGGGCTGGGAATGGAAACGGTTTACCCTGGGAATCCTGAGGAGGGATGTTAAATCATTTGCAAATCATTCAGCGATCTGCACACTCGGGAGGCGAGGCGTCCCGGCGTAACTTTCTCACGCATTCCACGCCCCAGCCTCCCATGCATTCCACAGCAGCCTTCCGTGCACCCTGGGCTCTCTGACTGAGCGGGAGCCCACGCCCTGGCCTTGCAAGACACAGACCTACCTCGGTGGGTGCTCTTTTAACGTTCCCCCCCCCCCCCCCCCAGGTGCCTAGCAGGACGTTACGTGGTACCGTCTTCTACGTCCCTGCCTCCTGAGCCGCCCCACTTAAATCTAGAGCTTCCCAACTTGTGGTCTGCGGAGCACCTGCAGCAGGTGCACAGAGGTGGATGTTTAAGATGCAGATCCCCAAGCCTGCCCCAGACCTACTGAATTGCAACCTCAGTTAGTCCTGGAGAAATGCATTGACTTGGCATCTCCCTGCCTCCCCTGCCTGTAAGGCATGCTGAAGTTGGGGAATCTTACCCTTATCAAAGGACTTCCTCCTTTACTCTCTGCCCCAGACTTCTCCCGCTCTTGCCTTTCCTTCTTTGGCATCTCTTTTTTCCATCACTCACAACCATTGCCCCGAAAGGACAAGTGAGGAGCCTGTTGTTGGGTTCCCCTTTGCTGAAAGCCTTGCCTCCAGCTCAGCAGCACCCTCCCACGAGCAGACGTCAGGGCATTTTAAATTCCACCCTCTCCTTCTCCCCCACTATAAAAGTGAACGTCGGCATCCTTTCCACAACCGTTCTTCTGTCTCCCCGGCATCTCCTCTAGACGCTTAGGCATGATGATAATCAGAATAGAAAGGCAGGCTTCCTTCCCGAGTTCAGGAAGCTGCTTCCTGGGATGGCCCAGCCTGGCTTCCTGTCAGGGAGAGGATGGTCATGACAGAGCCCAGTTCAGCTGCCCATCTGCTCCCACCAAGACCGAATCCCACCCTTACGAGGCCCCTTGCCTCCCCACCCCTAGCCCCCCTGAACACCATGCTCCACAGCAGCTTGTCTCAGTTTTAGTTTGGACTGCACCAGGGTATATCCTCAAAAGTTGGATTTGCAGGAGGCCCAGCCAAGGAGAACATCAAATGAATGACTCTCCCACTCTGCTGTTAACACCTGCGCGTGGTCCTTTCTGCAGCCACACGTGGCTCGCAGGCAGCCTAAGAGAGTTCCATTGCTGGTGGCCAGAATGATCCTTGGCTGGACTCTGGGAGACTGGTCAGTGTGGGGTGAAAAGACGTCTTCTCTTTGCCTAGTTCCCAGCGAGATTGCTATTCTCTAGGTCATGAAGAGGGAAAGTGAACTGGCGGGCTCCCCTGGGGTTGAGGGGGCATGATAAATTCAGAGGACGGCCATCACTCATTAGAAAGAGACTTTCAGCCTGCACATGATTTATGAAGGTTAAAATGTTCCCACTTTCCTCTTTGTTCCCAAGGCTAAGTCTCCGCTGGTCCTCTGGCTTTTGGCATGTAAGGAAAACCTTGGAGCATTCCATCTCGTTTCTGGAATTGCAATCTCCACCACCCCAGAGACATTTTCTTTTCTTTTTATGGAATAGAATCTTTGTTATTTTTCATACCAATCCCATGAGATAAAAAAGAAGAAAATGACAACTGATGAAAAGGTTCAGGGTTTGAAATTCAACCTTGCATTCTATCCGGGATGAGATGAATTATGTAGGAGAGATTTTTTAAGGTGCTCTGTCTGACCCAAATAGAAAATGAATATCCTCCTTTCTCCCTCCCACCGCTTAAGCAAAAAACAGCTGTGCGCAGCATCTGGAAGAATGGCTCCGACCTTGTTTCATCCCGTTTGATTCCCACTGGCTTTTATGTTTTCCATAAATGTTTGAAGAAAAGTTCTCAGTTGGAAATAGCAATAAAGTCTTCCATAAATTCTTGGTTAGCACCAGCTCCAGGCAGCTCGCTGGATTCTCACTCTGCACAAGCTCACGGTCTGTGGAGGCTGAGTGGCCCACAGGAAAAGAGGGCCTGGGTGCCAGAGTTTTCTCCTTGGCCTCACCTCCAGTGAACACAGAATAGTTAGTGTCTATTTCAGCCCCAGCTCCGCACGTTCTGGTCCCTATAGATGATTTTCTTATGTCTCTGAAATTTTTGTTTCTGAACTTCCATTTCCCCGTCTGCTCAATGGGGATCATAACAGAACCTACCTCGAAACCTGAGGACAGTGCCTAGCCTAAAAGTTCAAGTTCATTATTATGAGTAACCCTTCACTTAATTTATACGAGTGGAAATGATGAGCCTTTATTCTTAGGCATTTTACCTATGTCATGATTTTGTTTACCCCTCAAAGTAACCCTACAAGGCAGGGATTATATTTCCATTTTATGGAAGAAAGAACTGAATGTTTGCAAAATTAAGTGAGTGATCTGGAGTCTCTCGGCTTATAAGTGGTGATGTAGAGTGTGTGCAAGCAGTCCAGCATTCGACAGTACTCAGGATTGACAACCTACGTAGCACAGACGCCACGTTCCACCTGCCACGACACTTAAATCCTTCAACGGTTGGCGGAGAGGTAAAAGGAGAGGTGGTCACGGGAGAACTGCCTCGCTCCGCCTGCCAGCCTCCTGCACAACAGTATCCCCTCCTTCCTCCTTCCTCTGCCAAGTCCCTGCTCAAGGGAAGCAGGCCTGCCCGTCTCTCTCCCTGTCGCAGCTGGAATCCTCAGCCTTTGCTGGGTATTGTAACACTCCCAGCTTCCTTTCTATCCTTGTAAAACAAGAGCTCTCCCCAGACCAATTGTCTAACAAATTGGCTCAGAAAATCCATATTTCATTTGAACGTGAACTTTCCGAAAAGCCCTGGCTGGAGGGTTACTGCTCCCAGGGCCCCAATGTCTGAAAACCGGAGAAAAGGAAAGCCAGCACTCAACAAGCTTTAACAAAAACTGTGAGAAAATCAACCCAAAGTTTACTCATGCTCTCTCCAGCTTCCAGCTCCTGCTGTTCAAGGCAGGGGGAGTTACCTTTCCTTCATAGACTGAGCCAGAATCCAGATTTTCCAACATGAGCCACTGTGTCACCTCTCTAGGGTCAAATTTGGTGATGATTTGATGCCAGCTAATAACTACCATAAGGGAATTTTTGCAAATTTATAATTTCCAAAGGGCACATCAGCCAATAATCTATTATAATTTCTTAACTCAATTTCTTTCATTAAGGAGTTGTTTTGGCTCCCAAGTGGGTCATTAGCTTTTTCCCCATTTTGATTAATTTAACTCCTATTATCAACAGCTACCCAAGGTTGTATATGAACTGGATGGGAAACTGAGTTCTTGCTTCAAGCAAGTCTTTCGATAAAAATTCCTCTCAGCTCCAGTCAGGTTTAAAGGACTTTAAAATTGTTTCCTATGATATTTTTCCAAAACTATGATAAAGGAAGGGTGTTTTAATTTTCCATAGGGTAGTCTTACCTTCACCACAAAATTTCAACCAATTTTATCCAGTTGAAACTCTTTTAATAACCCCAATATGACTGTCTTAACTAATCAAAACATAGTTTATGGATCCCAAATATTTCTCTTCCCCTCTACTACTGCCTGCCTGTTGTTTATTTTTAGGCCAAAATAAGAAATTTATCCTTTGTTCTTTAGCAAAAGCTGCCACAGAATCAGAGCCAGACCACTGCACTGTTCAAAAACTGTAAACTCAGTATAAGCATCTGAAAAGAATGGAGTAAAATCATTACGACCTTTCCCACTAAGCCCAGCAGTTTCTAAGGGGTGACGAAAGAGAAAGAGTAAATAAGAAGGTCAGATGGCATTCCACATGATTGCTTAGGAACAGGACATTTTTAAATTAATGCTATTTGTCAGCAAAGAGAAATAGGGAATGGGATTGGGAAGATAGTCTTGAAACCAGGATTTCAATATTCTTTTCAAATGTTCCATGGCAAGTAAAACAGTGGGTCTCCCATCCCCTTCGTGAAGCTGAGCAATGCTGACGGCCCCTGTAAGATGAAAAATCGAATGTGTGGCTTCTCCTTCCCTTTCCTGTTGTCTTAGTTCACCCGGCTGCCATGACAAGTACCATACAATGGGTTAGCGTAAACAATGGGAAGTTAATTGGCTCCGGGTTTTGGAGGCTAGAAGTCCAACCCTGAGGCAATCAGCAAGACTCTGCTTTCCCCCTGGAGCCTGTGGCACTCGGGTGCTGGCTTGCCACAATGCTTGGCGCTCCTTGGCTCATATCTCTGCCTCCCACCGCAGGGCCATCTCTCTCTCCTTGGATCCGCCCTTCCAGTGTCCACTGACTCCCATCTTCCAGCTCCTCTATGTGTTGTCTCTGACTTCCAGCTTCTGGTTTCTTCTCTATATAAAGTTTCCAGGAACAGGGATTAAGATGCAATCGCCTTTAGCTAGAGTGTGCCTTCACTACAACTAGCATCTTCACAAGGTCCTGTGGACAATGGCTGCACATCCAATGGGTGCATGCCTGGGTGGAGACTAAGAGCTTGGCCTTTGAGGAGGTACATAATTCAGGCTACCACACCTATGTTCCTTTACTTTTTATTGATTTTCATGGAACTATGAACAAACACCGGAGTCTGCCAATGTTTACTTCAGTAAGAATGGCATCTTATCGTTCTCTCAGCCTAATGAGACAGGGGCAGTGTGGAGAGACAGGTGATAAGCCTAACTGGGAGGAAGAAAGAAAAAAGCAATGTACACAACTATGGGCATAATCAACTCAGGTTGTGGAAGCCAATGGAAACTTCGTTAGACCCAGATATAAATATTTTGAACTCTTCTGCCAGGCACTGTAGTTTATTACAGGAACCACGGTTTAGAAATTCACAGGCAAATGGTATAAATTTGAGAACATAAGTTGGACCCCTTCCCATTCCAATAAGCAGTCACAGGTGTGGTTTTCATGAAATTGTGTATTTAGGGATGGGTTGGGAGGGAGGGGAGAGAATTGCATGTTCTGAGAAAACTGTATTTGCATACACATTATGCATGTGCTCAACACACACTTGTGCAAGATGATTAAATATGTTCTGTGTTGGCAGCTTCTTACTGTGTACCCTTAAAGCAGAAATAGCAACTAGGTTCACTCTGCATGTCAAACCCAATCAATTTGTCCTGGCTGTTGAAGCACTGTGTTGAGAAAGATTCCGAGGTCATATCTGGGCCCATTCAACATATTTTTATGTTGTGCCTACTCTATCCCAGGCTGCTAGATTTTAAAATTCCAGGAGATACATTCCCAGAGAGTACAATACGACTGGTATTGTACAACCCAAGAGACCTGCGTGCCAGACCCAAGGACCTGGGGCTAGAAGGAGGATAGGGGCCTGATACACCATATCTGCCACAGAATTAGATGAGCACGGACAGGGGGCAGTGGGGAAAGGGTATGTTGCTACATTTGCATCAAATTTCTTTCACTCCTAGTGATAAACCATCAAAATTATGCCCATCCTACCACAGTACCAACTAGCGCATTTCATTCATCTGAACAATTCTGTGCTGTGTCATAGAAATATTTATAATTGGGACAGGACAATGTAAAAAGTTTATAGTATTAGTCAGCCAAAGGGGTGCTGATGCAAAATACCAGAAGTCTGTTGGCTTTTATACAGGGTATTTATTTCGAGTAGAAGCTTACAGTTACCAGGCCATAAGAATAAGTTATATCCCTCACCAAAGTGTGTTGCCGCGTGTCGGAGCAAGATGGCTGCCGGCACCTGCCAAGAGTTCAGGCTTTTTGGGTTCCTCTCTTCCCAGGACTTGTTTCTCTCTGGGCTCAGCTGCCCTGCTCCCTCCACAAAGTCAGCTGTAGACTATCAGGCAAATGGCTCTGTCTCTCTCCCCTGGGCTCGATTCTCTCCATGCTCAGCTGTTCTGCTCCTCTGTGAGTTTACTTGCTGGGCTCCAGCTCAAAACTCCCAACTCTGTCCTTTGCCATGTCTTTTATCTGTGAGTTCCCACCCACCAAGGGGCAGGGACTCAACACCCTACTGACATGGCCCAATCGAAGTCCTAATCATAATTTAATCAATTAAACAGACCAGTTTACAAACATCATCCAATAACTATTTTTAGAATTCATAAACAATGCCAAACTGCTGCAGTAAGAATAAAATGAAAAAACTGTCTTCCTTTGATAGAATAACTTCAATGCTCCTGGATCTTTTGCCAGCATTTTTATGAAAGACCGGGGCATGGTGATATTCCTTACAGTATGACCCGCATTTATGTTTTTTCCTTCTACTCCCAAGTAACGTGTTCATTTGGGTGCCTTAGCTATTCTTGCAGAGGCACCCACCCACTCCCACTGAATCCTCGGGTTGGAAGGAAGCACGGGGACCTCTGTGGGGCTTCCTGCTGCCTTCTGCCTTTGGTGGGGTCCTATCCCAAAGACAGTGTGGGTTTGTTTTTCCCTGGAAGAATTCCAGGTGAGACCTTCTCCCAGGCTCTAGGTCTCCCTCTTCTCTGCGGTATTTAAAAGAAGTTCATTCAGGCGGCCGGGGTGTGAGAGTGGGTTTAGACCATGTGCTTCAGAATCCTCCATTCGTCCCCCAAACTTAGGATTCATTAGGATGAAGAGTAATGCAGGCAAGAGGCTTGCTTCAAGGAAGAGAAGATAGGAACCAAAGTCGATGACAGAGTCTCATAACCTTCAATGCTTATAAATTTCCTCTGCCTTTTCTTAAGCCTGCTTAAAATCTGTCGCTATGAAGAAGCCTAATAAATGATTAGAAAGTCTCTCGGTTTGGTTTTGTTATGCGCTGTAGGACGGTGCCATTTAAGACGATGCTGTCTAGCCACCCAGCGACCATGCAGCTATAAAGGCCGTTGGGAATTCTTTTTCATTCATTCCTTTAACATGCATGTTTAGGCACAACTGTGAACAGACAGATGCAGCCATGGTCCTCAGAGAGCTCAGTGCGCTCGGGGAAGTTGGAGGCAATTGCAGGACCAAGTTATGCTGGGAGAAGTCCAGGGTGCAGGGCACGCTCACGGTAAGGCACCTCCTCCTGACGTGGGGCTCAGGGAAGGCTTCTTAGGGGACGTAACAGCTAGAGCGAGACCTGAAGAACAATTTCCACCTCCAGGGCTTGGTTCAGAGGAAAAGCAAACATCTCAAAGGCCTGAAAAATGTGTTTGCCAAATGTGTTTTCTGTTTGAACCAGCGGCTCCATTTCTAGAATATTTCCTAAAGAACTAATCAGACGAGAGCACAAATACGTAGGTACAGAAATGTTCATCTCAGCCCTAGTTATAATAGGAGAGAGGGACAGACAACGGCACAGAGGGAGAGAAGGAGGAGTAGAAGGAGAAAAAGGAAGGAGGAGGAGGAGGAGAAGAAGCAGAAATGCATAGATAATCAATAATAGGAGTTGGGTTACTAAATCAGGATACTTGCACATGATTGGATATAATTGCAGCCATTAAAAGTCACCTTAGGGGATGCAGATGTGGTTCAAGTAATAGAGCTTCCACCTACCATATGGGAGGACCCGGGTTCAATCCCTGGGACCTCCTGGTGAAAAAGAAGAAGAGAAAGCATGCCCACACGGCGAGCCAGTGCCCCCGTGGTGAGCCGAGTGCCTGCATGGCGAGCCGAGTGCCCACGTGGCAAGCCGAGTGCACGCGTGAGTGCCCGCATGGCAAGCCGAGTGCCCATGCTGTGAGCCAAGTACCCGTGCGAGTGCCCGCATGGTGAGCCAGTGCCACGCAAGTGAGTCACGCAGCAAGATGATAACGCAACAAAAGAGAGATGAAGGGGAGAGTCAGGGTGAAGTGACGCAGAAACCAGGAACTGAGGTGGCACAATGGACAGGGAACCTCTCTCTACATCAGAGGTCCCCAGGATCGAATCCCAGTGAATCCTAGAGGAGAAAAAACAAGAAGAGAAGACAAAAGAGAAATAGATACAGAAGGTCACACAGTGAATGAGCACAGCAAAAACAGCAGGGCAGGGGGAAGGGGGAATAAATAAATCTTTTTTCTTTTTAGTCACTTTTTTTAAAAAACACGTGGAGTTATTATAAACACATAGTGTTTCGGTTACTAGGAGCAGGAGCAGGGCTGAGAACGGGTACTGGTGCTTAATGTAAGTAGAATTTTTAATTAGCTAGACTGTAAAAGTGTGGAGATGGATTGAGTTGATGGGAACACATAGTGAGTAGAACTAACACAGCTGGTTTATAAATGGGATTGTGGCTGAAAGGAATGTTCTAGGAATGTAGATGTCACTTGAAAGAAAGCTAGAGAATAACCTAGGGACTGAATAACACATCCAGAGGTGGATGAGGATTATGGTTAATAGTACAAATACAAGAATGTTCTTCTATAAACTACAACAAATGTGCATCACTATTACAAGGTACCAAGAATATGGAGATGCATGGGAAAATACAGTTAATGTAACTTAAGAACTATAGTTAGCAGCAATATTATAATATTCTTGCATCACTGTCAAAGAAGGTACTGTGTTAATAATGGGAGAGTATGGGAAAAATATACCACATGTAAAGTATAAACCATAGTTAATGGTAATCGTCTGAATATGTTCTTTCATAACCTGTAACAAATGTTCCACAACAATGTAAGGTGGTGGAGGGGTGCTGTATGGGAATTCTGCACATTATGCATGATTGCTTTGTAAGCTCACAGCTTCTCAAAAAAGTATATTTTAAAACTCATCTTACAGAATAAGGTTTTTTGATATGTGAAAATATTCACAGTAAAAGGAAAAATCAGCTACGAAAAGATAAACCAGGGAAGCGGATTTGACTCACCTGATGGAGCATCCACCCACCACATGGGAGGTCCAGGGTTCAAACCCAGGGCCTCCTGACCCGTGTGCAGCTGGCCCATGCGCAGTGCTGATTCACGCAAGGAGTGCCCTGCCACGCAGGGGTGACCCCTGCGTAGGGGAGCCCCACACAAAAAGAGTGCGCCCCGGAAGGAGAGCAGCGCCACATGAAAAAAGCGCAGTCTGCCCAGGAGTGGCGCCGCACACACACAGAGCTGGCGCAGCAAGATGACACAACAAGAGACACAGATTCCCAGTGCCGCTGACAAGAATGCAAGTGGACACAGAAGAACACACAGCAAATGCACCCATAGAGCAGACAACTTGGGGGTGGGGAGGAAGGGGAGAGAAATAAATAAATAAATAATAATTTAAAAAACTCATCTTACAAAATAAGGTTTTTTGATATGTGAAAATAATCACAGTAACAGGAAAAATCAGCTACAAAAAGATGAACCAATTTCTAGGGACTGAAGGTGCACCACGGCCCAGTAACCCAAGAACGGGTTAGAATGCTGGGCCTCGGGCCCCACCCTGGACATGCTGAGTCAGAACCTGCATTCCCACAAGAGCCGGAATCCTCTGCACGCGTGAAAGTTTGCGAAGCCCTGGTCTAGACTGTAGGTGCTACTGGCCCCAGCTACATCTCCACTGTTTCAACCGTTATGAGGAAAATAAAGGTGATACACTGCGTTTTTCTACAAAGTTAAATATATTGAATTGGCACTAATGCTCTTTACCCTGAGATTATAATCTTGCTCTTAGGGCGTTGACAATCCTTTTTCCTTCTACCATCAAGGTGAATTTTGAACGGTAGCTTTGGTTTGTTTTCCTGCTGTTTTAGTGGACTTGGTTGGCAAAATAAACAGTTGGTATGGTAATTCTGTGTGTTGTTTCTGACATTTTACTAGGAAATCCGGGAATAGTGAGGACAGTGGATAGACAGCACTCTCGAGGGAAATACGATGTGTGGATGTGTTCTGGGGGTGTGTGTGTGTAAATTACATGGACACGACTCTTTCCTGTGGGAAGGGGCCCTGTGGACATGTCAGCGGTTTCTTTTCTGCTCTTTGGACTCATCCAAGTTTTCTGCATTTAGCAGTTGTTGTTTTTTAAAGGTAAAGTAGAAGTTGGAGTGGAGGAGCCTACAAAAGGAGGGGATCTGGTGTCAGCAGCGCAGGAGCCTGCGTCTCCCGGGGATGTATGGTTAGGCCGTGGACTGGCTGCCAGCCAGCAGGGGTTCTAATCCCAGCACCGCCTCGTAAGCGGGAAACCCTGGGCAAGCTGCTCAATGGCTTCCCACCTCAGTTTCCCCTTCTATAAGATGGGGGAGAGGTGCTCCTACCACAGGCCACAAACACTGTTTCGCCGAATGAATGAGTGCGTGAGTGAATGCACTTGTGGCTTTGAGAAAGACAAACCTCATCAGTCTTATCAGAAGTTACGTACATTCTTCATAAATGTGATTTTCCCCCAAATGAGTTTTTTCCCTATATGGGAAACCAAACTGCCAGAAAGAAGCATCACTCCCAGTATTTGCCAGAGTGAGCCCAGCTGACGTCGGATGCACTTACAGAGTCAGCTAAAGAGGGGACCCTACAACCACAGCTTCTTAGAACACCTGTGAGGTCCCCGCCTCCTGCCTCCTCCACTGGTGGGTCCACCTCTTTGAGGGGAGGGGAGCATCATCTCCACATGGCACCCCGTTTGAACAACGGGACCAGAGAGTCACAAGGCCATCCTTTTCCAAGACTTCCCAGGCAGTCTCCAATCGCTGAATCGCCAACTTGCGCTACCAATTCCCTTTTCCATAGAGGGACACAGACCTTTCCTCGTGCACGTTCAGGAGCACCTCTGTACCACTGGCTAGCCGGCTCAGGGACCTTGCGAGGAGAAAGCACGTGCTCAGCTGATTGCCTCCAGGATCTCTGCAAACCCAACTCTTTAACACTTAGCCCATAAAATGAAGGCCTCTGCCTGCACGTGTAGGGAGGAAAAAGCTGTCATTTGGATATTTCAGGCTGAAAATAATTACAGCCTCCTGAAAAATTCAACCTGAGGCCAAAGCTGAAGTCTTTATTTGGATTAGCAGGAAAATTGCTTCAGTTCTTCCTTCAGTCGGCAGTCACCCATGAACGCAGCCTAGAACGGCAGCCCCTGCTATTAGTTTTATCTTCCACTGCTGGACTGGGGAGCTCAGCTCGTTCAGCAGTGAGGACCACTTGAGCATCTGTACGTGGAAACCACCCAATAATCAGAACCAAGAGCAGTTTGTAAAGTCTCACAAATGTGTAGGGGGCTATTTGGCAAATACGGTTACATCCATTTTACTGATCCCGTTTTTTATTTCAAGCTACAGGCAGGCTTTGTAAGAATGTGAAAATCAATATAAAAGGTTTGTCGGGGGTGACATGTTTGTTAATGTTTTATTGATTATACTATTGGTTGTAAATTTTCTAACTTAATAAAGCTCAAGATTTTTTTTTTTTTTGCAGTAAGAGACAGAGGTTATTTAATTAACTGGCAACTGAATGCAAACTACTAGAATGGCACATTGTGACTACTTCAAAGTGACACCCAATTCATCATTCCCCAAGTGGGCATGATGTCACACACACACACACACACACACACACACACACCAGAATATTATGCCACTGAAAGAATTAGGCAAGGGAAGGCTGATATAAAAAGGAAAAGCATCTAACTACACCCTAGCATTTAATACTAATAGAAGCTGGCAATGTCTACTTAATACTGAAAGAAAGGCTGACTACTCACACAGCTGTTTTCTTTATGAAAGGAAATCAGGAGTAGGCTCTGTAAAAGCTAAGCCAAATCATCAATGCCCATGATTCAGCCAGCATTTGTAAGAAATTCGTGATAATCTGCTTTCTATGTCCAGCGTTACAACGGTGTGGCTTAACCCAAGGACCTTGTGAAATAACATTTATTCAACCTATATAAGAAGTGTCACATAAATCCACTCCAGCAATGACTGGCACTGCCTTTCCCAGAACTGCTCATTCCTTTCTATACATATTATATAGTCACTGAGAAAGTCCTGTACTAAAATGACTCACTGTTCATCCTTATCACATCAGTTCTGATTATCTTTTTTTTTTTTTCTTTCTTTTTTTCATTAGAGAAGTTGTGGGTTTACAGAGAAATCATGCAGAAAATACAGAGTTCCCCTTTACACCTCCCCCATTATTAACATCTTGCATTAGTATGGTACCTTTGTTAAATGGATGAAGGAATATTATTATAATTGTACTATTAACTATAGTCCATAGTTTACATTTCAGTTCCCTGTTTGTGTTGTACAGTCCTATATTGTTGTTTTTAATTTATTCTAGTAACATATAGACAACCTAAAAGTTCCCCTGTTAGCCACATTCAAGCATATAATTCAGTGCTGTTAATTACATTCGAGTACAAAGTCGTTAGACTTACAGCAAATGCCAATGAACCATCAGTGAAAACAAGCCTTTCCCTTTTCTAACAAATTTTTTAGGAAGGAAAACATAGCTCACTTAGCTCTATTTTCTTTTCCTACCATAATTTTCTTCCTACCTTCAGCCCCAATACACAATATTCTATCTTTTGCAGCATTCCTAGAACTATATCATGGTATTCCGTTTAGAAGGGAAGTGGGTTCAAGGTTTGCCACAGCGGAACTCAGAGCTCACGTCTGCCAACATGTGAAATGCCTTTGAAATCATAAAATGTGCAGCACGATTGGGAAACGCCTATTTCAATCCTGCTCGCTTTCCATAGTAATAGCTAAACTGGCAGTATTTTTTCATCTTCTTCCAAACTTCTTTCTTGGAAAATGATTTAAATAATTGTTTTGTAGTCACAAAAGCCTCTTGAATCACCAACTCTTCCAAGAAATTGTAAAGATTCTCGTGGAACTGCTTCAATAAAGCATTTATTTCCTCCGAAGCCTGGTTGAAGGGGAAGAATTATCTTCCCAAGGACTAATTTTCCCAATTACCATCAGTGGGTTTTCTCTCTACCTGCCAGGTTAATAACCAGCCTGTTTTATCCCCCTGACCATATATAAAGCCTTCTTATCGGGTAATTACCTTCTCTCTCTCTCTCTCTGTGAGTTATTTTTAACATGTCCTTTCAAGCCTTTTCCAACTTTCTAAGGGAGTCCTCTTGTGAATGTCTCAAAATTTTCTTCCATTCTAAATCTTACATAATCTATTCCAAATTCTCAACAGTACCCTCAATTAATAAAAACTTCCCTGAAGCATGGGTTCTTGTCCTTTCCGTCAATTTTAAAATCTCTCCTAGTTGCTTCCTAAAATATTTGGAAAATAATTTTAACATGAAAAAAGAATTCTGTAAATATATAACCAAGAAACCAAATTCTCTTTGGACTAAATTAATGCTTCCTGGGAAAGGCCTTTCTTTCTTTTTCTCTTTTCTTTTTGTATAGCTTTGTGCCTTTTTAAAAATAAGTTTAAAGAAGCTAAAATGTAAAACATCCGTATAAATGAGATAAAACTGTACAGACATCAAAGGAATAAATATAAGAACACAGGATTCTGGGTGTCCTTTCCTTGAGAAGAGGAAGTATGGATTGCCCTGGGGATGATAAGACAATAGAAGTTGTTATCAAGGTCTTAATTTTACACTGGGTGATGGTTCACAGGCACTTATTAAATGAGAGAAATGAATGAATGAACCAGGGCATACACAGAGCCAATGCTGAGCGTGAGCCATGAACCAAGATCATGATTAATGCAAATCTGGTGGAAAACAAAGTAAAGAAAAGGAAATGCATAGGCAAAATTTTAATATCTGGACACCAACAAATAACCCTCCAAAATGGCAGTGCAAGTACGTGATCAGCATTTGCGTTAATTCCCCCATTTCCTTTGACACTCATCATCACGTTATGAAAACTGACCTAGTTTCGGTCTCCGTATGCTGATTAGGAATGATTTCAGCATATTTTTCATGTTTACAGGCCATTTTTATTTTCTGTTCTATGAATTGACTTTTTTCACCCACATTTCTGTTGGCTTCTTAAAAATTGATTTGTAGACATCTTTATATATCTGAATACTAATCTTTTATCTGTTTTAATATACATATATAGTCCTGCAGTCTACAGCTTGTCATTCAGCACGGAAGTTTTCATACTGATATTGCTAAATTTGTGGGAATTGCCTTTTTCCCCCTATGTCTTTTAGGAGGTATCTCCTACATACAAGTATAAAAACATCTCTTCTATTTCTTCATTTACTTAAAAATATGTTTTTGTAACGAGTATGAAGTAAGGAAATATCTTTCCTTTTCACTAAGGAAGACACCAGGGCCCCTGAAATTATTTCTCTAAAAGATCTGTGTAAATCTCAAATTCTTGGAGGGAATTTGGAGGCACAGAATGTTGGGACCAAAAACAACATGAAAGAGTACCCTGCTCGGCTTCTACTGCTGCAGGTAAGGGCCTGGGGTCCAGCAGGATTCAGAGGCCCACTCAAAATTGGGTAGTGGCAGAATCAGAGAGCAAAGCCAGGCTGCCTGCCTCCCACTCCCTAGTCTCTCTCCTGCCCCGCATGCCTATTCTAAAGGGTTGGTCGACTACTGCTTGATTATGCCTCATGAATCCCACATGCACTCCTTTAAACAGTTAAAATCATGACTCTAGGCTACATCCCTGCACTGATTGTGTGTGTGCACACACACGTGCATGCATGAGAGTGTATTTAGTACAAAAGCTCTTCGCATTATACTACTTCATTTAAATTTGCAGGCCCTTAGCTTAAAATGGTAAACTAGAACTACAGGAATTTGATTTAAAAACAGTAAGAACATGATTCATGAAAACTTCATGAATTTTTAAGCAAGAAAGGCAATCAGGCCACTTAGTTAATTAAGAAAGAGCAAGAGCTCTGGATTGTCCTTGGCTGTGGGAATGACCAGTAAACCATATGTTCATCTCAACAGCCTTTAAAATATATTGAACAGGGAAATGCATGACGGATGTTTGGGGGGAAAAGTGTCTGATTCCAGAGCAATCCACACCCGCCCCTCAAGAGGTGAAATTTTGGTTTTCCTGAAGTGCTGCACAAAAGGGAAACAAACACTCACTTTGAGTTTTCCTGCTCAACGATTAAAATATAAGGCTCACACGGCCCTCTATGCATGCTTCCCACATTGTAAGCAAGAGACAATTTATCCCCATTTACAGGACATACTGAGGTATCGAAAGGTGAATTCATCTAAATGTGAATCTGGGTTGGGCAGAAGAAAGAGAAAGAGAAAGAGAGGGGATGGTGGGGAACTAATATAACTCCAATAGACAGTAAGAATACAGGGTTTCTGGAACTAGTCTAGGTTTTTAGACCTTGTATCATTCACAAAATAACAAAAACCCCAACAAATAGTGGCTAAAAAGAAAAGGGGTTTATTTTTCCTCACATACTGAGAAGTCTGGAGATAGGCAGAGGAAAGCTGGTCCAGTTGCTCAACCATGATCTTTCTATTTTCCTCGTTGCCATTTCCAGCATGTTGGCTTAAGATTCATGGCCACAAAATGGTTGCTGAAACACCAGGTATCACATTTGGGTTTAAGAGAGAAAGGATGATGGAAAGGTGGTGCCAGCTGCATCAGTCTCTCTTGGAAAAGCATGCATGGAAACTCACCAGGCGGAGGACTTTGGCCTGCCTTATTGGCCCAAGCCATTTCTCATGACCACCTCCAGACATAAGGGAAGCTGGGAACAAAGTACAGATGTCCCATTTTTCTAGCTGCCATGGTAGCAGCCGTAAGACCCTTGCTCCTGACACAGATTCGTGATGCCAAAGGCCTGGGATCCAAATAATTCCGGGACTCATGGTCTCTTCTGTAAGCCACTAGCAGTGAATTCACCATCACTATTCCATGGCCTGAAACTGAATCTGAAAAAAGGAAACCCATGTCTTGAGGAGCCCATAGTTCTCACAATGAGTCAAGAGAAGGGTATACTATCTAGGAGAATGGAGGTCTTATAGATTTTCACCCAGATTCTCAGAGACCACAATCAATACAGCCGTGGGGGAAACTGATCACCCCAAGACTTAGATCCTTGTCATAAATTGTGAATAATGATTCCTACATTGCAAGTTTTCCATGAAGGTTCTTTGAAATATTTCATGGGATGCATTATTGTAACGATGAAGACTGAATTTTGCCATCAGTCAGCTGGCTTTACTCGAACTTGGCCACTTTCTAGCTCTGTGATCTTGGACAAGGTGATTCATTTTCTAAGGGCTTTGGGTTTTTTGTCTATAAAAGGGGGATAATGATACTTGCATATCTTCATGGGACTGTCGTGAAGATAAGTAGGGGAAAAAAATCTCATAGAGCATTTGAAACATTGCTTGACCCATGGCTAGTACTCAATAAACACTAGTGCTTCTCACTTCCAGGTGCGTGTACCTAGGTGTGAGGTGTACCAGGTGATGAGTAACCATGAGTTTCCCTTTTGCAGGTCACAAGATGATGGGAGGTCTATTTAAATTAAGATTTAAGACCGCTGGGGGAGATGGAAAGAGTTGGGACCTGAAATGGGCTGTTAAATTGGGGAAGAGCGAGGGGAGCAGGCCTTGGGGCAGCTGGAGGCCCACTGGCTCAGCTGCGCAGATGCTGCGTCCTCCTGCACCTGCCGTGCCCTGCAGAGACGAAAAGCCAAACAGCTCCCATGCTTTGGCCAAGCTCTCCTACTTCTTAACCCAAGGAACAGATCATCTTTCAGAGGGGTCCAGGAAGAGATAAAGTCTTCTCCAGACAGCAGACTGGCCCCTCTGGCCTGCCAGACTCGCTCCTGCTTCATCTCTGGCCAGTCCCACCAGGTGGTCATTGCATTTGGTCCACCTCCCCCCCCGGGAGGAGAGAAGAGGACATGGGACCGGACGGGCTTCCAATCCCAGACACTCCTGGGGGCTGCTGGAAAGAAAATCAGCATCCACTTCTGCCAGATCACTCAAGTCCTGTACGGTACAAGACTGGGGGCAGGAGACAGAAAGTTGAGTGTTCCTGTCCAAGGCAGGCAGGGCCCTGTGCCCGGGCCACGGGGACATCCTGCCATGCCTTCTGTGCACTCTCTGGTCTGTGGAAGAGTGGCACTTGCAGTAGGTGGTAAGACACTGAGCCGAGAGTCAAGAGCACGTGTGCCTCAGGACGCCGTGCCAGCAGGGCCGAACCGCGGGCATGCGGTCCTTTCTGTGTTCGGGAAAGCACCTGCTCTACCTTCTCATGGGTGAGAAAGAAAGAGAGAAATATTCTCTCCCTTGCTGGATTTTTCATATTTAATCAACCCAGAGGCCCCAGACTGTGCCCAGGCCCTGCGGAAAATGGGAAGGTAGTTCAATTGGTCTAGAACAACACAGGGTCAGCTCCTGCCAGAGAACTTGCTGGAAGCCGCCGAGCCATGAAAACAGAGGAGCAGGTACTCAGGCTCACCGGGTGGCTACGGCGTCGTTATCATGCTCAACTCTATCGCAAAGCTACGACTCTTGGGAATGATTTGGACTCCTAACTGCTGGCTACCTGGTCCTCATGGGGCACACTCTCAGAAATACCCCGTGCTGAGACTATTAATAAGAATGAGTGTAGGATGAACGCTTATCATGTGCTGAGCACTTAACTTTGCTTAGCATTTTCTATGCAGCAACTACTTTCCCTGTCTTAAACATCCTAGAGGAGGTAATCGTTTACCCCCATTTAGGAAGGACAGGAGGGGATCCCGCGGAGGTGACGTCCCTGCCTGGCCTTACAGAGCTGTGACGGGCAGAAAAGTCATCAAGACCCAAAGTGTTTGTGCTTCGTGACCGTAAAATATTATTGCATACATGGAATTGTCCACTGGCGCCCAGGAGATGGGAGCAGAGAATCAGCCATGTACACTCAGTTCAGCTACCTGTATTTATTTATTTTTTTTAAGATTTATTTTATTTATTTCTCTCCCCTTCCCTTCTCCCCCCTGCCTGCTGTGTCCACTCGCTGTGTGTTCTTCTGTGTCTGCTTGCACTCTCGGTGGCATCAGGAAACTGCGTCTCTTTTTTATTGCATCATCTTGCTGTATCAGCTCTCCGTGTGTGTGGCACTACTCCTGAGCAGGCTGTGCTTTTTACACATGGGTGGCTCCTTGCAGGGTGTACTCCTTGCGCATGGGGCACTCCTACATGGGGGCACCCCTGCGTGGCACAGCACTCCTTGAGTACATCAGCATCGCGCGTGGGCCAGCTCACCACACGGGTCAGGAGGACCTGGGTTTGAACTCTGGACCCTCCATATGGTAGACGGATGCTCTATCAGTTGAGCTACGTCCACTTCCCCACCTGTATTTATTAATACCAGAAAGAGGTCTTTTGCTCAGGACTTCAGGAAGCCAACAAAAGGACCCACCCTGGATCATGCCCTACTGAAGTGATCTAAGCAAAAGGACGGTCCCTTACCTAAATCAAATGAAAAAGTCCCACCTACAATAGGCATACATGCACAGGAACGGATGTGCTTTAAGAACAGGATTAAAGTATGGTCTAGAGTGGACTTACTGGTATTCTACTATAGACTTATTGGTATTTTAGCAATGGAAGAAATTATATCATTGATGTGGAAACAGTGGCCACTGGAGGTGCTAAAGACAGGGATAGGGAAAAAGAGGTGTGGTATGGGGGCATTTTGGGGACTTAGAATTGTCCTGAGCGACATTTACAATGACAGATACTGGCCGTTATATATCCTGTCAACCTACGGAATTGAGTGGGAGAGAGCATAACTGCAATGTAAACTATAATCCATGCTTAGTGGTGATGCTCCAAATGTGTTCATCAGTTGCACTGAATGTACAACACTAATGAAAGACATTGTTAATGTGGGGAAAGTGGGAGGTGTGGGGAGTGGGGCATATGGGAATCCCTTATATTTTTTGCACAACATTTTGTGTAATTTACGTATCTTTTTTAAAAAATAAAAATTTATATTAAAAAAAAAAGAACAGGATTTTCTGGGGTCCACAAAAGACTCAGACTGCCACAGATAAACAGCCAGGTTGCTTTCATATGATCAAGACAGCACTTGGCAAAGGGTGTCGGAGGGAAGCAAAAACTTCCACTGAAATCAGTTCACATTGAGTCAGTGTTCGAAGGCACTTAGTAAAAGGGCATCAGCAAAGATGTAGACTTGTTCTTAAGAGATTTGATTTAAGAACATGTGCTGGAAAGGACTACCTTACATGGGACCAGGACAGAACCTGATACGCTGCATTCACATCTTTAAGATGACCAGAAGAGGGGTGTCGGAATCTATGCTAAACTCCTTCAATCCCATTGTATGTAAATGGCATTGTATGTAAATGTGCACAATTATGTCAGTGTCACCACTTAAGGTTTTGAGCTATTGTGGCAATGCAGGGCATGGTGGGTCCACGTCTTGGAGCTATATCTGCCAGGAGATCCTCTGATGGGCAGATTTGTGAATGTCATGAGTCAGGACAGCTCTGAGTGACCCGGTAAATGCTCCTTTGACAGCCCGTGGTTGATGGACATGACTCTTTCACCATTTAATGCATTAAGTCTGGGGGCTGCAGAGCACCCTAGCTAGAGTTCTTCCTTGGGCCTCTGCTCTGGGTGTCTCAAAACAACTCAGATGCTCGTGGACACTCACCAACCTTCCTTTCCTTTACCCAGGAGAATTATTCAACCATTTTTGAACACCTACAATGTGTTTTGTTTATGTGTGAGACATCAATCCAAAAATCAATCTGCTTCCCTCTCCTGAGTCCCCTTAATGTTCATAGCCTGCCATAACTATGACTTGGGCACCAAGTTCAAGGCCAGCCCAGCGGCCTGCACGTTAGCTAAAAGACCTCTCCCCAGCGTGGACTTCAAAGCCCTGCTCTTTTTTGGCTCCTGTCTGTCTCCATCTTGTTTGGCCCCCACTAGGGGTTGAACTGGGTCCCCCAAAGAGACATGCTGAAGTCACAACCCATAGCCTCAGAAATAGACCCCGAGCTAGGAAATAGGGTCACTCAGAAACGGACTCGTTGTAGGTAGAGTTAGTGAGGTTGAGACGAAGCAGCACTGGAGGAGGGTGGGCCCCGTAATCCGATAGGCTGGTGTCCTTCTAAGAAGAGGAGACCGGGAGCCAGACACAGGGGAGCAGGCCCTATGACGGCAGGGAAGGGACGGAGCAGCCGTGGCTGAGAATCGAGGGATACCGCGGACGGCCTCCCCAGAGGCTGGAGGAGGCCAGGAAAAGCTGCCCCTACAGTTCCAGAGCGAGCAGAGCCCTGCTGACACCTTGGATTAGGCCTCCTGCCTCCAGAACTGTGTGACAATAAACTGCTGCTTAAAGCCACCCCGTATTCATTCCAGCAGGCCTCCCCACACAGCAGCCTTCCCCTGCCAGGTCCCTTCGGCCAGTGCCTGCAACGCTGGATTGGTTTCTTTGGCTAGAACCTGGCACCCACTTAGGGTTTTGCTTCCGTTGCTGCCCCCTCCACAGCAGGACCCCTCCCCTCCACCACTGCCCCTCCCAGTCCCCTCCCCAAACCCCCCCCCCCCCCCCCCCCCAGTATTCTGCTCAGGCCTTGGAAATAACCTTGGCTCTGGACTTTCTAGCAAACAAAGAAAACAGGATTCCTCGCCGCATGCCATTTTGCCTAATCATCGTGGAGACACTGAATATTATTTGGATCTGCATGGTTAAGGCACCTCTACTAAACAAGGGAGGGAATAAATTCACAGCTTTATCTTTTTTTTTTTTAATTGCGCAAGTTAAAAAGATCCGAACACATACTTCTAAATGAACTGCACTGGAAGTTAACCGAAGCATATCTGTGTGTAAATATAATGAACCCATAAAATAACGGCTACAGAGATAAAGCTGAAGTATGTCCAGGTGGTCACCATCCATCCCTTCTCGCTAAAGCAGGACTGAAGCCATTTGGTGCGTGGTGCTAGGTTATTATTTCTCTCCCATGTGCTCCAGCCTCTCTCATTCCCCGGTGCTGTCTTCCCTGTGAATGTGCTCTGTGACTGGCAGACAGCAGGATTGATAGGCTAATTAAATGGACTGTCCACAATTTCTCGAAATTCCTGCTTCAAAGTCGATGTTCCCTGCTGCAGCCGCACCCAGTTTGCAGGTGCAGTGCCTATTGCTCTCACTCTTTCTGTTCCAACCACACTGTACAAACCAAGTCAGGCAGGGACCGAAGGTGGTGTCACGTCTAACCCTCCCCCTGGCCAGCCCTCAAACACAAATCACCCTCCTCAAATTGAACTTCTTCAGTGAAGGGATTTCTGTAGATGGCCGCGGCTTTAGGTGGGAGCAACCAGAAGGGAGAATACAGCAAAGGAAGTTCTTGCCATCTAGGTGTATTTGCTTCCTACTGCTGCTATAACAAGTGATGACAAACACAGCAGCTTAAAATAATACAACTGTTTATCCTACAATTCCGTAG
This sequence comes from Dasypus novemcinctus, assembly GCF_030445035.2. NCBI lineage: Eukaryota > Metazoa > Chordata > Mammalia > Cingulata > Dasypodidae > Dasypus > Dasypus novemcinctus. The sequence continues at coordinate 46,670,841 of NC_080694.1, read as the reverse complement.
GTCAGAAATCTAAAATGCGCTGAGGGACATTCCTTCTGCAGGCTCTGGAGACGAATCAGTTTCCTTGCTTTTTCCAGCTTCCAGAGGCCACCCCAATTTCTTGGCTCGTGGCCCTCCAAGTCAGCAGCATCTTCAAATCTCTCCGTCGCTAACCTCGACACTCTTGCCTCTCTCTTAGGAGGACCCTTCCGATGACATTGGGCCCAGTGGGATCATCCAGAATGACCTTCCAGCTCAAGATCCTCAATGTCATCCAGCCTGCAAAGCCCGTTTTGCCATATGAGACAACATAGTCACTGGTTCCAGAGATTAGAACATGGACATATTTGAGGAACCATCATTCTGCCTGCCACTCCAAGTGAAAAGATAAGATTACCAATCTTATAATAGAAGGGGTAGATTAATCATCAACAGCAGATTCTTAGACTATCAAGATTTTCATGGAAGCCTACGAAATGGACCTGAGGGAGCAGCCAACACCCTCAATTTCAGATGAGGAAACTGAGGCACAGTGGCCTCGTGGAGACTGGAATCCAGGCTCTTGACTCCCAGTCAAGTGCTCTTTCCACAAAACAATGGAACCACTTCAGGCAGCTTCTTCCACTCCTTGGATCTTGTCCTCCCTCTTTTTAAAAGAAATGTGTGGCCAGATGTAGCCTCTTGGTTTTCTGGCTGCTTCTAGGACAGCAGGCTTCCCTCGAAGCTGAGAGCCCCTTTCTATCACAGTCCTATAAACGTTGTGTGTTGTGCAGTTCCATTCTTTGAAGATCTTTTTCTTTCATCTTTGCTCAAAACAGCACCTGTCTCAGTGTTAGGCTCAGAAGCTTTGGAAGGGGAGCCACGGGAATGTGTACATTTATCACCTGGGGATCTGACCTACATTCTGTTTAATTGTTTTTCGCTTGACGGTCACCCCAGTCATCAGGGACAAATGAAACAGAAGAGGCGGTCAGGTCTCAATGTATATAGATTTTATGGATCTGGTTGATCTAGAAAATTAGTAATTGCCTGGAAGAAATGTAAAGGGAAGAGGTTCTCAGTGTAAAATTAATTTTACAGAGTACACTTCTGCTGATGTTTCAGGAAGAAGAAATTATCAAAATGATGACTCGTGCCTTTCTCCGGGATGGATCATCTGGTCTGGTTCAACTGTTCTTTTATTGTGATGCGTTGGGGTCAGGATTTCTTTCTTTACAAAAAGACTAAATTGGACGCCAGATCTTTTTATATATATATGAGGGTTGTTTCAAAAGACATCGTTTTCTTTCTAATTTATAAAATGTGCCACATTATCAGATGTAATTGGAGGAACAAAGGATTTTGTAAAACATGAACTGAAGATGTTGTCAAAACATATTTAAGATGTTTCTAAGGTCACTGTCGAGTGCATATTATCACTGTATTTTTATAACATTCCAGTTGTTTTTAAAAAACCTTTGTAAGAGCTTCAAAAAGACATTCACTTCTTCCTGATCATATCATTTAGTACATTTGGCAGCTGTTGAGTTTTATTCCCTAATGCGTTTCAATGGAAATGCACATGGAATGGCTGGTTTAATATAATTTGTTGTTTACGCTTTAGCATTCATTGTATTATCTGCTTAACTGTGCAAAGAGGGGCTGGGTGGATAAGTGTTCTTGTTTTTGTTTTTCTTTTTTTAAAGTTTCAATCAACTTGGCTTTTCTGCATCTTGCAAAATATAATCAGTATTGATACAGTTTGCACATTTCAGCAAAAGAATGATACTTCTTCAGAACTCTCCCAATGGTTCCCAGACCTCAAATTACTGTAAAAAGCAAGATGGGTAGAAACGAGGATAATGGATGCCCTTGCAAAGGGCTTCTCTATTTGTCAAAGCAATTTTCCCATCCCAGTTGCAGAGGCCAAAGAAATGAGACTTTGTGAATCTGACCACAGCAAGGTCCACGCACAGACTGCCCATTTGCGTCCTCAAGGTCCCCCAACACCTCAGACTCAACGTGTGCAGAACATAATTCATCATCCTTCCCCAAAGTGCAAATCCCCCACCATGCACCCTGCGATGCCGTCCCTGTATCTAAACACCCCACTCCCAACTCTCCCCATCAGTTTCCATCTTCTAAACCTCTCGCAAATCCATCTCCTTCACTTCACCTTTGCTTGCAAAGCCAGAGCACAGCTGCTTCAGGACTTCTGTGGGCATTTTTGCCTACAAGAGCCCCTTCCTTCTGGAAAAAGAAAATTCTTCAAACATGTGCTTTGTAAGTTTGCTGGTATAAAGACAAATATAATCCAGGCTGGGTTTGTCATTATAGATCCATCATTATTAAATCCATTTTTTTCTTCTGATTTTAAAAGAAATTAAAAATTAAAACTTTTCCCAGGCCATGAGAACATACCACAGAGCCCTGGTTAAACCAGCCCCCCTCCATGGCCTGACCCACACGTGGGCTTCTCAGATTGCCAGTTACCTGTCTCTGCACAGCCATTCTCGACAATCCAATCTCAGGCTGCATCCAGAAGACCAAAATATTCAAGTCTGCTAACAAGCCTTTAAGAGGTCATATTGCTTTATTTTTAAAAATTGAGATAAAGTTCACAGAACATGAAAGTCGCCATTATAATGATTTTAAGTGTACAATTCAGTGGGTAGTCACCATGTTATGCAATCGTCACCACTATCCAATTCCAGAACATTTCAAAAGAAACCCCGTAACTCTGAGTACCCACGCACCCTCTCCCCTGGCAACCAGTAATTTACTTTCTGTCTCTATGGATTTGCCTTTTCCATTAGATATAAATGGAATAATATTCTATGCAGCCTTTCTGTGTCTGGCTTCTTTCACTAAGTGTAAGGTCTTCGGTCAACCACGTTGTAGCATGTATCAGCACTTCATTCCCTCTTAGGAATTTCGAATATTTTCTCCCATTTGTGGGCTTTTTCACTCTCTTGATAGTGTCCTTTGATACACAAAAGTTTTAAATGTTGATGAAGCTAAATTTTATGGGTATTTTTTGTTTTTTGTTTTTGTTTTTGCTGCTTGTGGTTTTGGTATTGTATTTAAGAAGCCTTTACCTAATCCAAGGTCATGAAGATTTCCACCTATATTCCCCTCTAAGAGTTGTATAGTCGTAGCTCTTATATCTAGGTTCTTAATTCATTCTGAGTTAATTTCTGCAAATGATATGAAGGAGTGGCCCAGATTCATTATTTTGCATGTGAGTATTCAGCTGTTACAGCACCATTTGTTGAAATATGATTCTTCCCCCATACATTGTACTATCAATGCATGGGTTTATGTCTAGGCTCCCAAGCCTATTCCCCTGATCTATATGTTTGACCTTATGCCAGTCCCATACTGTCTTGGATATCATAGATTTGTAGTAAATTTTGAAATTGGGAAGTGGGAGTTCTCCAACTTTGTTCAAGGCATTTGGAATTTTGATAGGAATTTCACTGAATCTGTAGATCAGTTTGGAAGGTATTGCTATCTTAATAATATCAAGTCTTTCAGTGACTTTAGTGACACAGGTCTTTCCATTTATCTAGGTCTTTCCTTTCTTTCAGCAATGTTTTTTAGCTTTCAGTATGCAAATCTTGCACTTCCTTAGTTAAATTTATTCCCTAAATATTTTATTCTTTTTGAATCTACTGTAAATGGGAATTTTTTTCCTTAATTTAACATTCATATTGCTGATTGTTAGTAACTAGAAATACAATGAATATTGAATATGGATCTTGCACTCTGCAGCTTTGCTGAACTTTATTAGCTCTAATAGTCTTTTTGTGGATTCTTTATAGTCATATATAAATAAAAATAAATAAAATATAAATATTATATATATATGCTTACATATACTATAATATAAATTAGGGTCATCTGAATAGATAGTTTTATGTCTTCCTTTCCCATCTGTATACTTTTTACTTCCTTTTCCTTACTAATTGCTCAGGCTAGAATTTCCATTACAATGTTGAATAGAAGTGGTGAGATTGTTTTGTTCCTGACCTTAAAGGAATAGCTTTTAGTTTTTCACTACTAAGTATGATGTTAGCTGTGGGTTTTTCATAGATACTCTATATCAGGTTGAGGAAGTACTCTTCTATTTCTAGTTTGTTCAGCTTTTTTATTAAAATGAGGTATCAAATTTTGTCAAATGCATTTTCTGCATCAATTAAGATTAGCATGTGTTTTTACACTTTATTCTATTATGTGGTATATTACATTGACTGATTTCTGTTTGTCAAACCAAACTTGTATTCCTGGGACAAATCTTACTTGGTCATAGTGCTAAATATGGTGTTAGATTTGGTTTTGTTAGAATTTTGATGATGATATTTGCATCTATATTCATAAGGGACATTGGTCTATTGTTTCTGTTCTTGTGATGTTTTTGTTTGGCTTTGGTTTGGGGGTAATTCAGGCCTCATAGAATGAGTTAGGAAGTGTTCTCTCTTCTATATTTTGGAAGAGTTTGAGAAGGGGTTGGTGTCAATTCTTGAAAATTTTGGTAGAATTCACCATGAAGCCATCTGGGATGGGGCTTTTCTTTTTTGGAAGTTTTTTGATTACTGATTCAATCTCTTTACTTGTTATAAGTCTATTCAGACTGTCTATTTCTTTTTTAATTAATTTTGGTAGTTTGTGTGTTTCTGTGAATTTATCAATTTCTTCTTCTAATTTGCTGGTATATAATTGTTCATAGTATTCCTTCATAATCCTTTCCATTTCTGTAAGGCCAGTAGCAATACTTCCTCTTTTAATATCTGGTGCTAGTAATTTGGTCTCTCTCTCTTATCTTTTCAAAAAACCAACTTTTTGTTTTATGGTTTCTTTCTAATGTTTTTCTATTCTTTATTTCTTTTATCTCTGCTCTAACCTTTCCTTCTTTCTGCTTAATCTGGATGTAGTTTGCACTTCTTTCTCTGGATGCCTAAGGTGGAAATTTGAGTAATTGATTTGAGATCTTTCTTCCTTTTTAAGAAGGTATTTACACCTGTAAAATTTCCATCTGAGTGCGCTCTGCTACTGTTGAGTGGAGTGTGCATGTGGGACAATCTCAAGGATAGACTATATTTTAGGCCACAAAACAAGTCTCAATAAATTTTAAAAAATTTAAATCGTACAAAATATCTTCTATAACCAAAATGAAAAGAAATTAGAAATCAATAACAGAAGGATATTTGGAAAATTCACAAATATGAATAAATTAAAAAATACGCTCTTAAACAAATCAGTGGGTTAAAGAAAAGTCCACACAGGAAATTAGAAAATATTTTGAGATAAATGAAAATGAAAAGGCAACATACCAAACTTTATCGCATGTAGTAAAAGTGGCACTTAGAGGGAAATTTTTGGTCAAGAATTTTATTCTTTCACCATGTCATCCCACTGCCTTCTTACCTACATGCATTTTGCTGCACAGTCAGCTGTTAATCTCATTGATAATCCCTTGTTTATGATGAGTTGCCTCTTTCTTGCAGCTTTCAAGTTTCTATTTTTAGTTTCTGAAAATTTATTATAATGTCTCAGTGTGGTTTTCATTGAGTATATCCTAGTTGGAGCTCGCTGGATTTCTTGGATGTATAGATTAATTTGTTTTATCAAAATTGGGATATTTTGGGTCATTATTTCTTCAAATATTCTTTCTGCTGTTTTCTCTCATCTCCTTCTATGACTCCCATTATGTCTATGTTGATACACTAATGGTGTCCCATAGGTCTCTTGGGCTCTGTTCATTTTTCTTCATTCTTTTTTCTTTCATTCTTCAGACTTTATAATCTCAATTGATTTTCAAATTCTCTCAATCTTTCTTTTGCCTGCTCAAATCTAGTGTTGGGCCCCTCTAGTGAATTGTTCATTTCAGTTGTTGTACTTTTCTCCTCCAGAACTTCTATTGGTTCCTTTTTATAACTTTTATCTCTTTGTTGATATTCTCTACTTGATTAGGCACCATCCTCATGCTTTACCTTAGTTCACATGAATTCCCTAAGCTCTTTGAACATGTAAGAGTCTATCTGAAGTTTTTACCTACTAAGTTCAATAAATGGGCTTCCTCAGTGACAGTTTCTATTGAATGCTTTTTTTTCTTTCTGTGTATAGACCACTTTCTTCATTGCTTACCTCACAAGTTTCTGTTGAAAACAAGACCCTTTGAATATTTTAATATGACATCTTTAGAAACTAGATTCTCCTCCTTCCCAGGGTTAATTGATGCTGGTTGTTGATTTTTGTTGGTTTAGTGACTTTTATGAGCTAATTTTGCAATGTCTGTATTCTTTATCATCTGTGGCCACTGTTGTTTCTAGTCCATTAGCTTGGTGGTAAAGTAATGATTGGGCAGAGATTTCCTTAAATGCCTGAAAACAAAATCCCCCACAGTCATTGAAGAGGACTTCTGTGTATGTGTGTTGGGACATGCCTTCAACACTCAGTCAGAGTTTATAACTCTGCCTTAGCCTTCATTTCTTATTTGCACAGAGCTTCTAGGCTAGTTAGAGGTGAGAGATTAGGGCCTTCTTAGGTTTTTCCTGAGCATGCATACAACCCTGGGCATGTGCATGGTTTTCTAGATTCCCAGAAATATGTTGGAGCTATTAAAGCCCTTATTCCACAAAGCATCTCATTCCCACGTCTTTCCTCCCAAGCTTTTGATTAGTCTATTGTTTGCCCCAACTGTTTTCAATTGCCTCAGGCATCAAAAACTAAAACATTTTCCAGGAAATGTCTCCAGGTAGCAGCTTCAGCAATGGACAGGTTCTGAGTTAGGCAAGACAAAGGCAAGCCTTTTGAGCCTTTTTTTTTTTTCAAAGCACAAGACAGGTCAAAGCAAATAATTGCATATCTTTGTGAATGAGGTCCATTCTGTTCTCTCTGGTACTGGGAATGTGGGCTTTTATTTTCAAGACTACTGCTGACCTGGATAGCAGGGGATGGGACTAGGGAAAGTTGAAAAGCCACAAAGCACACTGTTCTTACCAAGATTCAGCCATTTTTCTTAAATAAGTGCTGCCCTGGTTGCTGCAAGATGTTTCTTAGCTTCCAGAGTTCCAGAAAAAAGTTGATTATGATAGTTATTACCAGTGTTTTCATTGCTTTTATGGAGGGGTGGACTTTTGGAGTTCCTTACTCTGACATTTTCACTGACATTTCCCCTCTTGTTTCTCTCTTCTAGGATCAGAGACATTCTCTTAGATCTGAACCTTCCTCCCTATTTTTGCCTGTCAGAGACCATAGCTAGAAGTCAGAGGACTCTCAGTCCTAAAGATTCTTCAAATGGAGCAGATCTAAAGACAATGTAAAGAACACCATGGTGACACTATCTACTTATAAAAATGAATACTGGCATTGTATGGAATAAATACCAATAGCTCCATATCATCATTTTACTCTGGTATTGTAATCACTACCCTCAAAGCACTTCCAAGGCACACATCCCACAAGAAGATCTACTAAAACCAAAAACCAAAAAAAACAGAATAGAAAAATACCTTGAAAATGTAGCATCCATTGCCTCCTAATTGATTGTGACAAGCCTCTGAGAAGTCCGTCAACAACATTTTAAATTTTGTTTAATTCAGCATTTTTGATATATGTGACTATTTTTGTGTGTAACTCTAGGAGCCTAACTGGCTGAACAGCCTTTTCTTTAAGACAATAGAAATGCCTGTTTCGTGATTTATCGGTTTGGGCTATGGAGATGCCCATATCTCTTTTACATTTCCAATTAATTGCTCAAGATTCCACATACTCTTATTATCAAGGGTTCCTGTATCCAGCACTCATTTAGGGCCTCCAGGTCAGTGGGGTTAGTACTGGTTCCTAACACCAGGCTACTATGGAGAAATGAAAAGTCTGGGCAGCCCACTACTGCTCTAGCTTTGGTCACTGACACTCAGTTTCACTGTAAATGCTGGTTCTGCACAGTCTACATGCTTGGTCACTCTGGAGTCACTCCCTTGTAGGCTCAGACTGCTGCACCTGTGAGGGTGCTGCCCTCCACTGTGCTACAGGATGACGCCCTCTCAATTTCTAAAGTTCATCTGTTATTCTGCACCTCATGACACCATATCAGAGTGCCTGGCCCCTGAAGAGCTTCCAGTTTAACCACATCCTATGCAGGAGCCAGCCTTTCCTCAAAGTCCCTTGGACTTTTCTACTGAGCCAGATCACAAGTGCAGACCCCCCATGGCCTATGGGGCCCTTGGGTCCCTTCCCACAAGCAGCATTGTCACAATCCATCAGAGAAGGGCCTTACAACCCTGATCGCCAAAGGCTGGCATTGAGCATTCATTCCCTTTCGGTAATGAGAAGTCATTAATCCCTAAAAGCAACTTTGCTCCCTTACTCTCCCAGTCCCCTGGGACTCTCAGGACAGACTGATCAGAGAGGCCCTCTTGGGCATTTTTTCCCAGGACTGTGAGTGCCTGACTTTGCCTTACATTTCTATTTGCATAGCCCGAGGGCCTTAGAGAAATAACCTTTCCAACCAAGAATTCTGCTCTAAAGGGAATATTTTGTTATTTCTTACCTGGCATGCTCTTCCAAATATAATAAGGACACGTTTTTTTCTTTCTTTGTTACAATGGGTTGAGTCCCACTGGTTTGATTGCTGAACCTTGCAAAGAACATCCTTTATCAACTATTTTTAGGAGTCCTCCAAATGCTGTGTTCCGAATTACAAAGCTCCTGTTTTCTTCCTCCTCTCCTGCTCTTCCTTTTGCCAATTCCCAATGTTCTGGAAGCTGCCAGTAAGAGCCTCCCTGGCGCGTCAGTGGCTGCCCATGTCAAAATCCATGCTGGGGGAAGCGGATGTGGCTCAACTGATAGAGCACCTGCCTACCATATAGGAGGTCCAGGGTTCAAACCCAGGGCCCCCTGGCCTGTGTGGTGAACTGACTCACGCACAGTGCTGCCACATGAAAGGAGTGCCCTGCCACACAGGGGAGTCCCCTGTGTAGGGGAGCCCAACGTGCAAGGACTGCACCCTGCGAGGAGAGCCCCCCAGTGTGAAGAAAGCACAGCCTGCCCAGGAGTGGGGCCACACACACAGAGAGGTGACACAGCAAGAAGGCACAACAAAAAAGAGACACAGATTCCCGGTGCCGCCGAGAATGCAAGCAGACACAGAAGAACACACAGCGAATGGACACAGAGAGCAGACAGTGTGGGGAGGGGGAGAGGGAAGGGAGAAGGGGAGAGAAATACATAAATAATAAATCTTTTTAAAAAAATCCATGTCAGGGTTGGAGGTCTTCAGGGTTTCCAGAGCTATTCCCCCCCTGGAATGCCACGGTGGGCCCTGGTATATGAGATGTGGGATATCAGCCCTACCCCTGTCCCATCTGGTGATGATTTTACAAAGTCTTCCACATGAACACTGCCTTTAACTTCTCCCCTTTTCCTAAAGGTCAGAAGGCAACTCCACAAACCTCCTCTTCTTAAAAGAGACAGCTGGTTCTGCAGAAATAAGCAACAATTCAGCTGGCTTCTTCTCTCAGTCATACACACAGCCAACACGTTCTTCCCTGCACCAAACAGACAGAAAGCTTCCCAGACAACTGCATGCAACCAGAACTTGCATACTTAGCATCTGCTTTCAAGTTAATGGCCATTTCCATTTCCACCTGGGAAAAAAGCATGCGTTTCATCCCTTGGGATAAAATGAACCACACTTTGGCACACACTCCCTTTATTTTTTTTTCTTCTTCTTTATTTTCTTTTAAATATTATGTTCAAAAAATATGAGGTTGCCATGTACCCCCCACCCCCCTACCCCATTCCTCCCACATCAACAACCTCTTCCATCATAGTGGCACATTCTCTGCACCTGGTGAATACATTTTGGAGCCCTGCTGCACCACATAGACAGTGGTCTACATTGTAGTCTACACTCTCCCCCAGTCCACCCAGTGGGCCATGGCAGGACACACAATGTCCAGCATCTGTCCCTGCAGTACCACCCAGGACAACTCCAAGTCCTGAAAATGCCCCCACATCATATCTCTTCTTCCTTCTCCCTGCCATCAGTAGCTACCAGGGCCACTTTCTCCACATCACTACTACAATTTCTTCCCTTACTAATCACAATAGTTCCCCAGCAGAACACCAGTAAGTCCACTCTAATCTATACTCTATTCCTCCATCCTGTGAACCCTGGGATGGTTAAGTCCAGTTCCCCTGTACATCAAGAGGGGGCTTAGATGCCACATGGATGATTGATGCAATTTTCCTGCTTGCAGTTGTAGGCACTCTTGGCTCCCTGGTGTGGTGGTTGATCAATGTGCAAAAATCAGTAGCATTTCTATGCACCAATAATGAGCAATCTGAGGAGGAAATCAGGAATCAAATACCATTTACAATAGTAAATAAAAAAATCAAATACCTAGGAATAAATTTAACCAAAGATGTAAAAGACTTATACATAGAAAACTACACAACGCTTTTCAAGGAAATCAAAGAAGACCTAAATAAATGGAAGAATATTTCCTGTTCATGGATAGGAAGACTAAATATTATTAAGATGTCTATCCTCCCAAAACTGATCTACAGATTTAATGCAAGCCCAATAAAAATCAACTCAGCATTTGTTGGCCTCCGCTGCGGCACTGCAGGCGGGTCACTGCAGGCGAGTCGCTGCCGGGGATCGGGCCTACGCCACGGCCTGACCGGGGCGGCAGCGGGCGGCTCAAGGCTTGGGGGACGCGCGGTTCGATGGAGGAAAAACCACGGAGACGAGGTCTATGCGCAGGTCTGATTTTATTCGGGAAGTACATGGGGTTTTATAGTGTCATGGAGGCGGGGAGGTTGTGGGAGGGGCATGTCCGCGGGGCAGCTGAGGATTGGCTGCAGAGGCAAGGGCGGACCTGCGGTTTATGACGTAAGCCATTGATGGCAGAGGGGGTTGTTTCCGAGGTTGTGCCGGGGCGGATACGGGATGAGGGCAGTTGAAATGAGGCGGGGAGAACAGCGATCGGCTGGGAGGGGGAAGATAACAGTGGCTGGGAGGAGGGGCAGAGGGAGGCAGCAGCACAAACTGCTGCTGAGAAGGGCCATAATACAGGGAGGTTACGAGGAACAGGCGGGCAAAGTGTAAGGAAGCGAAAGGCAGGGTGGGAGCAGGGGACAAGCATTCTTTAATGAACTAGAGAAACTAACTATGAAATTTATTTGGAAAGGAAAGAGGCCCCGAATAGCTAAAGACACACTGAAAAAGAAAAATGAAATTGGAGGAATCATACTATCGGACTTCAAAAGATACTACAAAGCCACAGTAGTGAAAACGGCACGGTATTGGCACAAGGATAGACACACTGACCAATGGAACCGAACTGAGAGTTCTGATATAGATCCTTATTTGACAAGGCCACCAAACCCTCTCAACTGGGAGAGAATGGCCTCTTCAACAAATGGTGCCTGGAGAACTGGCTATCCATATGTAAAAGAATGAAAGAGGATTACCAACTCACACCTTATACAAAAATCAACTCAAGATGGATCAAAGACCTAAATATAAGAGCTAAGACCGTAAAGACTTTGGAAAGCAGTGTAGGGAAGCATATACTAGACTTTGTAATAGGAAATGGCTTCATGAACTTCACACCAAAAGCACAAGCAGCAAAAGAACAAATAGATAAATGGAACTTCCTCAAAATTAAAGCCTTCTGCACCTCAAAGGAGTTTGTCAAGAAAGTGAAAAGAGAGCCTACACAATAGGAGAAAATATTTGGTAACCATATATCTGATAGGAGACTTATATCTTGCATATGTAAAGAACTCCTATATCTTGAAAATAAAAAGACAAACACCCCATTTTAAAAATGGGAAAAAGATTTGAACAGACACCTCTCCGAAGAAGATATACAAATGGCTAAAAATCACATGAAAGAATGCTCAAAATCACTAGCTATTAGGGAAATGCAAATGAAAACTACAGTTAGATACCATCTTACTCCCATAAGACTGGCAGCTATAAAAAATCAGAAGACTATAATTGTTGGAAAGGATGTGGAGGAATGGGAACACTCATCCACTGCTGGTGGGAATGCAGAAGGATCCAGACATTCTGGAGGACAGTTTGGCAGTTTCTCAAAAAAGTGACTATAGATTTTCCATATGACCCAATAATTCCACTGCTGGGTATATACGCAGTAGAACTGAAAACAAGGACACAAACCGATATATGTACACCAATGTTCATAGCAGCACTATTCACTATTGCCAAAAGTTTGAATCAACCCAAATGCCCATCAACAGACGAATGGATAAATAAAATGTGATACATACATACAATGGAATACTACTCAGCTATAAGAACAAATACAGTACAAACACATGTGATAACATGGATGAATCTTGAGAGCCTTATGTTGGGTGAAGCAGGCCAGGCATTGAAGGACAAATACTACATGACCTCAATGATATGAAATAAGTAAACCAAGCTGTCTCAGAGAGCTAGAGACTGGAAGATAAACACACTCCCTTTAAATCTCTGGGTCTGAAGACTTACTGTCTGATTTTCTGCAATGTGTGAAGCTGAACTTGATTCCATTACCGCAAGTCATTCTGATGCCCTGCAGAGTTCATTTGAGAAGGGATTTTACCATCATCGATCTTCCCCAGGTTTGCCCAGCATGCTCTCACCTTGTGGGTGTGTTTGAAGCCTCTTCTGAAGATACACAGGCAGGTGAGTCATTCATCCATCCATCTATTCATTCGTTCAACAAGCAATCACTGAGGGCCTACTAAGTGCTAGGAGCTCAGCACGTGCTCACCACCACCTGTCATCTCCGCACCGTGTGCCTTTCTTTGTTCAGGGCTCCAGGAAAACTTTCATGAGCCCCAAGCACTTTTGCCTGTGTCGTCCCCTGCCTGCCTAAAAACAACATAGATACTTAAATTTTATGAGTGAATTGCTACAAAAATGAAAATAATTCAGGTGAGATTCATTTGTTATTACTATACTCATTTCTTTTTCTTCTTCTGTAAAGAAATTTAAATGGAAGCATCTTCATAGGTTCCCATGGACCTGGAACCCTGGACCTAATGGATAAGTCAGCCCTGCCTTTGCCAGTTGAACAAAAGGACAGTGCTGTGATAAAGGTGTTATTTAAGAGCTGTTCTCTCTTAAGGAGAAAACTATCTGTCTTCATGAAAATACGTTGGTCAACCAGTTAGAGGTCAGAGGTGATATTTGGCTTGAGTTGTCGTGTCAAGCTAGAAGGAAACAAGTGCACTAGAAGTGAACAGGGATTTTAGAGTGTGGGGGCAAGGATAAAAGAAGAGGAGGGGAGAGAAGGGCTGCCCAAGAAGGCTGGAATGCCAGTTCCTGCAATAGCCAAGGGCTTTTGAAGGACAGAAATATCTAAACCAGGGGCTCTTAACCTCTTTTGTTCCACGGATCCCTTTGCTAGGCAAGTGAAAACCACAGACCACTTACTAAGTCCACACTATACTGTGTATTATTTAATAAATATATCACACCCACACCAACATGTCTCCACGAGAATAATGTTTCTTTGAATTTCAACTCAAGTTCACGGACCCCTGCTCTAAAACATGGGATGCGAAGTCCTTGGTGTTGCCGTGATGCAAACCCTACATGTTGCCCCACTCCAGGTGACAACTTGTCACACACAAATGCCTCTGGGGAGTCAGTTTTGGTTTTCTGGTTGTTGGTGATTGATTGGTTAGTCAGCAGGCAGCTTGTTTGTTTATCTATTTATGGAAAGTAAGCAAAAGGGCTCAGAGCCATGTTTGGTAAATCAGAAGTCTGGTGGCCCAGAAACTGAGCCAGCTTAGAAAAACAGAGTCATTATTGTAAGTACCACAGCCCCTTGCAAACTCTAGTTTCTACCGTCTGCTGGGAATTCACAGAAATTCCGGGAAAGACATTAGGCTTGCCATAATCCATGCAATGAAGTCTTGGATCAATCTCCTAAATGGGACTTAAAGGTCAAGGTGACCTCCCCTGGGCATCAGGGTGGCACTACTTGGCCAATACTTATAGTCATGCATGGCAAGGCTCCAGAACTAGACCAGAAAGCCTGGGGTGCAGGGACCTACAACATGCTGCTCAAATGTTAGCGTGTATCAGTGTCATTCGGAAGCCTTGTTAGAGCATAGATTCCTGGGGAAATGAGAGTTTGCCCTTCTAACAAGTTCCTAGTTGATGCCCAGTGCTGTGGGTCCAAGCCACACTTGCGGTGGAGTGGGATGGAAAAGGCAGTGGCTCTGGCATGAACAAACCTGGTTTTTAATACCACCTGTGTCACTTTCCAGCATGTTTCCTCATCTCGGTAGTAGTATAATCAATAGTAGTCTCTACTGTTGGGACTTTTGTGAAAATAAAATGAAAGAATGTAAATGATGGGTGGTAGACTAGCAATGCAATAAATCGCTGTTTAATTTTCACAGACCCAGGGCATCGCTCTGCTCACAATGGGCTTCCATCTCATTGCCCCCTGACTGGCATTGTTAATGCATTTTATTCAACCTGAACTATGTTTTCCCTCCACAAGGGCTTACACCCACTTATCTATCAATTCAGTCCATTTGAATTGATGGTCTTTCTCTTAGAGTATCATCAGGGGGTGCTTAATAGAAGAACATGGCATTGAACCTCATGGTGGCCCTGCCTGAGAGACAACTGGTATCCTAACTTCCCTTGACCAGCCCATTATGGTGATAAACTGTAGCCTCATCTATGGTTTCTCTTCTTTCCCTCCCCTCCCTCACCTCCCCATCCCCCCTTCCCTTCCCCTCCCCACCCTTCCCTCCCCTCCCCTCCCCTCCTCTTCCCTCCCCTTCCCTTCCCTTCCCTCCCCTGCCCTCTATGGTTTCTCTTCTTTACCTCCCCTCCCTCACCTCCCCATTCCCCCTTCCCGTCCCTTCCCCTCCCCTCCCTTCCCTTCCCTTCCCTCCCCTGCCCTCTATGGTTTCTCTTCTTTTCCTCCCCTCCCTCACCTCCCCATTCCCCCTTCTCGTCCCTTTCCCTTCCCTCCCTCCCCTCCCCTCCCCTCTCCTCCCCTTCCCTTCCCTCCCCTCCCCTCCCCTTCCCTTCCCTTCCCTTCCCTTCCCTCCCCTCCCCTCTATAGTTTCTCTTCTTTCCCTCCCCTCCTTCACCTACCCATCCACCCTTCCCTTCCCTTCCCCTCCCCTCCCTTCCCTCCCCTCCCCTCTCCTTCCCCTCCCTTCCCTTTCCTTTCCCTTCTCTTCCCTTCCCTTCCCTTCTCTTCCCTTCCCTTCCCTTCCCTTCCCTTCCCTTCCCTTCCCTTCCCTTTCCTTCCCTTTTGGAACTGTGTTCCATGTATATAAGAAAAGGATCTTCTCAGGGACCACGAGTTCCATGCATATAAGAGAAAGGGAACCTGTCTAGAAGAGATGGACCTCACCTGCAGACATATGTCCTGCTTCAGAGAGCTTCAACCCCAGCAAGCCCAGGCCTGCCCACAATGACAGACAGGATCAAATAATGGAAGGCTCAAGATGTGTAATCCCTGCTGACTCTCAAACCTTCCGGACTCCGCGTCCCGCCTACCCCTGCCTGTGGGACTCCCGACCGCTTCCTCCCCTACCTGCCTTCCTCTTCTTCTTGCTGTCTCTGTGGGAACTTTCTTGGCTGAAGTACAAATCTTGATTCTCCCCAGACATGGTAAATGAATTCAAACAATATTAACTGAGCACCTAATATGCACAAAGCTTTGTCCTAGGAGCTGAGGATATAGGTGTAAGCAACAACTCCCTGCTCTCCTGGAACGTACGTTCTACTTTGTGCATCTCAGATCCTGGAATAGCAATGAGTGCACAACGTTATCTCAAAAACAGGGATTGTGTAGGGTAAGCCTGTAGTCATCAGTGCTAGAGCCCACTCTGAGTCTTGAAAAGGATAGTTAGATTGTTATATCCTAATGAATTCTAACTAATAGGTCAGGCGCAGCCTTCCCCCAAAGGCTGTGCTTCCTGGAGCATTCTGGGGCCCTCCTTTGTTATTTGCCCCACTGGTTTGCCAGCTATGGAAAGTAGCCTGTCTCCCTGTGGTCACGGGCCATTATTCGGAGAGTTCCATATGGATGGGAGACCCTTGGACAATCTGACACCCTGCCAGTCAGCCAGGGTCCAAGGACCATTTATTCCTGCATATTATACCTGGGGGCCAAACTTTCATAATCTTCTCCTCCAGTTACATCCAAACTCCGGGATGGGTAATGTGGGGGCCTCAGGATTTCTGTTTATATCCAGTTTAGTTCTACAACAGTTTATGATCTTATAACTATTTTTTCTAATTCCTCTGACCAATAAGTTTCAAAGGAAATCTGGGATTGTGAATTTCTCCAATATGAAAGCATAATGAGGACCTTACTGACCCTTGCTTTGCTTCTCTTTGATCCTTGAGCCATCTTTTGTAACATAGTTATAAAGTGATCCTTCCAGTTCTGTCATTGATTTCCTCCTTTTGGTGTAGAAACTTTTACTACTTAGCTTTTGAGCCCACTGTAGTAGTAATCTCCTTAAATTCTTTCCTCACAGTTATTGCTGATTTTGTATCTGAGTGGCTTAGTTTGATGCACTTTCTTGATCTCCTTCATCAGGCAATATTTCCATCTTTAAAAGAGCTCTTTTTCCCTGGGGTGAGTTTTTTCATTCTTCTAGGTAGCCATACAGAAGGCTTTTCTGGAGAAAAGGCTGGCATTTTAAATCCTCGACTCACCAGGTTTTTTTTTAACTGAACATCCAATATTCCATCTTTGGACTTTTCTATGTAAGCTCTGTGACAGCAGTGCCTACTTTTGTCTTTCTCATTCATTGCTATATGCCCAGCAGCCATGGATACAGTACCTGGCACAGAGTAGGCTTTCAGACATTTGCTAATGAGTGAATGAATGAATGAATGAAACTTTAAATGATTTCTTCCCCTTTTCCCCAACTCATCTGTATTTTTGGCTGTGATTCTGATTCTGAGTAAACTCTTAGTGGATTTGTTTGCTCTTTCTTGGGCTAATTTGTTTTCCCTTTCCCACCTGAATGCTGTACATCATCATGCTTTGATCACAGTGACTCCGGGTTCCAACCACAGACAGATGCTTTCCGCACCTGTTCTTTGAAAAACAAGTTTAAATTATCTCCTTCCTCTTGGGTCTACAGCTACACTGCTCTAGGAAACGGGAGAACCCATCCTATTTCACGTGGTAGTTTTTGCAGGAGGTGTCTTAGACTAGTGTGGCCTCTAAGCAAAGCCTGAGTGCTACTCAAAGTGTAGCTTTGAGTAGACCTGGGCTGGTCTATGAATAATTTGTCACCCATCTGAAATAAGCAGAGACAGTAAGAGCAAGCATTTAGAAATTTTTACATGCAATTTGACATTACCATAGCATCCAAGCACCTGATTCTGCATTTTCAAAAAGATTTAGTCCATGATAGATTGGAAATAAAAAGCATTCATCCTTCACCTCCAAGAGTGCAAGAAGAACTCACTTCATTCTCAGCTGGGTCAAAGGCAGAGACCTGGTTCAGTCTGTCTATAGAAGCAGCTGTTAGCTTGAGGACCATCTGTGCCACATGACTCTCAGTAAAACGATAAACCTGGGGTAATGATTCCTGATGGTTGGGAATCATAAGCACTTGTCTGTGTTTCAATAGAAAAAAAATCTGTTTCTGGAATAATGGACACTCACCCTGAGGTTATACAGTAATGCACAGTTTCAAAACCAATTTATCTTCCAACTTTACAGCACACAAATATAGCTACTCTGCAAGGAGAACCCAATGCCCATGTAGAAAAAGGCAGCGGTGCTGGAAGAGGGAGTAACAGGGAGAGCCTGGACCAGCCAGAATATATCTGGTTGACACTAAAGCTGATTGATGAGCAAGGAGCCTTCTGAGTCCACAGGAGAACAAAATGGAAAAGAGATAGACAAATGGTACCGAGATGTATGAGAAACCATAGGTGTGACACAGATGTGTGTTCTCTGTGCAAAAGAAGATTCGGGTCTTTCAAGGCTGTCAATTGTTGTCAGTACAGTTGACATAAATTTTGCTAATGTTAATGGAAATGGAGTAGCACGATTTACCAAAGCCATTTACAGCTGTTGAGTTAGAGTGAAATAGAAAGTGATTGTAGGAAGAAGAATCCAAGAGGTTTCATAATTCTATGTGTGAACAAATGCGTATCTTAAAATTGCCATATGCACAGAGTTTTCCCCCCCTAACGTGGCAATTTTTAATTTTTTTATCTTAAAGGTATTCTTTCAAATGTTAAGAAACTCCAGCAAATTCAATAGTTCCAGAAAGTCTTCCCAAGCTCTCCATTTTCTCCGTTTGGGAAATGTTTTTTGTGTTAACAGGATTTTATTTCTAACAAATCCATTTATTGGGAAATTACGTTTTTCATCTTTTTTCATGATGGTGGAATTAGACATTTTCATCTGCATTTAGTCACGGAAGTCACAAAATATTTTGAAATGCCAAGATATGACTTTCAGCCACAAAATGGCAACACCGAAAGCATGTGAAGATTCCATGGACAATGGAGCCAGTGTAGAGAGCACCGAAAGGCAACTTCCAAGGGCAAGAGCTATGGCTCATGGAATCCCTATATTGCTGCAGCCAATGTTTGCAAAGCAAGACAAAAGGGTTGGTAGCATGAGGAAAATGCTTTCGGAGCTGGAACATCTCCTGCAACAGGGAAGACTGTGGAAGAGGCATTCAGATGTCCTTCCACTGAGAAACTTTTCCAAGAAGCTGAACAACACAGGCTGCACAAAAAAGTTGCATGTGGCAGCAGAGACAGAAGTAATGGTTGGGGGCAATCAGAAGGATTCTGAAGAAGAGCAAATGAGGAATTCAAGCAAGGATGGAGGGAAATGGACTTTGGCCCAGTGGTTAGGGCGTCCATCTACCATATGGGAGGTCCATGGTTCAAACCCCGGGCCTCCTTGACCCGTGTGGAGCTGGCCATGCGCAGCGCTGATGCGCGCAAGGAGTGCCGTTCCACGCAAGGGTGTCCCCCGCGTGGGGGAGCCCCACACGCAAGGAGTGCGCCCGTGAGCCACCCAGCGTGAAAAGAAAGAGCAGCCTGCCCAGGAACGGCGCCGCCCACACTTCCCGTGCTGCTGACGACAACAGAAGCGGACAAAGAAACAAGACGCAGCAAAATAGACACCGAGAACAGACAACCAGGGGAGCGGCGGGGGGAATTAAATAAATAAATAAATCTTAAAAAAAAAAAAAAAAGCAAGGATGGAAGGTAGAAGGGAAGGCAATTGTTTTTGCAGACCCCTTTAAAGGATGAAGCTACATTATATTTATATAAATGATGGCATGTGAAATACTGGACTGGCATCTTACATGGAATGGCTTAGGATGGGTCAGAGAGAGAATGAGGAAAGAAGATAGTCCTAGTAGCTGTCTCTCTCTACCAAGGACTGATGTTTTTCCCCTGGGATCCAAGAGCAGAATGGCTGTAATGCCACAGAATGTGGTGCCCTGAAGTGTTTTGCACACTATGGATTTTCCAGTCTCCAAATTTCATGTGCTGCCTTCCAGCTGTTTATCAGCATCGCCACCAGATATATGATGTGGGAAAAAATTGGAGATTCCATTGAAATGTAGTACACAGAATGGCTTATCTAGCAGTACAGAAAAGGTTGAAGTTTCCATGGTGGCTGAAGTGGGAATAACTCATCTTCCATCAAGCCTGTGGTTTCCCAAAGACGATTTCCAACTCTGATGTCCCCATGCAGATGAGTCACTAGAATTCTTTCCCCCCAATTCCCCTGCTTTTCTTCCTGGGTCCTAACTCACTCATGTCCTCATAACAAAAAAATCTCTGATGTTGTCCTCCAGCATTTGTTGTTATTTCTGAGAGATCTCTGTTCCTCCCTTTGGGGGCCTCTCCCTTCTCACACTCCTTTGCTGGAGCCTCTTTGGTCTTGCCATCAATGGTTCTCTTTCCATCTGGGCCCTCTGTATCTTCTTCATTTATTTTTGGATCAAGATGAGTTACTGCTTCTGCAGAAGCTCCAGGCTCATCTTTTATGAAAAGAAGTCATTCCTGCTAGTTTTATTCACCATTTAGTTTATAAGTATTTATTGAGAAACTACCGTGTGTTAGGTCTTCACCTGGGGGTTGGGCTCTGGTTTCTCCCCTGTATCATGTTTTCCTATTCATGTGTATGCGGAGGCTAAAATGCCAATAACCTAAGATGGAACGCAAGGCCTTGTGACCTCAATGGATTCAGGAGAATCAGGAAATGAAGATGCTTTTGACTGTAATTAGCAGAAACTCAATTCAAACTCAACTCTCATGTTGGGCTGTCCAAAGGAACAGAGTATTTACTGTTAGTTCCTCCAGGGGCTCAATGCACTCATCAAGGACCCAGGCTTAAAAGAAAACATTGAGATTACGTTACATGTACAGATCGAAAGACAATTATTTTTGGCTCTAAAAGTTCTTTTAAGACTTTCTGGGTCTATTCTGCCAAAGTCAATATTTATGCGAAACACGAACAAAGAACATTAAACCAGGCTGTATAATTGCAGGGTCTGGGCGGGTTTTTTCATTTTCATTATCTTTGCAAGTGACATTGACATCATTTTCCTAGTTCAGTGATTCAATGCAGTGAGTTAGGAGCTTCCAAGGTCACCAGAATGCATCAGAAATTAGTATGCTTCCAAATTGTTTTATGACCCTCAGGGCAAGGATTAGCCACTTATTCTCATACTGGGAAGAGTATTTTAGAAACAGATATTCAGGAAAATAATAATAAATAAATACATTCATAAATAGACACAAAAGATATATTAGATGACATAGATAGATGATAGATAGATAGATAGATAGATAGATAGATAGATAGATAGATACAGTAGATAGATGTAGATAGATATGGCACTCTTTAGAATCACCTTATACCTACCAACTGCACAATGTATTACTTATAGCATATATTCACCAGAAAAGGCAATTTCTACTTCTTCCTATTTGGTGTTCCCTTTGTGCCTTTCTACTTTCTTTGATTTGTCACAGCTTCCAACATTTCCCTCACCTCTTCCCTCAAAGAGTTTCCGTCCTTCTTTTCATGAGCTTGGTTTCGCTCCTCTTCTCTTCCTTTATTAGCCTTTATTAGTTCCTGCCTCCTGCACGTAATCTCCTCCTCTCCCCCACCGCTGCCTCCATCACCCGTACTCACTGAGGTCTTGAGAGACTTGATCCCTTCCAGAGACCCGAGGTGATTTTTTTAAGATTACCTTTAGGACATCACTCCTTTCCACATGTAGATCTTCAGACAAGAACCTACAAGGCTCTTCATAGCCTACATCTGGGAGGCTGTGGAACAGAAGGCAGCTAGGGAAAGTGGCACAGGAGCACTGGGCGTTCTCTCTGAAGACAGTGGAATTCTTTCATGTCAGAGCAAAGTTCATTTTTATGAGCATAAAGGCTGGATTGAAGCAGGTCAAACCTCAGCCAATGCCTTTTATGATTGTATCTTCCCTTGTAGGGGCTGTATGTTTGGGATAGATCAGAGATTTCAGAAAATAGTCAAAGGTACACTCTGATAACCTGGGGGCTCAACTCCATGTTTTTGAACCGTGAGATTCCTTGCTGTGAAGTTGGGTACATATGGGTCTGGGTGCTGGAACACTCTCTACCCATAGGGACAGAATTGCTGGAGCTCCACTGTAGAATTAAATTAACTCCGCCATCCATAATAGCCATAACCTACTTCACATCCTCAAACCTCAACACTTCTGAAGAACATAAAATGTGTATTTGTGTAGCAACATTTGGGACTAGGTAGAGAAGAAATAAGAGAATGGATACATTAAAGTTTCTCCCAACAAATGTTATGCTATTT
This sequence comes from Dasypus novemcinctus, assembly GCF_030445035.2. NCBI lineage: Eukaryota > Metazoa > Chordata > Mammalia > Cingulata > Dasypodidae > Dasypus > Dasypus novemcinctus. Next base: position 46,649,005 of record NC_080694.1, on the reverse strand, counting down.
TCATAAGGAGATTTTTAATAAATTCTGGCGATTAAAGAAATGGAGTAATCCTGGAACCATTATCTCGCAAGGATGGACATAGACCCAATAAAAGAAGCTCACAGAACCAAAGGAAAAAGCTGGCAAATTTCCAGAGATGAGAGATTTTTTAAAAGTGGCAAATAACACACAATAATATAAACACAAGTTTTTAGGCTAGAGAGCAAACAGTTTGGGAGACAGTCTCCTAAATTCTGGCTTACTAGAAAAGATAAAGTTCCTAGATATAATGGCTGAAATAATAGTAGAAAGCAGCAGAGGGCAAAATAACTCACAAAGAATGTCAAGAAGTAAGTGAATGGAAAAAAAAACACGGCACAGAAGAAAATATACCCAGGCCCTAGTCCATTGTCTTGTATGTAACTTTCACTGCATGCATGTTTATTGAAGAATGAGAAACTAGATGAATAAATGGAAGAGTTTTCATCTACTATATATTAATAGCCATTTTCCATAAAAGGTGAATCTGGAACTTCACAATGAAGCAGCAATAAACATTTCACACTCAATGGGCAACTAAGGCTTCATGCTGAAGATTCCTCATGGTAACTGGTGAGTCTCCTCTGAGGGTTGAGTAACAGCTGTCAGTAGACTTTGCTGTGGCCAACTGGGTGGTATCTTAGTTTTCCAGCTGCTGAAACAAATACCATAGAATGGGCTCACTTAAGGAGAATTTATTTTCTCATGGTTTCAAAGGTTGGAAGGCTGACTTCCTCCCAGGGTTCGTATCTTCTGGAGTTCATTAGTTTTCCTGTCACATGGCAATGTACATGGCTCTTCCAGGTTCCATTGACTTCAAGTGTCTGGCTGCTCCCTTGGCTTCTCTCTCTGTGACCAATTTCTTTTACTTTCAAAGATTTCAGCCATATTGAACTAAGCCCCCCTTATTCATTTCGGGCACACCTGAACTAATAACATCTTCCAAGGTCCTATTGACAAATGGGGTCACACCCACAGGACCAGGGGTTGGGACCTGAGCATGCCCTTTGTGGGGGATGTGCTGCAATCCCCATAGGAGGTAAATGAAACATGATGGGCACCTCCTCAGGATTCTGCAGACTTACCGACAACTACCCAGCTTGGCTGAGTCAAAGGCAAGTGCAAATAGAGGGTACCCACATGAGAAGCAACCTTGAGTTCTGGGCAGAAGAGTGTTTCTTGCTCTTTTTCTGCCAAAAGTCCAGTCTTTGAAAGTAAAGGAAACTGAGAATTGCTACACTAAAATGATAGGCTCTTGGGAAAGGATAGAGTTTATCTTGTAAATATTGGACTTGCATGCTTGGCGAGACTTGATAATGCATTCAAGACAACTCCCAGAGATATTAAAAAATGGAATAGAGAAAAACTCAAACATGCACAATGACATTGCCTACCCTAGTCTACTCCCTTCAAATGTTCACTCCATTGCAGAACACCCCAGTAAATTATCAGAGTTTGCAGATTTAAGTCCTATCCTATCCCCATTTCACTTGTTCATGTCCGGTTTGTGTCTTGAATTCCTCCATTTCAAACGTTCCGGTGTTTCATTTCACCCTCTGGCTCTTGTACTTTCCTCCATGATGCGGTAATGTCAAGCTACCTGTCATGGCTCCACTTCCTGACTATTTCGTTTGTACTCTTCCTTCATAAAGGCAACGAGAATCACTTTGTAATGACCCACTTACCCAACTCAGCCCTGGGACCACCAACAGCTGGGCAGAGTTCTTTCAGGCAGTCCTCACACAATCTTGGTTTCACCTCAGGGACAGGGCCAAAAAGACATTACAGAGGATAAAAAAACATTACGTAAGGTTGGTATCCAGTTACTCTTAGGAAAGAATAATGGAGAAGAGGGTTCAACAATAGGTTGAATGAGAATTCCACAAATGTTCATGATTGTTTTGTAAGTTTACAGCCTCTCTAATAAAATATATATATTTTAAAATATAGGTAGAGCTCCACCATTCCATATGTGAATTCCCAAAGTATAGATAATAGACCAAGCAAACTTGAAATTCTAAGAATGTTAGTAGAATTGTAGTAAAACCGCTTGGTCTTACTTCTGTGCTGTCTTCATTTCTAAGAAACTTTCCACACTTGATGGATGACCAATAGAGCCACTAAAAGTACAGTTTAACTTATTTCAGCTCCCAATATTCTGATTTAATAAGGTACGTATCTCTGAAGCAATTACAAGGGTCAAGGGTTTGAAGTACTTTCACTGACTCCCATAAAGCCAAAGGCAAGGAAGGATGATTCCCAAAGTAAAGGCAGGACACTGCTGTGAAAAGAAGAGGAAAGAAAAGAGCACATGTCTACTACATTGGTTTGGTGCTCTTGACATAAAGATGATATTACGTTATAGCAAACTCCACCAGCTTTCAGGAATTAAGTTAAACAAGGGCAGAGATTTTTTCATCTGTTTGTTTGTTTTTTCCCCCTGCAGCATCACCTTCATCTAGAACAGTGCCTGGCACATGTGGGGGTTCCAAACTAGCTGATGAGGAAAAGAGTGTGGAAAATCATGCGTATGAAAACACAGGGGAGGGTGTGTGGGTGGAGACTACGAGCATATGCTTCAGATGTCCCCCTGGATGGAGGATCTTTTTGATACCTTCCTAAGATCTGCCCACCATTATTGATGGGTTGAAACTCTCCAGACGAGCACTAACAGGACTGAGTACACCAAAGGCATGGCTTCTTTGATTTATCTTGCAAATGAATACTTTCAGGAGGAGGCAGAAGTTGTCTCTTTTAAAACTGCCTCTGACAAGTAAGAACCAAAAAGGACTGAGTCTGAAAGAGATACGAGCCTTGAAAGAAAGTGGCTCTACTATCTGTGTTTTAAGGGCATTGGTAGACATGCAAGTCAGATAGGCACTCCTAAAAGTGTTAGAGGGGTAGATAGAGCAATTCAAAGCTTCATAAAGGCAAATAAATAAATTAGAAATGACTTGGGAGTTTGTATACCACATATTAAAACATAGCCTATGGGAAGCAGCTGTGACTCAATCAGTTGGGCTCCCATATACCATATGGGAGGCCCTGGGTTCACATCCTGGGATCTCCTTGTGAAGGCAGACTTGCCCACAGGCTCCGTGGAGCACCAACTCAGCAAGGTGACGCGACCAAAAAGAAGGGAGATAAGCAAAACCACCGAAAAGCACGCAGCAAATTGACACAGAAAGCAGACAGCAAGCAAGCTGCAAGGGGGGAGGGGAAATTAAAAAATAAAAAATAAATACAGACACAGAAGAACACACAGCAAATGGACACAGAGAGCAGACAGCACACAAAAAGCCACAAGGGGGGATAAAAAAATAAATTTTAAAAAGTTAAAGAAAAAACATAGCTTAAAATATCAACACCTAAAGAGCATGATACTGTCTCTGAAGAGACACATAAGTCAGTCAATGTAGCAAAACAGAAAGTTTATAAATAAGCCCAACCCATATGGAAATTTAGTACATGATACAAATGGTATTTCAAATGAGAGAAGAAGTGAATTATTCAATAAATGGTGTTGGACCAATATTGAAAAAATGAAGTTGAAGCCATACCTCATACCTTACACTGGTAAATTCTAAAGCAAAAATTAAAACCCAGAAGTAGCAGAAGAAAGCATGATGGAAGTATTCAGAAACTTCAGAATGGGGAAGACTTTTCCAACATTAATACAAGGTCCAGAAATCATAAAAGAAAAAACAGATGAAATTGTACATGTAAAAATAAACTAGAAATTTCCATGCAATAAAAATTATAAGCAAAGTTAAAAGACAAATGGCAAGTCAGGAAAAAACTTTACTACTTCCATCACAAACAAAGTCCTAATTTCCCTAATATGTATATTCTCCTATAAATTATTCTTTTAAATAAAATGGCAAATAGATAATTCATAGAAAAGCAAATATAAAAAGCTCCTAGGAATAAGAAAAATGTTCAACATCATTCGTGTAAAAAATAACATTAAAACTACTCAGAGATATAATTTTTTTGGCAGCTCAGATTGGCAAGGATCCAAAGGTCCTTTAACATACTCAGCCAGGGAGGCTTGGAGTAAAGCAAACTCATTCATCACTGGAGGGAATAAATTGGAGAGTTAAGAAGGTCAATCTGGCAATATCTATTAAAATTACAAATGTGCCTACTCTTTGACCCACAATTTTATTTCACAGTCTTTACCCTACATTCATACCCACAAAATGATGAATGCACAAGGTTACTATTGCAACATTGCAATAGCAAAAGAATGGAGACAACCTAAATGTCCTTTAGGAAGGGATCCATACAAGGAAAATATTATTCAGATGTGAAAAAAAAAAAAGAAAGATCTCTAAGATATATTGTTAGGTGAAAAAAAATCAAGATACAGAATAATGTACAAAAAGGAGGGGAAATGAAGAGACATTTCTCCAAATAAGATGAACAAACGACCCTCAAGCATATTAAAAGACGCTCAACATCATTAGTCATTAAGGAAGGGCAAATCAGAACAACAATGAAGTGTCACTTCACAACAAATAAGATGGCGACAATCATGTTTTAAAAACCAGAAAATAGCACATATTGGCAAGGATCTGGAGAATCTGGAATCTCCATCCATGATGGATGGGCATGTAAAGTGGTGGGAAACAGTTTGGTGGTTTCTCACAAAGTTGAACATGGAATTAACATATGACTCTGCAACCAATCCCAAAGGAATTGAAAACAGGGACTTGAAAAGATACTTGTACACCAATAGCCATAGCCACATATTTGACAAACAGCATAAAGATCCATCAAAAGATGAATGAATAGGTGGCAGACTTGGCCCAGTGGTTAGGGCATCCATCTATCACACGGGAGGTCCACGGTTCAAACCCTGGGCCTCCTTGACCTGTATGGAGCTGGCCCATGCGCAGTGCTGATGTGCCCCATGTAGGGAAACCCCACGCGCAAGGAGTGCGCCCCATAAGCAGAGCCGCCCAGCGCGAAAGAAAGTGCAGCCTGCCCAGGAATGGTGCCGCACACATAGAGAGCTGACACAACAAGATGATGCAACAAAAAGAAACACAGATTCCCATGCTGCTGACAACAACAGAAGTGGACAAAGAAGAAGGTGCAGCAAATAGACACAGAGAACAGACAACTGGGGTGGGGGGAGGAGGAGAGAAATAAATAAATAAATCTTTAAAAAAAAAAAAAAGATGGATGGATAAACAAAATGCAGCACACATGTACAATGGCACATTATTCAGCCATAAGAAGGAATGAAGTTCCTTCTAATACATTCTATGATGTGCACAGACCTTGAAAACATTATGTTCAGTGAAAGAAGCTAGACACAAAAGGACAAATACAGTATGATTTCATTTATACAAAACATCCAGAAGAGATAAACCCACCAATGCAGACTGGGAGTTGCCAGGGACTGGGGGAAGAGGACATGGAAAGAAACTGCTTAATAGGTAAGGGATTTTATATTTTACAATCATACCATTAACTATAGTCCATGGCTTAATTTAGGGTTCACTGTGTAGTACATTTCCATGGATTTTTTAAAATTTTTATTTTAGTACCATACATACAATCTTAAATTTCCCCGTTTAGCCACATTCAAATATGTAATTCAGAGCAGTTCATTATGTTCATAATGTTGTGCTACCACCACCATCTATTATCAAAACTTTTCCATCATTCCAAATAGCAATTCTGAACATTTTAAACCTTCAATCCCTATCCCCTAATCCTTTTTTTTAAAAGGAGGGGAAAGAATATATGTATTTATATTTTACAAGTGCATAAAAATCTCTGGATGGATACTGCTTTAGTCAGCCAAAGGGGTGCTGATGCAAAATACCAGAAATCTGTTGGCTTTTATAAAGGGTATTTATTCGGGATAGAAGCTTACACTCACAAGGTCATAAAGTGTAAGCTACTTCCCTCACCAAAGTCTGTTGCCACATGTGGGAGCAAGATGGTGGCCAATGTCTACAAGGGTTGAGGTTTCCTCTTCCTCTTAAGGATCCATGGTCCCAGCTTCTAATATCAGCTGCAGGCTGGGATAAGTCTCATCTCTCTCCCAGGGCTTGTTTCTTTCCAGGTTTAGCTGTTCTGCTCTCTCCAAAAGGCTAGCTGTAAACTATCAGACAAATGACTTGTCTTTCTTCCCAGGGCCTCTGCCATGTCTAATGGAGCCTTCTCTCTTTCCCCATATATCTACTTCTCTCTGTTCTTCTCCTGTGTATTTACTTCCCGGGGCTCCAGCTCAAAACTTTAACACTTCTGCTGTTTAGTTTTCTCTGCGAGTGCCCCCCCACCAAGGGGGCAGGAACTTGACTTCCCACTCATGTGGTCCAATCAAATCAAAGCTCTAATCACAACTCAATCAAGTAAAAGCAAAACCTTTAAATCCAGTACAATCTAATATGCTCAGAGGAACAGACCAGTTCACAAACATAATCCCATAACTATTTTTGGAATTCATAAACAATATCAAACTGCTACAGATACCTTAGAAACTGAAAACAGAAGCAAGCACTAAAGCTTAGCCTTATTCAAGGGGAGGAGAATTAGACTCTACCTTTTGATGGGAAGAGTGCTAAAAATTTGCAAAGTTCTCTAACTTTTTATACTTCTGGAATCAAGAACCATGTAAATGTACTATCCAAAAATTTAATTATTTTTTTGCAAAAGGAAAGTAGATACCTATGGCTTGCAGGTTGCAGCAATTTGCTTTTATTTTAAAAAAAAGAAAACATTCAACATTCTTTAGAAATTTTTGCAAGTTAGATTTAATTGCAGCCTTCCAAAAGGATCAAGGAGAAAGTCTCCCAGGCTTCTTGTGGGACTTCTACCCAAAACAAATGGAAAGAAAGAAAGAGAGAGTAAAAGAGTGATGGGATATTACTCCTGTAGCAATTAGCAGTGTGGAAGTTATGGCCCTCTTTACACTCCTTCATAATTTCCAATATTTCCTCAATGAAAGAAATTACTTTTGTAACCAGAAAAAAACTGTCTTCTATATTTTATCCAGTATCTAAAATTTACATATCATTTAAATTTTGCCCTGCCTTCTAATGAAGGCAGATCCCAAGAAGAATGTTGTGGCTGCTAATAAGTTATAATCTGAAGGGTGCTGTTTGGGAAATCCAAAAGAGAACATCACTGGTCTCCATAAGAAAAGGAAGCTAGGGTTGGTGAATGGAAATACAGAAGTGGGCAGAAGCTGGAGTGTGCATAGCTGGAGAAGCTGCAGGGCAAATGCCACTGGGGCAGAGAGGAGAGATGAAGACTCCATCAAAGAGGAATACTGGGGATCTTGGGCAATAAATATCAGATATATTAAATACACCCTATATATTTAAATTGAATTTTATGAAGTTTGACCACCTGGTGATATACAATTCCTCCCAAGTTCTTCATGAAAACATCGGTGGTACACACACACACACATTCTCCCCCCACCCAACCAGGCCCCCAAAAGGAATTTTGCTGAAGAGCTGAAGAGGAGACTATAAAAACCCTCTGACTAGAGAACCACATTCCTGGCAGAGTATTGGGACAAGAAACAGGATGATTGGGGCTTGGCATATAAGAAGTTTGGTAGGACTGGAGCGGATGGGCATAGAAGAGCCAGAAGATGAGGCTAGAAGAATGATAAGCAGGAGACACACAAGGGAGCCCTTTTGCCCTTTAGGACTTGGCAACATTATCTTGTGGGTTATGGGGATCCATCAAAGAGTTTTAAGTGGGCAGTAGCTTAGATTTATCATTTAGACTGATCATGGAGGCTGCAGCTACCGAACAGATTTGGGCTGGTCAACCTTGGACACAGGGAGACAAATGAAGGTCGGTTTTGTTTGTTTTTTTTTATGACCAACCTCATCCAGGTGATGGATAAGGATGGCGGGATTAGGACAAAGGTGGTAGGTGTGAGAATTCTTCAGAGAACAGATTCCGCAAGATACAGTGATTGATTGGATGGAAGTCAGGTGAGGGAGGGGTGGTCTGAGGTTTTTCTTAGGTTGAGCCCCAACTCAACCCCATGATATCCTTGCACTTTCAGATCTATTGCAAATTATAAAATTCTTTTCGTTTGTCTTAACCGTTGACGAAAAAAAGGACAAAGCATATTCAGGGAAAGGCAATTTTGTATGTTTTGTTTTTATTTTTGCTTTCTGTTTCTTTTTTGTGGTCGGAAAACTATGAGTTCAGTTTTGAACATGTTGTATTTGCAATATTTATGACATCCAAGTAGAAATGTTCAGCAGGTGGTTAGATGCTCGAGTCCAAAGCTTAGTAAGAAATCTGGGCTCGTGGCACAGAAGTCATTAGCATATAGGCAAATGAGTGCTAGAGAAGGATGGGTTCGACCCTGGAAAAATCAGTACAATAAGAAAGGGTGATGGGGCAAGGATGAAACCCTTTAAAAGGGATGTTTGGAGTTAGAGACGCAACTCCAGTGTTTATGGCTTGGAGGACTGGGTGGATGATGACCTGATTATCGAAGGCAGGCATCTGGCCAAGAAGGTCTCTTCCTCTTGACCAAGCTGCTGACGTTCCTCCTGGCATCCCCCGCCTCCTCCTCAGTACCTTGAAACTAACCTTGCAGCTGTGGGACTGCAGAGAGAAACAACCCAGACTGCAGGGGAAAAAGACAACGTCAGACCCTAACCATTCTTAATATCAATCTCAACCTCCTTTCCCTCTCCCCTGCACTACCCACGCGCCTGAGAGGCGCCTAACCAGGCAGTTCTTTATCTCCCTCCTCCTCTCACCCAGCCCATATACAGACTCCAGGTGGCCTAATTACTGCAAAGGAAAACATTCCAAGCCACGTGGTCCTTCTCCCAGCCTCAGCAAATCCCTTAGCCACCTCGGTGGAACCAAACCTTCCCAAGTGCAACGTCAGTAAATCACTCACCCACCCCAGTGAACGACCCCCTTACAATCTTCCAGGGCTTTTCCTCCAAACCACTCCCAGCCCTTAAAAAAAGCTGGCTGCCCTTCATTTCAATGCAGTTGAGCTCTAGTCTCCCCTGCTATAGCAACCTTGCCTGCTTAACATTGTCCAGTGCGGATTTTTCTTTCACATACCTTTGATTGCAGGGACAGAGAGGCACTCAATTTATCTCAAGAGCAGTGGGATTTATTGGAAAGGTCATGTGGGCTGGAACCAGACCTGGAGACCTCAGGAAACGAGGCAGGTCTGGGAGGAATGGGAGTAGGGAATGTCTGTCTGTCTCTGACCCTATTTATTTCAGTACATTCTCTTCATTATCTCAGTACCAACCAGCTTTCCTACCTCTTCTCTAGGAATAATTACCCCAAGATTTAGAAGGTCAATAACCTTCTTGAAACCATAAGCAAAATTTGGAATATATGTTCATTTGTACATTTCTCTAAGGAAAGAGTCCATCGTTTGTACCAGATTCTCAAAGTGAGTAAGATACAAAAGCTCACTCCCCCGAGAGGCAAGCTTTGGCTTGCCTCAACCCCCACTCAACCCCATGATATACTTTCACTTTCAGATCTACTGCAAATTATAAAATCATTTTCATTGTTCTTAATTCAAAATTAAAAATTAGAGAACATGATTTGTCCTGTCTTTTTGAGGGGGGGGTTGGCATCAGGCCATAGGTGATGGATCGCTGCTCTTGTAGCAGGGTTGAAGGGGAGATGACAACAAGCTACAAAGCAAGGCTGCCTAAACAAGATAGGTAAAGCAGTTTCCCCCAGCAGGAGTGGTAGGGTAAGGGTGGAATAGAAAGGGCCAGTGCAGGCTGCTGACCATTAGCCATTAAGGAGGAGGAGGTTGTATACCTGGCACAGTGGGTTACATGACCAATATCTGGATGGTTGAAATCACCCAGAGATGGGATTCATGGATAGATAGCAAGGTGGAAGGAGATCCTCTAATAGAATTCCACAGAACCTGCCCCTCTACCTTATCTTCACAACACTTTGCATCAATAGAGGATTACCAAGCATGAATATCAAATTTGTAGTTATTGGAAAGCTGGGAATAACAATATATATTGGAAGACAGACCTCAGTTTCAAAAAGGTCTTGGCAATTGGGAATAAGAGACCAAAACAAGCAAGATAAAATTTGGAGGGGCTGGGCATAAAATATTATATATAGAATTTTTAAAAATCCAATACACAATTACAACATCAGAAAGAAGTTGCCTGTGCAGTTCATTAAAATGACGCAGAGCTTCAAATAATCTCTAGTCAATCTGAGCCACCAGTCTAGGGTGATTGATGAAAAGAAAACACAAAATACCTATCGTAGCTCAAGTGAGTTCTTGCCTGATGCTCACTAAAGAGTCAGTTAAGTGACATCAGGATTTTGAGAAAAGGAAGAATTTATTATCAAAGGCTAGCCTTGGGACACAGGAGGGAAGTCCCTCAAATCTGTCTTCCTGAGTTGGAAGAATTTAGGGCTTTTAAGGGACTGACCAAAAAGGTGGGTTGTGACAGCTGAGAGGAAGGTAACAGTGCAGTAAGGGGGCATAGCAGTGGCCACCAAGCTGAAGTCTAGAAAATGACCCTTTGAGCATGATGAGTGGACGGTTTAAGATGATGGGATTAGAGAGAATTTAATCTCTGAGTACAGCACAGATTGATTACATGCATAGCTCACTGGAAGTTTGGGAGTTAGGCTATTGCACATATCAGGTGGGCTAACTGATGAGAACAGGCTTGGTTAGTTCTGCCCTGACTCGTGGTATTTCAGTAACAAACACCGAGGGCTATGTACAGGAGTTTAAGATCAAGGTTGCAAAATAAGATAAGGGGATATAAGGAGCGGCCGGTTACAAGTTGTTTTGTTACTGTTCAGTTACAAGATAAAGATTATGCATTTAAAAAACAGAGCATCAGCATCAAAGAAACAAAACACTTGGGTTACAGTTCAGTGAGCCACAACCGTTACAGATATTTGCTTCTGGCTATTTTTTAAAATTTAACATGCAACAAGGCTATATTGCAATATATCAGAGGGTTAGTAAGTGCCTAAAATACAGTTTAATGGGCTAAAGCATGTTTGTTAATTTATGATCAGTTACACACCCAGTATCAATAAAAGTTTAGATACCCAGAAAGAAGTTTAGATACCCATTGTTCTTGCACTGTTAGACTGTTTCTGCACCTCCTGCCCAGTTGCTGGACCTACATTTTGGAATGTACAGTAACACAACACACTCTGCCCCATAGGATGGTCTACCTGGCTCCAACCTGGATTTTTCACAGGTTGTTTTCTCCTAATTACTCACCTGTGCTCCATTCTGGTCCATGGGCAAATGATACCCCTTCTACTGCAACCCCAACTGTAGCAGCTGACCTCAGCTATCGTGGAGAGGCACTGAATCCTGGTCGCCAAAAACCTCATCCTCACAACCTGACAATCACGTCCCACACCGCACTGTCCAGCAGACTCCTAAAAGTTCCACTGACAATCAGGCGGATAGGTTGTTTACTCTTCATGGTGTCACCAACGGAAGAAACTGAACAGAATTAAGCTTCAGCGTAGGTACCTCGCAAATTTAGGGTTCAGCCTCCACGTATTTGAACCTAAAGTTGCACCCGGATCCTGGTCCACTTTATTTGGTTGTTCTGTGGGCCGGCACTAAAGCCCCCAAACCAATTTTTGAATTTCCAATTTTTCTCCTTGGAAATCCCCCTTTCAAGCACTCCAGCAACCAGCTATCTTCTCCTCTGCTCCAACACCTTGGCATGTCACCCTCTGCCTACCCTTTCCAGCCCCACTGCCCCTTCCCCACCCACCACCACCCCCACACAAGCAACTCGCGACTGACGATCTTGTTTTTCCTTTGGGTACCAAGCCTCATTTAGCCTAGGGACCCCCAAAGAACATTCTGAGGTGCAGATAAGTTTGAGTTATGGTTTGGAAAGGACAGGGGTCTGGAACCCTGACATGTGGCACAACGAGCAAGCCTGTGACATAAATCTGAATAACCCATACATTCATGGGCGATGTCAACTTGCTTCTAAGCCCAGCTGTAGATATCCAAAGATTGGTCTGTTTCTTTCCATAGGTGACAAAATTTAGCCACAAAGGAAACTGGGTAAACTGTCCATGTGGGAGCCGTGCAACAAATCAAGCAAAACAAATAAAATCCTCCAGGGCCACAGCTCTGTCAAGAGGAGACTGAGAGGCAAGAAGACATGGAAGTAGGTTGCTTGTTGAATTCCATGGTGCTTACTGTGTAAGAGGGGCAGGGGACAGAAGTGGCCAAGTCCTCACTAGGTGGACTGTAGAAGAGTGTGGGCTATGGTGTGGACCATTGACCATGAGGTGCAGCAGTGCTCAGAGATGTGTTCACCAAATGCAATGAATGTCTCATGATGATGGAGGAGGTTGTTGTTATGGGGGGAGGTGTGGGGTGAGGAGGGTGGGGGGTATATGGGGACCTCATATTTCCTCATATTTTTTAATGTAACATTAAAAAAATAAATAAAGCCAAAAATAAAAAAAGAAGCGGCCAAGTCGTGTTCATGGAGGGGGCAGCTAGGAAGAGCTGGCAGAGCCCCAGAGTGCAGCGAGACTCAAAAAGACCAAATGTAATATCCACCAGAGTCAGATGCCCATGCGGGGCAACTGAGCTGTCGGGAGGACCCATCCTTCCCCTGAGGACAAGGACACGGGCAGGCACGCTGATCAGAAGCAGAGGTCCCCCCAGTCCTGACTCTGCGGGGCCTCCTTGGGCAGAAGAATAGACTTTGCTCCATTCCTTCCCTCAGACCTACCAGCCAGGCCAAGTGCACGTTTGCAGGCTAACGATCTGTTAGGATGCCAAACTAAACTTCATTTTCTCTTCGAAAGGTTTTTCCATTTCTGGTCCAGGCGAAAGACTTGGCAATTTCACCCAGAGTTCTTCTCACACCCGGTACTAACAATTAACCAAAAGCAACTATGTGCCGTGGGGTATCAGAGCCTCCTAGCACGTGCAAATGAGTCCCGAGGCACGCCGCGGAGTCAGGCAGGGGGCACAGCTGCTCATTTTCCCTACTAAAATAATTGCAGCGCTAAGATCCTGCCCACGTTTGCCAGGAACGCCCCACCCCGATGCCGGGTCCTTGCCAGCAGTGGCCGCACGCAGCTCCCCAAGTAGCAATTCAGGGTGATCTCCCATGTGCCAAGGAACAGTTACATACATTGATTCATAATGCGTTTCAGGCTTCTGCGGTTTGCGTGCTTAAATAAAAATTATGGCCCGCTCTTGGAAAGCATAATGAAAACTTGTTCTTTTTTTGAGGCCTCTACACTATTGAATTGGTCCATTAACATCTGTCCCCGAACCTTATGCCATTTACCCTTCAAGAGACAGAGGGGGTGCAGGTAGTGGCGGTTGCCAGCTCTGCCAGAGGGTGGCGTCTCACACGCCTCTCGAACAGAGCTTTCGTTCCCCAGCCTGAGTTCCTGATTGCTTCCTTTAATGGACCTCTGATCCAGCCTAACAAGCTCATTAGTCATCAAGTAATCAATAAGTCTATGAAAACGGGGACCTATAAAATAATGAGTCATCCATACAATGAACATTTTACTTTAGCCTAAAAACAAATTGCCTCAGTTTCCCCGGGGGCCGTGACAAAAACCGCACAGTGGGTTGGCTTCAGCAGGGGAAGGGTATCGGCTCCCGGTCTCAGAGGGTAGAAGGCTTGCTTCCTCCCAGTTTCCGAGGCCAGAGGGCTTGCGTCCTCCGGCCGGTAGCGTTCTGGTGCTGGCTCACCCCCATCCTTGGGTTTCCTTGGCCTGCATCTCTCTGCCTCGAGCCACATGGTGTCACCCTCTCCTTTCTCTTCCGGTTCCCAGGCTTCCAGATCTCCTCCGTGGTCTTCTCTGAGTGTGTCTGAATTTCTTTTGCATAGAAAGGACTCCAGTGATCCAGATTAAGACACACCCTCGCTCAGTTGGGCCAGACAACTGAAAATAACATCTTCAAAGGGCCCCATTTACGATGGGTTCACACCCCAGACTGCAGACTAGGACCAAGAAGATGCCCAAAGTTAGGGCACATGACCCAAGCCACACATACGTACATTAATTTGTCAGTTTATCCTTGCTCCCATGCTGCCCGATTTCCCTCTGACCACAGTTAGCTGGGGAAGAAAGAGAAACCTTAGGCAACACCATTCCCCCCAGCCTAAGTCCCTTGAACATCATGAAGAGGTCCTGGGGTTAAGGCCACCCGAAGACTCATCTCATGTAACTCCTGTGATGGAACTGCAAAGGATGTAAAATTTTCATCAAGGGTGGAAGCGATCCTGAGAAAGCTGCCAAGAGGGGTACCCATGGTAAATAAGCTGATCTGCTCTGTAAACCCTAGAAAGGTGGAGGAATTCAAGGCCCCGTGTGCCAGGGTAGGCAGGGTAGAGACAAGAGATTGAAAACAGGCGACGGACTTGGCCCAGTGGTTAGGGCGTCCGTCCACCACATGGGAGGTCCGCGGTTCAAACCCTGGGCCTCCTTGACCCGTGTGGAGCTGGCCCATGCGCAGTGCTGATGCGCGCAAGGAGTGCCGTGCCACGCAGGGGTGTCCCCTGCGTAGGGGAGCCCCACGTGCAAGGAGTGCACCCTGTAAGGAGAGCCGCCCAGCGCGAAAGAAAGTGCAGCCTGCCCAGGAATGGCACCGCACACACGGAGAGCTGACACAACAAGATGACGCAACAAAAAGAAACACAGATTCCCGTGCCGCTGACAACAACAGAAGCGGACAAAGAAGATGCAGCAAATAGACACAGAGAACAGACAACTGGGGTGGGGGGGATGGGAAGAGAAATAAATAAATAGATAAATCTTAAAAAAAAAAGAGATTGAAAACAGAGGCACTGAAAGTCATCATGAAAGAGGCAGTACAGGAAAGCGGATGTGGCTCAATTGATAGTGTTCATCTGCCATATGGAGGGTCCAGAGTTCGATCCCCAAGGCCTCCTGACCCATGTGGTGAGCTGGCCCATGCGCAGTGCTGCTGCACACAAAGAGTGCTGTGCCACACATTAGGCTTCCCACCCCCCGTAGGGGTTCCCCACACACAAGGAGCACGCCCCACAGGGAGATCCGTCCCACTTGAAAAAAGTGCAGCCCGCCCAGGAGTCGTTCGCACACACGGAGAGCTAACACAGCAAGACGACTCAACAAAAAAGAGACACAGATTCCCAGTGCCACTGGATAATGCAAGCGGACACAGAAGAACACACAACGAATGCAGACAGGGGAGGGGGGAGGGGAGAGAAATAAATAAAATAAATCTTTTAAAAAAAGAAAGAGGTAGTACGTCCTCCCGGTCTGCCCATCGGTGTGTTCAGCCAGGTGCTTAGCTCCCCCTCCCCACCCACCAGGAGATCCAGGGGTCTTATCTGGGGCATGAAATGGACCAGAGAGGCTCCAGCATCCAGAGCTCCAGGCAGACTGGAGGCCAGGGAAGAGGCACCATGCAGACGGCAGGGTCATGGGTAAAAGTCCTCATGCCAAGCCCTAAGACCCCGCCAGTGTCCAGCAGCATCTGCTGCAGCCAGGCAATTCCCCTGGGAGAGGGCCAAGGAGGAAGAGCTCATGGAGCTCAGAAGAGGGAGGTTGGGGAGGGGAGAAGCAATGAGCACAGCTGGGGTGGGCAGAGGCCAGATCAAAAAGGGTCTTGGGAGAAGCAGATTTGACTCAACGGATAGAGCATCCACCTACCACATGGGAGGTCAAGGGTTCAAACCCAGGGCCTCCTGACCCGCTTGGAGCTGGCCCATGCGCAGTGCTGATGCGTGCAAGGAGTGCCGTGCCACGCAGGGGTGTCCCCCACGTAGGGGAGCCCCATGTGCAAGGAGTGCACCCCATAAGGACAGGCACCCCATGCGAAAAAAGTGCAGCCTGTCCAGGAGTGGCGCTGCACACATGGAGAGCTGATGCAGCAAGATGATGTAACAAAGAGAGGCACAGATTCCAGGTGCCACTGATAAGAATACAAGCGGACACAGAACAATACACAGCAAACAGACACAGAGAGCAGACAACGGGGGAGGGGAGGGGTGAAGGGGAGAGAAATAAATGAAAAATAAATCTTTAAAAAAAAAAAGGGTCTCGGCAGCCAGAACAGGGAAACCGAAGCTTATCTTCTACAAGGAGCCGTCTAGAAGGGCTTTAAGAAGCAAGGTGACGCAATCGAATCAGCACTCTAATGAGACCACGCTGGCCCAGGAGAGTGGTTCTAAATTGCTCAGGAGGTAAAATCGCAAGGGTTTAGGTTGCGCGTGGGTGATGACGCCAACACCTGGGAGAAAGAACCCCGGAGGAGGCTGGGCAGGTTCGAGATGGGAAAGAACACACAGGAAACGTTCAAACCAAAGCACAAAAAGCCAGGCAGGCCCTCTTTGACCTCCTGTTTCCAGTGGCAGGACCCGGAACCCACAGACATGGCCCCCTTTAACCTTGCTGGTTAATAGACCCAGGAAAGCGCTCGGATATTGAATTTAAAGGAATATTACAAGTTGAGCAAAGTCGCGGCTGTGATATTTTCGAGCACTTTCCCATCTCCCGCCAGGAAATGTCATTTCATTTCGGGTTAGATGGATCTGCCAGGAAATACTCCAGTGGGTAGTGCAGCTGCGGAATAGAGGTCAATTTTACAATTATGAAACAGCTACCTCTTCCAGAAGCACCAGAAGCCATCAGGCTGTACCTTAAAGGGCAGCAGCTGAAATTACACCTGCACAGCCTGCCGCTGGCGAGCACGCCCCGGTGGTGACGCGGTATGGTGGGCAAGCGCTTCTGAGCGCCCAGTTGAGCACACGAAACGAGGCTGAAGCTCCTCCACGAGCACAGGGCATCCGGACTGAACCTGCGTGTCCACAGGAGCCTCATCACATCCTCCTAAGGCCTGCACGGCTCTTGGACCACCCACGACACATACAGAGTCGACACGATCACCCAGAGAATCCACTTCCCGTGAGACCCTCGACTTGGCACTTCAGATGGCTTTAGCTGTGACCAGGCCATTGACAGAATCTGATTGCTGCCCTAGGTTTATTAAGGAGAGTCGTTCAGCTACTCATTTCCAGTTTGGAGACTGGAATTAAATGCTGGATAGTACCTTTAGGTAACAGCTAACGAGAGTTGGGGCTGGCTAGAGTGAGGTGATTCCAATTAAGTGCAAAATTTATGAGGGCACCATAAACTCAGTAATGAAGACAGGTACTATCTTCACGTACTATTTTTTTAAAAATCAAAATTAATGCAAACACCCATGGTGAACAAATTACTGATATTGTAAATAAAAACCACTCTGTCGAGTCATATTGGAGCCTGAGGAAAAGGAAAAATCCATAATACTGATTATTTACTTAAAATTTTGGTGTTTTGCTCATCATGGATATTTTGCATTAATTTTGTTGTTGTTGTTTTTTAATAATAATGAAACTTTATTTTTAGAGCTGTTTTAGATTATAGAAAAGTTACTTCAAAAGTGTAGGGGTGGGAAGTGGCTGTGGCTCAATCAGTTGGGCTCCCGCCTACCATATAGGAGGCCCTGGGTTCACGTCCCGGGACCTCCTGGTGAAGGCAGGCTCACCCGCGCCCACAGAAAGCTGACAACCTGCGTCCATGGAGAGCTGACCGCCCGCGCCCATGGAAAGCTGGTGCAGCAAGATGATGCAACAAAGGGAGACAAGCAGACACAGAAGAACGCGCAGCGAATGGACACAGAGCAGACAGCAAGCAAGCTGCAAGGGGGGACGAAATAAAGAAATAAATAATGAAGTACAAATCTTTTTTAAAAAAGTGTAGGGGATTCCCATATACCCCACCCTTCCCCCTCTCATAGTTTCCCTTATTAATAACATCTTACATTAGTGTGGTACATTTGTTACAGTTGATGAACAAACATGGAAACCTTGCTACTGATCCAGGTCTGCAGTTTACATTATGGTTTACACTTTGTGCTCTGCGGTTTTATGGGGTTTGGCAAAATGTATAATGGCCTGTATCCATCACTGCAGTATCATACAGAACAATCCCAATCCCCTAAAAATGTCCCATGTTCTACCTATTCATCCCAGCCCCTCCCCTCGGAACCTCTGGTGACCACTGTCTTCACATCAATGTTAGGAGTTCTTCTGTTACTACGATAATAATAAGAAGTCTACCTTGGTCTGTGGTTGCGTTTCCCCCTTATGTTTGTTCATTCCTAAATCTTGAGGAATTTGGATGGTGATGCCCGCTCTGCTTCAGACTGAGAGGGGGCTTATGTCTTATGGGGCAGATGGAAGGAAAGGTTTTGCCTGCAGTTGTCGATACTCTGCTTTTGGGGGTGGGGGCTCGTCCATCATCCTGATTTTGTTAGTTGTCCTGGGCGAATCCAATGAACTGGAGAGCAGGTGTTGGCCGCAACTCTGCTGAGATTCAGGGCTCAACTGGCACATGAGCAGACCAATGATTGAAGTCTCTGGGGCATATATTTGATGGGTACAGTGCTAATTATAGGTTCAAATAAAAGGAGCAGGAGAACCATGTGTAGGGAAGTTATTAATGAGCCTAATTCTACTGGGGAAATAGGTTATCATATATTCCCAGGTAAGGCCCACTGAGGAGGGATTTGAATTTTTTTTAAAAATACGACATTAAAATATTTTCATGTTGCATTACCAACTTTTTAGATGCCTCCTGAATTCTGGCACCAGAAGCAAGTGCCTCATTCGCTTCTCTTTGCTCCCACCCTTTTGGTAGGAATGTGGATGTTTCACTTGTGCTCTCACAGCTGCAGGCACCACCCCCTCTCCCCAAGTCACGTGCACACGACAGTATGGAAAAATTAAAAGCTGTTCTTTGGAAATTTAAACATACACCGTGCTCCTGTGCAGAGATCCTCGGGGGCTTTCTTCAAACAACTTGTCTCCTGTCCCTTCTCCAGAGTGTTGCTGCTCACTTCTAAATGCACACCTGAGATAAGCACTGGTAGCAGAGCCACGCACACGTGTCACACACACAGAAAGGAGGAAAATCAATTTCTATCCCCGAAGGACAGAATTATCGGTGCAGAAGGTCACTAAATGCTAGACTTGCTCAGCGGGCTCGTAACGAGATCCTCGTCCGGATCGCTTCACTGCCTTTCCCGGGGCGCGCGGAGGAAACAGCCACATTCACCAGGGAACGGAAAGACGCCTCTGGTACAAGCCACGGGACAGATACCTTCACCAGCGGAGGGGACAGAGCAAACACGTGCATGTGCGGTGTTGCACGCAGGCTCGTATTTGCACCTAATGCTCCAGAGAAACTGGCCATGGCTGGCTCGCCCAGCTGAACACATCAGCGCTGTAATTCTCTCCAGGTCACCTGTCAGCCTGGGTCACCTCCTCCCCAGGGGGCTGGCTGCATGCACCTGCCCTCCCCCAGGGACATCATTTGTGGCTCTTCCTCGGGGGCCAAGTCCCAGGCCGGGCTGGCATTTCTCTCGTGCCCTCTGCTGCCAGGACTGTGGGGCAGCGGCCAGGGGTTAAGGGCTGAGAGCTGCGGCCGGGGCCAGCGCCCAGGGCAGCCTTCCTCCCTCCTGGTGTCTGAGGACTTGTGCATTTCCATCACCTCGGGGATGACGACGGACGTGGCAAGCGAAAAGCAGCAAGATAGCAAGGAGGAGACAGGGAGGGTGGCACACAGGAGAAGGCCAGCAGTCTCCTCCCACAGAAGAGGTGTGACAGCGGCACACCTGCTCCCAGGAGAACCCACGTTTGTTTTCCACTGTGCAAGGAACAGGGTTGAGTGGGAAGAGCTGGCTGTGGACGTCAAAGAGATTTCCAGAGCCGAGTCTGCGTCCTGCCCGGCTGGCCAGCGAGGGGACGCTGGCGCACTATTTCGCCCCTCTGAGGTTCGGTTACTTCAACGGATGGCGTGAGAAGCCCTGGTGAAGGTTTACAAAGCTGCCGGCCCTCTTTTCTCACTTGATTTTTCTTGTGTGCCTAGAATCTCGGTGGCGGCTTTTTCTTCCTGTCATCACGTTCAAGGCTGGGC
The DNA here is from genome assembly GCF_030445035.2 of Dasypus novemcinctus. Taxonomy (NCBI): domain Eukaryota; kingdom Metazoa; phylum Chordata; class Mammalia; order Cingulata; family Dasypodidae; genus Dasypus; species Dasypus novemcinctus. Next base: position 46,628,992 of record NC_080694.1, on the reverse strand, counting down.
CAGACCCTCACTCTATCAAGTCACTGGCACTGGGGACAACAGGGTATTCATGAGAAAGAAAAAAAAGGAGCTACGTTTGCGCGTCCCCATTCCCAGCCGCAGGACGTTGGACAGGCAGGCGGCAAGGGAGGACAAAGCTGCGTTCTGCCTCTCACACCTTCTCCTGCAGCCCCACCTAGTCCCAAGGAGCAGAGAGCCAAGACAGGGGGCCGCGCGGCTCCTATTCTGAGCCGAATCACGGGGAGGGGCAGGAGGAGGGGGCGCCCAAAGGAGAGTAACCAGGACCGCCGCCACAGGTGCCGAGGGACACACGCCTGCCTCGGGTGCCTTCCGTTACCTCTTAGTGTGGTTTTATTTCCTGGGCAAAAAATTCAGGACTCACTGGCCGACAGGGAGAAAGATGATTTGAAATTAAAAGCGCGCCCCCTCCCCCCCAATCTAAGACGTGACTGCCAGCCTCAGCAGGGTTCCCTGGGGAAATTACAGAAAGGGCTTGAGGTCTTACTGGGATTACGATTCTGGAAGATGAAGGAGAAACTCGGCGCCCATCGTGCAGTGCAGGGAGGGCAGCAACCAAGCCTGTTGTGGGTTTGAGGGGCAAGAAGTTTCTGGATGCAGTCCTGGGGTGGCAGGCAGTGCCCCAATCGCAGGAACTGCAAGAAAGTGGAAGAAACTAGGGGCTTATTTCGGGCGCTTTTATGGGCAAATGGGGCTTTCCTAATGCAGCAAGAGACTACCAGCCACAAACGCAGCCTCCCCGTACCTGCTGGAACCTTCCAGCCTGGGCAGCAGGGAGGGGGGACTCAGTCACCCGGCCCCGGAGCAGGGCGGCAGGTGCCGTCTCGGATGGCGGCCCAGGGCGCCGCAGCCCCTCACGCCCACCAGGGCTTGGGTCTGCATTGGGGCCATCGGCCCTATTTGCTGGGGACTCAAATGTGAAGGTGTGTGCGTTTCTCTCCAGGTGGTTTCTAAGGCCTGCGTTACACAGACCCCGGGAATAAGAGGCTGTGCTCCAACCTGTGAGCACCTGTTCAAAAAGAAAAAAAGGAAAGGAGGGAGGGAGGGAGGGGGATGGGGAGAAAAGAAAAAAGAGAAGGGGGAAGCAGACTTGGCCCGGTGGTTAGGGCGCCCGTCTACCACATGGGAGGTCCGCAGTTCAAACCCCAGGCCTCCTTGACCCGTGTGGAGCTGGCCCATGCGCAGTGCTGATGCGTGCAAGGAGTGCCCTGCCACACGGGGGTGTCCCTGCGTAGGGGAGCCCCACGCGCAAGGAGTGCACCCCGTAAGGAGAGCTGCCCAGCGCGAAAGAAAGTGCAGCCTGCCCAGGAATGGCACCGCACACACGGAGAGCTGACGCAACAAGACGACGCAACAAAAAGAAACACAGATTCTCCTGCTGCTGACAACAACAGAAGCGGACAAAGAAGACACAGCAAATAGACACAGAGAACAGACAACTGGGGGGGTGGGGAGAGAAATAAATAAATAAATAAATCTTTAAAAAAAAGAAGGGGAGGAGGGAGGGAAGAGAGGAGAGCAAAAAGAGAAGAGGGAGGAGGGAAGGAGAGAACAGAAAGAAAAGAGGGAAGAGGGAGGAGGAAGGGAGAAAGAAGAGAGGGGAGAAGGAGGAAGGAGAGAAGAGAAAGAAAAGAGGGAAGAGGGAGGAGAGAGGAATGAGGAGGGAGGAGGGAGGGAAGGAGAGGAAAGAAAGAGGAGGGGGGAGGGGGGAGGGGGAAGGGGAGGGAAGGGAAGGGAGCCATTTGGTGACGGCTCTTGCTGTGGGTAAACTGCAGTGGAAGCTATGTCGGCCAGCTTCTCCCTCTGGTTAGCTGCAGGCTGGTGTCTGGCCTAGTCTGCAACTAGGAGCATCTTATACTTCCTCTCTTTGTATCCCTGGGCTCCCGGCCTGGCAAGAGGACTCCACTGACAGCGTGAGCCAGTGTCCAGCTGCTCCCCAGTTCCGGGTCCCAGGACTCAGGCCCTGCGGAGAGGAGGGCGCAGACCTACTGTGTGTGGCTGGCTCCCCAGGGGCAGGCCGCTCCCTGGCTTGCAGCAGCTTGGGGGAGCCCAGAGCCTGGGAGCAGGGCCAGCCGGACGCCAAGGGAGAAAGCAGCAGCTTCTCAAACCACAACCAGGATGGGCTCAACCTCGCAGGGTCTTTCCCCTGGATCACCTCCCCCAGCCTCGGCCCTGCTCCGGCCCCAGCTCGCCTTTCCTACTGGGGAAGGAAAGCTCTCATTGAGCAGAGCAGATGCTACAGATTCTTCCACACATGATCTAGACCAGACGCTTACACACCTCATGTAATTCTCCCAACCAGCCTGTGAGAATATTTTCACACCCACTTCGGAGATGAGGACCTGGAGGCACCGAGGAGGTCACACGATTTGGATTTGCTAACATCACAGAGCTGGTAAAGGCCAGGGGCTGGATTCCAACCCACAGCTGTGTGACTCCAAAGACCACTTCCTTGTCACAGCAGTGTGTAGCCTGCCATTATTGTATTGTTTTATGTTTGCATTTCTAAGAAGAAACCTACAAAGAGTAAGGTGCCACCTCACCTGTACCGGGCGGGTGATATTTCTGGAGTTCACATCTTAATTCCCATCGATTATTTTTCCCTCTTGCTACCCTTGATCAAGCACCAGCTGCTTCTGGGCGCATCCTTTGATCTTCTTTCACCGTGACAGTTCAACACATAGAAGTAGGATTTACCCACCAAAAAATCTAAGCGGCTGAGAACCATCCCAACACAAGCCATGCCAGAGGGACGACTGTGTTGTCACTGTCACTGCCGCTACTGTGTGCTGCACCCTGACCCCATCCCCATCCAGGGCACCCCCTCATCCCAGCCCAGCCCTGCCAGGTAACCCTTCTCCAGGTATGCCAATGGCAAGAGGGGCTTTAAATAAGTGATCATTTAGAACCACCCTATACTGGGAAGCTTCTGTTTAGACTACATTTTCCCATAGGTAAGATGGACATCACGAGTTGCTCATAGGAGTTTCTGCTGATTTTTTGCTGAGCCCTGATGACTAGACATCTTTACCACCAACACAGTGTCCCGGCCATGCCTCGCAAGCAAGCAGAGCTGGTGCCCAGGGTGGGACCTATTGGCTAGCATGAGTCCAACTAAAGGAATGAGTCTGTGATGATGGAAACAGGGGACACAGTGACAGCTTGGGTGGGAAATTGTGACAGCCCCTTCAAGCTTACATGTCGGTGGGCCCTGCTGGGGAGGCACCCTGGCCAGCTCTGTCCCAGCCCATCTCTTCGTTGGCCCAGCAGGTGCCATGTGGAGTAACGTGTCAAAAGCCCCGTATGCTCGGGAGAAAATGTCCCCTTGCTTTTTCAGGGTCCACAAAACCAGAGGCTTCCTCGGATGCCCTGGTTCCAGCCTTACTCCACGCATATGGTTCTCCTCCCCCAGCCCCCTAGAAATTGGAAATAGTGATACACAATCACCTCCCAGGGATGTTGGGCAATTTAATTAATGTTTATAGAGCACTCCGAGGTCTTTGGATGAAAACTGCTGTGTAAGTGCAAAATTATTATTAGTTCTCAGCCGCCTGTCCCTTGACTTCTGACACCCGCTTTGTTGTTCCTGAATGGGAGCCATTTATGGGCAGTCCTCCTGGCGCTTTCGGGTACACAGGCAAGTACATACACATTGGCAGATTTTCTTCCCTTTGAAAAAAGCATTTCCAACTCTGTGGGATGTCTCAAAGCTTTTCAATGTCTGAATTTCTCTCTACTTGTCTCTACTCAGAACTGTCATCTACAAGAGTAGATTGTAAACAGGGTACTCTGGAAAAGAGTAAGGGGTGGGATGGTCAGTGTGAAGAAACGGCCCCTTATGATGAAGAATAAAGAAAGATCTGCCCCCCCCAAAAAAAATTAAAAATCAAAATAAATGGGGAAAAAAAAAATCTCCTTCTCATGCAGAATCTAAAGGAGCCACTAAGTGAGGTCCGTCTCCCTCGCCCACAGGGATTCTGTATGTGCTCACGCATTGAAAGGAGAAGAGAGGAGAAGGTGGGCTTTTAGGTCCCAAGTCCCACCTCCGTCCTTCATCCTAACTTCTTGGGAACCATGGAAACAAAGATACCCCGCCCAGGTGATGATTTCCTGTAGACCTGCTACCTAACTGCTTGGGATCTCATGGGGAGAATAAAGATATAAATAAATATATAAATAAAGAATAAAGATAAAGAAATGGAAAAGAAAAACAAGGGTACGTCTGCAAGCACAATGCCTCGTTGCTGAAGGACAGAATGGAGCGTGTGTGTACTTTATCAGGCTCTGGGATAACAATGTTGTATGGCACCATCTTCATTTTTCCTAAGACATATTCACACCCACCCTACGTTACCATGCGCATCCGCTGAAGGCATCTTTGGGTTCACCATAGCACTCCGTGGGTAGGGCCAGCCGGTTGCTTGCATAATAGGGTAGGCGATTACAGAATATGTAGTCAATTGGACAAAAGTATAAAGGCACAAAACCAATGAATGAAGCAAATGTTAGTTACACGATTGTAAACACACTAAAACAGAAGCAAAAGAGCTTGGAGGGCGCACACCATGTTTCCAAAGTCCACCAACCACTCATCGAACATCAAATTATCTAAGGAGAAAACCAGGAGTATTCTGCCGGGACAGGAAAGTGAAGGCAGGACGGAGCGTAGAAGGATTAAACCAGCTTTCGGCATGTCAAGTTCAGGACTGCAGCAGAGCCAGATGACTTCCAGCAATGGGGAGACTCTTCTGTGGTCTAGGAGGATTAAGCTCTACCTAAAACGGAAGAGATAGGCTCTTTCTTTTCATGTGTTGTTTCTTTTTTTTTTTTAAGTGATCTAAGGTAAAAAGAGAGGCAGCAGCTAGGATTGTAAGGGAACCCAAGGCTTAAAAGGGAAGACAGCGTGTAGATGCAGCTTTCCTCTTCGTTGCTGCTGCGGTTCTTTAGGCTCCCATCGGTTCCGAGCTGGTCCTCCCGCTCTGTCATTTCATCCTTCACTTTGTCCTCCTGCTCTTTCTTTTCATCTTTCACTTTGATTTCCTGGTTACTGTCCTACAGATAGATCTAATTATACGGCTCCCAACTCAGACACCTGCGATGGTGCCCCATTACAAACGCCTTACGTGAACTCGTCTATCTCCCACTGCTGACTTCTCTCTACTCCACCTGGGCTGGGGGCGCCTCGTGCCTAGTCTCACCCTACAGCTCTCTGCCCAAGCGTGCTGTGTACCTTCTTGCCTTTGAGACCCTGCCCCTTGCAATCCCACCACGCTTTCCCATTGCTACACTTCAAAATCCTGCTTATCTTTCAAGTCCAAGTTCAACTGGCATCGGTTCTTGCACACTTCCTAAGATGCTCTCAGATTGATTTGGACTTGCCTGCTATCCTTTTTCTGTGTTCCCACTAGGCTTGGTATAGCCTAGGTATACCCGTATAGTAAGTAAAACATGTGATTATGCACACAGCTCTGAGCCCACGTCTCCCTCCACTAGACTCTAAGCTCCCTGAGAGCAAAGATTGTATCTTGTTTTTAACGTATTACACAGATGCTTACAAAAATATTTTGTCTGGAGTAAATGCTCAGAAAACATACTTATGTTTAATTTCACCCATTCAACACACACATACACAATACAAAAAAACAGGTGATCAAATTTTAATTTCTTAAGTAATTTAAAGGTGAATTAAAAAAAAAAAAAATCTAGTCCTGAAAAAACATTAAATAGCAATAATGGTCTCTGACCAAGGAATGGACTGACTGTATTTTACAAACCCATTAGATCAACTCAATTGCAAAACTATAAGGGGAAATTGCTACTGCATTAAGCAAACAGCTCTTATCCTAAGATTTTTAAGCCTTCGGCTATTTTTACTCAGGAAAGGTGGAATATTAAACAATGATCCCGTTAATGCAGCCAAATAAAATTGCAGATGAGGAAAAGGTTAAGGAAGCACGTTGAATTTTCCGACAGACTCCCCGCTCTTATTATGCTGTGCAGCCACACACGTGCACTTCCCTTTTCCTGTCTCTCGGTACACAGGTCGCTATTGTGTCTCTTCTCCCACAATCTCAGCAACTCTGCTGGGTGCTGTGAGTGTAGCTCAGTATTTCCTATAACACAACCTGCTAAGCACCATTATGAAAAGAAAGAAACACAGACTTTCTTTTGGAAGGTGTGGAGCTGACATTCCTGACTGTACTTGTATCTTCAGACGTCCCAAGGTGAAATTATTATAACCACAGATCTCATTCTATGGACAAAGGCCCTGGAGGACAAAGCTTTCCCTGGCAGTTGAGATGAAGAATAAATATAGTTCCTGACGCTCTTGTCACCTTCTTCTGAAATATCTTGATAGGTCCCAATCGAGGTGGCTGAAGACTAGTTTACTCTCATTGACACACTCACAAATACACAGTTTCTTTCTCTGCTTCCAATGTTGAGTTGACCTGATCTCAAACATCCATCACTTTTCTAGTTTATGTCAGTCTACACGGATGAAGGGCGCCCCTTGGCCGGGTCCCTCCTGCCCTGTAGTGCCAATGGCCACAAAGCACTTTGTCTCATTGGGACCCTACCTCTGGGTATAATCTTTTGAGTGCAACCCGACTTCCTCCCTGCCCCCCAAGTCAATCACTTTAGCTTAACGAACTACCTTGCTCATGAAAGAATCTTGGTCACTGTCATTTTTCTCTGCTGCCTTTTTCTTCCTTCTGGTTCCAATTGCTAATCAAGAGCTCTCTGTTTGCCAGACGCTGGGCTAAACTCTGACATACACTATGTCATTCAACCCTTATCACAAGCCTATTAGGCAGATACTATTGCTATTCTTACTAAAGATCGGCCAACTGAGGCTTAGAGAGGTAAGTACCTGCCCAAGGCCATAAAACCTCCAAGGGATGGAGCTGGCCTGCAAACGCAGCTGAACAAGGACTCTCTGAGCTTTTAATTCACATTCCAAATGGCCTCCACAGCACTTTTGGTAAAACATTTGAGAGTGGAGTTCGTTCCATTGCCAAGGGAATCTACAGCTTTTAGAAACATTTTATGTGCATTAATCTTTGCAAAGAGCCATTTTCCAAGTGGATTCAGTTATGATGCTTTTATAACAATCAGAACCACATGTTCCAGACTGTTCTTAACATTTGTGGGGTGATGGACCGCTCTGAAAATCCCCCTGAATTCCAGGGACAGAGCCCCTGACTTTACACACCCTTCCAAAGCAGAGCCCCTCCTTTCTGTCCCTCTGGTCTGCAACCATGCATGCGGTCAGGCTGATCACGCGCTAGCCCGGTGGCAGCTCAGCTTCAGGACGGATTCGGGAACCTCTTTGGGAAGGAAGACTGCTGCTTCAAAGTGGTCTATCACCAATAAGCCCTCCCTCTCAGAGGAGGCCTTCAGCCCATCGTTCTTCTCTATACCTTCATCTTGGATTCTGGTTCCCAAACTAGTTGATGGACATCCTAGCCCTCACCCCAGAGTCTTACGAACAGTTTTAAATATAAAAAAGAAAAACACTCCCTCTTCACATGCCTAAGTTTAATGAGATGAAAGCTTAGACAAAGAGCCAAAAGCCATCCGCTTGGCATCCCCCTTCCTTTCTAATATTAGCCTGGGTGATGCACACAACACGAAAGGGAGGAGCTTTCAAGAAGGGAGGAGCCAAGCTTTGACGAGAGAAACCCAGCGACTGCCAAAATGCACCATTTTGTGAACTTCAGCCCAACACACAGCCAGGTGGCTCCCGTGTGCCTGTATCTTGGCATCCTTTTGAGAAGTGCACCAGAGGTGGGCCGCTGAACTTGCCCGCTCACTTTGCCAAGAGCACTCAGACAGAATACTGCACGGGCACGCCTCTTCGCAGGCTTCTTTGTTGGGAATAAGGGAAAACATGAAAAACCAAAGGCGTTCTCGCATCCCCAGAATACTACTACAATAGCAAAGGTAATGATCCAGTGGGGTTTCAAATTTATATAGTGCTTTATACTTTTTCAAAGCGTTTTCACATACATTATTTCAATCAACCCATACAACAACATTCTGGTTTCAACATTAAAGCAGAAACCCTAAGGAATGTGCCCCATCAAACAGCAGGCAGTGAGACAACTGGGGCTAGAACCCAGATGGGACGACTGGCCCAGCATTTCCCGTCACGTTACAAAAATAGCTTCCTGATCTTCTTGTCACCCTCATTGACTTCCTCTTATTCTCCATGTTCAGAGTGCTTGTCAGTTAGGAATGGTATCTAAGTGCAGATATCGATTTCAAAAGAAAACAAACACAAATCCTTCTCTGATGAGTACATATAGATATAAAAATAAACGTGGCACTCTTGTTTATTGCTTCTTTATGGATGCCTTTCCCAGATGAAAAGGCTCTGTTCAGGAACAGTTCAACGACCTGCTGTTTCTCTGTACACATAATACTCTTCAGTAATAGCAGGGCCTCCACACCAGGAAATTATTTGATAAATATTCCCCACTGTCTCACAGCTTGGCCTGTCAATTTTTCCCCAACATAATACATCTGGGCTGATACAACAAAACCTAATATTCAAAGATATGCCACCCAGATGTGGAAGAGGACAGCTGTTTTCAGGAATCTGTAACAGCGCCACTTGTGGGCCTTCCATAAGCCAAGATCCTTTTCCAACAGGATCTCGTCATAGCTTTCGTACGACTGAAAAAGTTTCCGAGAGGTTGACCAGAGGGCCGCACAGAATGCAAAGGCGGAAGCCATGAAGAAGTGGCACGAGAGAACCACCTGCAGGAGGCCTTGGGCTCAGTGACCTTGCGACGTTTCCAAGGTCACCGTCAGTGGCGTGGGACCCACTTTCAGGTGTCTCGGTCAGGAGTAGGACCTCATGGGAAGGGTGCCGTCTTCGGTGTGTGGCTCGCTCTTCTCTTGTCCAGTGAAAGAAAGGCATGCTAGCGAGCCCTCGGTTTTAGACCAAAACACCATCGAAATCCTGCTCACACCAGTTCTGTCTTGTGAAGAGTCACTGGCCCCAAATGCTTACCGGGGGAGGTGACGGGAAGAAAAGTTCTTTCTATGATGGGTTTAGAAAAATCTGGAAAAATACTCTGTAGTCGTGCAAATTTCTGGAAAAAATAGTAAGAGAGAAACTGAGATGTAAGTGGGAAAACGCACCAGTTGTCACCCCCAGTTGAACTCCATTTGCCCAGAGCTGGCTGGACCCCTGGTGCTGGAAGCCCTTGTTATCCCCAGTACCTCACTCGCTCTACAGTGGACTTGTACCAGTTCACTGGTCTCCAGACTCTGCCCAGGAAATCCACTAGGTTACAGGGCAATTTCAAGTCCCCACTGTGAGATATTTATATGGAGATTCAGTCCCAAGAAAAGCAGAGATTTGCAAGCAGCTAAGGCCACTCATTTCTTTAAAACGTTCCGCTCAATAATTATAATTATTTTCTTGGGTGCAAATAAACAGCCTGAGCAATACACTGTAAGCTCCTTGAGCACAGGAACAATGTCTCATATCTTCAAAACAATTTTACTGAAGTGAAGTTCACATAAGATATTAAAGTGGGTCATTCAGTGGCATTTAGTATATGCACAGTACAGCCGCAATTGGGCAAGCATCACCTCTATCGAGCTTCAGAACATTCTCTCCACTCTCAAGGAAGACCGCTACTCTTTAAGCAGTCACTCCACATTCTCCCCACCCTCCAAGCCCCTAGCGACTTCGGTCCCTCTAGATTCACCTATTCTGGATATTACATACGTAAGTGGAATCACACACCATGGGACCTTTTGTGTCTGGCTTGTTTTCAAGACTCATCCACGTTTATAGCTTCTATCAGTTCTTGAGTCCTTTTTATGGGTGCATAATACTCCACTGAGCGAACACATCACATTTTATAGCCATTCATCCACTGGTGGACACTTGGGTTGTTTCCACCTTCTCGTTGTGGTGAATGGCGCTGCTCTGAACATGCACACACACACGATTGTTGGTATTCCTGTTTTCATGTCTTTGGGGTACATACTTAGGAGCAGAACTGCTGGGTCACACAGTAGTTCTATCTTTAACTTTTTGAGGAACTGGTCGTATCTTTTGTTTTCCCTTACAACGCCCAGCATAATGCCTTGCAACCAGTAGGTGCTCAGCAGTCATTTGTTGGACTGATGTCTAAAATAGCAACCAGAGAGACGAGGGTGTGACTGGCGAGGAAAGTGCGCGAGTAGAGGGGCCCCGTGGGTGGCAAGGACCAGGCCTGCTGTGGCTCCCAGGTGAGTCCGCCCTGCGCCCTAGGTAGCCGGCCGTCCCTCTTGCTACCAAGGCACACGGGACAGAGCATGACCTAGGGGGTCAGGTCAGGGCCGGCTGCTGTCCCCTGGCTCCGGTCAGCCAGGCAAGCGGCCACGGAGAAAGCAGCTGAGGCGCTTGGCGCTGGAGTCTGCAACTAAGAGGTCAAGGGCATGAGAGCCCCAGCTCTCCGTCGCCCCCCTCAGGCCACCCCAGGTGTGCCCACTGCTCTGGCTTCTCAGGGGTATTTCTTAAGGAGTGGGTGGAAGGACCCATAACGGAAGGGAAGAACACCCAAGAGAAAGCAGCTCTAGGGCAGGTGAGGGAGACCGACACGCTCCTGGCATCTGGGCTTGCTCATGCGCCTACAGGAGTGAAAAAGGGTGGGGGCCCAAGGAGGAAGGCAGCCTGTGCCCAGGGTCGGTGGCCTGCCACCGTTTCCACCTCCACCACCGCGACCGCCAGCCTGCCGGTGCCTGCACTGCATCCTTCAACATTTCTCGAAACTTCGTTTTCTCTCCACAATGCTCTATGGATCGCCACGAGAGGAAAAACGAGCTGGAAATGTTTCTGGCAGCTTCCCTTAATAATGTGCCCAGGCCTGGGGCTTTGACAAGAATAATTTCTCTCACCGTGATTAAGGGATTCACACTATCTGCAAAACATATTTGGCTAGGTGCCCCAGGGCGATCTCTTAGTCCTTGTAGATGTTTTTTAAAGATACTTACGCAAGTGAAAATGATGAGTGTTAGGTAGAAAACCACCAGCGCCAACAGCAGGGCCATCTCAGCTCTGTATTTCTTAAAATTCTCTTCTTTGCACTCCTTGCGGCATCCTTTAAAAAAAAGGAATAGATGAAGCCGTTTACCAGAACTCTGCTACCATGCTAAGACGCTAAGAACGCGCTGGTCCTGCTTTTTTAAGTTCTACGTGCCTGCCAGTCCTACTCTCCTATCTGTGCCACCACAAAGAAGATGCTCCTTGGGAGGCGACTGGGAGAAGAGCAGCCGCAGCTAGTGCCAACCCTGCGCCCAGCAGCGGGCCCCGGGAGTCCCATGAGGCACCTCTCTCAATCTCCCGGGGTAGGTGTGAGGATGCCCATTTTACAGACGAAGGCGCGAGGCCGGGGAGGCCAGGGCCGAGCTCATCCTGCCACCTCCCTGTCCCCATGTCAGACGCCGGGCGCCTCCGGCTTGACTGTGTCATCGCCTCGGACGAACCAGCCCCACTCGCTGATCAATACCTTGGCCTGTGTCATTGCTGATGTGGCTTCAGATGCCATCTGTCCTCGGGAGGGCTCGGGGACCATGAGACGAGGGGCGCGAGCGTCCCCCTTTGACCAAATAAACGGACACCCGTGGGCAGGGTGGTCGCGAGAGTTCTCCCAGCAGGGCAGCGGGAACAGGTGGGCAGGAGCCCAGCTCCCCGGTGGCTGGTTACCCGCTGCGGCGACAGCTCTCCAGGGGCGCCAGGAGTGCGGAGGGGACGCAGGCGGCCAGCCTCCCCGCGTAGGCGCGGCGCCCGGGGGCTGTTTGGGGCAGCAAGTCTAGCCTTGGCTCTCATCTGGCTGGGTCGCCCGGTCTGCTTGGGGGCCCAGGTAGGAGGGGAGGGCAGATAGCTCAAGGGGTTCCTTCCCCATGGCCTCAAGGGAGAGCAGCCGACCCCTGACGGGATCAGCATTTCGGGCACTGCCCTGGCAACGGATTCTTCCAGGGGTCTGAGACTTAGGAGCCACTGTCCTCGGGACCCCTAACATTTCCTGAGAACTTAGCCTACCCCCATGCCTGCACCAAGCATCGCAGGGCAGTGTCTCCTTTCACCACAAGCCTGCGGTGTAGATGTTGTTCCCATCTTGCAGATGGGAGAACTGAGGCTTAGAGCTGACCAGCGCTCTGCCCAAGGTCACACTTTTAACAGCGACAGAGCTAATATTCGAACCCCTATCTAAGCGACTCCAGGGTCTGACCCAAAGAGGGGAAGGCGAGAAAGCCAAGGCACACCCCGTTTCCTCTCCGCTCCACGCGGCACGTGCCTCCTCTCTGCTTGCCCCTGCACGGCTGCTCTCACATAGCCACTGAGGGCCTACTGTGTGCCAGGGGACAGAAGAGCAGAGGCCCTTGCTCTCACGGGAGAGGCAGACAGTAAACAAACCCACACGTAACACGCCAGGTGTAGGAAGGGCTACAAAGCCGGACGAAGCAGGTGGAGACGGCAGAGGGTGTAAGGCATGTGTGTACAGTCATACATAACAGGGGACAAAAGCTAAAGACCGCTCCACAAGCAGGGGCGGCGGCCCTGAGCTTGGGAGCACGAGGCTCTCCCCTCGGGTCAGCGTCCTTCCAGATGCACGACAGAAGGAGAGAACGGCGACGAGGCAAAATGAGCAGCTCTATGACAACAGCACGCTCGTCATCTCCAGCCTCAGCCCTGAACGAGCGCCGGGTGAGTCAAACACGCGGCATTTACTGAAGCCACAGAAAGGAAACGTAATGACGCTCTGGCAGCAGAATTCAGCTTCCAACCACAGATGCGACAGAGAGCTTCAAAGTTAGCCTTGGAACGGGAGGAGTCATTTTAGGCCCTGCAGGAGCGTGCACGTGTGTCCTGCAAGCAAGCAAGCAAGTGCGTCAGGCGTCTCACCTGTCACCCTCAAGTCCACAGCGCCGCTTCGGTTCCTCTGCCCTTCTGGGTCCCACAGGGTGCACCTGTACGTCCCCGTGTGGCAGCTGGTAGCATTCTGGATCCTCAGGGAATGCGGGTTTCCACCAGGCGCCCCTGCAGAGCCGTTCTGCTCCTTCTGCCAGGAGGACTGCTCTCGGAGGCTCGGCTCTTCCCCTAGTACCTCCAGCGACTCTTCACCCCGCTCCGTGAGCTGTTGGGAAATAATCACACTGCATCACGCTCTCCCGCCAGCAACTGCGAGCCTGGCCCTCGACACCAACTTTCTACATCTGGTTCTCATAAAATCCACCCTGAATCGATTTTTGTTTAATAAACAAGATAATGTGCTTTTGTGTGCGGGGGGAGGAGGCAGGAACCTGGAAATTCTTTAAGGATGTATCTTCTCTGGAATAAGCTCAGGGCCGCAGCTTAGGATTCTTTGAATCCCAACTTCTGCCCTGGATAAAGGAGGTAACGCGGCTGTTGACGACGCTGATGGGCTGACTGCGAGCCCCTCTGAAGGATGTTCCACGGCTGGCGGCTCTATATCCAACACTCTTGTTTTCTTCAGATACCAACTCATCCGTTGACGGCATTCTTATTTTTATATCCCGGTCTTTTATTGGGAGAAGGTCCTAAATCTGTTCAGATCACTGCTACACCACTCGACTAAAACACACACACACAGATGCAAATGAAAGACGCCACCATCATCTTGTTCTTCAAAGAACTTTTGTGCGGCCATCCAGGGCGTCACAGAATGACCCGCACTTACGCCCTCTTTTAAGGCAGGAAGATAGCCAAGCACAGGTGCCCTGTGGAGATGCGAAGCGTCGGGCACATCCAAAGACGTGCCGAGGGACAGTGGCAGCGTATGCCACACCCAGGACAGACCCGTGTGACCAGAGGAGATGCCAGATTTAGCCAAACAATGAAGGGGGCTGGAATTCTGCTCCTGCGCTAGGTTTGCGGTTAAATCGATGGGATGTTTTCATCGTCCCCCGCTTCAGAGATTAAGCCCACACACACCAGCCCTCCTTCCGCTCTGCCTTTCCCGGACCTATTTGTTAATTTACCCGATTAACTCACCAGTTGATCCCCCATCAAAGTTTTTTTTAAAAAACCTGCTAAAAGCAAATTACACAAATAGTCAGGCAAATCGCTGCTTGCGGTGCACCGGGGGCGCCAGGCACGGGCAGACCTCGGACCTCTGCGAGCCCGTGTTGGGGGGCACCGCCCGACAGTCCCGAGCACCCTAGGGAAAGAGGTTAGCCCACCCTGCTCCCATCCGCCGTGCTGCACCCTCTCTTCTGGGAGCACCCAACACCTCTTCCCTGACTTCTAGGAAGGGAATCAGTGCAAGGAAACAGACAACCAAGGAGTTAGGGAAACCCCCTGGGAGCAGCCCAGAAATGAAAATGCAGGGTTTTCCCCAAGCCCCACCGCCCACACAGGGCCAGCCCCTTCTGCCCAGAGGAGCTCGGGAAAGCACCAGGGAGGTCAAGTTCCCCTTTCGGCAGCTCGCGCTGCGGTCGCCTGGGCTGCGGGGCCATCTGGTGGCAAGTTATCGCTCCTGCAGGAAGGCCGGCTTGCCCGCCCCCTGCCCAGCAAGGGGCCACAGGAGCGGCTTTTCTGGGGTGAAAGCTTCCTTCCTAAAGAATCAAAAATCCCCTGGAGAAAGCCGAAAGCCTGGGTCCTTAGGTATTCAGAAGATTAAAAAAAAAAAATTTGGGATGGTCACAGAACACTGGCGAAATCTAAAAGCATCTGGCTGATTCCAAGGCACATCACAGCCTCATCACGAGCTCATGAGGTCCCCCGCTGCCTCCTGGCAGCTGTGCTGGCACCCTCCAGGCAGAGCTTGAAAGGGTCAGGCTCCAGGATGTCCAGGGCTAAGGGCACCCAGGTAAGGCCGCAGGACGCGCAGCTGCCAGTCTGAGCTAACTATTTCAGCCCAGTCCCTGCAGGCCCCACACTGACGCATCAGCCTACTTCCCTTTTCTGAACTGACCTCCAGATGCGGTCAAGTCCGATTGGTTTCTGGAAGACTGCACTGGATATCTGCTTTGCTAGAAACCCTGCGGCTGGAAAGATGGCAGGCTGGCTGCAACAGCCATTTCGAGGTCGTCTACCGCTGGTCTCCCTCAACTCAGAAAGGCCTGTCTGAAAGTCAAGAGAAAAACGACCAACCCCTCTGGAGCTGGTGGAAATATAAACTATTGTGCCTATTTACATAAAGATGGCCTCATTAGCATGCTAGCTGCTGGGAATTACTGAAGCAAGGAGGCGCTGGTGATCAGGACTTGCTGGCAGTGGCCTTTTGCCTATTTGCGGAAGATAATTCGTTTTCAAAATCAGTAGTAGCAACAATGAAAAGTAGTTTATTTTACAGTCAGCTCTCCCTGGGCCT
The DNA here is from genome assembly GCF_030445035.2 of Dasypus novemcinctus. Taxonomy (NCBI): domain Eukaryota; kingdom Metazoa; phylum Chordata; class Mammalia; order Cingulata; family Dasypodidae; genus Dasypus; species Dasypus novemcinctus. The sequence continues at coordinate 46,613,633 of NC_080694.1, read as the reverse complement.
CTGGCAAGCTGTCCGGAGCGCCTTTAGTTACTTTCAAATGGCAAAAAAACAAAAGCAGGGTGAGATCATGAGAAGGACAGAAGGAAATGGGCTGGAAAGGCAACACAAAAACCCCAAAGCAACCAGCAGAATTCTGATCTGCTGAGCCACAACAGCCATCAGCCGGATCACTGCAAAAGATCTCAGCTTTCAAGGGTCCATCTTCCAAGAATGAACAACTTGAGGGCCCCTTGGCCTGAATCACCCAGAGAAATGAAAGAACTACTGGCCTAACCTGGGAACTATTTCCAAACTAATGAACAGCTCTTTTGGCCTGATCACTACTGTAAAGGAAGATTTTTTGCAAATTCACTTTTTATAAACTTTTTGTAAATTCCCATTACCCTGGGAAATATTTCATAACCCTCAGCTACGGATTGCATCGTGTCCACCAAACAGGTATGCTGAAGACCTAAACTCTAAAACCTCAGAATGGGATCTTGTTTGGAACTAAGGTCATAACAGATGCAAGGAGTCAAGATGTAGTTAGGTAAGATAGACACAGAGGGCCCTTCATCCAATTTGGCTGGTGTCCTCGGTGGAGAAGAGACACACAAGCCTCAGGGGGAGGCCATGAGAAGACAAAAGCAAAGACTGAAGTTATGCTGCTATCAGCCAAGGAACACCTGGAACTGCCAGAAGTTGAGAAAGGGCAAGGAAGGAGTGTGCCCTAGAATTTTCAGAAGAAGCATGGCCCAGCTGACAACTTGCTTTTAGACTTGTGGCCTCCAGAATGGTAAGAGAACATATTTCTGTTGTTTTAAGCCACCATGAATGGCAAGAGAACAAACTTCTGTTATTTTAAGCCACTAGCTTATGGCTCGTTGTTATAGCAGCCAAGGAAACTAATACACACTCCCTCAAGCTTCAAGTTCTATTTGCCCTATTCCCCCTTCTTTTTGCCATGGTAAAACATACCCTGTCAATGTGACTCCATCTGAGGAAGCTGGGATTTGCCCACAGCTTCAAATCGAGTTGTAGTTTTTACGTTAAAGTTGCAGGCTCAAAATGGAGATGGAGGACAAGCAGAAAGGAGACACTTCTTACACAAAAGTTCAAATCATTATCTTCAGAGATGTGGTCAAGCAACTCTCCCATTGCTGTTCCAGGTGAGTTAGCTGTGGCAGAAGCGGCATTAAGAACCGGAAGAAGAAATTTCTGGGTGAGGAAAATGGAGTAACACCAAATAGACCTTCCTCAACTTTGGTTTGCTTTATGAGCTCTTATAAACATTTGAGCTGGCTCAAAGTCAACCACTGGCAAGAACTGCTCTTTAAACATTCCAGACCTGAAAGTGTTTCACTGGCTCTCTGCAAAAGTATTTTAGGAAACAGTAATTTAAAACAAAAGGAACCCTTCAGATTCATTCACAGCCAAACATTACTGATGGGAACACTTCATGACGCTAATATTGTAGTGCTCTAAACCACAACACGATGTGGGCAAATTTATTCCTCAAAACGCTCACTCAAATAGTGTTTTTAAAATTCCATGCATTAATTTTTATGCTGATGTCTCTATCTTTTTAATTGAATTAGAAAGGGGCAAATATGGGATGTCATATTTCCAGAAAGCCTACTACTCTTGACTTGTCTCAAGGCTTCCACTTTGACTAAATAATTTAAATACCATATTCTTCCTCTAAAATGGAGATTTGACCTTGATAAAATTACAAGCCTTAAATTAAAACAAACTCTCTTCAATTTGCTAAATACTGAATCAAGCAAACACAAGTACTAATTTTAAGGGCATGTAAATGAAATGGCTTTTTTTTTTTAATGATAGCCAAATTTGAACTAGAACAAAAGGAACAAAATGAATAATGAAAATTAGCTGGAATTGGACCAATATTTCAGTCAAAAACTATTGTGCAAAATGATTTTCAAAAACTTACATAATATTATTGAAATATATGCTAGCCTCTCAGATTATTATGTTTGAATAAAGAGGATAACAGTTCCATCCCTATAGCAAGGCAAGGGTTTTAATCACAAATTTGAAATCCAAATTTATCATTCATTAGATCTGTTAAGAATATGAAAGGAAAACTAACTAAAAGAAAAGATTTTTGGAGGGAAAAATATCTGTACATATATATGAATATAAATATTTCATCTAACATTTTGACAAAACATATTTCAAGGCGTGGGCATGCTATTAAATTAATCTGATGTATTCCAATCACATTGACCAGGTTGTTGTTTTTTATTGCATTTCTGTGCACTACCATTCATGTACCTTGGTTTCTAACTCAATTAAAATGCCAATATAATTTCCATTCATCATAAAAACAGCTCCTTCTAACATGCAAAAGAGTTTGGCTTGGAGGTTGATGTCATAATGAGGGTACAATGTATGAGTGTTAACATCGTTTTTTCCTAAGTGTAGTTTTATTAGAAAAATGATTTTCCATTTTGAAATTTACCGGGTCTAACAGATGGGGTTGAATTTATGGCTGTGAGCAGAATTATGAGCATGGAAGAAGGGAAGACAGTGTAATTAAGAGCACAGGCTTTGGAACCAGAAAGACCTGGACCAACTCTGCGCCCTACCTCGGCTAGTTCTCCTGTTGGTCAGGTGAAGAGCTCGCGGGCGTGACTGGCGTCTCTGTGATTTGGGGGTGATTGTATCTCAAGGAGTTGGTATTAATAGAAAGAATCATTTGACTCAAAGCACAGTAACGATCACGCGGAAAGCCCTAAAACGTCATCACTCTCTCCTACTCATAGCCAGGATCCAAAACGCTTCCTTGCACAAAGGAATTATACAATAAGTATTTGCTGAGTGAATGGGTGAATTTTATAAACAGTTAATGTGCTATAAGAGTATTGGCTTTGCAATCAAAGACCTGAAGTCAAGTTCCAGCATCTCCATTAGTTAGCGGTGTCATCTTCAATAAGTCACTCCTTTGACTCTCCGTTTCCTTATCAGGAACTACCCTACTTACCTCACAGGGTCATTATAAGAACAAAGTAAGAAAACGCACATACAAGAGCTTTATTATTGATAGTGTTGGTAACAGAAGTTGTTGTTATACCTTCCACTCTACCCATCTGGTATCTCTTACCTTATTTACCTCCAGGATCCTCCCTGGGGAAAGTGTCCTAGAAGGTCACAATCTCTGCTCTAGGGGAAAATTAGCTTTCCATTCAGTGTCCCCAAAATGTCACAACATTTTGAATTTTCATAAAGCACCATATTAATGATGGAGCAGAAACCTTTCATATGAATGACGTGAGGGCAGTGTTTGGACCATTTATGGTTCATGCCAATCATCCTTCTCCCACTGGGCACAAGGCCCAACCAAAGCCACCTAGAGCCCGACCTTGGTTGAGGTATCAGAAGAGAGGCCGGGGCTCTTCCTCTGTACTAGATCCTGGGAGGTTCCCCTCTAGCATCTTGCTACCACATGGAGGCTGGTAATGAAAACAACATGAACGAAGAAAGAGTTGAGAAACGGAACGACACCAAGCCCTGATGATAGGCACAAGCCTTTAAATCCAGCCACATCTGAAGTGTGAGTTAGATCTCAATTCTTTTCCCATTTCAATTATGTAAGCCAATACATTCCCTTTTCGTCAAGCTAGTTTTGCTTGAGTTTATAATTCCTTGGAACCGAAAGGGTCCTACAAAAGGGGCAGCCTGCATCACCCCAGAGGTAGACAATCTGCCACAAAAGGGGCTCTGTCCACACGACTCCAGCCTCCAGACCTGTCCTGCTTTGTCCCCTGGCCCCGTGTACATCCCAATCCTCAGCAATGAGCCATCAGAGGGCTGATTTGTCTCAGAACCTTTTCTCCCCAGAATGACCCAGAGAGTGGTCCAAGGTGCTTCTGGCATATTTATGGCTCCTAGCATCCTTCTTCCCTATAGGTTTTCCCCATAATCCTCAATAACTACCAGCTCTTCTAGACTCAAATCACTCTTTGGAGAATCAGGACAAGACTATGCAGTAAACCAGTGGGTGCTCCTAGAAGATATCAAGTGACAGCGACAAGCCTTGGGCTCCTGAGTCTGTACCAGTGCCACACGGCACACACAAGAATTTTACCCAAATACACCCCACTGCAAAAAGAAAAAAAACACAAAGCATGCTTCAGGGTGTAAACTTAGGGAAGTCCTTCGGTCTGGCTCTGGTTTGAGATGAGGACTGATGGCAGAAAACTGGGGGTTATTGTAGGAGCTTGGGAAGGAATTATGGAAATTGTCTCAGACGGAGGAACCGCTTTTTAGGTGATGAATCTCTTTTAGTCCTGCCCTGCATAATCCCTTCCCTGACGTCAGCAAGACCATCTCTAAACTTCCTCTTCTTCGTGTAGTGACAAAACCAAGCACAGGGCCCAGACAATCCAGTCCTCATGTGATCCAGGTTCCCCCTTTTGTTCATGGAAAACGAGTGGGTTGTTTTTGCTGTCGCCTTCTTCCTTTCTACCCACTTTCTTTCTTTTTTTTTTTTTCAAGGAGGTCCTGGGGATTGAACCCAGGACCTCGTACATGGGAAGCAGGCACCCAACCCCTGAGCTACACTCACTCCCCTTCTATTCTTTTTTTTTCTTTTTTTTCCCCACTCACTTTCAACCTGAAAGATTTTAGCAGCTTTGCTCCATCTTGTCATTGTTCTTCCAGTGATCCACCATTCTCATGTGCCTGAGATGACTTTTACAGCCCCCTATGAAGCAGCCACATTTTGTCTTGCTCCCTCAAAAGGACAGGACTGGTGACCAGAAGGCAAAGAGTGGTCAATTCCACGAGTGCATTTGAGACTAGGTTAACAGAACCTGATGGCGCTTTCACTGCAGCGAAATGATGAAGCCTCCTCTGAAACTCATCTTCTAGGATGGATCATATTCTATCCACTGTCAACAGTGTCATTTTCTTTAGAAGCATTTTTTATTAAGTCACTATCTTTGATTAAGTATCCTCTCTGGCTCCATGACGCCAAAAGGATGAAATCTAAGCCATTAGAGTTTGGCATTCAAGGTTCTATACCATCTGTCCCCAGCCTACTTTCTAATATTATCTCTCAGCCACCTACCATATAATTGTCCCCTCTATTTCATTAGCTACCTCAATTTCCCAAAAATGCTTTGTGAGTGCCTGTCTCAAGTAGGCCCTCTGGCAGAAAGGTCTATGTCTATCTTGGAAGGGCCAGTGCCAGACCCAGGATTTAGCACACATTTCGGACTGAGAAAGGTCTACTGAATAATTCAAGTGTAAAAACGAGAGCCCTCCCAACACCGACTTTATGGTCTTCACAGTTTGTCCCCCCAACTGAACCCAGGTCCAGCAGCAGAGGTGCAGATGATGACAGCATGCTTTTTCTTTGATGCTACACAGCTTGTTTCCATATTTCAATGCTTCCATGCTCCTCTATTTAATATACAAAGGTCTCCCTTTCCCCCTAAAAATACGCTCTTCAATCTGTCTTACAACAGACGGCATTCTGGAGTCAAGGGCAGTACGTGGCAGACCACATCTGTGTGGAGCGGTCATCCCCTCCATCCCGTCCTAAGGCTCTCGGCTCTCTTTCATACCCCTCGCTCTGTGGCTCCTTACCAAGTAAGAGCAGAGACAGAAAATGCAACTCAGCAGAACAGGAGGCTAGCAATGTTCATCGGAGCCAGCTTCCTAAGGAGAAGGCGGTCCACGTGGTGACTGCGGTTAAACTTTGGAAGGAGCTTCATGCAAGCATTGAACCCACTCTCCAACCGTTCCCCTAGTGCTAATATCAGAGACATCACGGGACGGCCCATCACCCGCTCCCACTGCAGACTTCTCAATATTATAAGTGTCAAGTCTGATCTACAACCTGAAATCACAATCTTACTTCCCCTTTCTCTCTTCCTTTGGAAATCATCTAAAAGGGGCACTTGTCTTGTGACGCACCTCTGTCACAACCCCCCTCCCCCCAGTGTCCCCCAGAGTTGACGCTACACATCCTCTTTCATTTTGCATCAACATAGCTTGTCAGGGCTCCTGGCTGGATTCAAGAGCTCCCTGAGATCCATTTCCCGGATAAACACCACGTATCCTCATCGATGGCTGCCATCGGCCACGTCCAGAGCACGCCGTCCACTGTCACCCTCTCCCACAGAGCCAAGCGCAATTTCATTTAAGAGACTGGGCCCTTTTCCACGAACACAATGTCGCTCGGCAGGAAGCACCAGCAAAGTCCTGTAAGGGACAACCTTATCCCTCGCACATGTACTACTGTGGAATGGCCCCGAGAATTTAAATAAAGGGCACGGCCACTGGCAAAAGAGTGACGGACCGCTTTCTCAAAACACACAATCCATTTAGAGTTTAAACTACTGAATTTAACTACTCTCCTAAGGGATATAATTTGTAACTTTTCTGTCTCTTCTCAATCACTCACTCAGCCTTCAAAGGTCCAAGAGAATAAGGGAGGAAAGGGGAATTTTTTTGGTGGATCCAAATTAGGAAACCAGTTGACAGGAAAGAAAAATTGGGCGGACAGGAATTGGGCTGCCTTGGTCCACTCCTGGCTCCCTTTTGACCCCCGCCCTGTGCATGTCTACAGTAAACTCCCCTCTGAACCCCTTCCTCTATATCCTTGAAACAGAGAGAATAAAATTCCATGAGCACTAACTGAATGCCTTCTGCTTTGAGGGTTTTTTTTTTTTATGGTGGTTGTTTTTGTTTGTTTGGGGTAAAAGGCACATGATAAAACATACATGGTTTACAGCAATCCTGTTTTTCATCTCAGGAAAAGCAGTGCCAATTGGGTAGTAGCAGGAGGCTCTCTAGTGCCTGGAGAACTGAGTGGTAAGAGGAATTTTAAATTGCAAGTCATTATAACAGCAACTGTGATAGGCAAGAGGCCTGCAGGAAGGGGCAGCCAATGGAAAACCACTCCAAGAGCACAGGCCACTCCTGGGAAGAGAAAAGGGATTTCGCAAAGCCACACTCGTGAGGATCAAGTAAAGTGAGATAAGCTAGGCTGGCAATTGTTGCCACGTTTCAATTCCTCACTCGACAGCTACCTCTCCACCTCTTTGAAACAGTATACAAGAAAGTTGTGAGGAAAATTACAAGTTGCTTAATATTCTGTAAAATAAAATACTTCACCACCATCCCTATTTCCAAAGTACTCTCTCCATTTTTGTTGTACAAACACAATCAATGCGAAAACATAATTACTAGTTACTGGAGTGTAACAAAAACCTACAGAATAGGCTTAGACCTGTTAAAAGGTATGTGAAGGAACACTATGACTTTTAAGTCTGATTAGTTTATTGGCTTCCCCCACTATGTAATCACAGCCCACTTTTTAAAAAATAACTACAGTATGATTTTTCAGTGACCTATTCCTTAGACTAAGAGAAAAACCAGTGTCTAGAGACTGTTTTCTTTTCTTCCTCTTCTTTTAAACCAGAGAGAGCTTCAGAGTAAATCATGCAAAAGCCATGTCCAATAAACAAGCACATACATTACAGAGTTACATCATCAGCTGACATCCAAGAAAAGCTGCACTATTCCACATGACCTTGAGCAAGAAGCTTTAATTTGACAACTGTTTGAACTTTACAGTCTGAAATTTCATCTAGCTGTTTCATGAGTTCTTTTTAATTACTCCCCTGGGGATAGTAATATTACTTTCTTTCTCAAAGTGCTCTCTGGAAAAGATAGCGGTTTGAAGTTTTGCCCTTCTTTAAGATGACTAATTCCCTGTCCAGCTAACTCAGGGACACTTTTATTTACTTGACCTTAAGTGATTAGGGTGGAAAACAGAGCTACCAAGACAGGCTTCAAAGAACTCAGGCTCTGTCCCCAAAATGCCTCGTTCAAATCCCCACTGCTCCATTTAACCCGCTGTTTAACAGCTGAAGGCTGTTTCCTGTCTATAAAGTAGGAAGGGTAGATACTGATCTCTTAAGTGCACTGGAAGTGTAGAAATAGCTGATGTCGCTAACATTTACCTCGGAGCCTGATATGTGGAGAGCACTCAAATAATATGTAAAGACACTATTTTTAAAAACACAATTGCAACCACGAGAAGAATTTGGGGACTGCTACGCTCTCTGACCCCACAGCGACTAAACTGAAAATGAAGGGGAAATAGAAACCACTCCTTTCAGTGCCCCGAGCAACAGCGCCATCTCTGGGAGTATCGGAATCCATGGAGCACCTCTGCAATGAGCGGGGCAGACGCTGGGTGCCGTGTAGAGCACCCACACAACCGCAGCGGCGCGGCTACTGTCCGCAGGGAACTGACAATCTAGCGAAGACAGAGACACGGACACATATTCACATAAAGAGGTAACCCCCAAGCCACTCCGTGCTGTAAAATGGCCTGAGTGATGTGCAGGTTCTTGTAGCCTCTTTCATGGTGAGCAGAAGGAAACTCCGCATTTTGTGGAAAGCAAAGCAATTTCCTCCAAGGTAAGAGTGGAAGTCAGAGAGGGAGCCTGGGATATCTCATTCATTTGGCTTAAATAGAAGGAGGAGGGAAGCGGATGTGGCTCAAGCGACTGAGCGCTTGCCTACCACATGGGAGATCCTGGGTTCGGTTCCCGGTGCCTCCTGGAGAAGACGAGCAAGACAACGAGCTGGAGCAATGGGCAGGTGTGGCGCGCTGACACAACAAGATGAGGCAAGAAGGAGACACAGAGGAAAGACAACGAGAGACACAACAAAGCAAGGAGCAGAGATAGCTCAAGCAACTGAACGCCTCTCTCCCACATGGGAGGTCCCAGGTTCGGTCCCCAGTGCCTCCTAAATTGAAGATGAGCAGGCACAGAGAGCACACAGCAAATGGACACAGAGAGCAGACAGTGAGCCCAAACATGGGGAGGTGAGGGGTGGGAAAGTGGAAATAAATAAAATCTTAAAAAAAAAAAAAAAATAGGAGGTGCTGTCGCAGCACCCTAAAGAATGGAACGCAAAGATGGGTGCTATTTGGCCGTGGAATGCCAGCAGAGTAGCAATCTAAGAACCTGAGAACGCCCCAGTAGAGAACCTGAGTTGCCTTCGGTGCAACCCAATCCTTTTAGAGTCAAGGACACTCACACATGTTGACTCACACGCACCCCAAGGCTGGCCCTCCGGTGACTCCAGAGGGAGAAGCAGCAAGGGGTAGGACAGGAAGCCAAGGCATCCAGGAAAGGAAAGCCCAAAGGATAACAACCCCCGCGACACAAACCCAAGTCCCTCGTAAGAATCTCCTCAGTCCTTCCTCTCCAACGGCTCCCCCCACCCGCACCTCAATTTATGGGCACCCCAGCCAGAAGCCCAGTGCCGTTCCCCCTGCCCAGTGTCCCAACCTGCCCTTGTGACTTTCTTCATGGCCTGCCGGCCACAACCACGGGTGGCCTCCAGAAGGAATCCAGGTGGGAAATTTGGGAAGGGGCATCATTCGACTCAGGCCACCTTTCAGGGACAGGGAGTGGACTGGGGTGCTCGGGGAACAAAGCCTAAGGGTGCCTGGTACTTGGAGGAGAGGGGGCAGCGGTTGGGGGAGCGTGGGCTTGCCAGAAGATTCGGGTACTTAAGAGTTCGGCTGCGGGAGACGCCCCCGGACTCCCAGCCCCGGAGGGTGGTCAGCCCCAAGAAGTTGGATCCCCCAGTCGCCGTGCTTACCTTGGCCCAGGAGACGGTGTAGGAGACCTGCGGGTCCCAGGGGGCGGGGCAGGGCAGGTCCACATGGTCCCAACAAGCCACCTCCATCCGCGCCGCGGACGCCAGGCTGCAGGCTGCAAGAGAGAGCGCGCCGTGAGCGGGCGAGAAAGCGGGGGCCGGCGCGGGGCGGGGGCCGCGGGGCGCGCGGGGACCCTACCGCAGCTCAGGAGCAGGAGCTGGAGGCCGCGCGACATGGCTGGAGCGCTGCGCCACCGCCTCGGGGCCACTGCGCCGCGCGCACGCCGCCCTCTTGTACCCGCGCGCAGGGACTTCCCCGCGCGCCCGCCCCCGGGGCCCCGGCCTGGGGATCCCCCCCCCCCCACCCTACGGCGGGCGGCGGAAGCGGGCGGCCCCCGCGCCCCCCTCAGGGCCCCGCGGCCGCCCAGGGCGCCGGGTGGCCCCGCCCAGGCCCCGCCTCCTGCTCGCGTCGCTGCGGCCCCGCCGCGGTGACAAGTCCGCGCGTAACGCGCTGCGCTTGGCGCTTGGCAGACCGCGCTCGCGTCCGTGACCTGGTCCCGTTTGACCCTCGGAACAAAGCCGGGAGCGAGGCCCTGGGAGATGACTGTGCGGCTTTCACGAAGGTGAAAGCGGGTTCAGAGAGGCCCATCAGCCTCCCCAGTCGCCCAGCGTGTCTCGCTCCCTGCCTTCTCCAGACCCGATGGTAACCCAAGCCTGGGTAGGATTTAAAAGGAACCTCCGCAGGGCTGAGCTTCCCGCCAGCAGGTGCGGGTCACCAGTCAGCCTCACCCTGCTTTCTTAAATTATTCCAGCAGTGGGAAGCTTACTTTTTTTTTAAATGTATGCACGCAGAAAATTTTTGACAAAGAGAAGGAAAGAGGGAGCGAGGGAGGAAGAAGAGAAACCGCCTATAATCCGTACAGAAGTAATTCCTGTTGAATTTTGGTGTGTTTAGTGCAGTGCAAAGATACATGTTCTTAATGGCACACTCTGTGCACTATTTTGTAACCTACTCTGTTTTCGCTGAATATTTTGCATTTACCTTCAATAACATCATTTTGGTGGCTGTGTAACATTCCATTTCACAATTGCACCATAAATTAGAACCTTGGTTCTAGACGTTTCTAGCTTTTTTAAAAAAATTATTAATATTGCAAACAATGCTGTGATTGCAGTGATGAACTTTCCCATAGACACATCTTTGTTCTAATATTTTGTTTTCTTAGACTAAATACCCAGAGGGCATTTTACTAGGTGAAGGGAAATTTAAAATGTTATTACATTTTGCCAGAATTACCTCCAAGGTGTCTTCAACCACATTCCTGCATATGTGTATGAGAAAGCCTGTTTCCCCACAGCTCTTGCCAACACAAAAATGTTAGCAACCTTCTCCATTTTGTCCACCCAATAGGTTAAAAAAAAATGGCATCACAGTGTACCATTGGCACAGCAGCCATCGGTGAGAGCATTTTTCCCCATAACCCTCACCAATCTAGTTGTTTAAATAGGAAATTTTTAGGCATGCAAAAATTAAGTATAGACAATAATGGAATTGAATGCAAGTATACCATATATTCTTTTTTTGTAAGATTTATTTTATTTATCCCTCTCTCCTTTCCCCGGTTGTCTGCTGTGTCCATTTGCCGTGTGTTCTTCTGCGTCTGCTTACATTATCCTGCCGCACTGGGAAACTGCGTCTCTTGTTGCGGTGTCATCTTGCTGCATCAGCTCTCTGTGTACGGTGCCGCTCTTGGGCGGGCTGCGCTTTTGTCAGACAGGGTGGCTCTCCTTGCGGGGCACACTCCTTATAGATGGGGGACCCTTACACGGGGACACCCCGGCGTGGCACAGCCCTCCTCATGTGCAGCAGCCTCGTTGCGCGTGGGCCACCTGACCTCCCAGGGTCAGGAGGCCCTGGGGATCGAACCCTGAACCCTCCATATGGCAGGCAGATGCTCTATCAGTTGAGCCACGTCTGCTTCCCTACAATATTACAATTCTTAAGAAATTAAACGCTAATGCTTTTGAGGCCCTCTGTGTACCCCCTGCTAAGTTCAATACCTGGCTATTTATGATTCCTTCCAAATCTTCCCCTTTTAGAAAATAGGTTTCAGTGGGACTTCTGTCCCAGCAGTCCACTGCTTTATTAGCTATTGCCATCTTGCCCTCCAAGTCACGGGCATCTATTTACAGCAGTGGTGGGTGAGGTCAGATTTTTTTTTTTTCATTTTTACCAATCTGAGTGTGAAATGTCAGGTCCTTTGTGTCTAATTTGCGTTACATTGATTGCCAGGAACATTCTTTTCTATGTTTACAGAGGCCATTGGATTTCCTTCTCTGAGGATCTTTCAGTAGATTTATTTCTAGGTACCTTTATATTCTATCTTTTGGCCTTTTCCATTAACACTGTTTTTATATTCAGGCCCACATCCTTTCTTGGTTATGTTACATGCATGCCAAATATCTTCTCCAAGTCAAAGGTTTCTATTTTTCACTCTGTTCATGATATCTTGACCGTACAGAAGTGTTGCTGTGTGTGTTTTTTAATGTCATTGGACTTACCAGTCTTTTCATTTATGGTTTGTGCTTCCAGTGTTGTGTTTAAGAAATCTTTCCCTATTCTAAAATCATAAAAACTTTCTTCTTCCTTTTCTTCCAAAATGTCTAACGTCATGATTTTCACATGTAGGCCTTTAATACATTATATATGGTTTGATGTAGGGCTCTAACTTTATTTCTTTTTTCCTAATGGATAACCAGTTGTTCCAATGCCACTTGCTAGAAATCCATCTTTTTCCAATGATCTAAAATGGCATCCCTGTTCTGCACAAATGTCCATGTTTGACAGGGTCTGTTTCTAGACTCTCTCCCTGTGCTTCTGTCATTGCTTTTATTATTATAGCTTAATTAAGTCTTACTGCATGGTTCAATTAGTCAGTTCCCATATGTTGAACTTCCTCTTCAAAATTATATTGGCATTCTTGATTCTTTGCTCTACCTTATACATTTTAGAATCACCTTGTGAACCTCAGAAAACCTTGCAGAAAATTAACATCTTTGAAAATAGATCCTTTTCCATTAGTAATATGTCTCTTTCTATTTATTTAGGTCTTCAAGAGTTTTTAGATTTTCCTCCCTAACTGTGTTCCACATCTTTCAGTAGATTTATTTCTAGCTACCTTTATATTTTAGGTTGGGTTTTAGTTTCTCAGCTGCTCAAATAAATCCTGTGCAATGGTTTGCCCTTACAGCAGGAATTTTTTTGGCTCAGGTTTCAGGGACTAGAAGCTGCCTTCCTGCTGGGGTCAGAATCTTCAGGCTGGTCGGCAATCCTTGGGGTTCCCTGGCTTTTGGGGTCACATGGCAATGGACAAGGCAGCGGCTTCTTTCATTTCCAGGCTCCATTTACTTCTGCCTTCTGGCTGCGCCTGTGGCTTCTCCTGTGTCCACTTTCCGTTGCTTGTAAGAACTTCAGCCGTACTGGATCAAGGCTGTTATAACCACCAAAATTTGGGGGTGCTACCTTGGCCTCCACCTCACTTTGCTAAGCCGCTTGCCTCAGCCTTGACCTTTGGCCTAGTAAGAAGCAGCTTTCCTGCCCTGGGGCTTAGACACTCCAGAGCCCAAACCGGCACCTGCAGCCACGGCCCCCACCCCCTCGACACCTCCCCGAGAACCCCCAGTTGGTAAGCTCGCCAACCTCCCTGCCTTGGACCCCCATCCCTTTCCCTTTACGCGTGTGCCTTTGCCTTAGACTTGACTGATCCCTTACTCCCGCGGAAAATCCGCTACCCTTCACCTCTAGACCTTAATAAAGGAATGAGCCCAGCTCCCGCTCTGCCCGTGTGCTCCCACCTGCTGGTTGAGTCCCCGAGCTGATGGCGCTTCCCCGGGACCCTTCGTGCCCCCCCCCCACTTGTGAGTAACACACTCTCTTTTCTCATGCGTTATGGCCTCAGTTTCCCCTTGTGTTGCACCTGACCTCTATCAGGACCCCAGTTAAAATGCAGCTTCTCTAACTCGGAACAAAAGGCCCATGCTCACTCATTTCGGGCACACCTTAACTACTAACGTCTCCCAAGGACCTGTGGACAAAAAGGCTCGCCCTCAGGACCAGGGCTTGGGACCCGAACATGCCATTTGTGGGGGGCATGATTCCCCCAACACAGGTGCTATTTTCACATAAATATTTTCGAAATTCTATTTGTCTAATCGTTTGCTGCCAGGGAATAGGAATTTACTTTTGTAAGAAAGTTTTGCTGAACTTTCTTATCAGTGTGAACATTTTTTTTCTTAGACTGAAGACGCCACTTCAGTTATTTAAAAGATGTTTTGTTTTGTGTTTTGTTGTTTTTTAAATGCCCAAGTGGATGCTTTGTTTGCTTTTAATGGTTTGTTAATGCTATCTAACAGCTGCGGTGTGGTCAAGAACAGTGGTCTGTTGGATTCTTTGCTGTTATCGAAAATTACTTTGTGGGAAGCGGACTTGGCCCAGTGGTTAGGGCGTCCGTCTACCACATGGGAGGTCCGCGGTTCAAACCCCGGGCCTCCGTGACCCGTGCGGAGCTGGCCCACGCACAGTGCTGATGTGCACAAGGAGTGCTCTGCCACGCAGGGGTGTCCCCCGTATAGGGGAGCCCCACGCACAAGGAGTGCGCCCCTCAAGGAGAGCCGCCAGTGTGAAAAGAGTGCAGCCTGCCCAGGAATGGTGCCGCACACATGGAGAGCTGACACAAGATGACGCAACAAAAAGAAACACAGATCCCCAGTGTTGCTGATAAGGATAGATGCGGTCACAGAAGAACACACAGCAAATGGACACAGAGAGCAGACAATGGGGGGGTGTGGGGGGTGTGGGGGGTGGGGTGGGGGCAAGATAAATAAAAAATAAATCTTAAAAAAAATTACTTTATGGCTTAATATGTGATCATTTGGTATATGTGTCATGTGTTTCCGGAAAGAATGTGTGTTTGCTACGTCTTTTTTTTTTAATCGACCTCTTGTGTTGTTCAGATCTTCTATATCCTTATTAAATTTCTGTCATATCTAACTATCAATTTCTGAATGAGACGTATTAAAATCTCCCGCTGTGGCTATGGATTTGTCCATTTATCTTTGAAAATTTTTGCTTCTTATTATTTGATGCCATGTTTTAGGTGCCTGCAAGTTATAATTATATCTCCCCAGTGAATTGTTTCTTTTTATCTTTGTGTAGTGATTTATTTCCTCATATTCAAGAACAACCTTCTCAGCTCTTAATATAACCACACCATTTTCTTTTGCATAGTATTTTGATGATATTTTCCATACTTTTACAGTCAACTTTCTTCATCCTTATGTTTTAAATGTGTCTCTTTCAACAGCTTACAAACTACAATCTCTTAAATTGAAAAGTTTAATTTGTTCGTTTTTTTCCTGACTTCTGCTAAATTTGTATTTATTATAGTGATTTTGCATCATCCTTTATATTCAACAGAAATTTTCTCTTCTTCCTTTTTTTCTTTCTTCTTCCCTCTGTTTTATTGATCGAATTTTATTTATTCAATAACTTCTGGTGTGAATAGTTATATATACGATTTCTCTTCTTTACTGATTATCTTTATGTAATTTTTAATGAGCACACTTGATTTAACAAACTCTAAAGTTAATATTTCCTTTTTTCTCCCCAAAATGCCTAGAATTCCTGAACTCTACTCATCCTCTGCTCATTTACATAATACTGTCACCATTACCTCCATTCTGCCTTATTTTTCTATCCCGTTAGTCTTTTTTATATTATATATTTGTTCAAGTTTATCCAAATCTTTTCTAACATCCTGCACCTCACCATTCATTTTTTTTAATCAATTATTCTGAGGTATATACTTGAGCAAAGCTCTATTAGCTTTAAATCCTCTAATTTTTTTATTAGGCTGAAAATACCTATTTTGCCATATACATTTTTTTTATTCGAATTTTTATTTGCAAACATTCTATACCCACCAAGCAAAAACTCCTCCTTCTCATCTTCCCGCATCCACTAGTAACCACTAATCTACTTTCTGAATCTATGGTTTTACTGTTTCTAAAGAGTTCGTATAAATGGAATCATACCATATTTATTCCTATGCGTCTGGCTTATTTCACTCAGCAGCTTATGTCAAGGTTCACCCATGTTGCAGCATATCTCAGAACTTCATTCCTTCTTAAAGTTATTCAACTTTGTGCATATCGTACTCCATTTTGCATATCCATTTATCTGTTGGTCCTTCCGGCTATTGTGAATAACACTGCTCTGAGCACTGATGTACAAATACTTGTTTGAGTCCCTGTTTTCAGTTTCTTTGGGTATATATCAAGGAGTGGAACTGTCAAGTCATAATTCTATATTTAACTTTTAAGCAATTGTCATACTGCTTTCCACATTGGCCGCACCATTTTACCTTCCCACTAACAATGGATGAGAGTTCCCATTTCTCCCCCTCCTCTCCAACACTTGTTATTTTCCGTTTTCTTTTTATCACACCATCCTTGAGAGTGTAAGCTGATTATATCTCATTGTGGTTAGGATTTGCATTTCTCTAATGGCTAATGATGTTAAACCTATTTCCTTATGCTTAGTGGCCATTTGTATATCCTCTTTAGAAAAATGGCTGTTTAGTTCTTTGCCCTTTTACAAAGTGAATTGTTTATCTTTTTGTTCTTGCATTTTAAAAGTTCTTTATATATTCTAGATATTAAAACATTATCAAATATATGGATATCCAGTTTTCCCAGCACCACTTGTTGAAGAGACTACTCTTTCCCATCGTATGTACGTGACACCCTTGTTGAAAATTTCTGAACTTTTAGTTCTATTCCCTTGGTCTGAATTTATATGATTGTACTACACTGGCTGTACTACACTGGCTTGGTTACTATAATTTGTAGTAAGATTGGAAATCAGGGAGAGTGAGTTCTCTTTTCAAGGTGTTTTTTGGCTGTTTGAAGTCCCTTGCAATTCCATATGAAGTTGAGGATGAGTTTTCCCATTTCTGGAAAAAAAAATAGGCTGCTAAAATTTTGAGATTGTCTTACATCTGTAGATCACTTTCCATAGTATTGACATCTTCATAATATTAAGTTTTCCAATCCCTAAAACCCTGGATGTCTTGCCATTTATTTAGGTCTTCTTTAATTTTCTTTCAGCAGAATTTTATAGTTTTCAGTCTACAAGACTGTCACATCCTTGCTTAAATTTATCTGTAGACATTCTATTCTTTTCAATACTATTATAAATGGAATTATTTTCTTAATTTCCTCTTCAGATTGTTCATCGCTAGTATATATTAAAATAATTTATTTTTGTTGATCTTGTGCCCTGCCACTTTCCTGAGTTTTTTATTAGCTCTAGCCATTTTCTTGTCCATTCCTTTGGATTCTCCCTATATAAGATCATGTCATCTGCAAATAGAGATAGTTGCACTTCTTCTTTTCCCATTTGTATATCTTTTCTTTCTTTTTCTTATCTAACTGCTTTAGCTAGAGCTTCTAGAAAAATATTGAATAGCAGTGGTTAGAGCAGGAATCACTGTCTTGTTTCTCATTTTAGGAGCAAAGATTTCAGTATTTCACTAATTGAGTATGATGTGAGCTGCAAGTTTTTCAAAAAGGGCATTTATGATGTTAGTAAGTTCCTTTCTTTTCCTAGTTTTCTGGATGTTTTCATCACAAAAGAGTACTAAATTTTGTCAAATGCCTTTTCCACATTGCTTGATATAACCATGTGGGTTTTTTCCCTCTTAATTCTATTTATGTGGCATATTATTATCAATGGATTTCATTTATTGAACCATTCTTGCATTTCTGGGGTAAATTCCACTTGGCCATGGTGTATAATCTTTTTTAATATTACATTGGATTCAGTTAGGATTTTGTTAAGGATTTTCAAATCTAAGTTTATAAGGGAAATTGGTGTATAATTTTCTTTTCTTATGATGTCATGATTGGGTTTCTCATCAGGATAATTCTGACCTCATAGAATGAATTAGGAAGTATTCCCTTCTCTTGGATTCTATCTTGAGTGAAAGTGTGGTTTTAATATAAATTGAAAGTTGATGATATAAGTCCATTTTCTCTATCACCTCCTTCTGAAACACTTAGTAGATATCTCTCGGACCTTCCCATTCCATTCTCCATGTCAGTAAACATCTCTTCCACATGTTCTATCTCTTTATCTCCCTCTGCAGGCTTCTGGTAAGTTCCTCAGATCTATCTTTCCATTTACTAGTTTTTTAAATATATATTTTTTTATTTTAAATGAAGCTTACATCAAAATTATAGGGGATTCCCATATACACCCCTCCCTCTCCCCCATTTTCCCACATAAACAACATCTTTCATTAATGTGGTACATTTTCACAATTGATGAACACATAATGAAGCATTATACTAGCCAACGACTATAGTTTACATTGCCGTTTACACTTTACCCCACAGAACTTTATAGGTTTTGTCAAAATGTATAATGTCCTGTATCCATCATTGCAGTATCATGCAGGATAATTCCAGTGTCCCAAAAATGTCCCCATATTGCACCCTCTTCCCTCTCCCTCTCCTCAGAACCTCTGGTGGCCACTGCCTTTATATCAATGTAACACGTTCTTGCATTGCTAGAATAATAAGTCTACTTTAGTCCATAGTTGCATTCCCCCTTTATGTTTGCTCATTCCTCAGTCTTGAGGATTTGGGAGTGGTGATGCGCACTCTGCTTCCAACTGAGAGGGGCCTGAGATCCTATGAGGTCGAGGGATGGAACTGTATTGCCTGCAGTTGCAGACACTCTCCCCTTTTATTTCAGTTATATGTAGTCTTTTGTTTCACGTACTAAGTTTTAAATTGACGATATTTAATTTTTTATTTCTGAAGTTCTATTTGATTTCTTATTTACTTACTGGGGTCTTTTTGATAATGTCTTATTCTCTTATTTTTTTGTTACTTCTTTTATGACTTTTGTGGTTTTAAACATGCTTCTTTTATAATCTATCAGGTCATTATATTAAAGCTCTTGGGGCTTTAATACTGCTTTTCATTTGATTTGCTAACTTATTTTTTTATGGATTGATTTTCCATGTGTCTTAGACTTTTTAATCGTAAATTAATCTGTCGTGGGGGCTTTATTTGAATCTTGGAGAGCCTGGGTTGAGGGAGTGGCCTTCCAGAAAGCTTTCATGTTTGTTTCACCCTGGGTCTCGGAGTCTTACCTGCCCGTGATAGCATTTCATATTAATTTCTTGTGGGTACTTCCTAGACCCCTCTAGGAGTAGAGTTTAGGTATCATATCATTTAGGTATCACATCTATGGTTTTGAATTGTAAGGAGAGACCTTTTCTTTTCAGACAACCTTCCTTGTCCTCGCCCCACGTGGGTAAGCAAGTGCTCTTAGCTCATCTTCACACTCGGGGTCCAGTTCCAGTTTCCAGCCTTCCCCTATGGCCGTGATCGTCTCAGCACCTTCATTCCTCCAGCCAGTCCCTCCGCGCCCACCTCAGCCTCAGCAGCCCCAAGTGTGTTTCCACAGTCGCCATGTTCTTCCTCATCGTCTAAATAGAACCTCAGGCTGAGGTATGAACGTATTTCTGACAAAAGTACGTATTTCTGACAAAGGCCACCCCCCATGAAACAGTTACAGGTTAATTACAGGCCATGGTATGATTAAAAAAATACAAACACGAAACTAGAGCCTTTGGGTTGGAAGGTGTCACTCAGCGTGGAACTGTAGCCGCCTTGACTGAGGAAAGCAACAGCATCCAGTACTAATTTGGGGTTACAGATAACTCAATCTTCACTTTCCCTAGAAAGGGAAAAGGAAATCCCCCTGTTTTTTCAGCAACCACTTTGCTATCGCCTTCATACCTTTCTTCCGGCTTCCTGTAAAAGGTGAGAAAAACAAATCTTTAGAAATCCTTGTGGTTGCACAATCTCACTGTCAGTGGCAGGCATTCATTAACCTTGGACGGAAAAACCAAGTTAGCCAAGAGCCTGGAACTTCATCTGACCCTGAAACCTTCCTTTATTTTCATTCCCGACAGCAGGATGGAGGCTTTGTTATTTTCTTTCTCTCAGAGAGCCTCCAAGTAGAGCATATCTACCTTATGAGCTCAGATATGTGAGAACCGGGTGAGGTTTGGAGGCCAAGGGAGAGAGTTCTAGAAAGTTTATATTCATTCTCCTGGTCTCTCCTTCCCAAGAATAGGGAGTGGGGTAGGCTTGAAGAGAAGGAAGTTTTAACTCGCCACGAAGCATTTACTGAACAGCATGGAAGCTGTGCCTAGAAAAAAGCTAATTCTCCAGACATTTCCACACGAGGACCCTGTTTCTTAACACGAGCCTTTCTTGTTCCTTGCGTCTCAGTAATTTCTCTGAAACTCTGAGGCTGGGAGCAAGGCCAGTTCTATGAGGAGATTCAGGGAAGGAAATGGGATAAGGAGAAAAAGGAAATGAGAATAAGACATGCCCTTTAAGAGAAAGTCCCGCTGACTCTTTTGGGCCTGAGACACTTCCAAATGCTGAGTGCCTCGTAAACCTGCAAGTGACGCTCTCGATTGGCTAGGAAGAGGTTGAAGCCGGGTGAACCAGGCTGATCGCCTGCACACCCCCGCAGGCTGAGGAAGTCCAATAAAAAGGGAAGGCGGGGTTCCCCTTCACCCCAAGGGCGCCTGGTGAACCTCCTTTTCAGAGAAGGGCCTTGGAGTGAAGAGAAGGAGCCTGGAGCCCCTGTCAGGCTGCGCTCTGCCGCGAGTACCCCCGTGGGTCTCCCCCAGGCAGCCCGAGGCTGATCAGCCCCAGCCCCAAGCCCCAAAGGTCAGGAGTTTGGGATTTTGAGAACCACAGAGGTGCCCAAAGGGAAGCCCGAACCGTGGGGATTCAAATCTGTTTTTTAATAAAATTTCCCCAGTAGGTTTTTCCCTTTGGGCTACTTCTTAGTCACCCTGTACTTTCCAGCTGTGCGCTCATTTATTCACACAATGGACAAAACAAATAGAAATAACTCATATTTCCTGTACTCCCACGCCCCCTCAGAAACTAAAAGCTTGTAGAATAGCTGCTCGCCCTCTGTGGTGGAGGAGAGAGGCAGGTGCAATGAGCGCCCCCTCCCCCCCAACGTGGAGAAGAGATCACAGCCTCAGCAAGCTGCACCGAAAGCAAACACAGAGGCTGTGTCCTGAGCTGAGACCCTCGGAAGGAGAGCCTTCGGGAACCTTCTCCCCGGGAGTACCTCTTCACCTGCTCCTTCCTTTGTCTTTGGGCTTCCTCGTCCCTTTCCCTAGAAACTTGGCGCCCTGTATCGTGTCCCAGGCCGTTCAAGGGACACCTTTCCTGACAAGGCTTTCTTAACTGCCCCGTAATGAAGAACCAGTACCCCCAGCCTTCTTGCTCCACTTCGTTTTTCCTCCCAGTGGTTTCACAGTCTGACCTTAGCTCAGGCATTTGTTTGTTTATGAGTATTTTGTCTCCCCCACTAGAATTTAAGGCTGTGTCTTACCCACTTCTTTCGGGTACTTGAACTGTCCTGGACACATAGTAGGTGCTCAATAAAATGTTTGTTGAACAGGTAAATGAATAATTGAAAAAAATACATACTTGAGAAAGATATTGTGGCAATATGCCTTACTTCCTCATTTTTTTTTTTTTTTTAGGTACCGGGACCCAGAGATTGAACCCAGAACCTCATACGTGGGAAGCCGACACTCAACCACTGAGCCACATTGGCTTCCCTCAGCTGACTTTTTCATTGGTTTTGCTTGTGGTTTGTTTTTTCAGGAGGCGTCTGGAACCGAACCCAGGACCTCCATGTGGGAAGCAGGTGCTCAACTACCTGAGCCACATCTGCTCCCCATTGCCTGCTTTTCATCACTCCCTTGCCTTGTGGCATTGCTGGCCCTTTAGCTCTGGGCAGGACACCTCTTGGCCCTGGACTTTGTCATGTGACTTTGGTGGCCAATAGAGTAAGGGAGAAATAGCAACCTGCCAATTCCACTTTCTCTCTTGCACCTCTGCCATCACCATGAGAAGAACATGTGCAGGCTAGCACACCAGGGCCAAGAAGAAGGTGAGAGACACATGGAGCAGAGCCACACTCTCCCCACACCACCCCCAAATTGAGCCCAGGTTGGAACCACTGACTTCACCCCCCTGGCAGACCTTCTGAACCAAATAAATGCCTACTGTTGTATGTCTCCTAAGATTCCATGATTGTTTCCCACCTACCCCCAGGTGGCTCCTCAGCTGTCTGCTCATTGTGTCTGCTCATTGTCTCTGCTTGTCTTCTTTAGGAGGCACCGGAAACCAAATCCAGGACCTCCCATGTGAGAGGCAGATGCCCAACCGCTTGAGCAACATCCGCTCCCTGCTCTTTGTGTCTGCTCGTTCGTCAGCTTATTGCATCAGCTCTTGGTCTCTGATTGTCTTCTTTAGGAGGCATCGGGAACTGAACCTGGGATATCCCATGTGGGAGGCAAGTGCCCAACTGCTTGAGTCACATCTGCTTCCCCTGTGACTGTTTTTTAAGTAGCATTAAATGATGCAGTCATCAGTAGCATCACTGATTCAAACATCAAACCATTAGGGCCATGAATATTTTTCCATGAGTTTGCTGCTGCAATTAGAGCCCCTTTGATAATTGTTACCAACAAAAGCGGGTGTTTGGCCTGATGAGCTCCAAAATGACCAATTCCTGAGACACCAGGGTTTCTAAAGGAGAAAGAGTTTATTGCTAAGCAGCAAAGCAGGATCAGATGGCCTCTGGGCGGAAAAATCTGTCTACCCAAACTGCAGTAATTCTGCTAGTTTCATAGTAGCCAAAGACAGGCAGGTTTATGCTAATGAGTAGAGTGGATCAGAAGACTTCAAAGTTGTAAAACAGGATGAGGGGAGGCCGGCACAAGGGTTTTACAATCACAAGATAAGGTTATATAGTTTTACAATCTTTATCAAAGAGCAAGGATTCTAGTTTAACAAGTTTCTGTAATTCCAGGTATTTACTTTTGGCTATTCTACAATGTATTAGAAAGTAAAGAGGGATTTATATACTGATTCAGTAATCATAATCATTTGTTAATGCTTAACTCTCCGTTACATTGTCACAGAAACAGAGCAGCTGGAGGAAATGACCCAGCCTGACAAGATTTGGATGGAAGTGGGTAGAGAAGAAACTTGGCAGGGCTAAAGCAGAGGCTGTGATCACAGGTACCTACAGGGCTAAGAAGATAATGTGACTGAGTCAAGAAAGTCAGTTGCATGATAATAAATTTGACCAATGTCAGCAGGGAGGCAATAGGAATTAGTGGCGTCTATGGCAAACTGAGCAGCGATAGCCCACTTAAAAGAAGCAGCCACTACTCAGCTGGAGCCAATTGCTGCTGTGTGAGATTGTTACCCAGTGTTGCCAAAACTTTCAGGATATTTTTTTAGAGAAGCTGAGAGTGTCGACATTTAAATGAAATCTCTTGATTTCAAACGCTGTGAACCGATTCATGTTCAGAACACTGTGCAAGACAAACCAAACACATCGCTGGCTGTCAAGTGTGCAACCACTCATTTATGTCACGTTATGCAACATCTGGTGATGGCACTGGAAGCTTTTTTTTTAATATACTTTTTTATCTTTTTTTTTTTTTAAAGAAACTTAGATTACATAAACGTTACATAAAAAAATATAGGGATTTCCCATGTAGTGGGACCTCAAAGAGACTATCCTCGGTGGCTTTGGGTCAGGGGAGATGGCGGGTCACCTTAGAGGGGAGTGGGGAGGTGGGTGGTGAATTTCAGTTGGGA
This sequence comes from Dasypus novemcinctus, assembly GCF_030445035.2. NCBI lineage: Eukaryota > Metazoa > Chordata > Mammalia > Cingulata > Dasypodidae > Dasypus > Dasypus novemcinctus. The sequence continues at coordinate 46,590,203 of NC_080694.1, read as the reverse complement.
TAGGAAAGATCGCACTAGAAGGACAAGCGGATGCCAGCGGCAAACTTCTCCACCGCCATTTGGCCCAGGGCCATTCCCAGCACAGCTTAATTGAGCCACTTAAGTGTTACAAACCGATTACTGCTTTTCTTCTTTGTGGTATAACACCCATAGTAATCAGGCAAGGCATAAAGCATCTGTCTTAGTTATGGGCGTGCATATCTCTCTGTAGGATGCTTGACAATGTTTCCTGAACTACTACTGCCCCCAGCTCAGATCCACTCTCAGGCTTCTACATTTGCAGCATTTTGCTCATCGAAATAGAAAAGAGAGAGGCAGAGTTTTGGGTTTTGGTTGTGATGAAAAGCTATGAATATCAGGACCATCTCTGTTTTCAAGAGTGGAATTAGGGAAGTGGATGTGGCTTAAGTGATTGGGCTCCTGTCTACCACATGGGAGGCCCCAGGTTTGATTCCCAGGGCCTCCCGGCAAAGGCAAGCTGGCCCACGCCGCGGAGAGCTGGTGCAGGAAGAAGACGCAACGAAAGGAGCCACAGAAGAGAGACAGTGAGAGGTGCAGCAGACTGGGGAGATGAGGTGGTACAAGCAATTGAGTGCCTCTTTCCCACACCAGAGATCCTGGGTTCGGTTCCTGGTGCCTCCTAAAGAGAAAAACTAGAAGAAAAGGACAAGCAGACACAGGAAGGACACACAGGGAATGGACACAGATTGCAGACAGCGAGTGCAAAAACAACAACGGGGGTGGGTGGGGAAGAGTGGAATTTAGCCGAAGTCACAGCAGAGCTGTGGGTAGGTCCTTGGACTGCCTGCTGGGTGTTGATTCTCCAGCATCCGGTCCTGGCATTGACTTCCCTCTGCTCACCTGTAAGAATCATTATTCCAGAGCAGGGGCCAGGGTGGCAGACAGACTATCTCTGGCTCTACAGGCAGCCACGGCACTTCATGCAGAAAAACCTTTAAGGTTTCTTAACTGATTCCTTTTTAAGGATATATGTCACCAGTGCCTGGGAAACACATTCTACTAGAACCACAAAGAGAAAAGAAACTAACATCGACGGAGCAATATTCGCCAGATACACATAATACAATTTAATCTTGATGATGGTTCTGAAGGGTGATACTAAAACGCCTCTTGCTACACACAAGGAAATTGCTGCCCAGATACACTTGACCCAAGAGACCTGTTAGAGATGCTAATTGTATGTCTCAAAATTTCCAGATTTTGCAAACTCTGTTCCATTGTTACACCTGCCTCCCTGCTCAGGACTTGAGAATCTCTGCTCCAAACTATGTGTTTGGGCCAGCGAGGAGCCCAGCGTTCCTCTGCTTCTTTAAAAGCCTGCAATAGTGTCTTCTATAAATGCCTTCTAGGGAATGCAAGAAGGAATCAAGCCGAAAGAGAAAAGGGGATTCAGAATTGCCTGTGGTCACTTACATAGTAGAGAAGCGAAGGTGCTAAGGAGAGCTCCTTGAGAAGATACGTACGGTGGCTTATATGAGAGCAAGGTAGTGGCAGCACCAAACTAAAGGCCACCTCTCAGGTTTCGTGGCTACCAGAACAGACCTTGCCTGAAGATGTCAATATGATAGCATAGTCAGCTCTCTACTATTCCAAAGACAGACTCGCACGGGCACATGAGTCCAGAAAGCCTATCTTAAAAGAAAAGGGAGCCCCTGGGAAATGAGAGGTGAGCTGTATGGGGAGCACAGGCTAAGATGGCAGCAGGTTCTAAGGTGCAGTAGGTCCAAGCTGGGGTGGGGCAGGCAGTGGGGGAGATTCAGGAAGGCTGGCGCTCAGCATCCGGGGCTGTGACAGTGTGTCACACGGCTGGGGTTTGGGACAGCAACGTCAGGCTGGAGGACAAGGCCAGTCACCTGGCCCCGGGGAGTCTGGGCGATGAGGAACGAGACGGTCCTGGCCGAACCGGAGTTCTCCCAGCCCAGCCTTCCTGGGCCCCTGCCTGGGGTCACCTAGGGCCCCGGGATCCCCAGGGGCTAAGCCTGGGGGTGGAGGTGGGTCGATGCCCACTCAGTGCCCTCGTGGTTCCCCAGGCAAGCTGTGGGAGGAGCAGAGTCTCTGGAGCTTTTAGCTGTCAAACGGCCTCTCCACTGACCTGGCTCTTTTAACAAGCTTCAGTGTTTGGGGTGCACAACGCATTCTCTGTGCGGGGAGGCTCCCCCTGTCACCCAGGGCCTCAGGCGACTGAATAAGGGGAGGTCCTCAGCTCCCGCCTGTGTCTGAAAAGCCCATGTGACCCGCTGTGGACCTGAGGAGACGCCTAGATGAGAGTGGCTAGGTGCGTGTTTGTGGACAGACGGATGAGTGTGTTTCGACAAGACGGGTGGGGATTCAGGGCTGTTAATCTGCAGTCACCACTTCCCTCTCCTACTCAATCCCAGCCTTGTCTGTCAACCTCGGAACCCCATCCCATCGGCCAACGCAGCCTGAGATAAGCGCCAAGGGGACCCTGCCCCCCCTCTCCCGGAGGATCTCTTGTGCTGTGACAAGAAGGCAGAGGTGGCTGTTTCTTACCTGTTCGCCTAAACTCTCCTTGTAAGATGAGACAGAGGATTCCAAACCCAAACCCAGTGTGCATTTTTCTTCTCACTCCAGAGCATGGGTGCCAACTTGCAAATTATGATACTGTGATGGGAAAACAGGTTAATCTGAATTTTATTTCTAACTTCTGACTGGTTATTTTAGTTTATTAAGGGACTACCAATGCAAAGTACCAGAAATGGGTTGACTTTCATAAAGGGGATTTATTTGGAGTAAAATTTATAGTTCGAAGGCCATGAAAAGTCCAATTTAAGGTACCACAAGAGGTGTTTTTTCACCAAAGTCAGCTGTCACGTGTTGAAGCAAGATGGCGGGCGATCTCTGCTGAGGTCCCTGCCTTCCCTTCTGGGCTGTACCATCTCCTGGAGCTCAGCTCTGGGCAACCAGGGCTTGTCTCCTACCGGGCCTCCTCTCTCAGGCTTGGTGGCTCTACTTTCTTCCTGAGCTCAGCTGTGAGCTCTCAGGCACGTGGCTCATCTCTCCCCGGGCCTCAGCTCTTTGAGCCTCTCCTATCTCTCATACAGCAGGATTAAGTATGGTGTCTCCATTTTTATCAGACCCAGTAAGAGGGCAGAGACTCACCCTGAGTCACTCCCAACTGACTAGTTCAGTTGAAAGGGTCTCACGCCCACAGGAATGGATTTAGTTCACAATCTTTCTCATTTGGGGATTCATAAAAGAATTTCATACACCATAACCTTCCATTCTTAACAAATGACCCAGATCTTATATTCCACCTCTCCTATTTGTTACTTCACATATGTCCTCCATCCTAAGTCTATGAATAATCCTACTCCTCAAAGGTTGATCACCTTGACAACTGGCTCCAGGTCAGGTCAGCCTCAGCTATGTGGCCAAAGCCATGCTGGGGTCACCAATTTGGACAGGGTTCATCCCAGAAGGTGTGACCTCTAATGGTGGCCCTGGGCCCAGTTTACCTGATTCCAGGGCACCTGTGGTCTTTTGGCGTCTGGTTTTGGATGTTTGGAAATTCTCAGGAAGTTCTGGATGGGAAAGGAGTCTTTGGCTGCTTGCTCCATGGTCAATTGAAATAAGAGTATGGTTTCCATTGCTTAGGAGTGCTTAGAGAAAGAGCTAAGACTTTAATTTTGGAGCCAAGGTAGACTCACCTAGGTGCTTCCCAAGTAACAGGGCTTCCTGTGGTTCCAGGGTCTTTTCCTGTTTTCCTCCTTACGGGTTTAAGCTCATGCCCTTGAGTTCCCATGGGACACCAAGTAGCCTCTCCATTCACCTGTCTACACTGCAAAGGAATCCAGGCACTTTCTCATGATGGAACTCACACCACCCTTCAGAAAGTGTCTATGATCTTCTTCCAGGTTCTCCAGTTGCCTCTGGGTTTTAAGAAACAACAGGCTATACAAACTGGAAAACAAATTTCTGGTCAAGCTCATAGACTCAGACTTTCCAGCTAAATCTAACCCTAGAAGGTTGCCAGAGGAACAGATGGAAGAGGGGCATGAGGAGATTTCTTAGGATTATGAGTATTAAAATTGTCTGGTGCTACAACTCTAGAAGTCCTTAGGGAATGATTCCTTGAGGTGCCACCTGCTACTTCTCATTGCGGTCATCTCCCAGAGACCTCCCAGTCATGGCCTCTCATTCATGAAGATTTTAGGACCTGGGCATGTCTTTCTGCCACTACCACCGTCATCACAACCACAAAGACAATCTATTCTACATTGTGGCCCTTCAGTTTTTAAATATCCTCATTGACTTCTTTTCCTCCATCTCCCTCATCTACCTACTCCCAAGATCCTAACCTGAATCTTCTCATTACCTCTCTCCCCGAAGACCTCTTCAGGATCTTAATCAGGTGACCCTCCCTCCTTTTCCCTGATCCATCCTTCTCATTCATTGTTCTCATTTCTGCTGTCATACAATTTAGATCCCTCATCCATACTTCTAGTCACTTGGTCCCTCCATACTCTCTACTACGAAACTCCTCTTTCCATTTGCCCTACTTGTTTGAGGAAATGCCCACTCTATTTAATCTCAACTCCTTGCCTACTCAGCTCCCAAAGCCAAGCTGTTGTATGAATGAGAGCTTTTCAGACTGGTCTTGTCCTACTTTTATGACCACAAACCTCAAGTAGGCCCTTAGCATTATCTGGGTAATTCCCTAGCAACTCATTCCCCAACTCTGCAGATGACTCTCTCTTATTTTCTACCCTTTCCCACTCTTAGCTGATGACCTTTGTTCTTATTTTCTTGGAAAACAAAATCAGAAGAAAAGTCTTCTTCTCACCATCAAACCTCTAATTTCCTATATTTATATCTGTTGGCGCCTTTCCAAGACTTCTCCACCTGATTCAAGGACATCAAAATTGACACCTCTCTTTTCTTCCCCACTGTCCACTCAGTCTTTCCTATCTGCCTATAAATATTCTGTAAGAAATCTTATCCTCAAAAAAATTCTCTGTGAAAGAACAGTGGTCCTACAATGTATCAGTACACACTCTAAAGCCTCTATAATCAAAACAGTGTGGTACCAACATATGAAAGACAGGCAGACCAATGGGAAAATATAGAAAATCAAGAAATAGGCCCAAGTACTTATAGAAATAGAGATCATTATGAAAGTGCTATCCCAAAATCTCTGGGGCAATGGTAGTCTTTTTAATTCATGATACTGGGACAACTGACAAATCATTTAGAAAAATAAAATAAATTAGATAGCTTTCTCACACTATACACAAGAATAATTGGCAAATAAATCAGAGAACTAAATGTAATATGACATTGTGCAAGTATTAGAAGAAAACATGGGTGAAATTATCTATAACCTGGGCAGGGAAAATTTTTTTAAATCTCTGAAGACCCAGTTGCTCCAAAAGAAAGTTTGATAAATTTGATTACAAAAAAAAAAAAAAATTAAACCATAAGAAAAGGCAAAAAACAAATGAAAACTAAAAGAAAAATATTTGCAGCATAGATTATAAAGTATCAATATCACTAACGTGATAAAATTCTAAAGATTGAGAAAAAAACAAATATACTATAGAAAAATGGATAAAAGGTATGAACAGATAATTCATGGAAAGTGGCTTTAAAAAGCTTAAGCATATAAGAATATGATCAAGTTCACTCACAATAAGAAAAATGCAGGTTAAATCTACACTGGATATCCTCTTAACAAAAGGAGAGGAATTTAACAAAATCTAACAAAAGTGCAGGTACTTAGAGAGTGGCCACATTTGAGCAATATGGAGGCTCGTAGGAGGTAAGTCTTAGGCACCCTGCAGCTCTAGCCTACTTCATATTTCAGGCACACAGGCTCATAAGCACAGTCATCAGTATCAGGGGCTCATTATTGGACCATCCTTCCTTGTTGATCTTTGCCATTGCACTTGGGGGATTATTGTTGTTCCATTGGGGAATGTGACAGAGCTCCCCTGGGTGGGAACTCAGCACTCCCTCAGTTGACGTTTGTGACTGTAACTACTATAAAAATATCCAACATATATCAGAACATATTTATGTCCCCTATATACATGGCCTGGAGAACTCCCCCCTACCCATGTGCCCCCGTCAATAACACCCCACACCAGAGTTCCTCCCCTGCCATAGTTGAACCTCTCTGTGGTCCAAAACTTCTTCAACAATGAATCCTAATATATTGTCAAATTCAACTAAAAGGAAATTGAAATACAGTGATGGGTTTAAAGTTTAGAAATAGAATACATAGTAATTTAGAAATACAAAAAAAAAGTAAAAATTAATTGGTGTATTAATAAAATGAAAAAATTATAAAGTTTTGTTTCTAACATTTTGCCTTTCATCACTGTAATAAGGTGTTGCCCTGTATGTACAGTGGCAAGGCACTTTCATTTCTTCCTCAGTGTCTACATCCTTCCTTTTTTTTTTTCTTTCTAATTTTAAATTTTGTCTTCAGAAAAGTTTTAGATCACAGTAATTCACATACACAATATAGGTGGGGAGTGGGTTATATGGGAACCTCTTATGTTTTTTAATGTAACATTCCTTGTGATCTATTAACTTTAATTAAAAAAAAAAAAGTACAGGTACTTTTACCCTTCAACCCAGCAATTCCACTTCTTGGAATTTACCTTGAATATCTACCTCTGATGATAGAAAATACAGATACATAAGATCATTCATTGCAGTATTGTTTGTCATTGCAAAATATTGGAAAATATCAAAACCCAAGCATAGCGATTGGTTAGTAAAATATAGTACATATACACAATGAGATAATAAGACATAAAAGGACAAGGAAGAGCTCTATAAATTGACATGGTGTGCCTTCCAGGAGAAAAAAGCAAAAAACATATAGAGTTCGCTATCTTTTGTTAAAGAAGGAAGGAAAAATAATAAAACTTGCATATACCTGCTTCTCTTTACAAAAAGAAACACAGGAAGAACAAACCATAAGGCAACATTGTTGGTTTCGTACAAGGGAGGTGGAAGAATGTGGCAGAGGGAAAATGCAAGGAAGTGGCCCTTCCCTGAGTGTATCTTTCTGTATAGTTCTAATTTTTGGCAGCTTGTTAATGTTCTGCATACTCAAAAATTCAATTCAATTAAATCATTAATGAAGTTTTAATGCCCGGTATCCATTTGCCCAATTTTGGGGCAGTCAATCCCTGCTTCTCTTTGGGGAGATGCTCCTCCCACACCTTCAGTCCACACACACGTGTGTTTCCTGGGGAGCAGCCATGGGACCATTTCTGACCAATCAGAACACTGCAGTTCTTTGGTCATGTGACAAGTTCAGGATGGGCACATGGCACAGCGTCTGAGTCAGTGATACCACAGGGCCTGTAGCTGCTACTGTTCAGAGGGAGGACACCTTCCTCTTTTTCAAGGGAGGACTTGAATCTGGGAGAGTGTAGATCCAGCAGCCTTCCTTGCCACCATGTGGAACCTTGAAACAAAGCCAAAATGGAGGAGCACAGAGCTGTGAGATCTAAGAGGCTGGTTCCTGGAAGTACTGTTCAAAGCCCTGGATCAACTTGCTGCTTCTCTTTTCTTTTCAATTACATAGGACAATAATTTCAAATTTTTGCCTAAGCATCTTTGACTTGGGTTTCTGGTCACATGCACTGAAAGTGTCTCAACTGATGTTCTAGTTCAAGCCTCTGGTTTTATCGATGTGGAAACAGATCCAATAAGGTGAAAGAGCAGACTGTTGTCATGCTGTAAGATAACAACAATGGTGACACACTCAGACCCTCTGGGTCCTAATTCATATCACAGAGTCAGCATGGTGACCTGTGGGAGATACCAGGTGAGAGGTTATAGCCAAGGTGGAGGAGAAGGAGAGGGAAAGAAAGCTAGACTTCCTCCTCCCAAGACTTGATGTGTCCCAGTCATCCTTCTGCAGTGCAGTCAGGCGGGCCCACCTGTCCCTGACTACGCTCAGCTAGTGGATTTGGATAGGACTGCTGCACACCTTCAGGTGGAGACAAAAGATGTTCTGGCCCCATCAGGCGTAGCCACCAAGGCTCCAGCTGGAGTGGGACATAGCTCCAGTAGATGCAGCAGTTTATTGGCATCCAATAGACACAGAGTTTGTGACAGCAGATTGAAGGATCTGTTATAACCACATCAAGGTGGAAGCTGAGAAGACTCCACAACTGGGAAATAAATCCCTGAGCGAAAAAGACCCATGAACTTGGAGTCAGAAGATGTGGGTTTGGATCCTGACTCTTCCACTCACTGGTGTGGACAGGTGGCCATCTGCCTGTTGCACGCTAGCATGGGCAGGTGGCCTTCTACATGAAAAAGGAGGACAATAGTAGTGCTGTGAAGACTAGTGCTAATCAGAGACTTCTGGAAGCCAGACTCCTCCAACCAGTAGCCCAAAGGCCTGAACGGATCCCGCAGACTGTTTTAAGTGGCCAGCAGAGAGTTTTTAAAATAAGCCAGCCAGTGTTGAAAAATCGTATTTCACATTTTTAAAAATCCAGATCTCTACCAAAAATAAACAGAGACTTGGGAATAAATGGCTGGAACGGAAATGTATCTGTCTCCTCGGTCCAGGCATGAGAGGCTCGTGCGCCCTGCGTTTCCTCAGCATCCACCTCCTCCTACTGCAGCAGAATCTGAAAGTGGATTCCAGAAGCCATTTAGCATCTCACACTGCGGTTTGTCTCACAGTCGAGAAAGACCGCTCTGCATCTACCCAAGTGGGGAAGCAAAAGATGAGCCGAGAGGCTCAGTAATCCCTACCCCCACTCACGTGCTGCCCACTGGCCTGACTTATCCTTATGCCCTGCTTGGCTCAATGGGGACCTGAATTTACAGCACAACTGCAAATACAGACTGCAATGTAAAGTTCATGAGTTAAGGAGAGGAACTGAGAGGTAAGGACTCTACTGGAAAAGCAAATGATTGACAGGCAGACCAAGAGCTTTGAGAGATCAGGGGCAGGGATCATGGAAGAGGGAAGCAACTTCGGAGGCAACAAACCCAGTGACTGGATCCCTGGCAGGGGAACCAGCGATGCAGGTGGCCTAAGGCCGGGTCTCGGCAGCCCTGGGGGCAAGGCTGAGCCTCCAGATGGTGTGCCCCGGGTACAGCTGTCCAGGTTAGACCACTGGGAGACAGGAAACCAAAAGCCAGTCGCACGCTGGTGGGTTGCCATGTGGAACCCACAGGAGGCCTGGTTTGTTCTTAAACCACTTATGGGGAAGTTCCACTGAATCTACTTTTATGCTTTGACGGAGGAAATAAAAGCTGTCCGGAAGTGTGCTGAAAGGTCTATCAAAACTTATCTAAATTTCTAACACGGACCCCTAGTGGATGAGCCAGGTAGTGCTATACATTACCCAGCTCCTGGAAAACAAAGCCCCATGCTCAAACTCCAGTAACATGAGGGTCTTAAGAAATAAAACTCCTCCTACAGCATAAGGCATCACCGTTCTACCTTATGTTCATTTTCAGCCCATGATTTGAAACTCTGTGAAGCACCTGACACTGGTATGGATGGCGGATGTGGACTGAGGATATGGGTTGATTTGGGATGTGTTTGCTCATTTATTCAACAATCATTTGTTTACTGAGTACATAGAGTTTAAAACCCTTTAACCCTGTGAATCCCACCACAATGGACAGCACACTGCCTTCACCCTCCAGTCCATTATAGGCCAATCTGGAATCACTGTGGGGGGGGGGGGGAGGTTAGCGGCAGGTGTGTGGAAACCAGTGCAAATCACCTGCGGGACTTCTGCAGTGCAGCCCACAGCCGGAGAATGTTGCCTATCAATGAACATTTCTTTGTAAAGATTTTTTTTAGCTAGGCATCCCATTTAAAATTTTTTTCACAGGAGCCTCACCTGTTCTCAACAGCACTGCCTGAGGCTAGCAGTATATATATATATATATATATCACGCCAAACTGAGTTCAGAAAGGAAAAAATTTACCATCTGATTGCTTCCAAATAACTGGCTGCTTTTGGTGTAGTGTTGATCATTTTAAAAAGCGACAACTTATTAAGTACTTCTTATGTGCTGGACATTGTGATGCCCCTACACATATTTCTTATTTAATCTGTCAACAGCCTTCCGAGGTAGTCAGCCCCGTTACGTATTGAGGATACTGAGGCACAGCGAGGCTCAATAATGCTGTAGACACATCCGGATTATTTCTGGGCATCCTGAGACCTGTGTGGAAACAATTCTAGTAGAAGCTGCTTTTATTTGGAATCCCGTGCACGCAAATCAGGCTTCACCCACACAATGCGCTGAGCACAGGATGCTGCCAGATGTTGGCTATCAGGTCCCTATGGGTGAAATCTTGATATCAGTTAGATATCCAGAGACCACAGTTCAAAAGCAGAACTCCGTCCTTTCCCTCCCCCTCATTCAGTCTCCTGCCAGGGGAAACCAAAAGAAGAACTTCGAAGGCCCTTGTCACTTGCAGCGTTCTGACGTGTGACTACTGCTGGGGTTTTGGGGAAGGGAAGTAACACTGACATCACAGAAACATAGAACTGAAAACGACTTGAGAGGTTCATCTCGTCCAGGCCCCTCAGTGAGAAAACACAAAGCTGTTTCTTCTGTGAAGACCTCCTCCCCCGAAAAATCCAGAAATGGATACTACACTGCCTTCAGCAATTTCTGCCAGTGTTTTATATCTCCCAAACAGAAAAGATTTTCTTCCAACTCAAGTTCTTATTTTCCTTCGTTCTACATATTATTTTTTCCTCAGTCAAGATCAACTAGTGAGCATTAGCTCTATCACAAACTTTCAAGATTTTAAAGACAGTGTGTTGGAAATGACTATTATCCACAGTTATCTGCATTCACTCTTCATTTGATTCCACAGCTGTCTCTCTCTTTTTTTTTTTTCTTCCAGGAGGTACTGGGGAATGAAACCAGGACCTCATACATGGGAAGCAGGTGCTCAACCACTTGAGCTATGTCTGCTCCCCTCATTTGATTCCTATACTTAGAGGGGATCTTAGCTATACTCATTGAAATTTTCCACTATTTTTCAAATATGTGACTGTGGTAGATTGAATTCTGTTTATAATTCTTTGTTCTCTCCTTGTAATAGAATTATACCTCCATGGCCTTTGCCATGTAACATTCCAGTATCTCCCACTGGAATTAGTATAGTATTTTTCCTCACCCCCTTGATGTCTGACTTGGCTAGATGGCTTGTGTTGGATAACAGAATGCTAGTGGAAGTAACTCAACAGAAACTTTAAGTGTTTACATGATTTGCCTTGGCCTCTTACATTTCTTATCAGATTGGCCTATAATGGACTGGAGGGTGAAGGCAGTTATCACCTTGAGAAGATCATGTCCCAGGTAGTGCTATTCCCAGAATGAGATATGTGGAGCAGGTCCAAACTGGGCTTGCAGCTTGGAGCCATACCCAACTGAGCCCAGCCAAGGTCAGCTGAGCCCAGTCAAGGTCAGCTGAGCCCAGCCAAGGTCAGCTGAATCCCAGCTAACCCACAGATCTGGGAGCAAGGACAGCAAATGTGGTGATGTAAGCCACTGAGAAGTGGTGGGTTATTTGTACACAACATTATTGCAGTAAGAGCTGACTAATAAAATCACCAAAGTAAGGTCTAATCCAAACTAGAGTCAGACCTGATCCTTGCACGGCACACCTCTCAAGACCACCTCATTCACAAAAACGCCCCTGTTATTTCAGCCCCTCTGGAACTTGAACATCCCAAACCCTTTTCTGTATTTTATATCTTGGCACCTGCTCGTGGGTAATGCAACACTATCTAGAACTCAGCCTGATGTATTATTTAATAATTGCATATTTGGGATGTTATCAATAAGACTATAAAGTCATTGAGAGCAAGGAACTATGAGTACAGGATAGGCAATGAGACACTCTTAATTATACATATTCTGTACCACTATCTCCATCCTTGTCAGAGTAAGGCTTCCAATTCTTAGCTGGATAAACATTGTACCCATTGGAGCTAGCATTAGATTCTGCACACAGTGGACATAGGAGGCATTCAAATATTTATGCAAAGTCCATTGGAAAAGCAAAAGTAATTGAGTTTTCATCTATCAGATAAAAAGTTCTGATTTATATAACATTCAATTCCTTATGCTTTATCTTCTATTGATAAATCTTTGATTAGCATCTCTCACAAGATAATGAACATAAAAATTTCCCTTTGCCATCCAAAATGTTAAAGCCATCCCAGGGTCCTCAGGATGGAGGAATAAAATATGGATTAGATGACTGCTTGTGAGCCTATACGCCTGAAATAAGAACAAGACCTAGAGCAGCACTGTGCCTGGGAGTTTCTTCCTGACAGCTTTCATGTTACTCAAATGTGGCCAGTCTCGAAGCCAAACTCAGCATGTAGATGCAGTGCATTCCCCCCAGCATGGGACATGACACCCGGGGATGAGCCTCCCTGGCACCAAGGGATCACTACCAAATACCAGCTGATGATGCAACTAGAAAATGACCTTGAATTAAAGGTTCAACGCGGGCCAGCAGAATATCCCTGTCTACATATAATAACAGAAGTTTAAAATGCTATTTGACCTAATGTAAGGGGGAAATGGAAAGGAGAAATGAGTTTATATGGCTATGAGTCTCTAAAAAAGAGTCTGGAGGTTGTCAGAAGGATTGCCCTTATGCACACCTGAGCAGAGTCTCAGAGACAGATAAAGTAGATACAACCCCAGGTATTGGTTCTTTTGAGGTCTAAAAAGACCCACGGGTTCTATGGTCATGGCAGATGGGGTTCACTGCCATGTCAGTTGGCCCTTCTTTGGAGCTGGTGTTTCTGCGTGATGGAACTGGACTCAGATGGGATCTCTTTTCACAAGACTTTCATGCTACTTTACTGGAATTGTAGTTGGTGCTGGGGTTTAAGATATATCTAGGGGATTTGAATCTCTGGACTGACAATATGATAGCCATGCCCTGAACCTCAACAGACTTCAACTCCTACACTCTGATTTATTGGACTTACCCCACTCAGCTAACATGGAGTTGAAGAATGTCAACCACCACACCATGGAGCCTAGAGTGCCTACAACTGAAAGCAGGAGGATTACATCCAGTATCCATGTGGAATCTAAGCCCCCTCTTGACATAGAAGTGCAATGGACACAACCAACCCAATGTCCACAGAGAAAATGTGGCATTGGTGTGGGAAAAGTGGCCATGGTGGCTGCTGGGTGTGGGGAATGGGAGGAAGAGATGAGATGTGGAGGCGTTTTCGGGACTTGGAGCTGTCCTGGGTGGTGCTTCACGGACAATTACGGGACATTGTAGATCCCCCCAGGGCCCACTGGATGGAACGTGGGAGAGTGTGGGCTATGATGTGGACCATTGACCATGAGGTGCAGCGAGGCCCAGAGATGTACTTACCAAATGCAATGGATGTGTCATGATGATGGGAGAGAGTGTTGCTGTGGGGGGAGTGGGGGGTGGGGGCGGTGGGGTTGAATGGGACTTCATATTTTTTTAATGTAATATTTTTTAAAAAATGAATTAAAAAAAAGGAAATAAAAAAATATGGATTAGAGTAGACTTACTAGTATTCTACTATAGAATTATTGTGACTCTAGCAATGGAAGAAACTGGATCACTGATGTGGAGACAATGGACACGTGAATTGCTGAGGGCAGGGAGAGGGAAGAAGAAGTGTGATATGGGGGCATTTTCAGGACTTGGAGTTGTCCTGAATAATATCGCAGGGACAGATGCAGGACATTATATATCTTGCCATAACCCAATGAATGGACTGGGAGAGAGTGTAAACTACAGTGTAAACTATAATCCATGCTTTATAGCAGTGCTCCAAAATGTATTCATCAAACACAATGAAATGTGCCACACTGATGAAAGAGTCATGTGGGAGGAGTGGGGTGGGGTGGGGAGTGGAGGTGTATGGGATCCGCTTATATTTTTTAATGTAACATTTTTTTATGATCTACTTATCTTTTTAAAAATTAATTTAAAAATCTAAAAAAAAAGTGAGCTAGAGAGACCACCCAATTAAAAGGCCTTTGGAATAAATTATTATGAAAAACAAATGTTTGCTCCCAATTTGACAGCTTTACATGTTTCGTTTTGATGAATAAAACACACCTTTTTGTGTGACAGTCAACAATCTTTGATTTTCATATTCTATATTTGGGAACAGGGAAAATTCTTTAGAATCACAATTTGATCTCAAACAATGCATAGTTCCTCTTTTTTATTTATGTAAGCAGAAAGACCTTTGTTTTATATTAAAACAGTCAATGAGCTGTTCTCTTTTTTTCTGAAAAAAAAAACATACGTATTTACTTTTCATATACTGGAAGTTTCCAGGTGACTGGCCAAATTACTATGCTCACATGGTTCATTGATCTGGACTTGAAAAAAAGAACAATTGAATTACCCAGCTTTTTCTCCCATATATGGACATAACTATGAAAGCATCATGCTTGATTATGTGATATGACAGAAATTGTTCATCAAAAGGAATGTGATTCCTTCAACCAGTTGCCTTATCCTCTAATCCTAAGCAATCTGCCTATGCTTAAAACTGCTGAGAATCTTTTTCATCATTTCCTTCAAAGCCTGCCATACATTAAAAAATATATATCACTAAAGAATGTGATTTTGGAAACAAAAAAATCCTTTGAAATCAAGCTTAGTGAAAGAGAAGGCAAATAAAAAGACATATTCTTTGATATAAAGAAGAAATTCAGATTTGCCCGTAATCTCACAATCCAGAGTTTAACCACCATCAACACATTGGTATATTTCCTTCCAACAAGTTTTCTATGTATATGTTTGAACACAAATTGGGATACCCCTCTTTTGTTCCCAGTCAATACATCATGACCACTTTTTCCATGCTACCTAAACTTCTTTTAAAAAATAATTAATGGTTGCACAATAGTCCATCATATGGATATACTATGATTCACTTAAGTATTCCTTTATTTGGGAGCATTCAGATTATTTTCAGTTTTTGCAATTATAAACAAAGCTGCTAGGCTGCTGAAAGCGATATATCAGAAATGGATTGGCTTTTACAATGGAGATTTATTGGCTTACAAGTTTACAGTTCCAAGACTGAGAGAAATATCCAGATCGAGGCACCATCAGGTGACACTTTCTCTTCAAAGACCTGCTGCCTGAGAGCCTGAACTCCTCTGTCACATGGCAAGGCACATGGCAGCATCTGCTGGGCTCTCCTCCAGACTTTCTTACTCTCAGTTTGGGCTTCCATGGCTTTCTCTCGCTGTACTCATTCTGTTTATAAAGGACTACAGTAAGAGGATTAAGACCCACCCTGAGCCACGCCTGACTAAAGTGATCTAATCAAAAGGTCCCACCTACAATAGGTCCACACCCACAAAAATAGATGAACTTTAAGAACCTGTTTTCTGGGGTCCATAAAGCCTCAAACCATCACAATGAACATCTTGAATATAATCTTTGTCTCCATTTCTGATTATTTCCTAAGAGAGTGACTATCAAAAGTAGAATCATTGGGCCCAAGGCTATAGAAATGCTTAAGTCTTTTGCACTGGGTTGCACATTGTTTTCTAGCGTGGTTGTGCCTCGTCGTTCAATTCCCATTCAGGGAGGATGAATCGTCTTCGTCACCCACCTACTCAAAGTGAGAAGTTTTTTAAAAAGAAAGATTTTCACTTCTTCTATCACCATTATAAACAAACATATTCTCCTTGTGCTTATTTGCCATTATATTAATTTCTTATTATTTGTATGATTGTTACAATTAGGAGCTTTCCAGTCTGATCCACCTGGATGGGCAGGTGCCTTTACCTCCTTGTGCCTCAGTGTCCTAGTAGGAACAAATGGAAATATTAACAACTATTTCATAGAGTTGTCATGAAAATCAGTATAAGTGTGGAAGAAGATTGTAATTATTTCTATTGTAATTATTATTATGCTTAAGATTTTTGCTCCTAAAGTAGAAGTTTTTGGAAAACCTGTGATAGAATGGAAAGATCACGGAATTAGGCACCAGTTCACCTTATTGTGGCCTTTCATTTCATCTTTTATAAAATGAATGGGTTTTACTAGGTGAACCAATTCTAAGTCTAGTTTAAGGTTCTCACAAACTTACTACTTCTGCATTTTTCACTAAAAATAGCACTCACTTATCAAGCACTTAGTGTCAATCACTTCGCAAAGTGCTTTAAATGCACTATTTATTTAATCCCACAATTCTACCAATGATAAGGTTAGTATCATTATTCTCATTTTAAGAGGTTTGGAGAAGCTAATAATAGGCAAACAGTCATCCATAGGGACTGCCCTAACTCGTAAATTCTTTCAAAATGTGTAGAGGCTGAAAGAGTTGAACAGTTATGCCAAAAGAATGCTTGCCGCATTTCCTACTCCCTGTTCCTTGGTGATAATATAGTGCAAGAATAACATTTGGGCATACCACCACAATGTATGACGCGTGGGAAGGAAACTGAGAAGGGAGAGAGAAAGAGAGAGAAGAAAAGTATGTGGTCCAAGTATAAAACAAAGAGAATGGGATGTCTGGCCCATGCCAATCTCTTACATAGCTTATCAGCATGTGTGTGCGCACGTAGCTTTCATTACAAGTGATAAGTGTTTATTTTCCACTGCTCAGTAATAGAGAAAAACCTGTAATAGAAGGAGTATTGCTTCAGGTGGGGATCAGAGAAGATGGAATGATTGTTTACATCTACCAGTTCTCTTCTGAAGTGAGGGGGATTACACCATCTTTTTATTACTAATTTTTAGTTGTTCTTTAATTTCTCTTTTTCTTTTTTCTTTTTTATCTTTATTATTTCTTTGCACCAGCTTTAAGCACTACTCTCTCTACACACACAGACTAAACCTGCCTTCAGAACTCCAAACCTGAGTGATAAATGAATTCAGAGTAACCTCACCACTGTCCTGAACGCTTCCAGAGTCAGTTCTGAGACAGGGACAAGTTTGCCCCAGACTCTCTCCATCTGGATTGTGTTCTGTCGACTTAGAGGCAAGAGCTAAAGGGTCCCATCTGCACCCTGGCCCCATCACCTGAGGCCATATCCCCACCAGACCACCAAAGACCCCGACTTAGGAATTCAGCTCAATTTCACCCCCACGCAAGTCCTTGCAGTGTACATGCTGGAGTTGAGATGCCAGAAGTTTACCTTCGCGCCCTTATCCGCTAAATTTTCTTTTCCAGTTGAACCAGCTTAGTGGAAGGGGTACCAGCTTCTGAATCTGCCAAATCTGCATTCCCCCATTTCTTAATTTAGTCAACTTTGGAAAACCACCTCGTCTACCTCAAAACCAATTTCTTTACCTGCAACGAAGGTGAAGGAATCAGAGCCTAACATTATGCCACAAACAATACGGTTGGGGAGTTTCTATCAAGCAGATCAGCCCACCTGAATGTAGATAAAATTCCATAGGTTGGGGGAAGAGAGAGACTGATAGGAAACAAGAGAGTTAGTCCCTGTTATGTGGTTCCAGAAAGGGCATCCCGTGTAGGGCCAAGACTAAGAGGGAAGAGACTAATGGAAACCCCAACTAGGTGTAAAGACCCAAGAGCTGTGGGCACTTGTAAAATCTTTGAAGCCTGTAAGACCCCAAAGTCCTCTGAACCCAGCATGACGGGGAGCAGTGGAGCAGAAATTGCTAGGAAGCTCATCAAGGAGGAGTGGGCCAGCGCCAGCACAGCTGGAGATTGTCTAAGCTCTCAAAGAAGGACTTGGAGTGGCTGAGAACATGCCAGCTGTGCCGGCCTCATCAGAATGAGGCAGACACAGCCGCGCTGCACACCCAAGACTGGACACCAGGTGGGAACCGGGACATCTGAGGCATGCCATGGGCGCAGGTGGCAACACGCGGCCCCACTCCACCACTCCACCCCTGAGTGACCACCATTAAGTTTCTGCAACTCTTGGAAGAGCAGCTCGAAACATAAACTGAAATAGAAAGTAAATACAGTTATTTTTTACGTTACTTTTTTTTTTTTTTTTTGCAATGAGTACTCGCTACATTAATATATAGGAAGTGCCTGTGCATGTGGTAGCTGTGCAATTAATTGCAAGTATTACTGCTATTACTGTTGACTAGTTACATTTCTGTCGGCTTTCTTTCTCCAGAAAATGAGGGGCACTAGCCTTGAGCACTGAAAACATGGGCTGAGACTCTCTAACAGAATGAAAATGGGAGAGCTATTTTATTTTTCTTTATTGGAAAAGACTGAATGACCCCTGCACTCTTCCCCTCCCACTTCTAGCATGTGGTAATATTCTCAGTCAGTATTCATGCTCCTCTCCCACAGTCCTGGGAAGAGTATTCTTCCCATCACATTGACTTGGGGCTTGGCCGTATGACCTACTTCGACCCATGGAATGTGGTAGCCATGGCAGCATGCCATGCTAAGAGGCATTGTTTGGTTTGGTTTGCTTTTTACTTCTTATCTTGCACCCCATCCATCCTCCAGGATACCCCAGAAAGGAGTTGCTCTATCGGCTTGAGGCTCAGAATGAAGCACACGTGAGACAGACTTGAACCTAACCCAGTGTTTGCGACCAAGCCTAGTCAAGTCCAGCGAAATTCAGCTGGGATACAGCCACCCTACGGTCCCAAGACTGAGAAATAAACATTTGTTCTCACAAGCTCTTAAAATAAGGGGTTGACTATAATTTTCAATGTACCTCTTCAATGTATTTCTAACAGACTTAAGTTTTCCAATTATATCCCAGTTGAGCCCTGAAACCCAGCAGAGTCGTGGTCAGCTCTGACCCTCCAGTTCTTTGGGCTTGCCCTGGACAACTGACAAGACCACGTTGGGATGGGTAAGTCCCATCCCCCAAACAAGGAGTATCTTCAACTGCAAAATAACTTT
The DNA here is from genome assembly GCF_030445035.2 of Dasypus novemcinctus. Lineage (NCBI taxonomy): Eukaryota > Metazoa > Chordata > Mammalia > Cingulata > Dasypodidae > Dasypus > Dasypus novemcinctus. Next base: position 46,571,310 of record NC_080694.1, on the reverse strand, counting down.
CTCACCTGCCCTGTAATATCTAAGCCCCTCCCCTCTCAGCCTGAAGCAGTCACGGAATTCATCCCAAATTCCCCAAGGATGAGGAATGAACTAACATGAGGGGGGCGGGGTGTAACCATGGACCAAAGTAGATGTACTGGTGTTGTAGTTATTGTCTTGTGTTAATGGAGTAAGTTGTAACACTGATATAAAGATAGTGCTTGCCAGAGGTTCAGAGGGGAGGCGGCTGAGGAGTAGGTGGAACACAGGGCATTGTATGGCAGTGAAACTGTTCTGTATGATACTGTAATGATGGATACATATTATACCTTTGTCAAAGCCTATAAAACTGTACAGCACAAAGTGTAAACCATAATGTAAATAAACTATAGACTTTGGTTGCTAGCAATGCTTCAAAATTGGTTCATCAGTTGTAACAAATGCACCATACTAATGTAAGAGGTTAATAATAGGGGAAACTCTGTGTGTAGGGGTGGTGGTGGTTATATGGGAATTCCCTCTATGTTCGGAGTAATTTTTCTGCAAATCTAAAACTTCCCTAAAATTAAAGTTTATTATTAATTTTTTAAAAAATCCTGGGTTGTTTGGTACTACAGCAAAATCTGCCTAAGATACCAGCAATTAAGACTGCCCTTCACAAATTTATAGTTCTAAATGCTTACATTTAAAAAGAAGAAAGAGCTCAAATCAGAGACCTACCTACACACCTGGAGGAACTAGGAAAAATAGAGTAATCTAAACCCAAGAGAGCAGAAAGAATGAAACAACAAAGATGAAAGCAAAGACAAATGAAATAGACAACAGAAGAAAAAACAAACAATAGAATCATTGAAACCAAAAGTTGGTTCTTTGTTATGATCAATAAAATAAACAAACTTTTAGCTAGACTGACAAAAAGAGAGAGAGAGAAAATGCGAATAACTGAAATCAGGAATGAAAGGGGGGAAATGTTATTATTGACCCCACAGAAATAAAAAGGATGATAAGAGAATACTATGTACAATTGTATGCCAACAAAAGAGGTAACCTAGATGAAATGGACACATTCCTAGAAGCGCACAAACCACCTATACTGACTCAAGAAGAAATAGAAGATCTCAACAAACTAATAACACATAAAGAAATTGAATCAGTAATCAAAAATCTCCCAACAAAGTATACCCCAGGATCAGGTGGATTAGGTTTCACCAGTGAATTTTACCAAAGATTCCAAGAAGTAACAATCCTACTCAAACTCTTCCAATCTTGAAGAGGACAGAACACTTCCCAACTCACTTCATGAGGCTAGCTAGCATCACCCTAATACCAAAGCCAAGTAAAGACATCATGAGAAAAGAAAATTATAGACCAACATTCCTTATGAATATATATACGCAAAAATCCTCAACAAAATACTAGGAAGCCAAATCCAACAGCACATTAAAAAGATTATGTAGGAGTAGGACTTGGCACAGTGGGTTAGGGCATCCATCTACCACATGGGAGGTCTGCAGTTCAAACCCCGGGCCTACTTGACCCATGAGGAGCTGGCCCATGCGCAGTACTGATGCACGCAAGGAGTACTGTGCCACGCAGGGGTGTCCCCCGCGTAAGGGAGCCCCACGCACAAGGAGTGCGCCCCATAAGGAGAGCTGCCCAGCGCAAAAGAAAGTGCAGCCTGCCTAAGAATGGCGCCACCCACATGGAGAGCTGACACAACAAGATGATGCAACCAAAAGAAACACAGATTCCAGTGCCACTGACAACAACAGAAGCGGATAAAGAAGATGACGCAGTAAATAGACACAGAGAACAGACAACCAGGACGGGGGTGGGGGGGAAGGGGAGAAAAAGAAATAAATCTTTAAAAATAAATAAATAAATAAAATAAAGTAATAGAATTATGTACCATGATCAAGTAGGATTTATCCCAAGTATGCAAGAGTTGTTCAGCATAAGTTAATTAATCAATGCAATACACCACAAATAACAGAACAAAGGGGGAAAAATGCATGATTACCTCAATTGATGCAAAAATGGTATTTAACAAATCCAGCAACCTTTCTTGATTAAAAAAAAAAAACACTTAGAAAACTAGGAATAGAAGAAAACTTCCTCAACATGATAAAGGGCACACATGAAAAATCTACAACTAACATCATAATCAAGGTGAAAGACTGAGCACTTTCCCTCTCAGATTGTAACAAGGATGTCTACTGTTACCAGTGTTATTCAACACTACTGGAAGTTCTAACCAGACCAATTAGACAAGGACAACAAAAGCCATCCAAATGAGAAAGGAAGAAGTAAAACTCTCCCTATTTAAAGATTACATTATCCTATACATAGAGAATCCTGAGAAATCCACAATACTACTAGATCTAATAAACGAATCTGGCAAAGTGTTAGCACAAGATCAACACGCAAAAATCCGTGATGTTTCCATACATCAGTAACAAACAATTCAAAGAGGAAATCAAGGAAAAGTTTCAATTACAATAGCAATTAAAAGAAACAAATATTTAGGAATAAATTTAACCAAGGATGTAAGGAACTTGTAACAGAAAACTACAAAACATTGTGGAAAAAATTGCAGAAAAAAAGAAAGTCCTAAATAAATGGAAGGACATTACATGGGTTCAATATAATTCCAAGCAAAATTACAACATGCTTCTTCACAAAAATGGAAAAGCTCATAATCAAATTCAGATGTAAGGGTAAGTAGGAAAGAAGAGAAAAATTTATCTCGAAAAAGAAGAACGAAATTGGAGGACTCACACTTCCTAATTTTAAACTTTATTACAAAACTATAGTAAGCAAAACAGTATGGTACTGGCACAGAGACAGACCTACAGACCAATTGCATCAAATTGAGAGATCAGAAATAAACCCTTGCAGTTTGGCCAACTGTTCTTCGAAAAAGGTGCCAAGTCCATGCAGTGGAGAAAGAAGAGTCTCTTCAACAAACAATACTGTAAGAACTAGATAACCATATGTAAAAGAATGAAGATGGACCCCTACCTCACACCATATACAAAAATTAACTCAAAATGGAGCAAAAACCTACATAAAAGACCTAAAACTATAAAACTTATAGAAGAAAACATAAGGAAACATCTTCAAGACTTTGTATTAGGCAGTGGTTTCTTAGACTTTACACCAAAGGCATGAGCAACAAAAGAAAAGAATAGATAAATGGGACATCAAAATTTTAAAGTTTTGTGCATCAAAGGACTTTATCAAGAAATTAAAAAGACACTCTAAAGAATGGGAGGAAATATTTGGAAATCATATATATATCTGATAAGGGTTTAGTATCCAGAATACATATAAAGAACTCCTAAAACTCAACAACAAAAAAGCAAACAACTCAAGGGCCAGTAAGCACATGAAAAGACAATAACATCATTAGCCATCAGGGATATGCAAACCCAAACCACAATGAGATACCATCTCATACCTACCAGAATGACTACTATTTAAAAAATGGGGGAAAGCGGACTTGGCCCAGTGGTTAGGGCGTCCGTCTACCACATGGGAGGTCCGTGGTTCAAACCCCAGGCCTCCTTGGCCCGTGTGGAGTTGGCCCATGCTCATTGCTGATGCACACAAGGAGTGCCCTGCCATGCAGGGGTGTCCCCCGTGTAGGAGAGCCCCACACGCATGGAGTGCGCCCTGTAAGGAGAGCCGCCCAGCACGAAAGAAAGTGCAGCCTGCCCAGGAGTGGCGCCGCATACATGAAGAGTTGACTCAGAAAGATGACACAAGAAAAAGAAACACAGATTCCTGTGCCACTGACAACAACAGAAGTGGACAAAGAACATACAGCAAATAGACACAAAGAACAGACAACTGGGGTGGGGTGGGAGGAAGAGGAGAGAAATAAAATAAATAAATCTTTAAAAAAATAAAAAATGGAAAATAACAAGTGTTGAAGAGAGTATAAAGAAATAGGAATACTTATTCTTTGGTGGTGAAAATGTAAAATGGTGTAGCCACTGTGGAAAATTTTGACAGTTCCTCAGAAAGTTAAGTTTAAAGTTATCACATGACTTGACAATCCCACTTCTAGCCATTTACCCAAAAGGAGTGACAGCAAGGACTCAAACAGATATTTGCCCACCGATGTTCATTACTGCATCAACAGACAGATACATCAACAGACAGATGTATAAACATCCATACATACGGGGGGGGGCAGCAAGAAAGGTTAATGGATAGTTAGTGGATCCGGGTTCCTATTTGGAATGATTACAAAGTTCCTGTAATGGTTGGGGCGGTGGTTACCCAACATTGTGAATGTAATTGATGCCACTGACTTGTGTACTTAAAAATGGTTAAAATGGCAAATTTCATGTTATATATATGTTAACAGAAGAAAATTTAGAAGAAAAACGTAATTGGGAAGGGTTGGCTGCTCTCTGTGTCCATTCGCTGTGTGTTCTTCTGTGTCCACTTGTGTTCTTGTACATCCATACAGTGGAAGATTACTCAGCAATGAAAATGGATGTGGTTCTAATGTATGCTACAACATGGATGAACCTGGAGGATGTCAGGTTGAATAAAATAAGCCAGACAAAGAAAGGTAAATATCTTATGATATCACTTCTATGAAATAAGCAGAATATGCTTTCATAAAGTCCAAAACTAGAAGGCAAGTTACCAAAGGGGGCTGGCTGGGACAAGAGAATAGAGTACTAGTATTTAACTGGTAGGGAGTTTCTGTTCGGGGTGACAGAAAAGTTAAGGCAATGAATAATGGTGATGGAGGCCCAACTTTGTGAATGTAGTTGACACCACTGAACTGTATAGCTGAAAAGGGATAAAAGGGCAATTTTAGGTTGTATATGTTACTACACATATCAAAAAATAAAAATTCCCACAGAACGATTCAAGACAAAGAGTGAATCCTAATATAAACAGCGGGCTGAAGTTAATATTATAATTATAATAATATGGTCTCATCAATTGTAACAAAGTTACCGCACTAATGCAAAATGTTAATAATAGGGAAAACTGCGTGGGTGAGAGTGGGATCTGAGATCTGTGTACTTTCTGTGCAATTTTTCTGTCAACCTACAGCTGTTCTAAACTAAACAAAACCAAAGCTGGCTGCTGCACACACCCAGAGAACTGCCCTTCAAGCTATCAAAGTAAAGAAGGGGCAGGTGGATAGACCTCTTTTTCCAGGTGAAAATGAGGGGGAGAAGGTGCATCCACAAGTACCCACCAGGCTCTGTGGGCCCAAATCACTTGCAGTTACCCAGACAGGAACTTTGGCTGAGGCAGTATGGGAAAAAGCAAAAGCATAGCTGGTGAAGCAGGGTGCGGCGGGAGGTGGGAGATGAAATACGGAGTCCTAAAGATGTTTAAGGGTCTTAGAGCCCCTCACAGAAGGAGGCGTTAAGGAAAACACGGCTTGTGTTCTCTCCATTGAGTCTCGGTATTACGTAGCATCCTCACCATTTTTAACGAAGGAATTTAACTCCCTTCTGAGCATTAAGCTTGGCAAATAAACTTTTATGATTTGCAATGAATTCAGCCTTGCTGAGATCCCCTAATTCTACTTAAAATGCAGCAGGTTGTGCATTTGGTATCGATTTGCATTTGGGATCTGAATTGTTCTTGTGTAGATATTGGTCAGAGAGCAGGTGTTTTCTCCATGTGTCATTTGAGATGGGCTCCCCGTGCCCAGGGGGCAGGGTTGACGGAGAGGCCTTCCCCTGAGCAGACGGGTTAGTTATAAATTGCTCTGTGGTTTTTCCCAACCCTGGTAATGGCTGAAGTAAAACCTAGCAGCTGAACAGTTAATCTATTTATTTAATTTGATTTTGATTTTCCGTTAAGCCCCTGTGATTTATTTAAACAGTCTCTGAAATACAAAAACTGAAATTTGAAGTATTTGGCATGTTAAGAAGACTAAGAACCAAAATATGAATGCAACAAAATCCATTTTGCAAATCTCCAGGCTTGTCCAATAAATCGCTTGGGAAACCTACACGGAATTACTCTTTAAGGGCTTTGAGCATCAATATTATATCTGTGTTTCATAAAATATGGGCCTCATGTAACAGCTTCTTCTTAGGGACTGAGCTTCAAAACCTCACAATTATAGCACTGGAGCTCCCTGAGGTGCAAATCCCCAAGCCTCCTCTGGAACCCTCCCCTGTCAGTGCTCCAGACTCTTCTGACACCCAATCTTCCCCCTCGGGGGGGACTTTCTCTATGATGACCTCATCTTAGCCCTACTCCGGAGGCAGATCGCTTGCCCATTTATTCACAAACTTGATTAAAATTTATTTAAGTTGCAAATTTAATCATTCTATCAAAGGCCTAATTCTAAGGCTGGCATGAATTGCAAAAAAATAAACAAGCAGCATCATTCACGATTGGGTGAAGAGCAAACACAGATCCACTTGACTTTTCCTGATCTGAAACTCTTTTAAAAGGCCCCAGAAGGGGAGGTCCGCGGTTCAAGCCCCGGGCCTCCTTGGCCCGTGTGGAGCTGGCCATGCGCAGTGCTGATGCGCGCAAGGAGTGCCGTGCCACGCAAGGGTGTCCCCCGCGTGGGGGAGCCCCACGAGTGAGGAAAGCCGCCCAGCGTGAAAAGAAAGAGCAGCCTGCCCAGGAATGGCGCCGCCCACACTTCCCGTGCGGCTGACGACAACAGAAGCAGACAAAGAAACAAGACGCAGCAAACAGACACCAAGAACAGACAACCAGGGGAGGGGGGGAAATTAAATAAATAAATCTTTAAAAAAAAAAAAAAAAAGGCCCCAGAAGGGAAGCAGATTTGGCTCAACAGATAGGGCATCTGCCTACCACATGGGAGGTCCGCGGTTCAAACCCCAGGCCTCCTTGACCCATGTGGAGCTGGTCCATGCACAGTGATGATGCGCGCAAGGAGTGCCCTGCCACGCAGGGGTGTCCCCCGCGTAGGGGAGCCCCACGTGCAAGGAGTGCACCCCGCAAGGAGAGCCGCCCAGCGCGAAAGAAAGTGCAGCCTGCCCAGGAATGGCACCACACACACGGAGAGCTGACACAGCAAGATGAAGCAACAAAAAGAGACACAGATTCCCGGTGCCACTGACAAGAATACAAGCAGACACAGAAGAACACACAGCGAATGGACACAGAGAACAGCCAACCCTTCCCAATTAAGTTTTTCTCCTAAATTTTCTTCTGTTAACATATATATAATATGAAATTTGCCATTTTTAAGTACACAAGTCAGTGGCATCAATTACATTCACAATATTGGGCAACCACTGCCCCAACCATTACAGGAACTTTGTAATCATTCCAAACAGGAACCCTGATCCACTAACTATCCATCAACCCCCCCCCCCCCACTCCCTGGTAATCCCTAACCTGCTTTCTGTCGCTACGAACTTTCTTATTCTGGATATTGCATATAAGTGAAATTACACCAGGTTTGTCCTTCTGTGTCCGGCTTATTTCATTTAGCGCGACGTTTCCCAGTTTGCCCACGCTGTAGCTGGCGTCGGAACTTCATTCCTTTTTACAGCCGGCTAGTAGCCCATTGCGTGGCTGGACCACATTTCGTTTACCTGTTGATGGACACTGGGCTGCTTCCACCTTCCGGCTGTTGTGAATAACACTGCCAAGAACCTCCGTACACCAGCATCTCCGTTAGAGTTCTCGCACTGCCTCTCGACTAAACTTCTTGGCTTTACGTACATCCACGCTCCACCGCAGGATGCGACTTCATTCTGTCTCTTTCTCTCACCTTAGTCAATGCCCCTCCTCCTGACGTGCCTTCCTCTGTGGATTATTACAGCCTCTCTTCACAGCATCCCGGCAAGAATGACTCGAGCCCTTCCTGACCTCTCCCTCTGCCTCAAGCCCCCAGACACCAAGTGGAATCCACGCTGGAACCGCCTTCCATCCCACCGCCGCCCCGATGATCCTAACGGCACAGTCTCGGCTCTGGGACGCCCCCGTGCTTAGAGGACCCCAGCGGCTCTCCAGCTGCCCTCCGTGCCCCCGCCCTCTCCCTTCCCGCGCTCGAAGGCCTACCGCTGGCCTCAGCGTTGCTCCCTCGTGCTTTGCCAGTTTCTCCACTTTGAACAGGAGGCAGCTGGGCCTTTTACCATCTGCCCCAACCCACACTCGAGCCTGCCTTTCCCCAGCCGCCCCCCCCTTTCACCCACATACCCTAAACAGGAGACCATTTTCTGACCTTACCGTACTTTGTGAATCCGACCCCGTGTGCGCACAGGGGCAGGACTGGGTAATGGTGAAGATTCGGCCTGGCTCTGATGTTAACTGGCCAGGAGCCCTTGGGACTGTCATTTTATGGATGTGTCAAATGAGTTGATAAAGTATTCAGCTGCCAGGGCTGTTTTGGGGAGCCCCTTCGCACACAGGTGTGGTGCATGGTAAGCCTAATAGCTGGTAGCAGTAAAAGCTTTTTTTTTTTTGCTTAGGATGCCCTTTACTCAGTGGACAGCTGTACACTGAGTGCATTCGCTGTGCCCGATGCTGATCCTATGGAGGTATAAAGATACAGTCCCGGGAAGCGGATTTGGCTCAACTGATAGAGCGTCCGTCTACCACATGGGAGGTCCAGGGTTCAAACCCTGGGCCTCCTGACCCGTGTGGTGAGCTGGCCCATGTGCAGTGCTGATGCGCGCAAGGAGTGCCGTGCCACGCAGGGGTGTCCCCGCGAAGGAAAGCCCCACGCACAAGGAGTGCACCCCATAAGGAGAGCCACCCGGCACAAAAGAAAGTGCAGCCTGCCCATGAGTGGCACCGCACACACAGAGAGCTGACACAGCAAAATGACGCAACAAAACGAGACACAGATTCCCAGTTCCACTGACAAGAATATAAGCAGACACAGAAGAACGCACAGCAAATGGACACAAAGACAAGACAATGAGTGGGGGGGGGGAATAAATCTTTAAAAAAAGAAAAGTTACAGTCCCCGTCCTCGTGGCGCTTACAGGCTGGTGGGGATAGGAGTAAATACTAAAGTAAGGGATGTGCTACCACGTGATTAAGCTAACAAGGTACCTAGACTGAGCTTGGGCAGGGCCAGGGGAGCTTGTGGACCCCTGAGACTTGAAGGGCTAGTGTGTGTTAGAAGAGTAGCCCAGCACAGGGGCCGGCTCGTGCAAAGGCCCTGAGGTCTGAGGCACATTTTTAGGAACCGGGTCTAGCTTACAGTGCCTGGAGCAGGTGAAACGTGCAAGAGGCGAGAGAGGGAGTGAGAGGCAGAGCAGAAAGGAAGGGCCAGTATACAAAGAGCCTCCAACCAGAGGCACCAAGTTTGGATTTTCCCGAGGCAAACAGGCAGCGATCTCATCATGTTTCCTTCTTCACAAGCTCTCTGGCCGTAGAGGAAAACAGGATGAGAGACAAGACAGGCTGGTGGCTGCCGTACAGTTGTGCAAGCTGAGCACTGCACGAGCACCTGCTCCAAATGGGGGCGAGGCTGGGGGCTCTGGTAGGAAGAGGCCAGCAGAAGTAGCAAGGAGACGCAAAGATTTATCAAGAAAAATCAAGTAAGAAATGAAAATGGCTGGAATGCAGCTGCAGGGGGTGGAAGCTTCAGTGAGAAGTGGGTGGATTTTACATATTAAGCAAATGGAAGCAAAAGGGCTTGGAAGTTGATTGGATGCAGGTGGTGAGAAAGGGGCAGGGGTCCAGGGTGAGGCCACCCTCCTGGTTTGTACAACTGAGTGGCTGATGAAACTGAAATGTTGACCACTTCCTTTTTGGAAGGTCAGGCCCTCCACTCCTCCCTTGTCCCTTTCACGTGTGAAAGCCAAAGCCTCCTAACTCAAAGTGGCTGCCTGAGCTCCGGTGGTCACCAAGGACATTCCTGCACACCTCCCAGAAGACCTGAGCTCGAGCATAATCACAGCATGAGATTTTTCACCTTCTCCACTGGAATCCTCGGCCTGGAGCGTGGAGGATTTAACAGCCAGCAGGGATGCCCAGAAAATCTTGGGCGATGTGCGCAGAAGGTAAGAGAGGCTGGGTTGTGCCGTCTTGTTGTTGAAGAACCAGGGCAAGGGCACAGATGCCAGATGGGTGAGGACGTAGGGGGGCGTCTGGGCTGAGTGGAGAGCTAAGGTAAGGCAGGGGCGCGGGGTCGCTGAGCCTTGAGGGGGGAGCTGAGCAGGCAGGCGGGGCAGCGGGGCCTCGTGGTGGCCCCTGAGTGTCGTGGGGCGTGGGGGGTCCTGGCTGGGAAACCAGCTCTCAGCCCAGGGCGGGTCTAGCCGCAGAGGAGGCTGCGCCTGGCGTCAGCTCAGGGCCACAGGCGCCAGGGCAGTGTGCAGAAGGTTGACAAGACGACTTGCAGGGGTGGAGTATGGTTTTTAATTCCATCTGATACCTAGAGATCTGCCAGAATTTCTGCTGAGAGCGTCAGCAATAGTAGTACTGAAAATGATTATCATCATTATGCGGTATATTATACTAATGTATATATTTATTGTATTATTGTATGGTGTCAAGATAAAACATTGTTTATTTTTTGACCTCTATGTATCTTCATTTATTTATTTTTGTTTAAAGCATTATGTTTATTTCCTTTTTTCCTTTTTTTTACACTTTTGTATTAAAGTTAATAGATCACAAAGAACGTTACATTAAAAAACATTAAAAAAACATAAAAAACGTAAGAGGTTCCCATATACCCCACTCCCCACCCCCCACCCCATCATTTTTTTAAATTGTATTTTTTGAAGATATATACATCACAAAAAAAGTTACATTAAAAAATATAAGATTCCCATATTGTTTATTTATTAATGTAACCATAATATTTATAGTATATATCTATATACTATATTAAATATTAACACTGTATTATTACATTATATTATTCTGTACTATAGTCTAATGAGATACATAATATTAAAAGATAATATTAATAAATAATAATTATAGGATAAGCATTTTTTGAGTGCCTACTAGGTGCCTGATACTGTTCTAAACGTTGTTCATGTTATAACTCTTTTGTTCCTCACGGCATCCCTAAGAGGAAGATTCTATTAAATTCCTCATATCATCGGCAAGAAAACTGGTACACAGAGAAGTTAAGTAACTTGACTAAGGTCACACAGCAGCTTAGTTCTAGAGCCCACTTGCTTTAATTCTATGCTCTGTCACCTTGCATTCTCCCGTGTCTGTTTCAGAGGAAGTGTTCAGTGTAATATCTGAAGACTAGGGACGTTCATTGACAGATTATTAAACATTTTTAAGAGAAAATATATCATGAATTCATGTCAATATTTTCAACTTAAATCTAGCATTACCTGTTTTTCAGTTAAATTGTGTATTTGATGTTTGCATCTCTTAACCTGAAAATCTTGATTCCTAAAATTGTAAACTTTAACATTATTACGTATTTGCATGTATATATATACATATATGTCTCAGAATAACAATGCCAATATTATAACTAAATAAATATATAATTACTAAATATTATTATCGAACATTATTTAAAATTTTTTGTTATTTTTTGGTCCCTTAAGGTATGGCCCTCCAGTGATGTGCACTAAAATTACTATGCTTAAATAGTTACTCCTGATGTGGTAAAGCCATCTACTCCATACATAATTAGATTAATTGATTATTTCACTGTGCTTTCAATTTTTAAGGACTGTTTTTTTATTTTCTTTTAATTTTATTTTGTAACTATGTAAAATACTCACACAAGTCCAAAGTCAAATCAACAAAAATTGGTATATTCTGAGGAGTTTGGCTTCCATCCCTGCCTCTCCAGCCTGTCGCTCCACTCTTTAAATAACCATTATTATTAGTTTTTGCTGTAGCCTGCCATTTAAAAATTAGGCAAATAGGACTATGTGTGTATTTCCCCTCTATATACAGTTTAACATTTTATCTGCTCTGAAACCTTGCTTTTCTCATTTACTATATCCTGGAGATCGTCTATAGCAATATATGGAGAAAATTACAATTTGATGTCTTGCTTTTTATTTTTTTTAAAGATATATTTATTTATTTCTCTCCCCACCCCCACCCCGGTTGTCTGTTCTCTGTGTCTATTTGCTGCGTGTTCTTCTTTGTCCGCTTCTGTTTTTGTCAGCGGCACGGGAATCTGTGTTGCTTTTTGTTGCGTCATCTTGTTGTGTCAGCTCTCCGTGTGTGCGGCGCCATTCCTGGGCAGGCTGCACTTTCTTTCGCGCTGGGCGGCTCTCCTTACGGGGCGCACTCCTTGCGCGTGGGGCTCCCCTACGCGGGGGACACCCCTGCGTGGCAGGGCACTCCTGGCGCTCATCAGCACTGCGCATGGGCCAGCTCCACACGGGTCAAGGAGGCCCGGGGTTTGAACTGTGGACCTCCCATGTGGCAGACGGACGCCCTAACCACTGGGCCAAGTCCGCCGCCTTGCTTTTTCATAATGACTGTCATCATCAAGCACAGAAACATTTCCTATCATAACAGTTCCAAGATCAACAAAAAGACAGAACGTCTCTGTTAGCCTCAGAAATTTTTCATAAGCAAAAAGAAACCGTCCCCTCAGACTTCCTTAGGTAGCTTGTTAGAGCTTTCCAGGCCTCCCAAATGCTCCTGTGAATACTTTCTACCTTCTAACATTAGCTAATAATTCCGTGGCGTCGTGCGACACTTTGGCGGGTCGACGACACCCCTCTGGGGTCGGAGCTGTTGAGGCAGAGCTGGTCCATTCCTGGCTCCACCCCTTGCTAGCGGTGCCGCCTTCGACAAGATGAGGAATAATTCCCCCCCCAGGGGCCAGCAGGGGAAGGGGTGAAGGTTAACTGAGATGACGTCTGCTCCAGGTCACCTTCAAGGTCTGGCAGGTAGTACTTAAAATGTAGTTGTTCTAGTCGCTATTTTCGATATTCTGTTTCACATACATTATCCCATTGAAATTCTCAGAACAACCACTCAGGGTAAGCGTCATCATTGGCACTTACTGTTTTGGTTTTAGCTTACAGGTATGACACAATGGAGCTCTTTTCTTCTGGACCACGTCTTTATCAACAGAAGTTCAAGTGCCTCCTGTCTGACCCGTGTGTACAATATATGACCCCCATTTACAGGAGCTGAACCGTGGCTTCCCTATACAAAATAAAACGATTTTAACCACTGAATAGCTGTTTTTCTCTCATATTGCTTCTCACATCTCTAATTAATGTATGTGCTTCATCCTTAATCAACAATCAACCAACTAGAGCAGGAAATTATGATCCCATTTGCGACAATCGATGATGTGATTTAAATTGCAGGCATGAACTGTAGGGAAAAGTGGCAGCACAACCCTCATTTGTAAACTAGGCTTTGCCTTTTGTTTTAGTTTTTCCCTTTAAATTGATCATTCCCGTGATCAGAGGGCATTTTTCTTTGAGGCAAACATTCTCCTGTGACCTCTTACACAAGAGATGAAATGCTTGAATGAGATGTTTGAACAAACCCCTTTCAGGCCATCAAATTCAGCATGTGTATTGCCCAGTGGTTCTCAAACTTGCCTGCACGTTAGAATCAAGGCAACGGGAGTTTTAAACCAGCTGCCCACGCCACACCCAGGTCCCAGACTCAATGGGGTATGATCCAGCATCTATATTTCCCCATCACGGGTGATTTGATGTTTAAATAAACTAAAGAACCAATTTAGTTGGTTGGATTGTTTGTAACTGCAGGGAAAGATGGAGGCCAAACAAATTCGAAGACCTGCATGCCAAGAAACTCAGGGTCCTTAAGGCAATTTTAATCCATCTGGCAGATTCAGGTCTGCTTGTGTTTAAGATTTCAGGTCCTTAAAAGAGCATTTGTCAGGAAACATGCTGAGAAAGCCACTCCCATGAGCTTAGATTAGACCTTCCTGGCTTTCAAATGTCAAAGTATGGAAAGTAGCTCCACCTCAGAAAACCCCTCTTGTGGCTGCTGGTGGTGAAGTTCTCCTCTATGGCCTTGGCCCTGGTGGTTGGTGGTGAAGTTCTCCTCTATGGCCTTGGCCCTGGTGGTTGGTAGTGAAGTTCTCCTCTATGGCCTTGGCCCTGGTGGTTGGTGGTGAAGTTCTCCTCCATGGCTTGGCCATGGTGGTTGGTGGTGAAGTTCTCCTCTATGGCCTTGGACCCTGGTGGTTGGTGGTGAAGTTCTCCTCCATGGCTTGGCCGTGGTGGTTGGTGGTGAAGTTCTCCTCTATGGCCTTGGACCCTGGTGGTTGGTGGTGAAGTTCTCCTCTGTGGCCTTGGCCCTGGTGGTTGGTGGTGAAGTTCTCCTCTATGGCCTTGGGCCCTGGTGGTTGGTAGTGAAGTTCTCCTCCATGGCTTGGCCGTGGTGGTTGGTGGTGAAGTTCTCCTCTATGGCCTTGGCCCTGGTGGTTGGTGGTGAAGTTCTCCTGCATGGCTTGGCCCTGGAGGTTGGTGGTGAAGTTCTCCTCTATGGCCTTGGATCCTGGTGGTTGGTGGTGAAGTTCTCCTCCATGGCTTGGCCGTGGTGGTTGGTGGTGAAGTTCTCCTCTATGGCCTTGGACCCTGGTGGTTGGTGGTGAAGTTCTCCTCCATGGCTTGGCCCTGGAGGTTGGTGGTGAAGTTCTCCTCTATGGCCTTGGATCCTGGTGGTTGGTGGTGAAGTTCTCCTCCATGGCTTGGCCCTGGAGGTTGGTGGTGAAGTTCTTCTCTATGGCCCTGGATCCTGGTGGTTGGTGGTGAAGTTCTCCTCTATGGTCTTGGCCCTGGTAGTTGGTAGCAAAGTTCTCCTCCATGGCTTGGGCCCTGGTGGTTGGTGGTGAAGTTCTCCTCCATGGCTTGGGCCTTGGTGGTTGATGGTGACTTTCTCCTCTATGGTCTTGGCCTTGGTAGTTGGTAGTGAAGTTCTCCTCTATGGCCTTGGGCCCTGGTGGTTGGTGGTGAAGTTCTCCTCTATAGCCTTGGCCCTGGTGGTTGGTAGTGAAGTTCTCCTCTATGGCCTTGGACCCTGGTGGTTGGTGGTGAAGTTCTCCTCTGTGGTCTTGGGTGCTGGTGCTTGGTGGTGAAGTTCTCCTCTATGGCCTTGGGCCCTGGTGGTTGGTAGTGAAGTTCACCTCCATGGCTTGGGCCCTGGTGGTTGGTGGTGACTTTCTCCTCAATGGCCTTGAGCCTGGTGGTGGTGGTGAAGTTCTCCTCCATGACTTGGGCCCTGGTGGTTGATGGTGAAGTTCTCCTCTATGGCCTTGGGCCCTGGTGGTTGGTGGTGAAGTTCCCCTCCATGGCTTGGCCCTGGTGGTTGGTGGTGAAGTTCTCCTCTATGGCTTGGCCCTGGTGATTGGTGTGAAGTTCTCCTCTATGGCCTTGGCCCTGGGTGTTGGTGGTGAAGTTCTCCTCTATGGCCTTGGCCCTGGTCGTTGGTGGTGAAGTTCTCCACTGTGGTTTGGCCCTGGTGGTTGGTGGTGAAGTTCTTCTCCATGGCCTTGGGCCCTGGTGGTTGGTGGTGACTTTTTCTTCTGTGGCCTTGGGCCTTGTTACTTATGAGTTTTATCTAAGAGATCCTAGGGCAGGGAGCCAGGGCAGGCCTGGTACAGCTCTCTGGAGGCCACTGAGAAAGGGAACTCATAGGATGCATCCTTATTTCACAGATGAAGACACTGGGGCACAGAGAGGTTAAGTAACTTGTCCATGGCCACCCATTTAGTAACTGAGAGAGCCAGGAAGCAAATCTAATGGTCTCTGTTTCTGCCTTAGGCATCCACAGATGTCCTTTCCTGGCTAGGGATATGACCCAGAGATGAGGCAAAGGACGACATCCGTGGGTTCCAACGGGAAAGCACAGACTGTCCTAACCCGGATGGAGGGGTTTCCGGCAGGGCCAGGCCTGTGCCTCTGGCCGAGGCAGCATTTGTAAATGCGTTTTATAAGGCAACTCTCTTTTTGTTTTGTTTTGTTTGTTTTGAGATATAATTCACACGCCATAAATTCACCCTTTTCGAGTGTACAGCTCAGGGCTTTCAAGTATATTCACAGAGTTGTGCAACCATCACTACTACCTAACCCTACAACATTTTAGTCACTTCAAAAAAACCCATACTCAGTCACTCCTCATCGCTCCCCCCAAACATGCACACGTTCCCCCGATATCCCTCCAACCCTGTGGCTTGGCCCTCTGGGCATTTCATGTAAATGGAATCCAACAATATGTGGAGGCAGAACTCTTGGTGGCTCTCCTCTAAATGAATTATTCTCTCACACCTGCCTGCTTTCTTCTCCTATCTTCCCCCATAGTTTAAACAAACGTAGTGACAAGTGAGTATCTTAAAATTTTTCTTAAAACATGCTCAGGCACGTTTCTCCTTGCCTCTCTTTCCCACAACCTCCACTTTTGCATCTGAGCTCAGGGCCCAAGGTTGGAGCAGAGTCAGGACGAAACCAAGGAGTCAGATAACTGAAGCTGGGGTCCCTGGGCAGGACACTGAAAATTGAGGTGGGAAACAAGCTGCCTCTAGGAGCTGGGGAAAGCAGGCGGGCTGGGGGAGGAAGTGGGGGGGTTTGTTCTGCCCCAGCCTGGGAGTTGAACCCAGGACCTTATGCATGAGAAGCAGGTGCTCAACCACTGAGCTACACCTGTTCCCCAGCTTGGCTGGGTTTTAACTGTAGCCCATCGGGGTCCCTGAAGCTCCTCCTCACTGAGCGCTGGGTTATAAGAGTTGTACGTCTCCAAAAGTCAAACTGCCGATCATTAAGACCAGAAAAGAGAGTCTAGAAACACTACCAAGTGAGCTTTACAAAATATAAGGCAAATCACGGCCCACCCCACCCCGTGGCGCTCAGGCGGCCCAGCACCAGTTGTTCATTTAGAGTTGCACCTCGTCCTTTCTACCAGTAAGGACCAATTGGCATCCTTATTAAAATAAAGATTGCTGAACCCCACCTCGATACATTTTTTAAAATAAATTTATTTTAGAATATATTTTTTCTAATACATTAGAATAATTGCTCTAAGATTAAATCATTCTAAGAGTTGAGAATAATTTGAGATTCACAGAAAGTTTGCAAAAATGATACCGAGAGATTCCATTCACCCCTCAGCCGGTTTCCCCAAAGGCTGTCATATCAACGTAGCACATTTGTCCAAAAGAAGAAATTAGCATTGTACATTAGTAGTAACTGTTTTTCCATTTCTGGCCTTTTTCTGACCCAGGATCCCACACTACGTTTATTTATTTGTTTGTTTGTTTGTTTATTTAAAGATTTTATTTATTTATTTATTTTTTATTTCTCTTGTCCATTTTGCTGCATGTTCTTCTTTGTCCACTTCTGTTGTTGTCAGCGGCACGGGAATCTGTGTCTCTTTTTGTTGAGTCATCTTGCTGTGTCAGCTCTCCGTGTGTGCGGTGCCATTCCTGGGCAGGCTGAACTTTCTTTCGCGTTGGGCAGCTCTCCTTACGGGGCGCACTCCTTGCATGTGGGGCTCCTCCACACGGGAACACCCCTGCGTGGCAGGGCACTCCTTGCGTGCATCGGCACTGCACATGGGTCAGCTCCACACGGGTCAAGGAGGCCCGGGGTTTGAACCGCGGACCTCCCATGTGGTAGGCGGACGCCCTAACCACTGGGCCAAGTCCGCTTCCCCACACTAAATTTAATTGTCATGCCACTTGAGGTCCCTCAGGTCGGTGACAGTTTCTCAGTCTTTCATGGTTTCCCTGGCTCTCTTAAGGAGTACAGATTCAGGTATTTTGTAGAACCTTCCTCAGTTTGGTTTTGTCCAGTGTGTTTCTCTCCTGACTGGACTGGAGCCACTTCAGCAGATTTTGACTCAATAAATCTGTGGTGTTTGATAATCTAGATTTCTAACATGAATGTCAAGTGATTCTGGTGCACGTGACCTAGCACCCCCACTTGGAGAAATACTACCAGACACCACAGCAAACAAGGCAATTAAAAGACTCAAATATAAAATATTAAAAATGGCTTTTAAAAAGCAGGAATGAGTACAAAACACTGAACGAAGCTGTGAATGGTACCCTTCTCAGATATAAAACATTAGGAGAAATCACAAATAAAGAGACTGACATGTACGATCATATAAAATATATTTATTTGTAAGAAAAATAAAAGTATTTGCCTCAGCTATGAATAGCAAAGGGTTCATGGCTATTAAAAAGTCCTTCCAATGTATTGAAAAACATGAAGTACCCACCAGATAAATAGGGAAAGATGTGAGAAGGTAGTTCTCAAAAGTAGACATACGAATAATAGATAATGTGGGGGAAATGCACACTCTCATCAGTAAGCAGTTGTACATTAAAAGAGTTCCAGGCAGTGGACTTGGCCCAGTGGTTAGGGCGTCCGTCTACCACATGGGAGGTCCGTGGTTCAAACCCCGGGCCTCCTTGACCCATGTGGAGCTGGCCCATGCGCAGTGCTGATGCGCGCAAGGAGTGCCGTGCCACGCAGGGGTGTCCCCCGCGTAGGGGAGCCCCACGTGCAAGGAGAGCCATCCAGCGCAAAAGGAAGTGTAGCCTGCCCAGGAATGGTGCCGCACACACGGAGAGCTGACACAGCAAGATGACGCAACAAAAAGAAACACAGATTCCCGCTGACAACAGAAGCGGACAAAGAACACACAGCAAATAGACACAGAGAACAGACAACGGGGTGGGGGGGGGGAGAGATAAATAAATAAATAAATCTTAAAAAAAAAGTTCCAATTTATGTCCTTTAAATTAACAAAGACCTTTTTTAAAGAAAGGAACTTGTGTTGGTAAATTTGTGATGAAATCAGAGCATTCTTCTTTGCTGGGAACATTGTCAATTTGTGCAACTCTTTTGCAAAGCAAGAAAATATATATTGGTTTAGGAAAAAAGTACTCCTCTTCCGTGATCCAGTTATACAGTTTTTGAGAATTTACCCTAAGCATTTATCATTAATTCAAAAGAAGAAGGAAAAAAAAGCTCTACAAAGGATGTATTTCAAAATAGCAAAGAGCTGGGAAAAATATTTATACAACAATAGTAGCGTGATTAACAAAGTATGGTATATTATCTCCATATATAGAGCTACTTGACAATTACAAAGACTACAAACCATCGTGAGAAAATATGTATAATGCTATATTGAGGCGATATGAATTATGTATAATGTGTGTTATGTTCACATTTGCATAGAAACCTTTATGTCTGGGGGAAAAAAATACAAAAAGGAAATTTACCAAAATGAAGTGTTTAAATTATGAGATTTTACACCCTTCCATCTATCCCTTGTTCATTCAGTCCAAATTATTTCAATGTATATCATCTAAAAAAATAATTAGGACCCTTAAAAGCCCAAAGGTCCTTCCACAGGGCCCCACTCCTGCTTCCTTTGGAAATGTGTGGGTTTGTATATTGAAGTGAATAAAATGGGGGGAAGTGTTAAGCACATGTCTAGTTTATTCGTTGGATGAGGCCCACGTGCTTTGAAAAAAAACCCTTTGTTTCTTCTGGGATGAAATTGAGGAAATGAGGGGGTATGTCTGAGTCATAGTGAGAACTGCCCTTTTACATAAGGAATCATCTGGATAACTAACTTTTTTAAAACTTCAAATGCATGCCATAAGCTGCCCCCCCTTCTATCTTCCCCTCACCATCTGCTTGCCCCGTGTTCCTCATTTCCCGCGGTCCCCACCCACGGTACAACCAGGCTTGGTTGGAGAGGTGAACAAGAGGCGATCGCTAGGGAGCCGCTTTCTTCCCCTGCCATGGTCACCGCCACCCCGGAAAAAAACAGAACACCCCCAGCCTGCCCCAGTACATGCTGGCATGAGGCCACGTTGGAGAAAAGCCACAGTATGGACATCTGGCTTCAGCGGCCGTCAAGCCTACACAGACTGGAGGCCCTACAGAAGCCTAAACTCTTAAATGTGGGACAGGTGGCAATACTACCCTTACTTACGAGCAGAGGGTGCGTCTAGCTGAAGCAACGGGAAGCCCTTATGTTACAATCAGAAAGTCCAATTAGACTGCCTCCCTGGATGCTGGGATTACTCGATGGACCCAGAACGAATGGCCTTAAAATCTTCCTCCTAGAATAAGGCAACAGTTTTCCCTATGGGAGAGAAAGGATATTTTGATCCATCTTTAATTTGTTTAGATAAGAAAAATATGCAAGGAAATGTGACTCTGGTTTACTAAGATGTTGATGTTGAGATTTGAGAACCTCCGTTTCTACCTCTTCCCCTTTTTATTGCCAACTTTCTCCCTACATGTGAAAGGACTCATTCGGCCTTGAATGCCAGAAACAAACTATTTCCCTAAGGAACACGAATCCGTGGATTTCCTAATATTTTCAGGAAATATTAGGAAATCCTAATTTTTCCTAATTGGGATTTTTCAAAATAAGGCAGAGCTCCCTATTGGGGTCAGCAATTTCGGGCCCATCAATACGAACTCGACCTGTCAATATTCATTTTCACCGTTTCGCCCAAGACCAGGTTGTGAGAAAAGGACATCGAACTCAGGACAGACCCTATAGCTGACCCATGTCCTTCATTCCAGAAAGATGACAGGGCGAAAATGGGAATATGGCGGGTGGGGGAGACTTGTGTGGCAATTCCTGGCCCTGGTTTTCCCCCTGCTTACACAATTACACTCATCCTTCCATACGCACTTGTCAGGGCTGGTGTGATACAGTTGGCTCCCCGGTGATCCTCAACTCCTTGTGTCCACACAAGTCAGGCAATTCATTGAGATTATTTTCAAGCAAGGGTTATAAATTGAGATCCCCAGGCAGAATGCAGGGATCTGTGAACATGGATGGAAAAACTCGGCATACTTCTTTTCATTACTCTCTAAATGGAGTTTAGCATTTCCTTCTTTTATGAACTTGAGCAACAAACCAGGATAGCTTCAGAAGTACCTGTGACTTTGTCACCAATAGAAATCATAGCACATGCTATTGTGTCATGAATATCTTGAAATGTCAATTATGCTCATCGCCTCTTCAGTTACGATAGTTATTAGATCCATGACTAGGTCTTGTTGAATGTCAATTAAAACGTACATGTTTTGCAATATCACATATTTTGAAATAATTCCATGTCTTTATTGACACATAACTGATTTCCTTTATAATTCTATGTGCTTCCTTTTATGGTTCTGAAAATGTTATTCTAAGAAGGGCACCATAGAATCACCAGAGTGTCCAGAACACAAGAAAGATCACAAACCCCTGCCTAAGGAGATTCTTTGCCAGTCCCTTTATTTTGGTTCTCTCTCTGCTTAGCAAGAACAGTTTCTTCCTGCTCCCAGGGTGAGAAATGGTGATTGGCACCATGCTGTGAATGAGACCTTTCATGATCTCTTCCCTGGTTGACCAGTTGTCTCCTCTTCCTTCCACTCGCAAAGACTTCTCTCTCTGACTTTAGCCATTATGTGATAAAACTGGGTTCTTTATGGAAGAGAGGTTACAGATACCAGTATAAATCCAACACTGCAACTGGGGAAATAACTCCAGTCCACGTGGCACTGACGGTGGCCTTTGTACGGAACAGCACGTTGGCATGTCCATCCCGAAGGACGTGGGTAGAGTGGAAGGAGCCATTGAAAGGCCCCCAGCCATTTATTTGGAAGAGGTTTTAAGTTTCATATTGATTCAAGGCAATTAGTACATTCTGAAATAAAAAAGCAGTCAACCTCTGTATTTCAGTCTTGCCACAACCACTTATTAGTGACTTGACCTTGAGACATCTATGACAATTTGAGTTTCAGTTTCCTCATTTGTCAAATGATGAAATACAAACTTTACCTTTCAAAAGCTTTCTCCACCCCCACCCCCTCTTGAGATCTGAGAGCTGCCAAACTTAAGATTTTAATTTGAATATTATTATTGGATGATCCACTTTCAGAAATGGGAAACCGGGCCTTTTCAAGAGAGTAATTTTTAAGTCCATTGTATTATTGATCTACATAAAGTAGCTGCACAGACTAAACCAGCTTGCTTTAGGACAGGGCTGGGGATTACTTTTTGTTTTTGCTTTTTACAGTTTTGATTTACCTAGAATCCGTGTTTCAATATATCAGCTCTAGGTGGCAGTAAGATACCATTTAGACTGTGGTTAACTAAGGAGCAAGCAGCCTGTGAAGTTTCTAGTCTTGAGTCTGAGGAGACCCTTAAGGAAATAGTGAATGCGATTGCATTCTGCCAAGACCACCGTGACGTTCTTCAAGCACTTGACCCTGGGATGGTGGAGGAAGGGAGGAAAGCGACAGATTCAGGAATCCATGACCTGAAGGACGCAATGTGGTAAGATGAATTAGATGTTGTTGGGATCTCTTCAAACCTCACTTCGATATTGCTGTGCTTAAGTGGAGAGTGCACTTGAGAGACAGGTCATTTTAATCCCCTGCCTTTATTTATGTATGTGTCCTTGTGTTAAAGATAGGGCAATAGTTCCAACTCTATAGGGTTGTCATGAGGATTAAATTAGTTAATATATGTAAGAGACACAGAGTGGGCTCTGTCTGAATTTTAGCTTCTGTTATTACAGCTATTGCTCGGACGCCCTTTGCTTTTTAGCTAAGGAGTAGGGAGGAAATCTGGCATGGCCATTTGGGGTGCATGGAAAGGGGTTTGGCCCTAGATCCAATGCTCTTCCCCCATGCTCTCGAGGGCTCTGCTCTGACCCATGGAAAGAGGCCAGCCCTTTTGGAAAGAGCACACTTGGGGTGCCCGGGAGTTCCCTCTCCAAAGGCCCCAGCCCGTTTCCAGGGTCTTCACTGGCTTCTTCCCAAGTCCACCTCCTTAGATCACACTGAGGGGTGGCCAAGGGGCCCGGACTTCCAGGGAGCACGGGCCAGGCTCAGCCCCGTGGGCAGGGGCGCGTACACCAGGTCCCCTAGGATGGGGTGGACCTGCAGATGGGAAGAGAAGGGCACGGGCCACGCCTGGCTCTCCCTTATGGGGCCACGTTCTGGATCCAAACTGCAAGGAGCCACGAATCCTAAAATCCATCTGGCACCTCGGGACGTCCTGCAGGTGCGCTTGTCGTGGCAAGAGGCTAGAATATTTATTATTCAGCAGGCAGGAACCTGGCATGTGGTGGTTGAGCAGGTGTCTGTAGTCTTGCCCCAGACCCGCAGGCCAGGACCGACAGGGGTGTAAGGGCGTCTTGATGTGGGTGCCGGGGAGCGAGTCCTGCTCAGCACTCAGGGGACAGAGCAGGGAGAAGGAGGGCCCTCCCTCCCCTGGGGGTGCAGACCGAGGACTCGAAGCCAGCCGTGAACCTCCACAGAGAGACCTGAGCAGGGAGCCCAGCGCACGTGCTCCTGAGCCCAAATGCACTGCTGGGGACTCGGGGACACCACCGGGCAGGGCGGAAGGGGACTCCGGAGGCCGCAAGGGGCAAACGCGCTTGTGGAATCCAGTATTATTTATTTCTTTATTTGTTTGCTTGTTTATTTATTTATAACACTTTTTAAAATTAAAGTTAATAGATCACAAAGAACGTTACGTTAAAAAACATAAGAGGTTCTCATATAACCCACTCCCCACCCCCATCATTTTTGTAAATTGTATTTTTTTGAAGATATATACATCACAAAAAAAAGTTACACTAAAAAATATGAGGTTCCTGTATACCCCCCACGCCCCCACCCCCTCCTCCCACACCAACAACCTCCCTCATCATTGCGGCACACTCATCACACCCAGTGAACACATTTTGGGACACTGCTGCCCCACATGGATAATAGTTTACCCTGTAGTTCACACTTTCCCCCATACATTCAGTGGGTTATGGCAGGATATATAAAGGCCAGCACCTGACACTGCAATATCATTTAGGACAACTCAAAGTCCCCAAAATGCCCCCACTCACACCTCTTCGTCCCTCTCCCTGCCCTCAGCAATTCCCATGGTCATTTTCTCCACCTCAGTGCTACAATTTCTTCTATTACTATATTACTAGTCACGATAGTTTTATAGTAGAATATCAGTAAGTCCACTCTAGTCCATATTTTATTCCTCCATCCTGTGGATACTGAGATGGTGATGTCCACTCCACCTCTGGACCAAGAAGGGGCTTAGATTCCACATGGATGATGGATGCAATCCTCTGCTTGCAGTTGTAGTCCCTCTCGGTTCCCTGGTGTGGTGGGTGACCATCTTCACTTCCCTGCTAGCTGACCTGGGTAAGTCCAACAAACCAGAGGGTAGGAGTCGCCACTCTGCTGAGGCTCAGGGCCCAGCTGGCACATGGGCAGTGCAGAGGGAATCCAGGATTGAGGGAAGTGTGGCCTCTTTGGCATCCACCTGCCAGTCAAGCATGGGGACACTTGCTTGTTTTATAGAGTCCTATTTATGTTTATAAACATGTGTAAATAAAAGCAGAGAGGGCTGTTGTTTGGAGGGAAATGGTACACACACATGTACACAGATACATGTGACACGCAAAGATGCACACACATCACACAAACACACGCACCCAGCACAGAAGGTAGCCCATGTGAAAGCAGGTACGTAAGAATGTCAGAGGTGGTTTGAGGGGCAGTGAAAGCCTGAAGGAGGTTTGGGGAGCGCTTAGCTAATTTGCTGTGAGGGGCGATAGTGAGGAAGAAGAGGAGGAGGCAGATCGTGGGCCGATGAGGGGAACAGGCTTGTTTTTAGGAGGTAGGTGCTCCGGTCCCAATATCTGGGGTCCCAAGAATGTGTGTGTGTGTGTGTCGGAGAGATGGCTCAGACAAACTACATTTGAAGTGGCCTTACTTTATAGTAACTGGGTTGTATCGTCATCTAGTGCCACAGTGGTGGTGTAGCCAGAGATCCGTTGTGCAAAAATTGGAGCAGATTCGCTCTTCTCAAGAGCCTGGTTGGGGTATTGTTTAGGGGTCATATGTTGATTTATGCCTCTTCCTTGAAGACAATTAAATAGATGGAAATCCACACTTTAAAACGAAAAGAGGAGGTGGGGCGAGTAAGTTTCTTCAAAAAGGAAACTAAAAATTTCTTACACGTCACAACATAATTCACCCCTGGGCCCCCTCCAGTCACTGATGGGCCTTCTGAGTCCCTTTACGTACAGCCTTGCAGACCCGACGATGGGCCCGTCGCACCTGTGGGTCTCTGTCTTTACAGTAAGGCGTTAGAGAGCAGCAACAGTTTACAGAAGGCACCTGCCGCCCTCTGGAGGAGCCGGCTGTGGCTCCTGCCTTGGAGTTCAGGGTACGCGCAGCTGCAGAAGCCGCGACAGGGTGACAAGGGCTCTGTGAGCCCTCCAATCCTCCGCTCCCTCTTCCTCTTTCCTCCCCTCTCTATTTTCTGCAAAGGTGTTTCCCCCCGTGTGTCTGGGGGAAGACGGGATTTTACCACCTATGTTCCCGCAGACAAAAGCCAGTGGGAGGCTGAACGGGGCGCTGAGACGCCCACACGTCAACCCTGATGGGGGATGTATTAGAAAGACAGACACACAACTTGAGCTTCCAGACTGCATCACGTGCCCAAAAACGACATCGGAAAAATTGCACTTTTACCGGGCCTTGGAACGTTTTAATGTGAGGGACCGGTTTTTAATGAGCTCGATGACCAATTGCACAAGTTTTCCTTGTCAGAGCCTTTGGTGCTTGGTAGCAGCTTGGCCCATGATGTCAGCGTCGGATGTGAACATCTTTTCTTTCCAAGACCATCAGAGCAGAAGCTATAAGAAAGAGCATGCATCTGTTGCCAAGCTAACTGAAAAGAATAAGAGCTTTTAAGAACCTAGAGCTAATGTGTGTTTATTCTATTTGTCCAAAAACTGTCATGGAGATCACCAACCTGCCTTTAGAGGTTAACCAGTTAATTAATGTGGAAAGCTGGAAATGTATTATCCCGAAATTGCTCTATACTTTTTTTTTTTTCAGGTGAGAGATATGTGTATTTTTGCTTTCTGGATAACGTGCATTCTGCCTATTTTGTATTCCTCACTGGCTGTGCTGGTCAGGGTAAATAATTGCATGCTTGTTGGTCTGATTTGCTGAAAACCTAGAAATCTTTGGAATGAGAGAGCAGTATATTAGAAAACACACTGGGCTGAGACTTTAAAGACCAAAGCCTAATTCAGGTTCTGATACTCCATGGCGTTTTAGTTTAAAACATCTCATATCTCCAGGTGTTAAAGGTCCCAAATGGAAAAAAAAAAAAACCAGCAACAACATTGTTCTCCTCTCCAATCTCATAAGGAAGTATAAAAATACGTAAGGCAGGAAAGCAGATTTGGCTCAAAGGACCTCCTGACCCGTGTGGAGCTGGCCCACGCGCAGTGCTGATGTGCGCAGGGAGTGCCCTGCCACGCAGGGGTGTCCCCTGCATAGGGGAGCCCCACGTGCAAGGAGTGCACCCCGTAAGGAGAGCCGCCCAGCGCGAAAGAAAGTGCAGCCTGCCCAGGAGTAGGGCTGCACACATGGAGAGCTGATGCAGCAAGATGTTGCAACAAAAAGAGACACAGATTCCCAGTACCGCTGACAAGAATACAAGTGGACACAGAAGAACACACAGCGAATGGACACAGAGAGCAGACAACTGGGGAGGGGGAACGAGGGGAGAGAGTATATTAAGGACCTAGATATTCTGAGTTTCCTTGCTCAGTCTATTAAGGTGACAAAAATGTATGGGAAGTATGTGACCCGTCTAAGTAAACCTATGAATGGTTGTCAGAAGAAAACAAGACCAAAAGATAAGTGGTGTTGATGGGAAATGGCAGTGATTTTGACAGGGTTTCTACAAATGTGACAGATCCAATCACTGAAGTGTGCCCGAGGTCTTTTGAAAATTGTTCAAAAGGCTAAATTCGTGGTTATGGTATTACTTTAAGGCTGAAATATTTCTGTTGTGTTTTGAGTCTTTAATGATGCACCATCTGCCCCAGAAGTATAACCCTGAAAGTTATTAAGGAAGGAAGTAATATTTTCATCTGTACTCTCTGAATGGCAAAAAGCTCTTTAAACAAAATTTGATACCATACCACATCGCTCTGTGACTAAGAACAAGCACCATGGAATGAATAAGAACCAGTTCAGTTTCTATCAAACCAACCAGATTAACGGGAAGAACTCTTTCCGGCATCATCCCGTGGCCTGACCTGGAAATCCCTTGACTTTAACTGGCTGGCTCCTGTGCCAAGGTCATGGACTCTTCTGTCCTAAGCAAATCAGCCTGTCATCGTTCTGGGTCTCCGCTTTGTAACCTGGGGATTAACTCTCTCAGGGGCTTAGGCTCGCATTTGAAATGCACTTTAAAATAGAAATGCATTTATTAAAGGGGGCAGAGCATTTGTAAAATGTTGCTCTTCGAGTATGAGCCTATTTTTTGGATTTGAAAATGCATGTTTTACAATACTACCATCCGTGTAGATAGGCTTAAAAATAACTACAGTAGATTAAAACGTCATTGTTGTACAAACGCAAGAAAGACATGACACTGTCTTTTAGCTGCGTCCTCAAGATCATAGAGTATTCCAAGGAAGAGGGAGAAGACAGGCAATGAGCTGCCAGGACCCAGCCCTGGTCATTGGGACTGGTCGGCTGTTGAGAGGAAGTTTGGGGGAAAACAAAACTAACATAGATCAAAATTCTTACCCAATCTGGTGATCCAACAAAAAAGTGGACCGGACTCTTTCCTCACCAAGTTCTCTTCAGTGCCAAAGAAAAGGTGGCCGGTTCACAGACATCCTCCTTTGGTGAGGCCAGGTAAAATCTCAAGATCCGTTCCTCCTTCAACCAGCTGCCCTGTGGCTGCAAACTCTGCACAGCCCAGAAACGCAAGGCAGTCGCAAGGCAGCAAGGCAGCCCCAGGTCACAGCAAAGCAAGCTCTGATGGTTGCAGGATTTCCCCCTGACCTTTTCTCTGGGTCTGTGATAATTCATGGAAAAGGACACATCAGCACTCGTGCCAAATAACAGAAAAATTCAATGAAAAAGGCAGCCAGCCGGCTCCTCGACCTTCCTGGAAAGTCGTGATCAGTTCTGCGGAGCAGCCTCTGTGCCGGAGCCCATCCAGGCAGGTCTCCCAGGGCAGGCCAGGAGCAGAGGTAGAGGGGCCGGTTGATGTCGTTGCTGCAGCGAGCTGAGCAACCGCAGCGCCGGTCAGTGGCTTTGCCCGGCCTTTCTGGAAGAGTCTGCAGTGCGGTTCTCCGTCGCAGAATGAGTCATTCCCGCCATCTCCTAACTTTTGCATCCACCCTGGTCTCTCTGTAGCCTTTTTCCACAAAGCAGCAGAGACATCTTTGTAAAAAATTAGTCAGGATTTGCCCTACATCTCCCCCGCCACAGCATGAAACCCAACTTCCTTACCAGTTCTCAGCAGGCCTTACTGGACACCTCTTTCTTAAACATCCCGGGTGTGCACCTTCCTCATACCCTTAGCACATTCTGTTCCCTCTGCCTGACATGCTCTTCCTCCAGAGGCCCAGTGGCTTGCTTCTCTGGTCGGATGCCACCTTACTAGAGTCACTCTTTCTTTATTAAAAATAATCTTTTAATAAAAGTCACTTTTATTCAAAGTAATCTCAAACTTAAGGACAAGTTGCAAAAAGAGTACAAGGAATTTTTTTCCTGAGCCATTTGAGAGCAATCTGTCAGTCTGATGCCCTATCACTCCCAAATATTTGTAAGTTTGGAAGCCTTACAAACAAGCACATTCTCCTACAAAATGACAAGGCAACCACCTGGGTGGGAAATTAACACTGATACAGAACCACCATCTAATTGTACCCCCATTCAAGTTTCCCCCCTTGGCCAGTGACACCCTCGACCATCAAATGGCCCAGAGGGAACCCCGCATTTGCACTCAGTTGTCATGTCTTTTTAGACCCCTTCACCCTGAAAGACTTCCTCTGCCTTTCAATGATTTTCATGACCTGCAGACTTTCAAAGAGTGCAGGCAGCTTACCATGTAGCATGCCCATCGACTTGGTTTTCTCTGATGTTTCCTCATGATGAGATTCGGGTTATACATCTTAGCAGGATTATCACAGAAGTGACGCTGGGCTCAGGACAAGCAGCATTATTTGAAGGGCTCAGTGCAAAATGAAACTGTGAGACCCCGTGTACAAAAATTATTTAAAAATTGCTTCACGGCAACAGCAGAACATTAAGCCAAGAATGGATCTAAGTGGGAGACCGTGTGTGGACTGGCCCTGTCTGTGTTCTTTGCACTGTGTCTCATCAGAATGCACGTGATTCTGATCTGTCACATCCCTGATGACGTTAACTTTGATTAACATCCATTAAGGTGAGTCTGGGAGGCTTCTCAACTGTCAAGCAAATTTTTTCCCCTCTGGGGTTAATAAGTGTTTGGGGAAAGGTACTGAATTCACTTACTTATATCAGGAAGAGTATGGTTTCCTGTTTTATTCAATGGTTTAAAACTCATTACTATTCTTCTTTAGCATTGTTTTCTAAAATTTACATACAGCCCACTTGGCTGTCTGTAGCTTACAGTTCTATGAGTTTTAACACATGCGTAGATAAGAATATTTCCCACCACCATCAGGATACAGAACACATCCAGCTTCCCCTGCAAAATTCCCTTAGGCTGCCTTTTTGTAGACAAATCCTCACCCCTGCCCCTAAACCCTGACAGCCTCTGCCTTTGTCCCTACTGTTTTCTTTTTACAGAATGTTACATGCATGAATCATACCACATGCCACCCTTTGAGGCTTGCTTCTTTCACTCCGCGTAATGCCCCGGCAATTCATTCCTGTCTCCCTTTTTTTCTCTTTCTTTTTTGCTGATTAGATTTCCATCGCATGGTCCTCTATAAGCTATCCAGCCACCCATTTCTTCAATGACAGTTTCCTTGTTCAAATTAGCGATGTTTTCTGTCTTCAGACGAAGCCTTCTCTGATGGAGAAGGTGGAGCCTGTGAGTCTGCGCTTCCAACGAGACCCCGGCATCTGCTGCTGCTGCGCTGGCCCTCGGGCCGTGAGCAGCAAGGTTTGGACAGAACACTGACTGAGAGGGGTGGGAGTGGAGGCGGGGGCATCACTGCATAGGAGGGTGCAGTGAGAAATAAAGAGGAGCTAGAGCCGCTCACCGGCAGTGGGGGAAGGTGGAGGAGGCACACCTCGGGGGCAGTAAGAAGACGTCCTCAACAGACTTGAGGAGCGGGGACGCCGTTCCCAAGCCCTGGACAAGAGCAGGGCTTGGGGCGAGTTCGATTTCAGTCGCTCAGGTTTAGACGTGCCAAGGGCGAAGGCGGCTGGTGGGACTCGGGCAGAGCTGGTGCATGGCAAGTTGGAGCCCAGGGGAGAGAGGGGCTCGGCCGAAGCCGGCGGTGGGTGTGGGCCGTGGCCACCCAGGGACGGGAGTGGGGTGGGAAGAGGAGAGGGGGGCCCGGCCTCCCCCCAAAGCTGAGCCCGCCCGTCTGCTCTGCCGAGCTTCAGCGAAGGTGGTTTCCCACGCTCCGTCCTCCCGCTTCACCCTCCTCGGCTCCCTGAGGATCCTTCCTTGACCTTGCTTGCTCGCTTGGACTCAGAGCCGAACCTTAGCATCTCAGGCCCTCACGCAGGGTCTAAGGAGGCGACCGTCACCGCAAGGCCCGCAGCGCCCGAGCGGGCAGATGGGGCAGAAGAATCCGATAATGGTCCCCTCTGCCCCCCAGGGGTCGCTTGAGGATGCCGCTCCCTTCATTTCAGAGGCCAAGTGCATGCTAAAGCTCCTTTTTGCATTTCTTCTTGGCACAGGCAACACATTCTTATTTTTAAAAATACGTTTAACACTTAGACTGCTAAAAGGAAATCATTACAGAAACATGCATTCTCTAAGAGTAGTCTCTTTTCCAAAATTAAATATTCTCATCCAAATGACACTACCTAAGCAATGACAAGATTTCTAAGGTCTCAGGGCCCCTCGTCCCGGGAACACCGAATTCTAAATGGAAGGGTTTGCACAGTCACTCGCTTTCTTCCACCCCAGCACTGCACTTCACAGTGTGGGCAGGAGGGAAAGGAGCTCCCCTGTGCTTCCCCCCAAGACCATGCAGTCTTGGGGAACATTTTGTCCCCTCCTAGGTCCAATGCAAAAGCCTTATCAAAATTGTCTTCTTCTCTGTGTAGCATTAATTTTTTAAAAATTGATCCCAATTTTGCAACCATATCATACATATGCATTAAAAAATGAATATCCTTCAGAGAATGATTTAGGGATTTTTTTCTTTTGTTGTTACTTATCTTTATTTTATTACTGTCTTCTACAATAAATGGGTTTTGTGTCTGTAAGAAAAAGTCAATGAAGGTTTTTAATTTTTTTTTTTTTTTAACTTCACACTTCTCGATTCCAGTTAAGCCCTTGGTGTTACTGGATGAGTAACTGAGAATGAATGACTGAATGATTGACAAAAGGACAGGCTCCCCTCTCTTCTAATGGACTGCTGCCTTCTGGACTTGCAGAGCAGTGGCTTCTGTACAGCTCTAGGCTTGCCTTTCGCTGTTGCCTTCCTGACCCTGCAAATAGATTGCTCACAAAATCACATCTCACTCAGTAGCAGCGTGAGGCAAGTAGTTTGGCTTTCGTGAATTAAGAGCAAGCCTAGAGGGCCCCATCCCTAATTAACTGAAGAGGTAAAGGTGCAAGTCTCCTAGCGTAAACAGCCTAAAGCGGCTGATGAGACAGGCCCGCCAAAGCCTGGTTTCAGAGCCTGGTTCCCTGCAAGTTATTAAGCAGGTGTCTGTGGAAGAAGACATCATATTCAGCAGCCCAGGGAACCTGCTGGCATCTTTCAACAAGCGTTTTTATGGGGAACTCTTCAAAACTGAACAAGGGTCAAACTGTGGGAAACCTGTTTCAAAATTCAGCCTGTGCTTTTAGAAGAAGCATAGAAAATCACACAGTGGCAGAGAAAGTAAAGGATTACATTAAGTATGGTATTTGCTACTTAAAATGTAGTTACAATATGTAGCATAGAATACGTAACTTGGTTATATAATCTTTTTAAAAAACAGAGAACCCTTTGATTATATCAAATAGGTCTTTTTCTAAACGTCTTCATTCATTCAGCATATAGATACTTATCACCTGTTCATATGTGTCACACTATCTTCTGTTAAGAAACACCTTATAGTAAGAAACTGGTCTTTCCCGTAAATGAGAGCGATACTACCTACTTGTAAGAGCTAGTTACTAAATTTTGCAAGCCATTTTCTAAATGCAGACATTATTAAACTACGTACATTTACAACTAAACAAAATATATTAAAATAAAGGCAACAAATACTCGAAGCTCATCTCTTCCTAATTATTTTACTACATTTTGCTGTGATTTCTTTGCTTGCAATTATTTACCTCTCTCACACCTGTTTGGTGGAAATGCAACATCATGATGTGTCACTGCAATCTCTTCCCAACTCCATGTTCAGTGACGTCATGTTGGTAGCATGAAATCGACCACTTACACCACAGAAATCGGCAAAGATGACAAATCAGTCCTGGTTTATTCTTTTATTGATCATTGAGACTTAAGAAGGTGATGGAGGAGGGTTAATGACGCAGGTTAAACTTAAACATGTGTGTGTCTGTAGCCACCACATTGTAAAAATCCAAACTATTGAGGAAATATTCTTCCAGTATTTGAAAGCCATGATCTGATTCAATAAAGAAGTTGCCCCCATCACTGATGAACAAATGAAATTCCCACATATGTCTTCACTATTTCACTCTTTTTTCTTATTCAAGGTAAACAAAAAGCATCAAACAACCTTTCTTTTGGAACTAGACTCATTTGATAATGACATAGGTGATTTCTTTTCTCGATCAGAAAGGAATCATTTTATTTGCAGTCTGCTTCTGTCAAATCGTGGTTGAATTGTAACCATGGGTTGACTGTGGATATAAGAATTCAGCAAAAATCAACAGAAGCATTCTGTGAGAATCGTTTGGCCACAGGGAATTTACAATAAAGAATATTGTATGTTTTATTACTAGTTGTCAATTGTGTACTACACAACCTTTATATCAGTGAATTTATAGTAAACTCATCTCTATATTTGCATACGTTTTTCAGACAGCCGCTTGTCGAGTATTTATCACTTCACCGCTGTGCCTGGGGATCCACTGAAGGCAAATGGAACCTGCCATCCCAACCTCAACTATATATCAACCACCAAAATAAAAATGACTTTAAAAGTCGTGAAAATGTATATAATTATTAAAGATCCTAGACAACAGCCATAGATGGAGCAAGCCATAAAAGACATATTGTCACCTGGTTGAAATCAGTCATTTCCAAGGCTTCACTATCATTAGAGGTCAAGGCAGGAAACTGAAAGTTGGTGGTAAGCATGGAGCGTTATCGGTGCCTCCACGCAGAGTCCTGGCTCAGCTCTCGGATACTCCCTGGATGTGCTGGGATCTTCCTGGGTTCACTCAGGGGCATGTCTTCTATGTGGCGGGAAACAGGAATCCTGCTGGTCTGGCCCCAGACAGAGGAAGGGTTGATGCTCATTACGTATTCACACGAGCTTCCCGGAGCAAAGGGGGCTGACGAATGGCAGAGCCCCCAAGGGACAGAAGCACTCGCTCATCTTCACGAAGCGGCCGATCCTTGGCCAGCTGAACGAGCTGCTGCTCACCCGGCACATCAGGGAGAAGGCCTGTGAACCCAGGCGGGCGAGAGGCGCGTAGTCCAGGGCTCGAATGCTCAGGGTCACGAGCACAGGCATGCAAAGCCTGTGGTCCCAGGACGGGTGCAGCCACAGCTGGGAAGACGCTGACGGAACAGGCAATGGGGAGATCTTTTCCGTTGTGTGGCAGAGCCGTTCACTCGCTGGCCATCAGAGCAGCTGCTGAGAGGCAGGTGCTGGCCTTTCACTCCCTGCCATGTGTGTGTTTTTGTGTAGTTGTGCAAGATCATCCAGGCCACTGTGACCCACATATGCTTCCTTAACTCGGTTTTCCCCCAAAACCCAGGGGATCAGAGGCCCAGCAGCAAAGAGAGCATCTCCTAACCTTTGCAGACGTCCATCAGACTCCCAGGTAGAGATGCACAGGAAGCTGTGTTCTGTAGTGGCAAAGGAAGGACACGCTCCTCAGAGCGTGAGGGTGTGGCCAGAAGGTCTGCTAAGGGACTAGGTGCTCCCACTGTGCGGGAGGAAAGAGGGCCCCTGTATTAGTCGGCCAACGGGGTGCTGATGCGAAATACCAGAAATGGGTTGGTTTTTACAAAGGGTATTTATTTGGGGTAGGAGCTTACAGATACTAGGCCATAAAGCATAAGTTACTTCCCTCACCAAAGTCTATTTCCACGTGTTGGAGCAAGATGGCTGCCCACGTCTGCGAGAGTTCAGGCTTCCTGGGTTCCTCTGGGCTCAGCTCCTCTGTTTCCTCCACAAGGTCAGCTGTAGACTATGAGGCTCTCTAGGCTTTACGTCTCTCCACAAGGTCAGCAATAGACCATCAGGCGAAAGGCTCTCTCCCTGGGGCTCCAGTTTCACCATCAAACTCCAACATCAAAACTCCAACATTGAAAGCCCTCAACTCTGTTCTTTGCCATGCCTTTTATCTGCAAGTCCCCACCCACCAAGGGGCGGGGACTCAATGCCCTAATCATATCTTAATCATGCCCAGGTACAGATCAGATTACAAGCGTAATCCAGTATCTATTTTTGGAATTCATAACCATATCAAACTGCTACAGCCCGTAACCCCAGTGCAAGATCCCAAGCCTGCATACTGGGAGCCTGTCCAATTTGTGTGGACAATTATCACCCCCTTCCTGCTAGTAGCAGACAGATCAATCCAACATGGCACCATCACTCTTCTGTCTTTTGATAGTTACCCCCTACGCCCAGGAGAACCGTCTCCAGGCTGGCTTCAGGAGGTCCTTACCGTGTTTGCCTGCCCCACGTGCTGCTGGCTGTTTCTTTAGCCCCCTCATTCTTCTGGCCTGCCCCCCGGCTGTTTGGGGATCCAGCCGCCCTCGCTATCCATTTTCCATTCCTGCCTGCTCTGGCCAGTGGTCTAGGTGGACGCCAGCAAGCAGGCGAGGGGGATGGAAGGGTCTTCAAATAGCGCCTGTGCTGCAGTGCAATAAGATCCTTCTCCCACATATGTGCATAGATAAATACGTAATACGGACCCACAGGAGGACAGAGACGCTTCCTCCTGCCTACTCTAGCATTTGAGGCCAACTCCAAGCTCCACCGAGCACCATGGGGTCTGCAGTCTCCCCTGGCCTTCCTGGACATGACTGTGGGAAGACTGAGCTGGGAAGAGACCCCGAAGGCCACGCTGCTCCCTGTACCTCTAATTCCTCCACATGTCAGGTAGAAGGTGGATAAAACCAAGTGGGAAAGCAGTCGGGCAGGCACACAGCATGGGTCGGTGCTAGATGTTGGGGAAAGGGAGGGAAGATGCAAGGGAGAAGCTCAAGAGAATACTCTCAGGAAGCGGATGTGGCTCACCTGGTAGAGCGTCCATCTACCACATGGAGGGCCCAGGGTTCGATCCCCAGGGCCTCCTGACCCGTGTGATGAACGGGCCCACACTCAGTGCTGATGCATGCGAGGAGTGCCGTGCCATGCAGGGGAGCCCCACGCACAAGAAGTGCGCCCCGCAAGGAGAGCCGCTCCACATGAAAAAAACCTAGCCCGTCCAGGAGTGGCGCTGCACACATGGAGAGCTGATACAGCAAGATGATGCCAAAATAAGAGACGCAGTTTCCCAGTGCCACCAGATAATGCAAGTGGATGCAGAAAAACACACAGTGAATGGACACAGAGAGCAGACAATAGGGAGGACAGGGAGAGAAATAAATAAAATAAATCTTTTTTAAAAAAAAAAGAAAAGAGAGAATACTCTCTGCCCAAAATGCTCACCGATCCATCCAGCCTGCCTAACTCCTATTCACCCTTCAAAGCCCAATTCAAAATTTCCTTTTTGCAGACTTCCCTGCCCCCACCCACTTCAGCCTCTCTCACAGATTCCCAGCTCCTATCTCAGTGTTTCTAGAATACAAACGGCCATGGCCTCTCCAGCAGGTGATACAAAATAATTGCCAGTTTATGGCAATTTTGACTTAGGTTATTAACCTTGTGACCCAAGACCCCAGTTCACTCTCAAATTACCTCCCAGGTATTCCTGTGGGCCCCCAAGGGCCACCACGCACGTGCTCAGCAACACGTCCATGGATCAACCGTCGTCATGGTCTTCCAAGGAGCTATGATTCTGCCAACCCCCTCGAGGAAGGCTTCCCGTCCTGCCCCAGCAGCTGATGTCCTGCTGAGAGCTCAGCCCTCCCAGGCCCCTCTGCTTCTCTGGGCTGCCCTGTGGTCTGGGGACAAACATGGGGAAAGAGCTTCCCCTCTTCTCCATGCCTTCTGGGGTCACCTGAGCCTCGAGGCATCACTCTGCCTGCACCCCACGTCTTCCCCTTCTCTCTGTAGCTCTAGCCTCTCAGACCAGGCAGGAGAAGGGTGCCGCGCATGTCCCTCCACGCTCCTGTCCTCTGCAGCGCCCTGGGGCCCAAGCACAAGCCTTTTCCTCCTTCTTCCAGTTGAGCAAACAAAAAGCCATGCCGATCCACCCACGGAAGTTAACGACCTGGGCTGGGCAGGGAGCCAGTCTCATTCTCTGCTCAGGCCGAGTTGAGGAGCCCAGGACACGCTGCTTTGTACGTTCCCCGCCACACACATGATAGAGACCCCAAGTGGAACCCTCATCCCATTTGCTGTGCTTGTGGCCTCCCAGCTAGACTCGGAGCTCCCCGAGACAGGGACTGCCGGGTGTTCACCTTTGTATCCACACCTGGATTCCGGCACTTATTAAATAAATCCTGAGAGCTAACATTTTTAGATACTTATTATAGGAGAATCATTGAGACTAGGATTTGTTATAAAATAGAGATTCCTGACTCCACCCTTGGAGATTCTGATCCAGTATCTCTGGGAAGGGTCTCGGGAAACTGAGTTTGTTTTCAAACATCCCAGATTTGGGAACCACTGCGATCGATGGCATCTCCTGACCCAAGTTCCTCCAGGCTCTGATCGAATGCTCCAGGATGCTTGAAGTGACCCATCACGATGGAGGACACTTCAGAGCTTCTGGTTGAATCAAAGTTATTTCCCTATAACTTCTGCCCAACCTTTCTTCCACATGACAGGGCCTCGAAGTTTGATAATAATTATAAAGGACTCACCTAGGGCTGGGCTCTCCAGGTTGAGAGGCTCTGGCCATGTCACCAGCTCTGCCAGCAACACCAGAGGGTTCTTATCCAATTCTTCCAGCCTGTAAGCCACCAAGAGGCCAGAACCATGTCTTAATACTCTTCGCATCACAGTACCTAGTCCTTAGATAACCTTGGTACTCACTCACTTATTCAACTGTTATTTATAGCCCACCTACTGGGTCCTGGAGACACAGCCTTGAACCCTACAAAGTACAAAGTCCTTAATCAATCTCATGGTGTTTACGTTCCAGGCAGGCAGACAGACAAAAGGCAAATGAACCAATAGATACATATCAGGTGGGACAGGTGCTAAGAAGAGAGATCGCGCAGGTTACAGAGAAAAAAAGTAACAGGGGCGAAGAGGGTGTGTTCAACAACAACAAAAAATTGTTAACTGGACATCCAAACCCTTCATGCAAGCCTCTTTTTTGGTCCAGATGTGCAAAACGCTCAAAATGCCAATTGCGTATTCGTGAACACGGGTCGCCGTCCTCGGCTGCAAGGCCAGGTGCTGTTGGAGACAAAGACCCATATTCCATCCAACAGAGGGCAGCTGAGGGCCAGACATGGCTGTGTGACGCCAAGCTCGCAAGACAAGCAGCTTATCAGAGCCAAATGGAACAAGCCCAAGGATTGTGAAGTGAGTAAATCACCAACCAGGAAAACCTTAATAGTTTTTTTCATTATTGAATTGCCACTCGACCATAAGACTGTTTCTACTGTGCTAAGTTCTTTCCTTATTTGTGCAGAGCACTTCTCTAGCCTAGGAGAAGAGTAGAGTTCTGCTTGGGAACAACAGAAAAACAAACAAACAAAAAACAACTTATCCAGGAGGTTGAATTAATGAGCTAACCATATGTAAAGAAGCATTGTATTCTTTCCTGCAGCCTACAGAGAGCTTTTTTTCTTTTTCTTGGAAAATTTGCATCATTCCCCCCTCTCATTGATTTGACCATTGATTCCCTTCATGAGTGAGTTGGCTGTCAAGATACAATGTAGATCCCATGAATGCAGTTCTTGAGAGAAAGGGGACTAGAAAAAATGGTTGGATGTTCAGAGTGGGGAGAGAAATTAGAAATAATATATATATTTTTTTAAAGATTTATTTATCCACCCCCTTCCCCTCCTCCCGCTCTGCTGTTTTTGCTGTCTTCTCTTCTCATTTTCTCTCCTCTAGGATTCACTGGGATTCGATCCTGGGGACCTCTGATGTGAAGAGAGGTTGTCTGTCAATTGCGCCACCTCAGTTCCTGGTCTCTGCTGCGCTTCACCTTGACTCTCCCCTTCGTCTCTCTTTTGCTGCGTCGTCACTTGCACAGGGCACTGGCTCACCACGTGGACACTGAATTTCTCTTCTTTTTCACCAGGAGGCCCCAGGGATCAAACCCAGGTCCTCCCATATGGTAGGCAGAAGCCCTATCACTTAAGCCATATCCACTTTCTTAAAAATCATATTCTTTACCGCAGCAGTGACCCTAGAACTAAACTACTCTAGGATTTGGAGCAGGCATATCTAGTTGCATCAGATTTAATCAGCATTGACAAAGCTTCGCTGAAACTCAGGAGTCACAAAATCCCCACTTACAAAGGCATGCCCTGCCTCCGAATGCCCCCCATCATGCCTAGCACACACAGGAAAAGCTCAAAAGATTTTTTCCTAACTGCAAGAGGGCCCCCAATAAACATACGTTTAGCCGGCTTGCCCTTTTCCTGGAGTCGACTGAACAAGCAGCTCGATAGTTTGGCATCTGCAGTCATCTCCCTAGGCCATTCGTGCAGCCGCTGGCTTTAACTGGCTGCAGGCGCCAGGTAGGAAACGCGCGTGCCTCCAGAGGTGAAGCACAGTGACACACGTAGCCGTCACGACCACTTCGGGAGCGCTTTCCATGCACAGGCATGTGGTTCACACGTGCTATCTAGCACCCCCCATTGGCAATGTGGGCACATACCCATTCAATACGAAAGAGGGTCACAAAGTCCCAGTAATGATAGGTCAGGTGGTCGAGCTGGGATTCAGGCCATCCCTAAAAGGCTATAAAGCGCAGGCTCTAGCCACTACCTGATTCTTATTTGACAGATTCTCAGGCAGTAATCTTTCACAATACACGGCTTCTGTGGGCAATGAAGGCCATCATACCCAGCAACTGGAGCAGAAGAGAAGGTACGAACAGAGCTCATGGCTTATGTTCGCTGCCTAGTGCACCCATTACCCAAATCACCCTTCAGGTGGGAAAAGGGCAATCCATGCAGAGCGGGGGGTTTTGCTTCATTTTTTTCTTTTCTGAACATCAAGCGACAGTTTCTGTCTTTGTTTCCAAGACTTTACATTTCACAGACCAAACAGGCAAATATCAGCAAAGGCTACCAGTTAGAGGGCATATGACTATTACACGCTAGAACCCTGAAACAGCATTGCTGTCACCCCGTCTTAGCTCCCTGCTGTCCGGTATCCATATTCCTGTTGCCGACACACTGGAGAAGGCTGTTTTGGGAAAGTCACAACAGCCAGAAGCGACTGAGGTCTCCAGGGAAATCTCCAGGTCAACAGGAGGATGGACCCAGGGGAGGCTGGGAGAGGCCCGCCTCTGTCCTGTGCGGTGACACCCCCTCTGGAGGGTGAGGGAAGGGCTCGCTGCCTCTCCCAGCCACCCTCCTTGAATGGGTCCTTTCTAAATGGGGCGGGATCTACTCCCCAGGGCGCACAAAGCCCTTTGTGCTTCTGTGACCAATAAACACTTGGATGAGGGAAGCGGACTTGGCCCAGTGGTTAGGGCGTCTGTCTACCACATGGGAGGTCCAGGGTTCAAACCCCGAGCCTCCTTGATCCGTGTGGAGCTGGCCCATGCGCAGTGCTGATGCGCGCAAGGAGTGCGCTGCCACGCAGGGGTGTCCCCCACGTAGGGAAGCCCCACACGCAAGGAGTGCGCCTCGTAAGGAGAGCCGCTCTGCGTGAAAAGAGTGCAGCCTGCCCAGGAGTGGGGCTGCACACACAGGGAGCTGACGCAGCAAGATGACAAAAAACAAAAAGAGACACAGATTCCGGGTGCCACTGACAAGAATACAAGCAAACCCAGAAGAACACACAGCGAATGGACACTGAGAGCAGACAACCTGGGGAAGGGGAGCAGGGAAGGGGAGAGAAATAAATAAAAAATCAATCTTTAAAAACAAACACCACTTGGATGTGCCTCTGTCCCAAGCCTTGTTAAGAGGGAAGTAGAACCCAAAGAAGACGCTGCAGCTTTAGGGAAACGTGTTTATGGCCCTCTGTGCTG
Organism: Dasypus novemcinctus; assembly: GCF_030445035.2. NCBI lineage: Eukaryota > Metazoa > Chordata > Mammalia > Cingulata > Dasypodidae > Dasypus > Dasypus novemcinctus. The sequence goes on along the minus strand of NC_080694.1, from coordinate 46,530,942 downwards.
TAACAAGCTCTTCCACAGGCATTAGCTCCTTTAACTGAAATGAATGAGCCAGCTGAGCCAGAGTAAAATCATTCTTTTCTCAAAAAATAGCTGCGAAGGAGCGGGTGATTTGTGGACGCTGGGACTTTGCCCTGTTGGTTACATCCGCACAATTAGCGTCACCTCTGCCCCCAGCCCCTTGCGGTCCTCGAGCTTTCCAGGGAGAAAGGCGATCTTCGAGGGCACCGGCCTGGGTAGCTGAGCCCGGCTGGGTGTCGCCGGCACTGAGGCTGCTCAGACTCTTGGTGGGTAGGGGTGTGTGTCTGGGTCACCCACATCTGGCCTGGGAAGTCTGTCCCCGCAAGGGCCAGCCTTAGGGCAGGGCACAGAATTGGCTTTCATTCCCTGAAACACAGTCGACAGCGGATTGAGACATAGTTCAGAGGATTTGGTAAAGAGAGGCTTCTGTCGCCCATCATGCAGCGAAAATCCAGCGTGGGACAGGATCGGCCCCTCCTTGGCGGCCCGGGCCCTGGCGGCTATCTCATCGCCCGCCTCCAGCGGGCTCCTCCGGCCCCTGGGTCCTTCCCACGGGGCCTCTCCATAGCCCTGTCTGCTCTTTCCAGAGCCCTTTCCCCGCCTTCTCCAATCTCCTCTGCTCCATGGGCAGCGTGGCAGACCCAGTTCTAGACGCTGGGGTGAAGACAGGAAACAAAGCAAGTTCTTCACCCATCAAGGGACCCACAACAAACAGATGGACATTGTAATACCAGGTGGTGCAAGTGCCATCAAGAGAAATAAAACAGGAGAACGCAATAAGAAGAGCTGGGAAGCGGGATGTGAGGTAGGCCAGGGGTTCTAAACTCAGGGCTGTTTTGCCTCTCGGGACATTCCACGCTGTCTGGAAACATTTTTTTTTATTATTACAAATGTGAGGGTCCTCCTGGCACCTAGAGGTGGAGACTAGGGGGGGGGCGGGGGCTGGGGTCATCCTACAATTCACAGTAAAGCCCTCCCCAGGACAAGCAACTCTCTGGCCCAGGAGTCCACGGTATTGAGCTTTAGAAACCCTGACATAAGGCGTTGTCCAATCAGGAGACGAGAGCCCCACGTTAACCTGAACAGGGACTTTCTTTTACCTTTATTTAATTGAAGTTTATCATTCGCACACGAACATACATAAACAATAAATGTAGAGTAAAATTTGTGAATTTATGAAGCAAACATGCATCGTATCATTTTACAGGACTCCCATACATCTCCCCACCACCGCCACCTTGCATTGTTGGGAAACACTGAACAGGGAAAATTTTAATATAAAGAATTATTAATAAAGGATGGGAGTCATAGGGGTGGAGTAATAAGAACTAAAGAGAATTCTGGGAAGCAGACTTGGCCCAATGGATAGGGTGTCTGCCTACCATACGGGAAGTCCAGGGTTCAAACTAAGAGCCTCCCTGACCCATGTGGAGCTGGCCCATGCGCAGTGCTGATGCGCGCAAGGAGTGCTTTGCCACGCAGGGGTGTCCCCCGCGTAGGGGAGCCCCCACACGCAAGGAGTGTGCCCCGTAAGGAGAGCCGCCCAGCGCGAAGGAGGGTGCAGCCTGCCCAGGAGTGGCACCACACACACGGAGGGATGACACAACAAGATGCAACAAAAAGAAACACAGATTCCTGGTGCCGCTGATAAGGATAGAAGCGGTCACAGAAGAACATACAGCAAATGGACACAGAGAGCAAACAACTGGGGGGTGTGGAAAGCAGAGAAATAAATTTTAAAAATTTTTTTAATTTTTAAAATTAAAATAAAATTTAAATAAATAAAAATAAAGAGAATTCTAAAGAATACAGGCGTTGCAGCTCTAAGGAGCAACCAGTTTCCCTAGGGCTGAGCTAGAGCCCACAGGAGAGCCCTCCCCCAGGGTTCAGGTGCAGACTTGGTGAGAGAGGTCAAGGTTGTGTTCTGCTGACCCCCAGGGAAGGCCCTGAGGGCCTGGGCGGTGGGGCCTGCTGAAAATCCCCCCTCTGCTGGAGGAGCAGGGTCTGAGGAAACGCAGGCAGGGAGAAAGCCATGCTGCAGGCGTCGACTGCTGCAGAGGGGTCACCCCAAGGCAGCCCAGCACTGGGGAGCACTGCACCTCCACACAAGTCGACTGCTGGGGAAAGCACGCTCAGGAGTAAGCCAGCACCGGAGACAGGCGTGCCTCTGCAAAAGTCAACTGGCAGGAAAGCCTCGTCAGCAGATGCCCCGCACGGAAGGCAGCCGCACAGGACGTGAAGCCGGCGAGGGGCTTCGTGGAGCAATCAGGCGGCAGGCTCGTGGGGGGACTTGTTGGCAGGGCGGTTCACAGCCTGGGGTGCATGGAGCCTGCGTGGGGGTGCAGGGCCAGGGCTGAGTCTGTGCTCAACTGCAGGAGGAACAAGGAAAAGCAAAACCGCAGCCACAGCCCCTTCCTCCCAGCATTCCCTCCAGCACACTGTCCTCGAGGCTTACCGTCCTGCTCCCTGCCAGGAGGGTGGCCTCAGAAACCATCCCATGACTGCAGAGAAGGAAGGGAAGGGAGAAGCTGGAGCAGGAGGCAATCGATGGGAAACTGACTCAGGGGTCAAGTCCACGCTGAGAAGACAATTTTTGGACAAAGAGCCCAACGGAGGGAGGAAGAACCGGGCAGGCGGCTGGAGACAGAGGGAGCTAGACAGCGTCCCCAGGCGAGGTCCAAGGAGAGACAGACCAGCGCCCCCGGCACTGCAGGCACCTCCCTAGAGGCTGCTGGGGTCTTAAATAGCATTTGTCTTCCTGACGCTTCCACAGCTTTAATTTGATGGGTGTTTGATTAACAAACACGTTTTTGCTAAGGGTTTGCAGAGAAGCAAATAAACGTCACTACAAGGAAAGAGCGTCTTGGATGCCCTCGTTTGATCCTCCTTCTGCCACTTTCGAGCAGTTATTTAACTTCTTCAGGCCTCCACCTCCTCATCTTGAAAATGGGAACTTTGGATGCCTTCGCAGGGTTATAAGCAGGACTGATGAGATGATACATGCACGTGTGTGGCCGGGTTCTCAGCCTTCGGCAGGCTCGGAGCCGTGTTAGCCATGAAGACGCGATGGGAGGATGGTGGCAAGAACCACGGCAAGCGCGCACGCGCTTAGCGCTCAGCTTCACATTAGGCACTGTAGGGAAAAAAGGAGAGGATTATGAGAGCTCCAGCTTCAAAAAGCTTGAAAATACTCGCCCCACCAAATATTAAAATCACACCTTTCTAGGCACAGAAAGAATTTTTAGAAGTCCATTTCTGCCCCCTCCCAACCACCTCGGTTTCTCAAAATGTGAGAGGTAGGGAAGACAAAGAGTCAAACCTGCCCACTTTACAGACAAGGAAAATGAGGCCCAGAGACCCGCAGCGTTAGCAGAATTGTGGGAGTCAGGGGAGTGGGGCCTGGTTGCTTCTGCTGGGCAGTGGAGAGAAGAGCCTAAAGGATGGAAAGCTTCCAGAAGGGGGGGTTAGAAGATGAAGGGGGTCCAATCAGTTCACCCCACAGAGGCTCAGGGCGTTTCCCTGTGGTCGACCACCTGGTACGTCTTATTTGGGTGTTCGTTTATAGCTATTCCTTCCTTCTCCCACACGCTCCATAAATGCAAGCACCTCGGGTCTCGTGTTCACTTCTGCATCCCTAATCCCGAAAGCTTTCCCAGCCTGACCACGAGCTCAGTAAACACCTGAGGCCTCCCCGCCTCCTCACGCTCAAATGCTCCCTTGTGGCCCAGAGGACTCGGGTGAAAACCTACCTCGGGGCAAGCTGCCTCTCTCAGACAGAAGTCTGAGGTAAACACAAATTAAACTGCACAAGGGTCACCTCAGTTTAAGCGCAAATACAGTCGAACACGGCGGCGACTTCTTTTCCACTGTCGCCTTCGTCAGCGTCGTGGTTTCCTAGGGCTACGGTAACCAAGTGCCAGGAACCAGGTGGCTGGAGAGAACGTGACTGCCTCACAGTTCTGGAGGCTAGGAGTTCAAACTCGAGGTGTTGGCCGGGCCCCCGCTGAGGTGCGGGAAGATTCTGTTCCATCCCCCACCCCAGCTCCTGGAGGGGGCTGGCTAGCCTTGGCATTCTTGGCCTCCGTCATTCCATGGCCTTCCCACCCCACCCCCCACTTCTCTCTCTGCATCCAAACTCCTTCTCGTCTAAGGACACCAGCCATATTGGATTAAGGACCCACCCTATTCCAAAATGGCCTCAGTTGAATTCGCCTGCTTACCTCTGCAATCACCCTCTCCAGACAAGCTCACATTCACAGGCGCCCGAGGTTGGGACTTCAACACGTCTTTTTTGGGGGGGCATAATTCATAACAATCAGTAACAACCATAAGAACCAGCAGGGTGTAGAAACAGCAGTAACCAAGTGCCTTCATACACATGATTGGACTCTTCCAAGTGTATTATCTCAGTCTTCTTAAAATCACCCATTCCGTTGTTAATTGGCTCACTAATAAGGTGGACCTTCTGTCTGATTCCATTTCAAAGGGTAGACTCAATGCTAAGGGCACAGCACTGGGCAGGAAGGGTCTCAAGAACAAATATAGCCAAGTGATGTGTGCTCGAGGCCACCCAAAGTCACAGCCAGCGTAGGGCCAAGAGCTCCAGCAAGAGACCCAAGTTCACAGCCAGAGACAGAAGAGCACTCTGCCTCAAATCCAAAAGAAGAGAAACCAATGGAAATTAGAGAATGGGCAGCAGTGTTGGGGAGCCGGGGATGTCCAAAGGAGGTACCATGAAGGAGCCCAGGAGAAGGGTCCAGCAGGGACTTGGAAATTGGCAGGGCGAGGTCTTTATGTGGTGTCGGCGGCGTGGGAGCTTCCAGGAGCTCTAGGGAGTGGACACCCAGCAGGCCGCTTCCCACTCCACAGGCCCTGGGTTAATGGACGGTGGAAGAGAGATGTTTGAGAAGGGAATTAGGTCGCCTAGGAGCATGCAATCTTTTACCCTGAAGGTTTGTGATCACTCGCTTTTACTCCTACAAAGAACTTTGAGGTTGGGGTGAGAAGGCACATAAACATTCACTAAACCGTGGGGCTTTGCCACTTGTAAAAAATTAGACAAACACAGGAGCCTTTTTCTTCAAGAAAATGGAAACTATATGACATGAGCGGTTGAGATAATTTCCTAAATAATTCAGGGGGAATAAAACACACAAGTAACCAGCCCCTGAGGAATAAGGGCCTATTCCGCTTGGTTTTGTACAGCCACCCTTTCATTCAGCAACTACCGATATCTCTGTAAACACCTGTCTTCAGCGGATGATGAATTCTACTGCTCTTCTTGATTCGGCTTGCGCAACTTCAGTCCTTTCCCTCTCCGTAGGCTGGAGATGCCCACCCATTGCAAGGTTCGGCTAGAGCGAGGTCTGCCGGGGCACGCGAGGCCCTCAGCAATGGTTCTCCCACCTGCTAGTGGCCGTCAGTTTGAACAAGGATCTCCAGCTCTTAGCAGGGCAGCTCAGGAGGCAGGACGGAGCGCCTTCATCAGCCCCAGAGAAAATTCACTAACGAGGATGGTTTTAGCATTTTTTCAGAGGCTAAATAATAAATGCTTCTGTCGCTGGTGCCCTCGCTCTAATTTTGATGCAGGAAAAGATGACAAAATCGCAGCTCCTACCCTGGTGACCGATAGAATTACTCCCCATCACCCCAGCTAGACCCAAGTAATTGGTTTTTACACAACCTGCTTAAAAGAGGACACATGACAAATCTCTCAAAGGTCAGTGGAAACAGGCACAATCTGTTTGAAAAATCTCAGTAAAGGGGGAAAAAAGCCACAGAGAAAGAGAGCATACAAGATTAATGATCTCCCCACACTGCAGGGAGAAATGAGCACCAGCTGGGGGATAGATCTGTCAGAGGCAGTGAACGCCACGGGAGAGGCCTGCTGCTAAGTTCATCCTGTGCAGAATGTGAAATATGTTTTATAGACACACACAGCAAGTATAGGAGTGTCATTCTCGGCAAAGTATAAATACCCCACAATACACGGGAGCCAGTGATAGAGAGCATTGTTTTGGCTCCTAATTTTGTCCTGCCCCTGTAGGTTCTTGCAAGCCACACATTTCATTGAACATCCCGTACATAAGTTTTGACTATTCATTTTTTTTAAGTGATTATGGGGGAAATGTGTTTATAATATGCATTTTCTTAATGAGGCCAAAACCAAGTCAAAGAGTCAACTTCCTATTGACAAAGATATTTGTTTATCGAAATATTTCATAGGTATAAGCACACCAAGTATACCTTATTTCAGTGTAATGGATAATATATTTAGTATATTACAACTGAAGGTGGTGAGAAATTCCAGTCTAAGTTTTGTTGACATGTTGGATGCACATTTACCTAGTGTCCTCACTATGTGAGGTAAAAAAAAATCTACAAAAACAGCATAATTATGGTAAAGGAGAAAATAAATTCAAATCATGTTCGTGTGGTTTATTTCCCACGGTGTTAGACCATTGCAACTGACTTTTAAAAATTTTTTACAAGACATTTGAATTAACTTTAAGATTTTAAATCCACAAGTAATTCAATAAAAGTAAGGCTTGAATTCACAGGTCATCCAAATTTAGGTACCATTGAACTTCCTTCCCCAAACGCCTCCAAAGCTGGCCATGCACAATGAGCAGCCTTTGATTTCCCTCTGTTTGTCCATCCTTGGTTGGACATAATGACTAACCAAGCAGCAAAGGGGTCATTGCCCAAAAAAAACAAAGTGAAAGAAAGCAAGACAGAGGCAATGATTATCTGTAAACTAGAGCAGTTCTGCCCATCCGAACCTCAGTTCAAAGTCAAAGAATCTTCAAACGTTAGAACAAGATGACCGCTTAGAGATTTGGTCCAGTGCAGCAAATTAAGAGATCCAGATCATTCAATTGGTGAATGGATTGGAATCCAGATCTGGTAATTCCTCTCCCAACCTCTATAGGAAGATGTCAGATCTCAAGACATAAACAAACAAAAACTCTGGATGGGCTGCTCCCAAACCATGAGTTAGTTCCAGTGCCAACTAAATTTGTTCTGGCAAAGCAAGAACAAATCAAGCTATATCGAGAGACCTTCTCAGACACAATAATCATAAATTAAATCTCAGCTTTAAGATTTTAGCCTGGAAAGTTTTGAAAAACTTTTCGAAAAGAGAGAATTAATTTTATACTTAAAAATGAGGCGTATCACAGCTCATTTATCAAGAGAAGAGTCAGGTCAAAGCAGGGAGCTAGGTATTTTTCATCTGAAATTTTCACCAAAAAAAATGAGGAAAAGAAAAAATGTCTATAATACCTGTGGGTTCCAGATCTTGGTGAGAAATGAAAGCATTTTAGAAAAGTTTCAGACAGTATTTTCTCATTTTGAAATAAGAGAGGGGTGTGTGTAAACGCGTGAGCATGTGTGTGTAGAGAGAGCAAGAAAGCAAGAAGGCTGGACGTTTCTCTGCAATTCTCATTTCCTTTTCCATGTCTTTGCATTTCTCTCTTCAGCCTCCCAGTCACCACTCCCCTCCCCTATACCACCAGGTCCATTTCTACTTCTCTTAGACGAATATAAACTAGAAATAATGAATTTTCATCATTTATTTTGGTATTTGAATACATTTTTAAAGAACCACTTACTCCCTGTTTTACTTTTCTCTGTGGTCTCAGGGGCCCTTCATAGAAATACGGTTCTCTGAGGAGGCATCATGAGGCCTTCAATGGGGAAGAAATTAGCTTTCATCCCTTTAAGAAGGAAAAAATAATCAAATACTGTAATTTCAGTATTTTGTTTATATACACAATGTATTTTTCAAACAAATCAATTTTATTGATACATATTTAAAAAGCTTACAATTCATCCAAACTGTGCAATCAATGGTATTTGGGATAATCACATAGTTGTGCATTCATCACTTCAATCGGTATTAGAGTATTTTCAATATTTCAACAATAATAATAAAAACCAAACAAGAAAATTCTTCACCCCCTGATCTCTCTCAGTTTCCTCTGATGCACATAGTTGCTGTTTCTGTTTATTCTTACATGATTATTTATTATTTATTAAGCAGTTTTATTGAGACATATACACATACCACATGATCTAGCCAAAGTGTATAATCAATGGGTTTTAGTATAATCACAATGTTGTGTATTCATCACCACAAAAAATTTTAGAACAATTTCATTACTCCAAAAAGTAAAGCTCCACACCCCTTGGCAGTCCTTCCCGAGCCCTACATAGCCACAAATCTAATTTCATCTTTATAAATTGATTTATATTTACATTTTATATAAATGGAATCATACCATATGTAGTACTTAGTGTCTGGTTTCTTTCACTTTAGCATAATGTGTGGTTTTTTGGTCTGGTATTAACATTTCATAGTACTAACATACATTTGTTCAGCTTCAAAGAAAAATGGTCTTATATATGCAATTTTACCCATATTCATATTTTACTATATTATACGGTTCTTGTTACATTTTTAGCTGTCCTGTAGTAATACACATGACCTTCGACTTTCTCTTTAAACCACTTTCATACCCACCTAATAGTACTGCTAGATACATTATGTTGGACTTGCACCTTTTCTATTCATTTCCAAAGAGTAGCACACATCCTTTATACTAATTCTGCATAAGTTAGCCCTCAGCTTTCCATTCTTCAACCTCATCCTATTTTCTGGTGACCCATATTAAAGTTATTAACTCCATGAGTTTATGCGATATATTTCATTCATAATAGCATAATCATACAGTATTTGTCCTTTTGTGTCTGGCTTGCTCCACCCAACATAATGTCCTCCAGGTTAATCCATGTTGTCATATGTTTTACAACTTCATTTCTTCTTACAGCTGCATAATATTCCATCGTGCGACTACACCACAATTTGTTTATCCATTCATTGGTTGATGGACACCATTGGCCAAGAGAATCTATTAACTAGGAAACAGGACACCTGGGTTATTTCTATCAATCATGAATAATACCTCTATGAACATCGGTGTGCAGCTGTCTGTTAGTGTCACTGCTCTCAGTTCCTCTGGGTATATATCCAGTAGCGGTATTGCAGGGTCACATGGCAAACCTATACTCAACTTCTTTAGGAACTGCCAAACCGGTCTCCACGTGGCTGTACCATTCTACATTCCCACCAACAGTGAATAAGTGCTCCTGTCTCTCTACATCCTCTCCAACACTTGTAGTTCTCTGTCTTTTTAATAGTGGCCATTCTGATAGATGTGAGATGATTTCTCATTGCAGTTTCAATTTGTATTTCCCTAATCATTAGTGATGTTGAACATTTTTTCAAGTGATCTTTTTTTTCATTTGTATTTCTTCTTTGGACAAATACCTATTCAATTCCTTTGCCCATTTTTCAATCGGGTCATTTGTCTTTTTATTGTTGAGCAGCAGCACCTCTTTATATATCACAGATATTAAATCGTTATTGGAAATGCAATTTCCAAATATTTTCTCCTGTTGAATCAGCTGTCTTTTCATCCTTTTGACAAAGTCCTGTGAGGTGCAAAAGTACTTAATTTTGAGGAGGTTCCATTAATCTACTTTTTTTCTTTTGTTGCATATGATTTGGGTATAAAATCCAAGAACACACCTCCTACCACAAGGTCTTTAAGATGTTTGCCTACCTCTTATGGTAGTTTTTATTTCTGTTGAGTCAGTCATAACTTCCCCTCTTTCATTTCTGATTGTATTTATTTGCATCTTCTCTCTTTTTTTCTTTGTTAGCCTAGCTGGCGGTTTGTCAATTTTATTGATTTTCTCAAAGAACCAACTTTTGGTTTTGTTGATTTTCTCTATCTTTTTTGTTGTTGTTGTTGTTGTTCTCAATTTCACTTATTTCTGCTCTAATCTTTATGATTTCTTTCCTTCTGCTATCTTGGGATTGTTTTGCTATTCTTTTTCTAGTTTCTCCAGTTGTTCTCTTAGATCTTTGATTTTAGCTCTTTCTTCTGTTTTAAGATAGGTGTTTAGAGCTATAAATTTCCCTCTCAAGACTGCCTTTGCTGCATCCCTTAAGTTTTCTGTGTTTTGTTGTTGTTATTTTTGAGGTACCAGGGCTGGGGATTGAGCCCAGGACCTTATAGGTGATAAGAAGCCAATGCTCAACCACTGAGCTACATCTGCTCCCCTGAGTTTGTTTGTTGTTGTTGTTTGTTTGCTTGTTGTTTATTTTTTTAAGGGGGAATGAGGAACCAAACCCAGGCCCTCCCATGTGGCAAGCAGGCACTCAGCCACTTGAGTCACATCCATTCCCTCCCATAAATTTGATAAGTTGTGTTCTCTTTTCCATTAGTCTCAATATATTTACTAATTTCATTTGCAATTTCTTCTTTGACTCAGTGATTATTTAAGAGTATGTTGTTCAGCCTCCACACACTTGCAAATTTACCTTTCTTGTCTATTATTTATTTCCAGATGCAATCCACTATGTATAATTTCAATCTTTTTATGTTTATTGAAAGCTACATTGTGACCTAACATGTGGTCTATCCTGGAGAAAAATCCATGGGCACTTGAGAAGAATATATAGCCCACTGTGTTTGGGTGAATCATTCTATATATGTCTGTTAGGTATAGCTTGTTTATCATATTGTTCAAGTCCTTGGTTTCCTTATTGATTTTCTGTCTAAATAATTGTTCTATCTAATAATGCGAGTGATAAGTTGAAGTTTCCAACTATTACTGTAGAGATATCTTTTTCTCCTTTCAGTTTTGCCTCATGTATTTTGGGGCACCCTGGTTAAGTGTATAGATATTTATATAATTAATATATAATGGCCTTCTGTATCTCTTACAACTATTTTGCATTTAAAGTCTGTTTTGTCCAATATTAGTATAGCTACCCCTGCTCTTTTTTGGTGATTATTTGCTTTGAGTATTTTTTTCCAACCTTTCATTTTTAACTGGTTTGTATCCCTGGGTCCAAGGTGAGTCTCTTGTAGGCAACATATGAAAAATGGCTCACGTTTTTTTAATCCATTCTGTCAGTCTGTATCTTTTGATTGGGGAGTTTAATCCATTTGCATTCAATGATATTATTGTAAATGTATTATTCACTTCCACCATTTTATTCTTTGGTTTTCGTATGTTGTATCTTATTTTCACCTGTCTTTTCACTCTTTTGGTTGTCCTTTCTGTATTCTTTCTTCTATACTCTCCTCCAAGTCTCTCTCCCCTGTCTTCTTTCAGGCTATAAGGCTTCCCTTAATATTTCCTGCAAAGGTGGATTCTTTTTTATGAACTCTCTTAGTTCCTGTTTGTTTGTGAATATTTTAAACTTACCTTCATATTTGAAGGACAATTTTGCTGAATAAAGAATTCTTGGCTGGCAGTTTTTCTCTTTCAGTATCCTAATTGTATCATACCACTGTCTTCTCGCCTCCATGGTTTCTGATGAGAAATCCACACTAAGCCTTACTGGGCATCCCTTGAATGTGATGGTTTTCTTCTCCCTTGCTGCTCTCAAGATTTTCTCTTTATCTTTGACACTCGATATTCTGAGTAATATGTGTCTCGGAGCAGGTCTATTCACATTTATTCTGACTAGGGTATGGCTGCACCTCTTGGACATGTAAGTTCATTTCTTCCATGAGAGTTGGGAAATTTTCAGCTATTATTTCCCCAAATACTCTTTCTGCCCCTTTTTCCTTCTCTTCTCCTTCTGGAACTCTCTTGACATGTATGTTGCTGTGTTTCATGTTACCATTCAATTCCCTGAACCCCTGCTCAATTTTTTCTATTATTTTATCTTTGCCTTTTCTTTCTTCAATTTCAGCTGTTCTGCCCTCTGTATCACTTATTCTTTCTTCTATCATTTTGAGTCTGGTGTTGTATCCCCCTAATGTGTTTTTTATCTCACCTATCTTTTCTTTCATTCTCATGAGCTCTGTTACTCTTTTATTCAGGTTTTCAAGTCATTCTTTGTGCTTGCTCAGTGTCTTTTTGATGCCCTTATGTCTTTAGCAATATTGTCTTTCAACTCATTAATTTGATTTTGGAAATTTGTGTGCATCTCGCTGATTAGTTTTCTCAAATCCTGCGTCTCTTCTGGGGCTTTGATTTAATTCTTGGGCCATGTCTTCCATTTTCTTAGTATGGCTTGCAATTTTTTGCTGATGTCCAGGCATTGGATTAGGGTGGTGAGTTTATCCATATGCTCGATTTCTCTCTCTTTTGTAGGGTTTTAGTGGCAGGAGGCTGACTCTTACTGCGGTTTTTGATTCTTGGTTCAACCTGTTCTCAATCTTTAGGATTGTCCCTATTAGTCACTCAAATCTGGGTCCTGGACCCAGTAATGGGTTACAGGCCTGCTTCCTAGGGCCTTGGGGAGGGAGGCTGTAAAGGCCGCAAACAGCCTCTTTAGCTTATTTACTTTTATTTCCTTCATGTGCACTTCCTTGGTCTGCCAGTAGACTGCACCCTTTGGCAGCCCTCTCAGTGCAGTGCCTGGCTGGAGTGTATCTGCTGCAACGTGGATGGGATCAACGTGACAGAGATCCCTGCCGAGAGGCTAAGAACCTCGTAATTCAAACTCTCTCAGAGGCTGTTCTCCAACTTTTGCTAGCTGCCCTCTCCCTTTTCCCGGGTAGGAAATAATTCCACTCCCCTCTCTGGGCCCTCAACAACCAGTCCAGGTCAGTAGAGAGGGCGACTGAGAGGGTAGGATCTCTTTATTCCTTGCTCCCAATGCAAACAGTGGTGCGGCTCCACCAGGCCTGGAAGGGCTCCTGGGACACAGCAGATGAAATCTGTGGGTCAAAAGCTGAGTCAGCCTTAGGCTGTATCCCTGTCTCTCCCCTCAAGAGATTCCTGGGGCCCCCTTTGTCTGCAGCCGCTGACCTGGAGGCCAGAGAATTCAGAAGTGTTTATAGGGTGGCGGGGGGTGGGGGGTGATGCTGGCATTTGCAGCTGCAGCTTTTAACTCCATTTTGCCATCCCGATTCTTCTCCTGTGCTCCTCTCTCCTCTAGGTGGTGTCCAGCCTTCCTATGGTGTCTTAATCCTTAAAAGATTTGTTTTCCCAGGCTGTTTCAGCCTGTCCTCTAGCTGTTTTTCTGGGAGAAAAGAGAGTCCCGTGTCTTTCTAGTCCGTCATCTTCCCGGAAGTCCTCTGAAGCTCGCTGAGACCTGCACGGTCCCTCCTGAGTTTCCAGAGTGGATCTTCATCTGCTGAGCACCGACCAGCCCCTGTGTATGGTCCTTTACACAATGGTTTGGATTTCTCCAAAGCTAGCTTCCAGCGCAAGCAACCCTAACCTTGGAGGCCCCACCGCCTATGTGTTAGCTTTTGAGCTGGGAAGGAAAGCTGTGCTGAACTGTCCCCTTGGTGAGGGTGATGAAGACTTGAGGTGTAACAAAAATTCTCTCCCCACAGATGAGCAGCACTGAGATGGGGGAGGCCTTGAGAGCATAGCCTCATGCAGCCTTCTCATCCTATATTCAATTTAAAGATTGGTCCTGTCCAGAAGCACAAAGATTTTCTTTCTCTACTTCCCCTGTCTTGTCTGTGGCCAAATACATATGACTTCTCCCAAAACCAGGTACTTGCGAGCAAGTGGGCATGCTTCAAAAAATAGTTTTAGGAAAGCAGATGTGGCTCAGCTGATAGAGAATCTGCCTACCATATGGAGGGTCCAGGGTTCAAACCCAGGGCCTCCTGACCCATGTAATGAGCTGGCCCATGCACAGTGCTGCCACACACAAGGAGTGCCGTGCCATGCAAAGTCACCCCCCACAGAAGGGTACCCCACACGCAAGGTGTGCACCCTGCAAGGAGAGCCGCCCCACATGAAAAAAGCACAGCCCGCCTAGAAGCTTCACTGCACACAAAGAGAGCTGATGAAACAAAAAAGAGATGCAGTTTCCCAGTGCCACCTGATAATGCAAGTGGACGCAGAAGAACACACAGCAAATGGACACAGAGAGCAGACAACAGGGGGAAAGGGGAGAGAAATAAAATAAACCTTTAAAAAAAAAAAGATAGTTTTAGAAGCAAAACAAACTCTACACACACATACGCGTGTATGTGTGTATAAACACACTGAAAATAGAATATCTTATTTCCAAAGTACTACAATGAAAGACTGGATGGGCTCTGTGGCAAGAAAGCTGTGCTGATGTGCTGCCCATCTTCTCATGACAACATGAGGCCCAACAAGCAAGCTTCAATATAGAAAATCAGCAGGAGAGATGTTTTACTAATCCTAGAAGAAAACCTCCACCTAATGCTGTATTGATGATTAGAATTAAAAACCCTCTCAAAACAATCCCCCAAGGCTGGGGCTTGATAAAATCTAGTCTTATTCCTTGCTCAAGTCATGTCCAAAGCAGATTGATAGCTCTCTTCCGAGAGAAGCTCCTTCTACGTTGCATCACCCATGTCTTAAACACACGGCCTTCAGAGTGACCACAGGAGGGGAAGGGGGTCTGTTGCACACAGGGTTTGATGGGAGGGCCTGGAAGTGACTTACTTCTCTTCCAGCCACACTCCATTGGCCAGAACCCAGTCTTATGGCCCAGTCTATTTACAAGGGAAGCTGGAAAGTGCCATTTTCCTGTGGGCCAGGAAGAGAAAACAATTGGTATCTAGCCAGGCTCTGCCATAGAGAATATTTTCCTCACTCTACTAAATGATTAAACTTTCAGTGTCTTAAATAAGCAAAGTAAGAAAGAAGGATAAAGGCGGCAGACTTGGCCCAGTGGTTAGGGCGTCCGTCTGCCACATGGGAGGTCCGCGGTTCAAACCCCGGGCCTCCTTGACCCGTGTGGAGCTGGCCCATGCACAGTGCTGATGCGTGCAAGGAGTGCCCTGCCACGCAGAGATGTCCCCCGCGTAGGGGAGCCCCATGCGCAAGGAGTGCACCCCGTAAGGAGAGCCGCCCAGTGCAAAAGAAAGTGCAGCCTGCCTAAGAATGGTGCCGCCCACACGGAGAAATGACGCAACAAGATGACGCAGCAAAAAGAAACACAGATTCCCGTGCCGCTGACAACAACAGAAGCGGACAAAGAAGACACAGCAAAAAGACACAGAGAACAGACAACTGGGGTGGGGGGGAAGGGGAAGGGGAGAGAAATAAATAAATAAATCTTTAAAAAAAAAAAAAGAAGGATAAAGACCTTTTGTTAGTCTGATACAATCTGACCTTTGGTTGAGCTATCATCCCCAAGTGGCAGACCGAGTGAGCAAAATCAGGGTGGAAGCACACTGAATATATAGATCTAAAAATGTTACTTTAGTTATAAAGTCCATGAAAACCCAAGCCTACATGGGCTGGGATCCCCACAGAGCCTGCCAAGGCATAAAGTCGCCCTTGCAATGCTACAGGGACAGGGCCTCAAAAAGAGGCACCCATCGGGCCCTGGCTGGGAAAGAAAGGCAAAGCTGGTCTTCAGAATTATCCCAGAAAGGTGATATTCCCTAGTGAGATTAGGACCAGGACTTCAAGGAAGGAATTAGACAGGGCTCTTCAGGGATGTGGGGGCCCAGGACCAACCTTGGCAGAGGAGAAGACCCCAGCAGGAAGCAAATCAGTCTTCTGGGTTCATCACCCCAAGGAATGGCCCCACCATCCACACAGCCGCCCAAGCCCAGACTCCTTCATCCCCTGGCATCTACCTACACAGTCACCACCCCACTTGTCCCTCCTCTTGTCTTGTTCTCAAATTTACCCCGTTTTCTTTATCCCCACTGCCATTGCCTTAGTCCGAGCTCTCCACATCACTCCATAGACTTCTGCATCAATTTCCCACCTGGCCTCCCCACTTCCAGCTAGTTTTGCATGTGTTCTTCATGCAACAATCAGACTGTTCTTTCTAAAACCTAAATGTGATCATGTCAATCCCCTGTTTAAAATGTTGCCATAGCTCCCCATTGCCTTCAGAATAAAACTCAGAAACCTGGGCGTGACAAGCAAGACCCTACATAATTGGTTTCTTCCTTTGTCGTCCAGCCTTACCTCTTGCCATTGCCCCTTCTCCCTTTTACCCCACGGGCATGCTACTCTCAAGGAAAGTTTTACCATTTGTGCTCCCCAGAGGATCACAAGGCCCCTCTTCTCCTGAGATGGGCTCATGCTCCACCTTTTGCCTCCAACTCCTGCCCTGGCATCCTCCTCCCCTCCCTACATTACTTCCCACCCATTTCTGATAGGATGAATGCAATGCTCCTCTGATGTACTGAACGTACTTCCTCTCCTGTAGACTAGCCTAGGTACATCTGGCACATAGGCAGTCCCCAGGGTGGCCAGTGTGTTTCTTTTGTGTTCTTAAGGAGACAGCTGACCCTGGCTTCAATGATGGAGAGAGAGCACAGTGAAAAGGAAATACCCCTGACCCCTATCCTTCTGCTTTCTATGAACCAGAGCCCACCCATCTCAGCTTCTCTCCTCAGAAGTCATCGGAAGCCCTAGTGAAATTCAGCAGAAGCCTGACACGACAAAGTTGGCAAGTCTAAGAATGTCTTAGGACCAGAATTCAGTTCTCTCTGGGGAAGCGTGTCGTATCCTAAAGGAGAAAGCATAGATGCCAGGCATGAACGACCTAAAAAGGGGCTGTCAAATGTCAACAAGGAGTGTTGGAGAAAGGAGAGATGGAATCAATGACAAAACTCTGAAGACATAGTGAATCTTCAGCAGATGCCCTGAGGAAGAAAATAAAAGATGATAGATGCATTCAAGCTTTGAGAAGGAAACTATACTTTCTAAGGGATGCCCCAAACCAATTCTAGACCATCTAAGCAGAGGTAAAATGATGAGAGGGAAGATGGGAAGTGAGATTTCTTGTGATCTGGAAGACTGTGAGTTCCCTCCCTCCATCAGGAAAGGAAATTGGGCTCTCTCTCCCTTCCTGAAGCCAGGAGAGGGGACTCCAAGAGAACTGCTTGAACCCCTGTCTTGGAGGACACGGATAGGGACTGGTGCCTGACTCTGCTTATGGATGTGTGAAGGCAAATGTCTGACCAAAGGGCCCTTGATGTGAGAGCAAGGAGAGAAATTAGGCTGCAGTGGGAGAAGCCTGCAGTGTGGAGGAGCTATGCAAGGCTTTCCCACGGACCAGGCTGGACCCTGCAAAAGGTCATGAGGTTTGAGCTGTCTTGAAAGGGAACCTCCTCTTGCAGCACAAAGGGACCACAAACGAAAAGCCCATGAAGGATTTACCTGCAGAGTCCAAGTGGACTGCTGAAGGGGGCATCACCTGCCCCAGGGAGCCTGCAGTTGTCAGGGGATCTCCAAGCAGGTGGTCCTCATAGGAACATTTTGAAAGAACTCAGAACAATCAGAGCTAACATTTGGGCGTCTGTCCCTGTCAGAGGGGGATGAGCACGGTAGACCCAGCACCCTGCCTCTCCTTGCTTCCTCCACCTCTCCCTGGAAGCTGACAGTCTGGTGAGAGGAGTGGAATATGGAAGATGAGGGAATCTGAAAAAGCAGACCACACTGCCATCTTCCTCGCTGCTGGCTTTCAAGCGTAACTCACACGGAAGCTGGGGGAAAGCAAAAAGCTTTAAAGTAGAGACATTAATGAACTAGACTTTTTAGACCTCTGAATGAGACTGACTGTTAAGACCTAAAACTGACTAAAAAGCAGTGGGATTCAATATATATGTCAGAGAGTTGGGGAAGGAAAGACAATGGTGAGAAAACTCCAAGGCTTTCCTTTTTTACACTGCACCAAATCTAGATCATTCAATAAACTAGTTGTGTTAGCTACATGGGGGCCATATCCTAAGTGGTGTGAGACCCTACATTGAAAAGGGAGCCTTCTTGGATCAATACTCACATGGGCTTCATGTGACCTTAACTTTTGACCAGAAAACAGACCTTTAACAAAGCTACTACATACCCTCATCTAACCTTTCTTAACAGTTTGACTGTCTCTAACCAAGAGGACCACTCTGTTCTTGGTGATCCTGAAAGCCCCCAGAGCTGTCTAAGCAGTGCTTATGATTCTGCTCAGAGAACATGCATCAGTCTACATGGCGCCTGCTCTGTCTTCAAGGAAGAGTTGGAAATGCCAGAGTCAAGATGTGCCGACATCTTGGGAATTTGTTCAACCTTCTTTGTGAGGGTTGTTGATTCCAGGCACAGACCCAAGAACTGGAAAATGCCAGGCTTTGCTCAACAAGTCCCTTCTGTGACTGAGAGAACCTGATGGGTTTGGAGGGAATACAAATGAGGGAAGTGCTTAAAACAGCTGAATGAATCCACCAGCCTTTCTCCAGCCCTTTGGAGTGAGCAAAGATAGTAGAAAAGAAGAAATTTCTTCCAGTGATCTCTCCTCTAAGCAGTGGAGACATTACTTTATTGTGCAATGAAACTTTCACCACCTGTATAAGAACTATCGAAGAGCTACGACTCAGTATTTCCTCTTACTTATAGTTTCTTTGTTTTCATGGGCTTTTATTTTTTGGCAGAATTTTTTCAATTTTGTGGAGATTGTAAGAAAGCAACAATACTATTTAAATTTCGGGAGTCAAAAAATGGGGTTCTTGGGCAAGTGTTTCTACTCTTGGGGCTATGAGTCAAGGGCCTGCAGAGGGAGGCGCAGAGCCTCTCTTGGAATCTCTAGGTCTGAATCAAGAGGATGCAGGAGGCATTCAAGACTTTGAACCCAAACCAAACCCCATTTAGTGGTGCCCAATGGAAAAGCATCAGTGTTACTAAGGAGACGGAAAACCCTCTCTTCAAGTAGAAAAATCAATTGCCTTTAAGGAATCCAAGACCTTTTTCTACAGTGCCAGCTTCTCAAATGGGTACCACTCTCTTGAGAATAATGAATTAAAGATACTTTGTAAATTTTCAAGTAGTATACAAATGTAAGATTTCTTTGTAGCATCATCATCATGATTCAGAAGAAATAAACTCTACCCTGTGCTTAGAGATTCCTAGGATCAGCTCTAGCTGTGGAAACAACAATCACAGCAAGTATCTACCATATGCTGAATGTTTCCTATAGGACCATGCAGTACACTAACCATGTACACCTGTAACCTCTTAAGTCCCATTTCCCTTATTTTAAAATGGAAATATAGTACCTTGTGGTAGATTTAATTATGTACCCTCTCACAGGACATCTTCTTAATCTGTGTTCTTGTGGGCATGAATCCATTTATAGATAAGACCTTTGGAAGATATTATTTTTAGTGAAGATGTGGGCAACTGAAGCAGGGTAGGTCTTAATCCATATGATTGGAGACCTTACAAAGAGAAGAAACCAGAAGCCAGACACCAGAGAAGGCCACAGGGAAAAGCCAAAGTCAGCAGAAACCGGAAGAGCACACACAAAAAGAAAGCACCATGGGATGGGATGCAGAGATGCAAGCAGAGGCAGCCCCAAGGACTGCAGCAAGCCCCAGCCAGAGCACTACAGGCTGCGGGGAGACAGAAGTGCCATGCTAACACCTTGACTTTGGTCTTCGAGCCTCTGAAACTGTGAGCTCATAAATGCTTGTTGTTTACACAGACCCATTGTGTGGTATTTGTCATAGCAGCCTAGCAAACTAAGGCTCACTTCCCTCCCCAGGTTACTCAGAAAAATAAAGTAGCTCACCTTAGGTCCCACTGTCAGGAAGTTATACACTGGGATTCAAGCCTAGATCTTTCTGATTTTGAAGTTGATGAACTTAACCATGGTGTATTTCCCCCCCACTGGTATGGTTTTCTATAGCAAGGAGCAGTTTCTGCTAATGGAAGTCTTTCTCAGGCTTTTGGATATTATCTTCTTAAGGTTCTTCACCTGTGCAGGCTTGCAAGCATCTTATAGGAAAATGAAGTCCAGGTGGATTCTCAGGGGTTTAGACCTGGTGAGGTATGCTCTACTCCCGGCTGATAAGTCTGGTTTTCATTTGACTTTATGATCCCAAGTGTTTTAGTTGGCTGCTCAAGAAAATACCATTAAATGGATTGGCTTAAACAATGGGAATTTATTAACTCATGGTTTTTAGGCTAATAGAAATGCAAATGCAGTTATCATCGAAGTGATGCTTTCTTCCTAAAGACTGCCCTTCTGGGGCTGGCTGCCAGCATACTTTGTCCTGGGGTCATCTGTCACATGACAAGGCACATGACAACCTCTCCTGCTGCTTCTCTTCTGTGTTCTGTCTCTCTTAAGTAACCTCACCACAAGGTCCTACCTACAATGGTTCATACCAACAGGGATGTGTTAAGTTTAAGAACATGTTTTTCTGAGGTACATCATTCCAAACCACCACACTGAGTTTCTAAGCAATGGTTCCTTTGTGTCTCAAATGCTCCTTGGGGAAAAGGAATTGCAGGACTTGAGACATTGGGCTCTCTTCCACAGGTATTTATGGAAACCCTGATGGGGAGAAATGCCTTCAGAGCCTGGCTGGGGAGAAGAAAATCAGGGCATAAACAAAGCAGTGTATAATCAAGTAGTTGGTTGCTCAGAGAAGTAAGCAAGCAGGGGTAGTCATAGCAGGTGCGTGGCTTGTTCAAGTCCCAGCTCAAGTCCACCACCAACTCTGTGAAGCTGAATTCAATGCCTACTGTTGCTCTGGTCTTCAAGAAGACTGACTGCCCTTCTGGTGGCAGAGAAGTGGGCTGATGTCCTGTTTCGTTCAGCCAAGAATTTGTACCAGTGACACTAGGAAGGATGCTGTGCGCATAGAAGGATGAAGAATCAATAAGTGAAATTTAGAGAGACCAGGTGCCCCAGACCCCTCCACCATTCAGGGGCCACCTGCTCAGTCATACCATAGAAACAGTGGTCCAAGCCCTGACCCTGCTTAGGCATGGAAATCAGTGTTTTATATGTGCTTCACCCCCTGGTATTGCTGGGACTCCCCTAGGAAGGTTGCCTCCACTGGCAGGGTCACCTCACCAGCCATTCAGCCTTGTCTCCTGGAGCCCATGGACCAAGCCCTCTCCTTAGATCTGACCTATGCTTATGATGAAGGGGCCAACTCATCCCTTTCCAAAAGAACCCTGTCTTCTCAACTTGGAGTTCAGACAGATATTTTTCTTAAGCTTCCACAGGAGAAGAAAAAAAAGTTGTTTCCAGAAGAAAATCATCTGCAACACTGCACTCGGGTG
This sequence comes from Dasypus novemcinctus, assembly GCF_030445035.2. Taxonomy (NCBI): domain Eukaryota; kingdom Metazoa; phylum Chordata; class Mammalia; order Cingulata; family Dasypodidae; genus Dasypus; species Dasypus novemcinctus. The sequence goes on along the minus strand of NC_080694.1, from coordinate 46,509,873 downwards.
AAGACAATTTAATTACACAAAACATTTAGATCATCGTTATCTTAAACCACTCTAGTCCAGAAGATGATCTGGGATTTACGAGTTTCATAACTAAAAGTCTATTAACGTGTTATTCTGCAATTAATGAAGAAGTCTGTGCTCTGCCTCTAGACAAACAGAAAAAAGTATAAGCAGCTTTAAAATAAACCCTTTCTTCCTATATTGGTGTTTGTTTTAGTTTCCTGGGCTCCTCACGCAAATACCATGAAATGGTTTGGGTTAAACTATGGGAATTTATTTGCTCTTGGCAAGGGAAGGGAAGGGAAGGGAAGGGAAAAAGGAAGGGAAGGGAAGGGAGAAAGAAGAAGAAAGTAGGAAGGGAAGAAGAGTGTATGGAAGGAAGGGGGAAGGAAAGAAGGATGAGACAGAGGAAGGGAAGGCTATTTAGTCAGTGTGTAGCACTTGGTCAAATGTTATTTTAATTATTTCTTCACTCATTTTTCTTTCTCAAGGCAGTTAGCAACTAAAGGGCAGAAACCATGACATAATCAATTGTGTTTTCCCATGTGCCTAATAAGTGTTCAGTATATGCTGGGTAGATGGATGGATGGATAGAAGGAAGAAAAAGTAACATGGATAAAATAATGTACACAATCTTTTATCCTCCTTTATACCACTTGAAATGAAGCATATTCTTATCAGCCTTTATACTCATGTTAGCATTTCTCATGGAGGTGAGGTGAGATGTGGAGAGAGCACAAAATTTCCAGGTTGCATTTTGGGGGCATTGTGTAGTTTACAACTCATGGATTCTCACCACTGAACTGCAAGTCTGTAGGTCCTGGAGGAGATGTGTGGTATGTTCTTTAACCTTGGATGTCTAACATCTGCCTAAGTTTTGGATTCTTTTACACTTTTTTAATTAAAGTTAATAGATCACAAAGAACATTATATTAAAAAACATTTAAAAAAAAAAGAGTTTCCCATATACCCTACCCCCCACCCCCCACTCCATCATTTTTGTAAATTGTATTTTTTGAAGATACATACGTCACCAAAAAATGTTACATTAAAAAATATGAGAGGTTTCCGTATACCCCTCACCCTCCCAGCCCACTCCTCCCACACCAACAACCTCCCCCATCATTGTGGCACACTCATTGCACTCAGTGAACACTTTGGAGCACTGCTGCACCACGTGGATAATAGTTTACCCTGTAGTTCACACTCTCCCCTAGTCCATTCAGTGGGTTAAGGCAGGATATATCAAGTCCAGCATCTGACCCTGCAATATCATTTAGGACAACTCCAACTCCCAAAAATGCCCCCACAACACATCTCTTCTTCCCTCTCCCTGCCCTCAGCAACTACTATGGCCACTTTCTCCACCTCAGTGCTACAATTTCTTCTATTACTAGTCACAATAGCTTTATAGCAGAATACCAGGAAGTCCACTCTAATCCATATTTTATTCCTAAGTTTTAATAGTTGGTAACACTCTCTCCCATATATTATCCCATTTTGATTCTCACAGCTGCCCTGTGAGGATTTTACACCCTTAATGGAATCATTATCTCCATTTCACACACGAGGGCATGGAGGCTGACTGAGCTATGCTCATTGTCCAAGGTCAGGCAGCTGGAACTTGAATCTAGGTTTCCTGATCCTAAGTCCAAGACTTATTCCATTTCAGCCTAAGGAGAAACGCATTCTTGGTTTCTTTCTTTGTGTCCCAGGAAACTATGATCCTTGTTAATGTTCAATGTCTCAAGTGCCCATAATGCCAAAACAAACATCAGTTACTGATGTGATGCATCTACAGGGAGAAAACAAATGTTTCCTGTTCATTGGGCAATCATCATACGTAACTTATATTTGAGAACACCCAACCGACAAGTGACTGAGTTCACTGGAGCAAACAAGGCAAGGGTACTGTCAACGCCAATACACGATAGGCCTCTGGGGCCAGCCTGGTGGAATAAAGAATCCTGGATCTGGTAGCTGGAGAGCCCACTGGTGATCCCCCTGCCACACGTGTCCTTGAATGGGTCACCCATTAAGTGTGCACGGAAGAGCAAAGATGAACAGACTTCCTCGATGTGGTGTAGGGGGTTGTGTTGGCCTGCACTGGAGACCACAGGCACCAGGAGGACAAGGAGGACACACACTTGGGCCACAGTGTCCTGAAAGCTAGGCCTGCCCAGCTCAGGACGCTGTGCGGGTGCATAGTGTCACGAGGGGGTGGGCTCAACACAGCGATGTCTGCACACATCCCAGGCAGAAGGCTGGAGGTATGAGGGCAAATCAGAGTCAAGAAGTCTTCTGTCCAGGGCAGGCCTTTAGGTAGCGCCCTTTACTCTCTTGATGCTAAAATCCAGCAACCCCTTAGTATTTGTGAAAAGGCCTTGGGAAGAGGGAGATGATGGGACAAAAAGCGAACAGGTTTCTGAATCATACAATCCGAGTGAGATGCTGGCTCTTCAAACCTAGCTCCAGTTGCACAAATCCTCGGAAGCCTGGTTCCCTCATCTGCTGGACACAGATGGAAAAACTCCACCCTGGAGACACGTAAGTCTTCTACGCGGCCTTTGAAGTTTCTCACTAAGGTGGGAAGTTTAAGATATTCATCTGAAGACTCCTTAATCCCACAAAGACAGAGCGTTCACCATGCCAGGTGGCTGGTTGTGCTGATATGACAGTATTAAACCCAGCCGTTTAAACTATCTTTCATCACGAGTACTACAGAGAAGCGAGACATTACGGCATGTAATATTCCAGGAAGGCTGTTTTCTCTTTAAAACAATATCCCTTAAAAATGATGTTGCAAATTAGAAATCCAATTTGTAGCAAGATTTTAAAAAATTAAACTCCTACACTCAAAGTTAGCACTTCCTTACATGAAACTATCAAATGTGACTCAAATTAATCTTGGCTCACTAACTTACTTGATTCCTTTTCTTATTATCTCAAGCCTTTAGATCTGTCTTTTCTGAGTAGGACCATTACTTTGAGGCTCCAAAGAGCTATATGTTTTAAAAAGAAGGAGAAAGTGAAGGAATTGGATGGAATGGAGGGAAGGAAGGAAGGGAAGGAAGGAAGGGAAAGAGGGAGAGGAAAGAAGGAAGGAATGAGAGAGAGGGGGAGAGACGGAGGGAGAGAGGGGGGAGGGAGGAAAAGAAACTGAAGAGAAAAAGCCCCTTGATTTAGCAGGGTGGTATGTTACTTCTGTATTCTAGTCCTACCAATTAGCTCTAACACATGGTTTCCCTTGGCAGGTTTCTGCTTCCCATCACAGATGGTATGGAAAAGTCTTTCTGCTGACTTTCTGGCTCTTTCTTCCTATTTTCTCTCCCCACAACTAATTTAAGAAAGTCTCCATGATACCAGGACAACTGTCAGCCCTCTTGCTTCCCTGCCTTTGCCTTCTCCAGCCACCCATAGCCATGTCTACTCCAGGTCTCCCCCCTCACCCCTCCAGCACCTGAGCCTGATGTGACACAGGGAATAAATCAACACCCTCAGCCACACGAACCAGGTGGCATGGATTACGTTGCCTGCCACTTGGGGATCCAGAGACCCTGAAGTAATTTCTGGGCTCCTGTTGGCAGCAACTGCCCAGGCACACCTTCTCAGCTGCCCACCAAGTCCAGAGGCTCGTCAACCAGGCAAGGAGACCTCACGGTGGAGCACTCCCTGCCCTTCCAGTCTACATGCACTCTTCCGACCCGGGCTGCTCCTGCGCCCTGCTGACCCCACCTGGGATGCCAGCCTCGCCCATCGCCCATCGTAGGCAGGGCTGTCCCTGCAGCTCATAAGCCTTGCCCTGGCACCTCCCACATCACCGTATGGTGGCCCACTCCTTCTCAACGCCCATGGGCCAGCAGGCAGAGTTTAACAGTCCACGATGACAGGCCCATGCCTGGGCTGGCCCGTCTCTCCAGGGACATGCCTAATGCACGCACTCGCTGCCTTCATTTAGCTTCCAGAAATGCCATGCGGCCGGCTCTAAGGACAAGCAGAGCAGAACATTCTGCTGGAAGGACCAGAGCAGGAGCCACCATGCAGGAGCCTGCGCTCCGCAGTTGACAATGACCCAATCTGAGCCTTGGGGAGTGGAAAGAAGGAAACAGCTCTCTAAACGCCCCAGGCAGTGGGGCAATCACTCTTCACCCACGGCCAAGGTGATGGGGCCCCAGCTTGGGCTGCTGGGTGCCTGCACTAGGGCCAAAGAAGCCTTTATTAACTGGAGCTCTGCCGACCACTCCACCACTTAACAACTTCCGATGGTTTCCCATCACCTGCCAAATAGCCTGGCCAACGGATTCCTGCGTAATCCACGATCAACATGGCTTTCCAGCTTCCTTTCCCAGCACACCTCAACCAGGGCCCTTCATCTGACTCCCCCCAGGCGGCGACCCTTCTTTGGGCCCACCAGGAGCTCCCCCCCCCCCGCTGAGCACCCTACTCCTGTATCTGATCACACCTCACTGTGAGTAGGTGCTAGTCCATCCACTGGATCTTGGATGTCCTAAAGACAGGCTCGCGCCCTTATTCACCCTTGTTTCTTCAGCAGCTAGCCCTGTAGGGGAGCATCACACACCTTCAGTGGATGCTCGTCGAACAAAAGACAATCTCCAAAGCCAACGGCCCACACCAAAGACGAGGACTCGGGATTAACCGTGGTCAGGAAAGGTCAAGGGGATGAGAATTCAGCGCGTCCTAACAAAACCCAGCACCACTTCTGGTTCAGGCCATCGCGGAAGGCTTTATGGAGGAAACAGCACATGCGTGGTGCCCTGGAGATGTCAACAAGTAGAGATGGGAGCAGGGCATGCAGTGGAAGACATGCCCAGAAGCGGGGAGATGCAGAGAATGTTCCAGAAAGAGCAGCTCCAGTTGTCCTAGAACATATGCTACATGAAGGTGGGACAGGGAGGGGAAGGAGGCTAGGAAGGCGCCAGCGGCCAGTGTATCGTGGGCCCAGATGCTTGGCTCGGCCACACGGCTGTATTTCAGTTGCGGTGTTAAGCCAACAGAGGTTGTCCAGATGCGGACAGGGCCAGGGGAGCGACGCGACGACTGGGGCTGACCTGTCACTTCTGCCTTTGCCGGGAAACCTAGTAGAGGGAGGTTGCTGAGGTCCCAGTCCTGAGGGGTGAGCTCACTGATGTGGGAGTGAATTAAATGCACGGGGTGGGTGAGGGAAGCCACTTTCACATCATTTATCTGCAAGCGCTAGACAGGGCCCTAGAGCTGACAGCTTCTGTTGCTTTTCCCCGTGTCATTTCGATGCTGCCTGAAAGGAGTAAAAGAAAGGATGTCAAGCTCAGAAAGACCAAAACAAGGGTTCTGCTTCCATCCTGGTCATTCTCACCCAGCCAGCGCAACCAGGTGGGCGGGCGGGGGGATGAGGTCATCAGGTAGATCCCCCACGGGGGAGGGAGGGCCACGCTCAGGGACCCACGCCTGAGCCCCGTCCCCAGGGACCAGGTTGGAAAGGGCTGGCTGGGCGCCCCCAGGCTGGAGGCCGCTCTCCCATGCCCGCCTTCGCTGCGCTCTAGATTCTTATCCACTGAGAGCATTCCCCCAGCAGGGCCACCAGCCCCAAAATGGGGCTGGGACTATTTTGTAGTTACAGCCACCCTTGACACTTTTCTCCTCTTCAATCAGGCTCACGTGAGAGTGTGACCTCAGAGTCCCAAGAAATGCCATTTTGGAGGGATTTTTGTTGGCCCTCCCAGGGAAGAGGGGGTTTCCAACACACCTGCCGTGTGCCCTCTGCGTTCCTGCTCCTGTCTTCAGACGTGAGCCCTTATTTCCTGGGGCTGTCTCCTGAATGCCTGCACCAGCCCCAACCACCTGAAAGGGGTCACGTGGGCGTGTTGGCTGGGCCCCCCAACACCTGCTGGCCTTGTGCTCCGGCCTGCTCCTTGGTCCTCAGGCCCTGGACGTCCAGCTTTGTGGGTCAAGGAGCAACGGGCAGGGAAGTGGATTTGGCTCAATTGATGGAGCTTCCGCCTACCACATGGGAGGTCCAGGGTTCAAACCCCGGGCCTCCTTGACCCGTGTGGAGCTGGCCCACGCACAGTGCTGATGCGCGCAAGGAGTGCCGTGCCATGCAGGGTTGCCCCCCCATGTAGGGGAGCCCCACATGCAAGGAGTGTACCCCATAAGGAGAGTCGCTCAGCACAAAAAAAAAGGTGCAGCCTGCCCAGGAGTGGCGCCACACACACAAAAGAGCTGACGTAGCAAGATGATGCAACAAAAAAGAGACACAGATTCCCGGTGCCGCCTGACAAGAATGCAAGCGGACACTGAAGAACACACAGCGAATGGACACAGAGAGCAGACAGCAGTGGGGAGGGGGGAGAGAAATAATTGAAAAACAAGTCTTTTTAAAAAAAGGAGCAACAGGCAGTAGCTGCTGGCACACCTGCCGCAGAGCTCTGTGTCGAAAACGCCCAATGCCAAGGCTCTGGGGGACAGGACAACCTGCTCACAACATCCCACCCCAGGCTCCAGGGACAGGGTGAGCGCCCTGCTTCTTCTCTTTTGTTCCCGAGTGGGTTTAAAAGCCTGCCTGTGGCAAGTTTGATGGAACCGAAGCAGAGCTCTAAGGAAGAGAAAGGTCAGGAGACACTTTAAAAATCCCAGAATCTTTCTCCCACTAAGGCCTTTCAGTGAGGGATATGTGGACAAGGCGGTTTTCCAAGAAAAAAGAAAGAAAAGAAAAACAATATTGTGGGAGATGAAGAAAATGAATGAAAGGCTTATCAAGCAGTTTACTCCTTCCAGACTGCATTTCACAGACATTACCTTTCTTTCTTGAGCAAAAAACCTGATCAACTGATAGGACAAACGGTCTACTTGCCACCTCGGAAAGCTTTACTGAGGCAAAACGTTCCCGAGAAAGAGGAGGTGGCAGTTTCTCCCACCACCGCTGTCTTCAAGTAAAACTGCAAGAGGCAGCGAATTTCAAGTGCTGTGTTGAGGCTTCTCCGCCCCCTGAGATAAAGCATCTGGAATCTTACTAACTCCCCCCAGAAAGACAACAATCAAGGCTGATTTTAAAAATTAAAAAAAAAAATTTTTTAAACCACTGGATTTTGACCCCTAGGAGCCAAGAAGGAAAACAGGGGCTACGGGCAGTGGCGTGTGTCGTACGGCCCCTCCAGCTCTGCCATCCTGCAGCCCGCACCCCTGGACCTGAGGAAGGGGCAGTGCTGGAAGCAGGGGCTGCCTTGGGCGCTACAGTAAGAGCGGACCCTTCCCGCGCCCGCCCTCCGCCGCACCGCCCGACTTCATCCTCGCGACAGCCCCACGGATGAAGGAGCTCCCACACTGACCTCCATGGTTCCGATGAGAAAGCAGAGGCCCAGAGAGGTTGAGGAACTGGTCCAAGGGTACAGAGGAACCTGCGTACCGGCCTGTCTGCATGCGGAACTCGGACCCCCGCCTTCCTTCCCGCCCCGCCTCGTGGGCCAGCCCAGCTCCCTACCTGCCCACGGGCCCCCTCCGGGGTTGGGGTCACTGGGACAGCCAGCGTCTAAGGACGGGGACAACCCCAGGGAGGGGAATGTAGGCCACCCACGCCTCGCCCGGGACGCCCCCGAGGCTGATCCCACATTGTATCCCTCCCTCGAGCCCTGGGTGATCCCGACCCCAGTGTCTTAGTCTGCTCGGGCTGCTGTTTCAAAGTGCCACAAAGCGGGTGGCTTAAAACAACCGAGAGTCACGGTGCTCCCAGCTCTGGAGGTCGCCGGCCTGAACTCCGGGTGTCGCAGGGCCAGGCGCCCTGGAAGTCCGAGCCACGCCTGGCTCCTGGGTCTGGCCAGCAGGGCCTGGCGTTCCAGGGCCTTGCAGGGCGTTCCAGGCCTTCTGCCCTCTGTGTGTGTGGATTTCCCTTTCTTACCAGGACGCCAGTTTATTGCACCAGGACCCCCATGCATCCACCTCCTCGCTTCGCAGACCCTTTCCCCAGGGAAGATCCCATTCCCCGGACTTGAACATGCCTTTTTTTTTTTTTTGAACTTGGGGGTGGGCGACGCAATTCAACTCCTAACAGCCAGGTAGTACCAGTGTAAAAGAAAAACATCCAGCCTAATGAAACACAGCATAAGAAAACAAATTCAAAATGTGTGGTCTCTTCTTTTGCACCCCTTTTGGGTCTTCATAGGAATGTAGAGAGCAAAACCGGGGCTATTTACTACAGATGATGTTTTCCCTTTATTTTTCTCTTTTCCTCTGTTCAGCTCTCTGGAAGGCTAAAGGAGTGGAAATTGTCAGGGATAAAACAAATGTACTGGATACCATTTTCAAATGTCTTGTATTTTTTTTAAATCACTTGTAAAGACCCAGTGAACCACTTGCATCACTTTGCTGTATTGTCCAGAAAGCTCTCCTCCTGGGATCCTCTATCCAGAGACCTCACAAACCTTGGCTCCAGGCTGGTGATCCACTGAGCTGCCCCAGGTCAGAGTCTTCGTCACACACATTGCACAGAACAGTCACTGTTGATGAGTGTCCAATTGGAGCCACAAAATTTATGGAAGAAATCAGACCTAACTTAGTCAAGGCCTCATGTTTAGCATTTTTGGTTTCATTAGTCAAGGGAGTAAGGGAATATAGTTGTGTTATTATGCCCAGCAAAGACTTTTTAAAATCCGTCTCCTGAGTCACTAATTTTCTCCATTGCAGTTATGACTTTCCAAAGGCTTTGGGCGAGGGCTCCAAAGGAGACAAATCTTCAGTCGCCTGTCTCTGGCATTGGTTGTGTGATACCTGGCAGCCTCCGTGCTGGCAGGGCCGGTGGAAGCAAACGGCGGCTTCTCATTACTGAGAGCAGTGGGATGTCGGGATAGCTCCATAGTTGGCAGTACTTCAATCAAAGACCCAAGTTGAAAAAAAAAAAAAAAATCACCTTGCCTCTCTATGCCGTTAATCTCTAATGAGAAAACAGCATTTATTTATTCCACATAGACTCTGGGGAAACAGCTACAGAAAAGCTATCGAAATGCATAATCGAGAGACATACTTTTTTAAAATTTTTTATTTTTCATTTTTTTAAAGAAACTCAGATTATACAAATGTCACATTAAAAATATAGGGGATTCCCCTATGCCCCGCTCCCTGGCCCTCCCACATTTTCCCTTATCAACAACATCCATCATTAGTGTGGTACATTTGCCAATATTAATGAACACATCTCAGAGCATTTGAAGAGCCATTCCTCCTCTTGCAGGGAGTTCAGCTATATCCTGTTCCCAGGACTGCTACTTCCCTGCATCCTACCTTTTTCTAGCTGCTGCTGTCTGCAAAAGTAATTAGCAGATGTTAGAGGGAGGCATTTGAGACAACTAGGACATAGCTGGTGCTTTCTCCTTGCTATAAATCAAAAAAAAAAAAAAATTAAAAGAGTACTAAAGAAAGGAGAAGCTTGGAGAGAAAGTAAGCAGGCTGTCAAAAGCAATTTATACAAGAGACAAACACTCAAATACTGGTCTACTTCCAGGATCTCCAAAACCTCTCTATAAATCAGCAGTTGCATTGCATGTGAAAGCCTTTGCACTAATAAATGCTCGCCAGGAACATTAGTCTGCAGTAGAAAAATATTCTTAAGGGATAAATGATGATCTATAAGTAGAAATAATTCACCAGAGCTTTACCCTGTCCCCCTGAGAGAGTTGGTGTGGAGGCATCATTTAAATATTCATTTGTAACAGACAATCATTGCGCGTGTTGGTTTGCACTATATGGCCTCCTTTTGGGAAATGCCTCTCCCACCCACTGTAATTCCACCTGAGCCAGTGTTCCTGTGGCCCTGCCTGCCAGGCACAGGAATAAGCAAGGCCTGCTCCCTTCAGGAAGGCCCTCAGTGATCACTGAATCCTGGCATTCACACTCTTGGGTAGTCCCATCCCACATTACACCAGAGTTAGTCTGTGTGATCAATAGAACACAGTAGAAGTGCTGGTAGATGTGATGGTTTGATCCCAGAGGATCAGATCCTTAGAGCTAATCCATTCCTGTGCATATAAACCTATTGTAGATGGAAGCTTTTGATTAGATTCAATAATGGATCTTCCTTTTGATTAGATCGCTTCAGTGGGGCATGGCCCAGGGTGGCTCTTAATCTTTTCCCTGGAGTTCTTTTTTAATATATAAACTTGATTTCAACTTCAAAAGATAAAATAGCAGACAAAAGGCAGCTCAACAAACCATGAAAGCATCACCTTAAAAACCCTATCCAGGGAAATGGATGTGGCTCCCATCTACTATATAGGAGGTCTAGGGTTCAATACCCAGGGCCTCCTGGTGAAGGCGAGCTGGCCCGTGTGGCAAGCTGGCCCACGCGGAGTGCTGCCCTGCGCAAGGAGTGCTGCCCCGCACAGGAGTGCTGGCCCATGTGGTGAGCTGAGGGAGCAAGATGATGCAACAAAAAGAGACACAGAGGAGAGACAATAAGAGACACAACAAACTAAACAGCTGAGGTGGCACAAGAGAACAATCGCTTCTCTCCCACTATAAATCTTAAAAAAAAAAAAAAAAACCCTGTCCAGACATATTATCCTATCCAATCCCCAAAACAAATTCAATTGTTCCTCCAGTGTTCCAAAAGCCAAACAGATGAGCACAGATTGGCAAAATGCCATGACCAATGTCTCCTTCTTAAAGAAACAAAAATGAAGGAAAAATTCAGCTTAATCATGTTCACATCTTATAAAACTAAACATCAGGGTTTTTTTTTAACTTTAGCATTGATATAGTACCTTCTTTGCTGCAAAATGCTATAATATTACTGTTAACTCTATTCCATAAGTTATATTAGTTGTATTTTCCCATGTATCACCATATTCTTAATGTTTTGTAATAGAGGAACATTCTTGTATTTGTATTAACCACAATCTTCATCTACCACTGAAATTACTGTATTATACAGCCCCTAGATTATCCTCTACCTGTCTTTCAATTAGCATTAACTTCCCTAAACTACCCCTTTCAGTCACAATCCCATTTATAAATTAGCAGTGTTATTTATACTCATTATAATGTGTTACTGTCAACTCTATCCATTCCCACATATTTACAATGATCCTTATTAAACATTCTACATGCATTCAGCATCAGCTCTCCCTTCTCAACCCACATTCTATCTCCTACTAACTTATACTCTGTAGTTCAACACCATAAATTTACTCATCATCTTTACTTCGTATCAGTGAGAATAGGCAATAGACATTCTTTTGTATCTGGCTTATTTCACTCGACATAATATCCTCACACTTCATTCATGTTATCATGAGCTTCCCCACTTCATTTTTTCTTATAGCTGACTAGTACTCCATCATATGTATTTACCATATTTTGTTTATCCATTCATCTGTTGATGGGCACTTAGGTTATTTCCATTTTTAGCATTAGGAGTTCTTCATAAATGGGAGAAACATGCAGAGACATGGAAAGAAGGCTGCTGGAGCAGAAAGAAGCCTCCAGAAGTTGACCTCACTGAACCCGGGAGAGAGAAAAGGCACAGACAGAGGAGCTCGAAGCTGAAAGCAATGGGGTCTGGAGGAGAAGGGAGAGGTGAGTGGACCCTGCCATGTGCCTGGTCGCCCACAGATGAGCTCAGGGAGGAAGTGAGCCTGGAGAAGGCAGAAACCTTCTGCCATTGAGCCCTGCCATGTGACCGGAGTCCACGATCGCCAGCAGCCAAACTTCAGGAAGAGAGCTTTGCCTGATGGCTTGATTTGGACACTTTCATGGCCTCAAAACTGTAAGTTTTTACCTAATAAATTCCCATTATAAAAGCCAAGTCATTTCTGGTATATTACTCCCAGCAGTTTTTAGCAAACTAAGAGTAGATCGTTTTCAAGAGGAGATTAACAATGGTGGCTTCTGTATTGGATTCAATTTCAATATCTCCCTCTTTCCTTCTAATCAAGAAGAGCTAGAGAGGACGTTCATGCAACCTGTGGACAGGCCACAAGGCAAATAACAGAAGCTCCTGGCCATCAGCAAGAAAGACCTGCCAGCAAACATGTGAGTGAACATGGCAGTTGGGTCTCCAGTCCCAGCTGAGCCTTGAGAAGATGCAGCCTTAGGCCATAGCTTGACCCTGAGACAGAACAATCCAGCAAAGTTGCTCCCTGATTCTGGTCTAACAGAAACTAGGTGAGAAAATAATTTTTTTTTAAGTTGCTAAAATTTGGAGTAATTTGCTATGTAGCAACAGACAGCTAATTCAATAGGCAACCAGATTATTCCAAACCCCTAAATATTCTGGATGTCATGAGGGTGGAAATGCAATCCCAGCAGGGCCAATCAGAAGCCTTTTCAAGAACTGATGTAAAGAGCAGGTGACAAAGGGTTCTCTGGGATCAACCAGAAGCAGTACTGCCTTCCCAAGGACATTTTTTCCAACGGATAGGGCATCCACCTACCACATGGAAGGTCTAGGGTTCAAACCCAGGGCCTCCTGACCCACGTGATGAGTGGCCCACACACAGCGCTGATGCGTGCAAGGAGTGCCATGCCACGCAGGGGTGTCCCCCGTGTAGGAGAACCCCACGCACAAGGAGCGCACCCCATAAGGAGAGCCGCCCAGCACGAAAAAAGTGCAACCTACCCAGGAATGGTGCCACACACAGGGAGAGCTGGCGCAGCAAGATGACGCAACAAAACGAGACACAGATTTTGGGTGCCGCTGACAAGAATACAAGCGAACACAGAAGAACACACAGCAAATGGACACAGACAGCAGACAACTGGGGTGGGAGAGCGGGGAAGGGGACAGAAATAAATAAAAAATAAATCTTTAAAAAAAAAAGAATCATAGCTTTTGTATCATTTAATCAGCCATTGATTCAAATGATATTTATTGAACCTTTACTATGTGCAAGCCACTGGTTTAGATCCTGGAATACTTACTTAAAGATGGCATATTCCATACTGACAAGGAGTTCACTAATAACTACAACACAGAGATTATATATATGTATGCTATGATACAATACAGAGTATACATACATAACCTGCTCAGATTAAAAAGGAAATTGATAACTTATAAAGAACTGTCTAGAAAAGCCAGCAAGGAGGGTAGAGGAGCCTTGTTTGATAAACAGCAAATGACTCATTGCCCAGGCCAAAACTTTTCATATATCCCAGTTCTGGCTATTGACACCAAGATCACAGTGATTCCAGAAACACTTACAGGCCATTTGGGAAAACACAAAACAGCATTGATCCAATAAACTGTCCCTTATAAAGCACTCAGGTCATTTTTTTCCTCCACTTTTTTATGATCTCTAGCACTTCATCTTGAGAAACAAGTCTCATTATGAAAGCAGCTCTGTTTTATAAAGTAATAAAAGAGGGGAAGAGTCTTTCCCAACCAGACTCAGGCCAGACGAGACAAAAATCATTTCGCTTTATCCCTGTCATTTTTACATCTCCTCTGCCCAGTACACAGAATTATAGGAGGGAATTACATGCTATTAATTGGTGCTCTTGCAATAACTATATTCCATGGTACCAGAAGGGAAGCAGGTAGTGCGATGTGTCCAGCAAGTTCTTAACCTCCGGTGAACACTCAGACTAGGTCTTAGGCATAAGTGGGAGAAAGCTGTAACCAGTGAATTTTTTTTCCAGAGGTCTCTAAGCGTTCACCAACAGGCCTGAATGTTCCCTTTTACAGTAGGGGTACTAACACCTACTTCAGAGTATTGTTTGGGGGATTAAGGGCAAAGCACTTAGCACCAGGTGGGGAACTTAGAAATGCCCGCTATGTTGGAAAGTAGAGGACAGGAGATTTTGGGGTCCTGCTGGGTAAGCTTTGACCCATGTTTTAGTGTCCAGCTGCTGAAACAAATACCTCATAGTGGGTTGTCTTAAACAACCAGAAATTTATCTGCTTCCGATTTTAAGGCTGGGAGAAAGCAAGGTGATACCTTCTTCCGGAAGACCATGGCATTCTGAGGCTGGCCGTCACCCAGCGCACATGGCTCTTCTCCTTTCTCGGGCTGTCGACGCCCTCCTCCTGGGTGCACCCAGGGTTCCTCTCTCCGTCCCACTTGCCCTTTGCCTGCAAAGGACTCCAATTGTCTGGAGTAAAGCCCCCAACCGGGGAAGCAGACTTGGCCCAGTGGTTAGGGCGTCCGCCTACCACACGGGAGGTCCGCGGTTCAAACCCCGGGCCTCCTTGACCCTCGTGCAGCTGGTCCACGCACAGTGCTGATGCACACAAGGAGTGCCCTGCCACGCAGGGGTGTCCCCCGCGTAGGGGAGCCCCACGCGCAAGGAATGCGCCCCATAAGGAGAGCCGCCCAGCGTGAAAGAAAGTGCAGCCTGCCCAGGAATGGCGCTGCCCACACGCAGAGCTGACACAGCAAGATGACACAACAAAAAGAGACACAGATTTCCGTGCTGCTGATAAGGATAGAAGCAGTCACAGAAGAACACACAGCGAATGGACACAGAGAGCAGACAACTACGGGGGCGGGGGCGGGGGCGGGGGCGAAATAAATAAAAAATTAATCTTTAAAAAAAAAAAAAGGCCAGCCGGATGCCGCGGGGCCGCACCTTAACTGAAGTAGCGTCCTGAAGTTTCAAGACCTTACATACAGTGGATCCGCACCCACCAGAATGCAGAGCAGGGCCAAGAGCACGTCCCACCCGGGGTGCACAATTCAATCCCCCACGCCTGGGGGGTGCAGGGGCTCCCAGTACCTGGAAGAGGAGGGAGCAGCAGCAGGTAGGGGGAGCAGGCTCTGCAGGCAGGGAGGCGGGGGCCCGGAGTGGAGAGGTGGTGAAGATATTGAAAAGGACTCTCACAAATCAATGTAGGCTGGTGGGCTTGATAAAACTTCAAGCTAATCATAGTAACACATTACTGGGTGTTCCTTTGCTCTTTTCAGCAGTGTTGGCGTATATTTGGTTCAAAGTATACGAATACGTGTTTTCATCGATAACCTATTGTCTTACACGGGCGGGTCAAGAGGTCACCCCTGCTCTGTGGTTACCTCCAGACCTCAGGAGAAAACACAGGTGTTACCTTTGTCAGGGACCCGCCCGCCTCTCGTTTTTTTAACCTATGATCTTAGAAAATTCCCTCAAGGTTAATTAAAAGCTTTGCTTTCCAGCCTCCGGTGTGTTGCACTAAATATATTTGCTGGTTTGGATGTCAACAGCAACTGATGTTGGTAAGTAGCTTAAGCAACATCAAAGAGTTGAATAAAAGAAGGAAACAGAAGTCCTCAATTACTATATGCCACAGATGAATAATTGTCTCACCCTCGGTGCTTATTACAATTATCTACTTCTAACTATGAAGTATTTCGCTAAAAGTCTTCAGGCAAATAAATGTATGAAAACAATGCAAACTTTTAATTAGGAAAAGCCTTTCACTATCCATGTTTTATTTATTGCAATATGATTCCACATTGCTTGGATCAACATTAATTAACATATATAACGTGATAGAAATGTCTTTATCTTAAAGTCTTTGATGAAACATATTCTCTCTTTCTTTCTGTGCCTCTGTGTCTCTTTCTGTCACACACACACACACACACACCCCTCCACTACCACCACCGCCACAGCAGTGATGAATGAACAGACTCAGGCATCACGTTCTATTGTATACACCGAAAATAAGAATCAGGGTTTTGGTCAAGAGTTTCAGTCTCTTGAATCAGAATTCTGAACCTTGATTCAGATTCTAAATCTGATGATAATAATATCTTTAAAGGGTTAGGAATAAAACCAGGAAGTTTCCCAAAAGATGAACTTTAAAATGATTTTCTTTTTGAGAGATAGCCTACTCAAACTTATTCTAAAACTTGTCCCCTATTTCTAAGGAAGAGATTTGCACTAATTAGAGCTGATTCCCTTGGTTTATCAATAATTAGTTGCCTCTAAAAACATTACATTAAGGCCTTCTCCAAAGTCCTGAATCCTCTGCTTCTATTAATTACTTAACGACTGTGCAGCATATTAGGGGCCCACTTGGAAACACCAGATGGAAGGTTAGAGCCACTTGGCACTTGCTTACTTGGCTCCTACAGTCCGTAGACGTGGAGGGAAGCAGAACTTGGCAACAGTGGTCCTGGTGGAGAAACCAGGGTCTGTGACTCTTTAGCAGGTACCAGGAGCCTATTGATTCCACTCTCCTGCCCTGTCCCCATGTGGGGCCTTCGGTCTGCTACCATCACCACACCCTGGAGCTGTGTCACCCTTGATTCCAGGGCCAGGTCTGGCTCCACATGCTCAGCCTGCCACCCTGACCCAAGGGGCAAACCTCAGCAGGCTGAGTGCATACCAAGAAAGCATGCTTGCCTTTGAGCTGGGGAGCTGGGGAGACTAAATCCATGTTGGTCATTCCCCTATCCATGAATGAATCCAAAGCCCAAGAAAAGTGAAACAGGGAAGAATGGAAATCCTGTGGAAAACCAGAAGAGGAGGAAAAAAAGTGTAAGCAAAATCAACCATAAGCAGCAAAAAAAGTAGCAAGTAATCACAACTGAGTTTTTTTCTCTCAAAGTTTAGAATCCTAGAATCTCAGGACTGGATGGAACTATAAAGGTTTTTGTGTTAAGTATGGTAACTGCTAGCTGCTGAAACAAATAAACCGGGAAATTTCAGTGACAATGTAACAGTTTAAAACTGCAAGGGAGGTTGGGACAGCAGTCTAGTTGATGTCCAGGAAGAAGAGGAAATAGATTTGGTGAATAACCATGGTTCTCCAGAGCAATCTTTCCATTATTCATCTATACACATATGGTTCACCTCCCTTAAACACCTCCAGTGATGGGGCCATCATTACCAGCTGGAAACCTCGAGGCATACTCAGGACCCAGCTGAGCAAATGGGGAGTCTAACTGTTGAGTGGGTCCTTCATGTGCCTAGATGGCCTGCCTCATCCTGTGTCTCAAAAGAGACACACAAGCTGAGGTTTAATTCTGAACAGATCCCAATAGAGTTAGAAATACAAACTGTACAATGTTAAGACATTAACACATCGGGAAACTTTGACACCAGAGCAATGAGCTCCTGGAAGTATTAGGGCAACAGAGATTCAACAGTGATAAAGAACTAGAACATGTGTTGTTTATCAAAAGCTGAGTGATTAACAGCAAGCCATTGTTAAAAATCACTGCATAATCAGTCCTTGTCTGCTGTTTTGATTTACAGGGATGTTGGGATGTTTGTCATCGGGAAAGCTCTGCACACAGGTAAAGAATCGTTATTGTTAATTTGCATCAACAGGTATTTATTAATTCAAAGTATTTTCATAATAGGTTTATTATTGAGCTTACTAATCCTTGGGAACACTGAAGAAAAAGTACGGTACACACACACACAGCATGTCCTCTTCTAAACACCTCAGTGACATTAACTTCTATTCATCTAGGTGTCCCATACGCTGTACGTCAGTCCTAAGCACCTGTTGGGATTGAATTATGTACCCCAAAAAAACATGTTCTGAATCTCAATCCATTTCTGTGGGTGTGAACCCATCAAAAGAGGATCTTTTAAAGACGTTGTCTTAAGTTAAGTGGTCAACCAAATCATTCTGGGCTTTAATTGGGAATACTGGAATCATTTTAAGCAGAATGAAATTGAGACACAGAGAGGGGAGCTACAGGAGAAGCAAGAACCAGGAGGAGAAAACAGAAGACACAGTCATGTTATGGAAAAGCCAAAGATCACGGATCACCAGCAGCCAGCCCCAGAATGCCAATCTTCGGGGAGAAAGCATTGCCTTCCTGACGCCTCAAGTTTAGACTTCCCTTCACCTCAAAACCATCAGCCAATAAATTACTGTTGTTATGCCAACCCAATGTATGATATTTGTTTTAGCAGCAGGAAAATTAAGACAATTCCTGATTCCTCCTATTGTTTATTAGGTGTGATCTTCTGTGGCGTGTGTGGCAAATGTCACTTTGTTGGCAACAGATTGAGCTGTAATAGAGGATGTGCTAATTCCTGATGACAACTATATGTTCTTGAACTCTGTCAAACAGTAAAACCCCATGAAAGGACATGAAGGGAGATCTTAACTAGCTCTAGTTGATTGTGGGTGGCAGGAAATAAAGATGGAGGAAAGGGCTTCTGGACAAAAAGGGAAGAGTGTACTGGGTGTGACTCGGCCCCGTAAGATGGCTTTTGATGTACTAAATTCAGGGAAGCCTCTAAACCTCTCTCCAGAGGGCCCCATCTCTAGGTGACATTCGTGGGCCACCAACATTTGGCAAAGGACAACAGGCATGCTTTTATTTGAGGGTCAGTTCTCTGAAGTCCCTGCGTGTTTCAAATGAGTGTGCTCTAGCTTAACAGAAGCAGGCATGATGAGGGCTTTGGAAAACCAGTTGATGACATCGTGTAGCAGAGGCAGCAAACACGCATGAGAGCTGGTGGAGGGACTACAGAAGGACAGCAGCAGGGGAATATCTGGGTGGCGCATGGTGGGAGGGGTACTGGGCAGGCTGCTGGCTTGGGGCAAGGTCTCCCAGAGGCATCCAATGGGAAAGCAGGGAGCCTTTATAGCACATGCAGAATACAAGCTGAGGCTCTTACACTCAAAATTGGTCCTTATGCTCTCCCTAGATTGACCTAAACCCAAGTGCCATGACTTAAACCCAAGTGCCATCTCATTAGAAGTAATGGTCTTAATAGGAATTTCATTAAAAGTAATTTACTTTTTTTTGCTTTAAACTTTTTATTTTGAAATAATTTCAAACTTACAGGACCAGTGTAAAAAAATACAACAGCCATACAGAGAACTCCAACATACCCCCACCTAGATGCCCAGATCCACGAATTTTAATATTGTGCCACATTTCACATTTGCCAAATCATCACCAGCAAGATGGCAGTGGAGTAAGGAGCTCCTAGAGTCAGTTCCTGCTACAGGGCAGTTAGCAAACACCCAGAGCTCTCTGGAGCTAGCTGGAGCACTGGTTTGGGGAGGCCAGGAGAGCATCCTGCAATGTCCTTGATGGAGTGGAAGGAGGAGACTGCCCATCTGCTGAGAAGACTCGTAAGTAGAGGCTCCACGCCCTGGAGGCCGGGGCGCATTCTCCACTGGAGGCACAAGCCGCCTCAGGAGCTGTTCCTCAGCTGGAATTGAAAGCTCCACTTCCCAAAAATGGGAGAGGAAAAACAGGTGGGCACCAATTTCAGCTGAGGAAATTCAGTGGGCTACAGTATGATTCTGAGAACAGCTAAGGTTTGAGCCTGTCCAAGTCAGAAAGAGGCCGGGAGTCGCCAACTTAACTCCGCGCCTGGCACGAGGGGAAGCGGGGCTGACTGAGGATCCCAGTGCTGGTGAGGACCGGCTTCTTCCATCCAGGTCAGAGTGCAGGTCTAGCCTAGGCCCCAGGGCCACCCCCAGCAGGGAGGAAGCTGCGGGGACCTGCGCCAGCCTCTCCAGGAAATTACCGGCCAAGCTGTGGCCAGTGATTGTCCTGCTCTGGCGGCAGGAGCCACCCCAGGAGATGTTCTGTGGCTGGAATTGGAGGCTCCATTTCCTGGGAACAGGGGAAGAGGAGATGGCTGGCTGCTGATTTCAGCTACTGATTGGTAGACTTGGCTGGCTAAGAGATAACCCTGGGAACAGCTGGGGTGAGAATCAGCCCAAGTCAGAAAGAGGCCAGGAGCCACCTTTCTGACCCCACCCCCAGCCTGAGGGGAAGCCGGGCTGACTGAAACTCTCAGTGTCCCCAGGAACCAGTTTCTTTCACCTGGATCAGCCTGCAGCCCAAGCCTAGGCTTCAGTCCCACCTCCAGCAGGGAGGAGGCTGAGGAGACCTGCACCAGCCTATCCAGGTAACTGCAAATACATCTGACCAGCACTGACTGAATAATCGGACGTCTACCAGGGCAACTGCGGTCATCTTGGACCCACACTGCATAGATTGCTGCCCACACCAGCAGCTCCATCCCTGCTCCAGGCAGGGGAAAAAGGGGTGTGAAGCTCCGTCAGTCTCTCTGGGCAACTACAGTCTAGGCCTGCACATGGATTATTCCACACAGCTGTGACTCTGTCCCTACCCTGGCAAAGGAGAAAGTTGGAAGAAGCTTCCTTGGTCCCTGGTGCAATGAGGGCAGCTTGAGCCTCCACAGCTTACAGCACCAACTACATGCTCAGCTCCTACTGCACAACCAGCAAGGGAGAAAGGGCAAGAAGCCCTAAACTAAAGAGAAAAACTGTACCCAGAATAAATACTCTAGTAAGCCAGATGCAAAGACACCAACATAAAATTAAAATCCACACCAAGAAACAGGAATATATGGCCCAGTTAAAGGAAAAAGATAAGCCTCCAGATGACATAAAGGAATTGAGACAACTAATCAGAGATGTTAAAACAAATCTCCTTAATAAATTCAATGAGATGGTTAAAGAGATTAAGGATATAAGAAAACATTGATGAGCACAAAGAAGAATTTGAAAGCATACATAGAAAAAATTGCAGATCTTATGGGAATGAAAGGTGCAATCAATGAAATTAAAAAAACATTGGAATCATATAATAGCAGATTTCAGAAGGCAGAAGAAAGGATTGGTGAGCTTGAAGAAATGACCTCTAAAAGTGAACATACAAAAGAACAGATGAAAAAAAGAATGGAAAAAGTTGAACAAGGTCTCAGGGAACTAAATGACAGCAAAAGGTGTGCAAACATACATGTCATGGGGGTCCCAGAAGGAGAAGAGAAGGGAAAAGGGGCAGAAGGAATATTTGAAGAAATAATGGTCGAAAATTTCCCAACCCTATTGAAGGACATAGATATCCATGTCCAAGAAGCACAACGTACTCCCATCCAAAAAAAATCCATATAGACCAACTCCAAGACACATACTCATCAGAATGTCAAATGCCAAAGACAAAGAGAGAATTCTGAGAAGAGCAAGAGAAAAGCAATGCATAACATATAAGGGATGCCCAATAAGATTAAGTGCTGATTTCCCACCAGAAACCATGGAGCAAGAAGACAGTGGTCTGATATATTTAAGATACTTCAAAAGAAAAACTTCCAACCAAGAATCTTATATCCAGCAAGACTTTCAAAAATGAGTGTGAGATTAGAATATTCACAGATAAACAGAAACTGAGAGAATTTCTAAACAAGAGACCAGATTTTCAGGAAATACTAAAGGGTACGCTAAGCCTGAAAAGAAAAGACAGGAGAAAGAGGCCTGGAAGACAGTCTAGAAATGAAAATTATGTCAATAAAAGTAACTAAAAGAGTCAAAAATGGTGAAAATAAAATATGACAGATAAAACTCAAATAGTCAGGATTAAACTTAACCAACAATGTAAAGCACTTGTATTCAGAAAACAGCAACACAGTCTTAAAAGAAATCAAAAAAGGCCTAAATAACTCATGGATTGGAACTAAATATCATTTAAGTTGTAAATTCTACTCAAATTGATATATAGATTCATTGCAATCCAGATAAAAATTCCACCAGCATTAAAGAAAAAATTGAAAACACGATCATCAAATTTATTTAGAAGGGCAAGTGGTCTTCAATAGCCAGAAACATCATAAAAAGGAAAAGCAAGCCCTCATATCCAGACTTTAAATCTTATTACCTTGCTATAGTGGTAAAAACAGCATGGTACTGGCCTAAAGACAGACACAGACCCTCACATGTATGGTCAAGTGATTTTTGACTAGCCTGTCAAACTCACACAGCTCGGGCAGAACAATACATTCAACAAATGGTGCTGAAAGAATTGGATGGTCATAGCTGAAAGAAGGAAAGAGGACCCTATCTCACACCTTATCCAAAAATTAACTCAAAATGGATAAAAAAACTAAAAATAAAAGCAAGGACCATAAAATTTCTAGAAGAAATTTTGGGAAAATATCTTCAAGACCTGGTGGTAGGTGGTGGATTCTTAAAGGCAAAAAGAGGAGGGAGTGGACTAGTGATGTTTAATGTATGTAGAAGTTTTAATTAGCGTCACTGTAAAAGTGTGGAAAAGGATATAGTGGATGGTAACATACAGTGAGTCACAGCTAGTTTATAAATGGGGATGTGACTGAAAATGATAGTCTAGGGATGTAAATGCCAATTGACAGAATGGTAGACAATAATCTAGGAACTGAATAGCACAGTAAACCAAGAGATGGATCCGAATTTTGGTTGATGGTACAGATGCAAGAGTGTGCTTTGTGAGCTAGAGCAAATTTACATCACTACTGCAGGGTGTTGGGAATGTGGAGAAGCATGGGAAAAATATAGCTGGAGTGACCTATGGACTGTGGTTAGTAGTAATACCAATATTCTTGCATCTACGCTAAAGATGTATTGTGTTGGTAATGAGGCAGTATGGAAAATGTTAGCCAAATGTACACTATGGCCATGGTAACAATCAGATGATATTATCTTATCTGTAGCAAATGTTCCACCAAAATATGGTGTGTTGATGGAGGGGTGTTGTTTGGAAATTCTGCATATGTGCATGATTGTTTTATAAGTTTACAACTTCTGTCATAAAAATATGTTTAAAAAATAATAATAGGGTGGAATGGGGGGGAAACATACCAAATGTATGATGAGGACAATGATTAATAGTAAGATTTTGACAATATTCTTTCATAATTTCTAACAGACGTCTCACGACAATGTAAGGTGTTGGTAAAGGGTTGATGTATGGGACCCCTGTATGATGTTATGCATGTTTGCTTCGTAAGGTCACAACTTCTACTATACACTTAATTGTTTATGTATGTTCATAAATGTATGCTATATAAATGATATAAAAATAATAATAGGGTTAGTTGGGGGGAAATACTTTGGTCAGTAGTAATATATATATATTTTTTTTTCTAAGATTTATTTTTATTTATTTCTCTCCCCTTTTCCCCTGCCCTGGTTGTCTGTTCTCTGTGTGCATTCACTGTGTGTTCTTCTGTGTCCACTTCTATTCCTGTCAGCGGCACCGGGAATCTGTCTCTTTTTGTTGCATCATCTTGCTGTGTCAGCTTTCTGTGTGTGCCTGGACCGGTTGAACTTTCTTTGGCGCTAGGTGACTCTCCTTATGGGGCAACTCCTTGCGCATGGGGCTCCCCTACACGGAGGACACCCCCGTGTGGCACGGCACTCCTTGCACGCAGTAGCACTGCACATGGGCCAACTCCACACGGGTCAAGGAGGCCCTGATTTGAACCGTGGTCCTCCCATGTGATAGGTGGACGCTCTATCCGTTGAGCCAAGTCCACTTCCCAGTAATAATATTTTGATGATGCTCTTTAATCATTAGTTAAAAAGGTTTAACAACAATGCAAGTTATTGGTGGTAGGGTGAGTTATAAGAGTCCTGTATGATGTTATATATGTTTGTTTTGGTTTTGTAAGTTCACAACTATTATTATGCACTTATTGTTTATGTATGTTTATATATGAGTGATATACTTCAATAAATTAATTTTTTAAAAAGTAACTTACTTTTAATAACATAAAAATATCCTTTTCTAGCACAGTACTATTTTAGTCTGCTATTCTGTCAAAATGCAATATACCCACCATAGGTTGGCTTTTACATAGGGATTTATTAGCTAGCTTACAGGCTTACACTTCCAAGGCCAGGAGAATGTCCAAATCAAGGCATCATCAAGCAATGCTTCCTCCTGAAGACTGGCTACTGGTGATCCTAGACTCCTCTGCCACATGGCAAGGCACATGGTGGTGTATATGCAGGTCTCTCCCTTCTGTTCCAGGTTTTGCTGCCTTCAGCTTCTGGCTTCATGGCTTTCTCTCTGCTTCTATAGCTTTCTCTCTGTCTCTCCATATTCATCCCATTTATAAAGGACTCTAGTAAGAGGATTAAGACCTACCGTGGACCATGCCCTAACTGAAGAACCTAATCAAAAGTCCCCTACTTACCATAGGTTTATACCCCCAGAAATGGAAAAGCTTAAAGAACGTGAGTCTCTAAGGTACATAACAGTTTCAAACTATCACAAGTGCTAAGAGTTTTCTCTCCTTAAAAAAAAAACAAACTTGGTTCTAGCATTTATTCCTCTAGCTTGCCAAGTGGTGTGCTCCATTTAACCAGAAGTACTTTAGCATTTTATTTTAGACTGATGGTTACTTCAAAGATCAAGGTTAATGTCAAGTAAAAATTTATAAGGGGTGCATTTGTTTTTATCAAGCCCACAAGATTTTGTAAAACAGGGTGTGGCAGTTTGATATTGTTTATGAATTCCAAAAACTTATTGGATTATGTTGGTAATATGTCCCTCCAGGCATATTAGATTACACTGAATTCAGAGGTTTCACTTTTACTTGATCAGATTATGACTAGGGCTTTGACTGGGCCACATCATTAAGACATTGAGTCCCCTTGGTGAGTGGGGACTCCCAGAGAAAAGACACGGCAGAGAACACAGAGTTAGTTGGAGTTTTGATGCTGGAGCCTGGGAAGGAAGCACACAGAGGAGCAGAGAGAAGGCTCAATTAGACATGGCAGAGACCTGGGGAAGAGAGACGAGCACTTTGCCCAATAGCGTACAACTGACCTTGTGGAGGGAGCAGAGCAGCTGAGCCCAGAGAGAGGCAAGCCCCAGAAGAGAGGAACACAGGAAGCTTGAACCCTGGCAGACGTCAGCAGCCGTCTTTCTCCAACACATGGCAACAGACTTTGGTGAGAGAGGTAATTTATGTTTTATGCCCTGGTAACTGTGGGTTTCTACCCCAATTAAATACCTTTTATAAAAACCAACCAACTTCTGGTATTTTGCATCAGCACCCCTTTGGCTGACGAATACACAGGGCAAGAGGAAAAATTCCTTTTTTTAATGCGCTCAGAGAATTTTAAAGCATTCCTCATTAGCCTAATAACAGATTGCCAAAGTGGGGGAGGTAAAAGTTATGTTCATTTTATACACGGCAAAAGAGAAACCCAAAAGACTTCCCCACAGTCCTATGGAGGGGAGTGGATGTAGCTCAAGTGGTTGAGCGCTTGCTTCCCATGTATGAGGTCCCAGGTTCGATCCCTGGTACCTTCTAAAAACATACAAATGAGAAAACCAATTCCTATTGGGGAGCAGATGTAGCTCAGTGGTTGAGCACCTGTTTCCTATGTACAAGGTCCTGGGTTCGATTCCCAGTACCTCCTATGGCCTGCTGCAGGAAGAAATCAGGTAGCAGGTACCCCAATTGCAGACAACGTCCTGACAAATGTTTTCTGGTGATGATGGGCAATTAAGGTCTCCCATCCAAGGCTGAGAAACTTGTCAGTACACCTCACTTCTTTACTAATTCCCTAGATTTTATCTGCCATCCTATCACAGAGGCTGCTTGAAAGTACAAGAAAGGGTTTACTAGTAACTGAAAACTGAGCATGGAGCAAACATCCATCTAGAAAGGGACCTCCATGTTTATTTTACAGTTTGGGAAACTGAGGCAGAGAACAGCAAATGGCTTCTGCTGAACATAAAAAGAGCCCATGGCAGAACCAGACAGGAATTAAGATCTTCTGCCTCTTCCCCAGGCTCTACGGCAATAGACTGGAAGCTTAAATCACCCTGTAAGTCTGCCAAGTGATTGGGGTGTGGGGGAAGGCAGGCTAGACAAATCTCCATCAGAAAAGAGGCAGGCAAGACTAATCTCTGTTTTGGTAAAGTCTGTGTAATAACCCATCAAACTCTCCTAAGAGATCATCTCACTGACGTTCTGATTTCCAAAATGTCAAAACATGTAAAGGATCATCAAGTTAAAATTAAATCTCAGGTGGGTTGGAGAAAATTGTCGGGTTTAAAAATAAAAGGCTAGAGAAGAACACCTCGTCTCTTGCAAGTAGCAGCAGGCATCAAGCGCTTCTTTCAACGCGGTGATCAGGGCAGCCACCCCGAAAAGTCCTCCCAGTTCCCCAGCCGCCACCGAGCATACAGCAAAGAACATTGCCAGGGACAGGCTCTAAACACTGTTTGTAGAGGATGCTGAGAGAGGGAGAGCCTTCAACGTGAAATGTTTACATTCGGAAAATTCAAGTAAAAGTGCAGGACAAGATAAGAATAACACTACTTGTAGAAGCTCATTCCTTCCACCCTAAAAAAGCCCGTGAATTCTAAGGAGCATTGATTCCTTGGAAGAAAGGAGAGGGGGAAGGAGGGAAGGAAACACCCTAACATGTAAAGGCATGGCCTGGGCACTATGTTGAAAACTCCTTCTTGAGACTCACTGCACCTATTTTGCCTGCCAGCCATGGCTTAGGCACAGGGAAAATGTAGGGAAAAAAATCAGCACATCTTTTAGTATTATAAGAAAAACACTAGACCAGCTAAGAAGAATTTTGACAAACTGTTAACAAGGTGCGTCTAAAGCTCTGGTTCTGATGTGAGCATCAAAAGAGCACGAAACACCAACTTGGATGTGAAACTGCTGGTGTCAAGTTGCCGGCAGGGCCAGGGCAGTGGGGTGACGGAAGGGGGGGGTCTACCAAAGCAGGGGTGCAGGAGGCACACAGGGTCAGTGTGGACTTCCACTCCAGGGCTAAATTCTCAGGCCCATTGGTAGCTGGAGAAGGATATTTTCCTGTTTGAAAAAGAAAATGGTATTCTTGAGTAAAATCTCAGCTAAGCCTAGAGTTTCTGGCATCCTGGGTCCCAACTACAAGGTGCTCTGCTTCCGGGCTTTTGTCCGTCTCTCCGCGGCTTGGCTATGGGTGCACGGGCCTCTTACGTGGGGCCAAGTACAATTCCTGTAACGTTCTGTATTGAAGGCACCATGAAATTCCACAAATAAGTCCTCCTTGGAGAGGTAAAAAGAAGAATGCAACTTTTCACTGTAAACACTTTTGTACCTCGATCCTTATTTTTATGCTGCTTGGAAGGAGATCGACTCAGGTGAGCAGAGAACCGAACCAGGCCCGAAGCCCTGAATGGAACAATTCTGTTCCTGCTGCCCTGAGATTTTACCATGGACAGTTCTGTGCTATTCGACTTTCCTCATCCTTGGAAGTAGCCCGGGTGCCTCTGTTCAGGTCATGAAACGAAAATCTTCGTAAGAAGATGTTCTGTTTACTGGCATTTGATAAAGCTCGTCTTTGATGGCACCTACACACACAACGACCGCAAAGCTCATCTTTAACGGCAAGCACAGCAGTTCTTCTGGGGACAGTCACAGCTGCTGGATCCTCCTTACAGCTCCCAGCGGCTCCTCGTGAGTCTTACCTGGGAGGCCTGCCTCTCTCTGTTGCTATGGAGATTTGCAAGAGGTTGAAGAAGTGCATCGACTTTTGCTTGCACCCTGGAATTTGAAATAAGAAAATACATTCTGGGGAGCAGATGTAGCTCCCTGGTTGAGCAACTGCTTCCCAAGTACGAGGTCCATGGTTCAACCCCCAGTTGAGGAAAAAGAAAAGAAAATACATTCTGATCTAGGCTCAGTTACATCATGCCCCTCAATAGAAATCCAGTAAGACAGCTACTAATTCAGACATCTACACTTAACTCCTCACAGCTCTCTCAAATCGCTTTCCACCAGCTTGGCTCTGCCCTAAGCTAGTATCTTCCCACATCTACGGTCCTTGGGTATCAGGAAAAACTTGGGAATACTCAGAAAAAGAAAAAAAAATTGATAGTCATGTTTCCCTGCAACAAAAATTCACAAGTTTCTTTTATTGAGATGATGTAGAAGAGAAGAGCGGGGCCATAATGGCCTCCACCATTAGCAGCTAAGGGAGCCATTTCTGACCTTCAGACTAAACTTCCATTTTCAGCTGAACCAGGGCTCCTGAGCAGAACCTCATTACCACAATCAGCATAGGATATGTGTTGGGAATGTAACTGCCTATGGAAAATGAGAATATTGGCAATCCTACATTGTTTCACATAGAAGAGTCCCCAGGGGAAACCAGCTTTCTCCTGTATTCAACCAATATTGAATGGCCGTCTTCAAATGGCAGAGAACCAAGCATGAAAAGCTGGTATGACACAGAGCCACTTCCTCTGCAGAGCGGCAATTTACATCTTTGCACTCCATTAGCAAAATAAAGATAAAGGACCAGGGGGAAACAGGCTATTTGAAGGAAATCTGGAAAATCTGACAAGAATAAAGTAGAAAATTAAATGATTACACAGTTCTGTTGATAATCATTATTAGGTTGCTCTACGTCCTTTTTCTGTCTTCCCCCTACAGTTGAAATTGTACTGCATTTATTAATTTGTATACTATTTTCCTATCAACATTATTTTAAAATTCCCATTATTATCAGAAACTCTGTGAGAAGATTTTTTTCCTTGTTATTTGTTTCATCTTTTGTCCTTGTATGATAAAAATCACTCATCTCATTTTAAAAGGTTTTGTTTCAAGGTTTTAGTGTATTTTAATTAAGGAAGTATGGTAGTACTACTGGTATTTGTGTACTGGTGTTGCTGAGGACTGTGTGAGTTTGTTTAAAATCTTGACTGGAGATGGTAGTTAGGGGGCCACCTACACACACATCCACACTCAAGTTTCAAAGAACAAACAGCTAACATCCTCCCTTTATATTGGGGAAAGACAGCTCAGAGTTTCAGGCTGGCATTTGCTGAAATAATCAGAGAGAAGAAGGATTATTGAAAAAATCAAATAAACTGCTGACCAAAAGCCTAAATCATGCTTCTATTAGGTACATCAGGTCAAGGTATCTCTTATTAGAGGTAAACAAAGACTTGAGGAATCTAAAGAACCACTGGAAAGCAAAAGGGCTTCTGAGAGGAATTTGGGGTAAAAAGAAATATTCTCTTTAAGCCCTGATGGGAGGATTTCCAGGGTTAGAGGAGCAATAACTAAAAATAGCTAAGGAATAAGGTAAGTGGTTCTGAATTTTAACTAGACTTTGATGTCTTGATAGAATGGGGAGTTGGGAAGATCCTGTGCAGTGTTGATCCAGCCTCCTATGGACAGGCAATCACGTGCCAGCCTCTAGCAGATGCTTCCAACGATGTGCAGCTCATCCTTCTTGAGGCAACGCCTTCCTTTACTGAATAGCTCTGATTAGTTCATGCATGGATTATCATGTTTTATAATGTAATTATTAGTAACACTGGCTAATGTTAAGTTCAGCCACTTTTCTTTTTTATATAAACCTCGATAAAAGGGTGTTGTGTAGGGAAGCACGTGTGTCTGCACCTTAGCAATAACCAAGGTCCCGTCCCTTCCCCAGGGACGGCATCCACACTAGGTACCTGAATGGAAATAAACAGCCTCTGGCTTCCGGCCCTGCTCATGGAAACCAAAAAGTGAGCGTTCACTGCAGTCCTCCTCCAAAGCTTGCAGAGGCTCTGCTTAAACCAGAACCCAGAGGAAACAAATCCATGCCAACAGGTGCACCGAGCCCTAAGCCGCACCGCCCATTAACCAGAAGCACAGCATCTTTCTTTCCTGCTCCAAAAGGACAGAGAAAGGAACAGAGGTGTGAGTCTCACAGTGACATGCCTGCTCTGGGAAAATCCCATGGGAGTCGTCAAGGGGTTGCAAGAAACCCCTTTTTTAAAATTTGTTCCTTTTTTCCCAACTGGCCACACTCAGAATGGATGGAGAACTGGTTTGCTGCCATCTCATCTTCAGTCCAATTCAATAAGCATCTGTTGTATTGCCACTGGCCATTCCCCCAGGGAGGGGCAGCCTCGGTGACGGAGCTGAGTGATTCTCATGAGCCAGCTGTGTTGAGGTGCACAGCCCTGACTTATGAGCCGAGAGCAAGGTTTAAGGAGGAGGGGGTGACATAGTTATGAATTCCAAAGATAGGTATTGGATTATGTTTGTAACCTGGTCTGTACCTGGGCACGATTGAGTTTGATTAGGGCTTTGATTGGACCACATCATTAGGGCGTTGAGTCCCCGCCCCTTGGTGGGAGGGAACTCACAGATAAAAGGCATGGCAAAGGACAGAGTTGAGGGTTTCTAATGTTGGAGTTTGATGCTGAAGGCTTAAGCTGGAGCCCCAGGAAGAGAGGAACCCTGAGCCCAGAGAGAAGCAAGACCCTGGAAGGGAGGAACCCAGGAAGCCTGAGCCCTCATAGACTTCAGCAGCCATCTTGCTCCCACATGTGAAAATAGACTTTGGCGAGGGAAGTAACTTATGCTTTATGGCCTGGTATCTGTAAGCTCCTACCCCAATTAAATATCCTTTATGAAAACCAACCAATTTCTGGTATTTTGCATCAGTGCCTCTTTGCCTGACTACTACAGGGAGCAACAGGCCTCATTTCCAGAATCCCACTGAGAAACTGGCCCTACTCTGTCACGCGGATTTCCTGCACCATCCAGGGCTGAGATTCTGTTTGTTCAAACACCAGTGCTATTCCCTTCTAAGCCCCTTTGTTCCAGGTGCTTCGGGACTTCTTAGTCTCCCGCATTCACATTCAAGTACATTCAACAAATGTTGGATGAGTGATGCTGGAGATGGACAAAACCTACGCTCGGGACACTAAGCTACAAAAAGAATAGCCAATGCACTGAAGGAGCGAGCTGGGGCAGCAAGCAAGACAATTACTCTCTTTGCAGAGTCACTGCAGAGGCTGACCTTTCTATTGCTGTTTCAGTACTTGCTTGCTGGGTAACAATGGGCAAAATCCAAAGACAAGTGGCATAGAACTTGACAAACGGATTTAGGAATGCACCAGGAAAGCAAAGGTGAACAAGCTGAGACATTTGCAAAGGTGACGACAAAGGCCTGGGGTCTTTCCCTGCAGGATGTCAGACCCGTCGCCACGTGAAGCATGTGGTATCTGAAAATCACAGAGTTGAACCAGTAGGGCCACGGTGCAGACTAGGAAGAAACAAACATCCTTGTGAAAATATGATACGTGACAGAGGTGGCAGGATCGATCAATGGAAGTGTGGGCTCTTCTCAAAATGGTGTTGAGGCGACGGGTTATTCAAATATTAATTAAAGTTGTTCTTCAACATACAGAGTAGTCATGAGTGCTGTTTGCTGAATATTCCAGGTCTCTTCTTCTGGCCCCGGGGTGGCGCTTCTCTCTCCCCTCTGAAGCCAGACGGGGCCATGTGACTTGCTGTGGCCACTGAATGTGATCAGAAGAGCATCACCTCCGAGCAGAAGCTTTAAGCGGCAGGGCACGACGTGGACATCCCCTCCCTGCTGCGGGGATCCTGGATGCCACGATTAGACCCGCCTGCGTCACCCCGAGCCCCCCGTGTGACTGTGAGGGGCAGAGGCACCTGCACACCCTCAGAGGACCCACAAAGCCGATGAGATGCAAACCTGGTGTCGAAACTCTGCCTTTTAGGGGTCAGTAGTTTCTTCAGTTTAACACTAGCCTCTCCTAAGACAAAATAAACTCCAAAATTAACTTCAAGTGATTAAACACCTAGATGTGAAAACTCTAAAATTTTTAGAAACACATATAGGTGAATATCTTTAGACCTCAGAGGATGAAGGACTTCTAAGAATGGATTTTAAAATTAGAAACCACAAATGAAAAAGATCAAACTATTTGACTGCATCAAATTTATAAGTCTCCAGTTCACCAAAAAAACACCAAAGATCAAAAGGATAAGCCACAAGTTGAAAGGATATTTACAACACATATAACTGACAAAAGAATAGTGTACAGAATACATAAAACTCACCTAAAATCCATATTAAAAAGACGACCTGAAAGAAAAAGTGAGCAAAAAATGAGACACTAAAAATTGGAAAAAGCTGCTGAAAGAAGAAAATAATTGGGGAAATGCTAATTAAAGCAATTTAAACCATTTCATGCCCATCAGTTGGGTAAAAATTAAATACTTACATGCCCCCAAGATTGGCAAGGATGTAAAGAAACTAATTTGATAACACTGGCTGATGTGAAAATTAATAAAACTACATTGAGGAGCAACTTGGCCAAATCTAGTGACAGTGAGAATGTATATGCCTTTCGGCCCAGTAATCCTCCTCAGTATATTTCCCAGCAGAACTCCTGCACATTGGTGCAAGGAGATGTGTAATCAGGAATTGCTTCGTAGGTTTGTTTTTAAAAGCAAACCATTATAAACAATTCAAATACCCACTAACCAGCGGAGTGGATAACTAATTTGTGGTACAGTGGAATACTACACAGCCGCTTGTGTCAACAGAGATAAATCTCAAAAACACAATTAAGCAGCAACAATAATAATCAAGTTGCAGAAAGTTGTGTGGTATGTGTTGCATTTATACAAAGTTCAAAAAGACGTATACTCTAATAGATAGCTACACAGAGTATTAAACATGTTCAGAGAAAGAGGATCATGGGGTCAGGAAGGAGAAAGCAGGAGGCTTCTACTGCTTATGTGCTATTTTTAATTCTTTAAAACAAAAATAGAAACTCATATCACACAACTTTGAAATGAGATTGGATACAGCTGGGAGGTAGATACATGGCTGTTTGTCATGCCATTCCCTGAAATTTTCCATGTGATGGAATTTTTTTTCATTCATTAAGACTTCCCCAATGACAAGAAGAACCCCAGGTGAGTGTTTTAGTTACTGCCCCACACTGCATCACTTATGTCAATAAATTTAAAAGTTAATGCGTGAATCCTGATTCTTATAACTGTAGCTCTTTTGTATAAACCATTCTCTTCCAACAGTGGTTCTCAGATTTGGATACGTATTGGAATCAAGGAGGGGTGTTTCAAAATTACTGTTGTTGCCTGGGTCCCAAACCGGGTTTAATTGGTATGGGATATGTGTGGGGCAGTAAGAGTGTTTAAAGCTTCCAGGTGATTCTAACATGCAGCTACTGTTTTAGGAGAAACAGGAGAAATAATTCAGAATCTGCCAGCTGTGGGGAAGCTCAGTTCTGCCACTAATTAGCCTTGCAACCTTGGACAACTGAGCTATCAATTTTCCCAACAGTACAATGAGGATAATATTGCCTCTTTTGTTGGACTGCTAGAAGAATACATGAGAATGAAGTATACACGTTACCTAGTACAGTATCTGATTGATAGCAGGAATAACTGATTCTTTTCCTTAGGATCGATGAATACAATTCTGATGTGTTTCATGGAAGTAAAAATTAGTCACTTTCCTGCATTATCTTGTAAGAAATGAAAAGCAAGCAAGTTCCTCCAGCCCTTGGAGTGGGCTGCAATTCTTAACACCACCCCCGCTTGATGCTCCAGTCTGCCTTCTCTCTTCTATGTTGTGAAACAACCTATAATCCTGCTGCTCTGTCGACCCCTCATAGTTAAGCACATGATTCAAGTTTTGAAAAGCTGCAATCGCATGTTTACACCCAAAGCATTGCCCTTCAGCCAACGACTTATCTGTTGGATTCTCAATGCTTCTCCTTAACTAGAATCGTGATCTCAATGCATCAAATAACACCATCAAAGAGATAAATGGGAAATGCTTTCTTTTTTTTAATGAGAAAGGAAGAAGACATATTACAAAGCTATGGTCTTTTTTTTTTAAGATTTATTTATTTATTTATTTATCCTCCCCGCCTTGCAGTTTGCTTGCTGTCTGTTCTCTGTGTTCATTTGCTCCATGTTCTTCTGTGTCTGTTTGTCTCCCTTTGTTGTGTCATCTTGCTGCCCTAGCTCTCTGTGGGCATGGGCCGTCAGCTCTCCGCAGTCCGTGTGCCTCCACAGGCACAGGACGTTAGCTCTCTGCGGGCACGGGCCAGCTTGCCTTCACAAGGAGGCCCTGGGATGTGAACCTAGGGCCTCCCATACAGTAGACGGGAGCCCAATCGATTGAGCCACAGCCGCTTCCAAAAACTACAGTCTTTTAAACAGCATTGTTCATGAGTGAGACTTCTGCCTCAGAAAGCTAGGGCTCTCTTTTCAAATTCTACCATTACCTCATTCTGTGTATCACATAGTACAGAAAATAACTGTATATATTATCCCTTTTTAAAACTGCCCATTTTCCAAAAGATCAACGTTTGCCAGGCTGCTATGAAAAATACCATGCAATGGGCTGCCTTAAACAAGGGGAAGTTACTGGGTCAAGGTTTTCAGGCCTGAAGTGCAAAATCAAGATGTCAGCAAGGCTTGTTTCTCCTGAAAAATCTGCTGTGTGATGCTGACTGCTGATGGTCCTTGGGCTTCTTTGGGCTTCCTTGGCTGGTATTTCTCCTTCCCATCACATGGCAACATCCTTTCCAGGTTCTCACTTCCAGGTCCTCTTTTTAAGGCCCTAATTCAGTAGGGCCACACCTTAAGGAAAAATAACATCTTCAAGAAGTCTTATGTACAGTGGGCTCACCCCCACAGGAATGAGGGCTAAGATTATGTCTGAACAGGGGCATGTAATTCAGTCTACCACAACAAAGGACCAAACGTAGGTAGCCACGAGGTGACTTTGCTGTGCAGACCACATTTTGTGCCTCCAGGATTTAGTGTGTGTCCACTATACTAGATGCACAAGAGATAAGCAACGCATAACACATAGTCTCTGTGATGGTTAGGCAAATGCGTCAAGTCGGCCAGGTAATTGTGCCCAGTTGTTTGGTCAAGCAAACACTGGGCTAACTGTAATACAAGGGCATTTTTGGACTTTAGTCACCATTGACTTTGCTGCAGTGGTAAATCATAGCTAGCTGGTTATAATTACATCAATCAGGGAGATAGCCATCAGCAACGAGTGTCGCTTAACACAATCAGTTGAATCCCTTAAAAAAGGAAGTGATCCCAGCATTGAGTGAGAATTTCCCAGCTTGTCTTCAGACAGCCAATATCTCCCAGAACTCATCAAGGACCTTCGCTGGACTTTCATTGGAGCCCCTGGTTGCAGCCTGCCTGTGGAACCTGGATTTGTGCATCCCCATGATTGCATGAGAGACTCTGATAAAATCTCTTACTATTGACAGATATCTCTTGTTGATTCTGTTTCCCTAGAGAACCCTGACTAATACAGTCTCTATTCACAAGATTCCTGTAATATATTTTTGAAGAGACACTATAGGCTTGAAAGGATAACTTATAATACAAGATAGGGGAAGTGGATTTGGCTCAACTGATGGAGTGTCTTCCTACCACATGGGAGGTCCAGGGCTCAAACCCAGGGCCTCCTGACCCATGTGGTGAGCTGGCCCATGAACAGTGCTGATGCATGCAAGGAGTGCCATGCCACGCAGGGGCATCCCCCACATAGGGGAGCCGCACACGCATGGAGTGAGCCCCTCAAGGAGAGCCACCCATGCAAAAAACACACAGCCTGCCCAGGAATGGTGCTGCACATGCAGAGAGCTGATGCAGCAAGATGACACAACAAAAAAGAGACACAGATTCCCAGTGCTACCTGACAAGAATGCAAGTGGACACAGAAGAACACAGCAAATGGACAGAGAGAGCAGACAATGGTGGGGGGAGGAGGGGAAGGAGAAATAAATAAAAAATAAATCTTAAAAAAAAAGAAAGCATTGGGATATTTTGGTTGTAAGTTAATAATTAAGGAATGAAATTCTTGTGCAAAACTGCATAGTCACAGTGCAAATTAAAGTAATTAAAAAGAGCCGTCAAAAAAGAAATACAATATAGTAAAAAACAAAGATTCATTACATGTCAAGACAATTCATGTGCAAATTCTGTTAAAAGAGATCATGCCTGATTGACATGGCATGGGGGGCAGGGGAAAAACATCAGGACAGAGGAGGTGTTTGAGCTGGGCGGTAAAGGATGAATGGTATGGCATTCTGAGGTTTGCCTTCCAAGGTTATTAACCCCTTCCTCAGTGCTTTCAGAACCCTAATTTTTATTTTGACAGCAATGTGCCCACTTCTGAGTAATAAATCAAGTCATAGCAACCCTGATCTCTTTGCA
Organism: Dasypus novemcinctus; assembly: GCF_030445035.2. Lineage (NCBI taxonomy): Eukaryota > Metazoa > Chordata > Mammalia > Cingulata > Dasypodidae > Dasypus > Dasypus novemcinctus. The sequence goes on along the minus strand of NC_080694.1, from coordinate 46,474,137 downwards.
GTTGATGGTTCTGGGCATGGTCGAGATTCTAGTTCTTTCTATTTAAGTTTGGGGAAATATTTTCTTGCCTTTTGTCCCCATTCCCTTTGTTTCTCCTTGGATTCCTGTCCCATGAGGATATGATTCTTAAAGTTGGATCAGCCTGCTCGTGAGCCGTAGGGGAGACATCTCCAAACAATGAAGAGAGCAGAACTCAAGGGTGAACAAATCTGGGAGACTGGTGACGTTGTGGAGCCCCTCCATCTGGGATTGCCCACATCCAGAGTGTCTGTTATGTGATATATTGATAACAACTGTCTTTATTATTTAAAATACTATTGTAACATTTAAAAGAAGACAAAAAAACAAAGAAAAAAATACTATGGCTGATTATGCCATTATTGATACAGATGGGTACACTATTCTGAGGACAGAAAGAGCTATGAGCATGTTTAAAGGACAAAAATTTTGACTGGAAGAGAGAGCTTGATTAAGGAGAGAAAGACTGAGGTCTCGTGAAAAAGCCTGAGGTTCAGAATCCGAGTTGGGATCCAAGTCTGGCTCTGACATGTACTACCTACGTGACTTTGGGCAAGTTATTTGACTTCTTTGCACCTAGTATTTGCATCTGTAAAATGGAGATCATTATACCTACCTTGCAGCATTTTTGTGTTACCCACTTGTAAATAATAGGTACTCAATAAATGATAGCATCATTGTAATTAAAGAGAAGGCAAAAAAAATTAGATTGAAGGCAGAATGTGGAAGCCTTTGAATGCCATGCTGAAAACCTCAAATTTTATTATACTGATAAGAGGAAGCCCTTTGTAACTGTGTAGTTAAAAGTTCACAAATGATTATGATTACCGAATCATTGTACAGATGCCTTTTTACTTTCTAGTATATGGTAGAATTGTCAAAAGTAAATACCTGAAATTACTGAAACTCACTGAACAGCAAGCCAGATGCCTTGACCTTTGAAAATGATTGTATAACTATTTAACCTTTATCTTGTGATTATGAAATCCTCGTGACTGGCCCCACTTGAACCCTTTATCCCATTTACAACTTTGGAGTCTTCTGATCACAAAGACAGCCCCTAACGTTTACTAGTGAAGGAACTTGAATCAGCCCAGAACTAACCCACCCCAATTTCTAAGCTATCTTACTAGACAAAGCTAGATCTAACTAACATTGACCCGCCTGACATGCACAGAAACGTAAACCTTAATCTTTAAATGACCTATAGCTCATTACAAAACTAAAAACCATGCCCAGCATCCTATTAAGAGCACCATTTTCTTACATACATTCTATGACTAGGTAATCAATCTGCACATGCTCGAATAGTTAGATCATCTCTAATTCATCATCTTGAGGCATTATACTCATTATCATAAACCTGCCTGTCTTTGGATTCTTTAAAACTTTCAGAATGACTGCAGTTTGGGGAAACAGATTTTAGGCTGATAGGCCATCTGATCTTCTTACTTCATGATTGACAGTAAACTTTCTCCCTCTGAAACCCTGGTGTCTCAGGAATTAGTCATTTGAGCACATCAGGCAGAGAACCCCCGCTTTGATCAGTGACATTTTGAAGGTTGGCATTTTGCAGCTTTTAATACTAAAGCTTTAAAAAAAACATTCTTTATGCTACAGGAAATATGACCTATGTGATACAATGTAAAGTGGAAATTTAGAATTCAAAGTTTTACTAACATTATGATCTCACCTATAATGGGAAATACACAATAAGGAACTCTTGGAATCCCAGAAATTTTTATTATATTAAGGTAGATGTTCTACTCCTTGACAACGTAAAAAGAATAAATTACTTGAAAGCTGTTAAAGGGTGGCAGGGTGTTTGGGGAGAAAGACATGAAGGGAAGTGTAGAATAGCAAATTTTCTCATACATTTTATTATTGAAGAGGCAACAGATATTGTCTAAAGCAGATGGAGCAAAAATATTTTTTCCAATAAAAGTATTTACAAAATACCTGACCAGTACTTCTGAAAATTGTCAAGGTCATCAAAAACAAGAGCAGTCTCAGAAATTGTCATAGCCACCGGGAGTCCAAGGAGATCCAACTACTAAATAAAATGTGGAATCCTGGATGGGATCTGGGAGAGAAAAAGGACATTAGGGGGAAACTAAGGAAATCTGAATAAAGTGCTGACTTTCGCAAATAACAGTGTATCAACATAGGTTTATTAATTCTAACAAATGTACCATACTGATTTTAGATAATAATAGGAGAAATTGGGTGGAAATAGTAGTGAATTCTCCCTACTGTCTTTGGAATTTTTCTGTAAATCTAGTGCTAGCCTAAAATTAAAAGTTTACTAAAAACGTTTACTAAATGCTTCTTGTAAGCATTGTATTAGGCCTCTCTCAGAGTCGTGAGCCCAAATTTTAAAAGTGGGCTGGATCTCAGAACCAGAGTTTAGGGAACAAGGAGCATCCAACAATCATGGAAAAATGAGATTAGAGTTTAAGTATATTTTTTGAAGTTATAAACATAATGAATAGAAGAATTACAAATAACATTAATAAAACTTGAAAGAAGAGTAAGTGGGAGGCAGTGCAAGTTAAACACCTTCTCTTTCATAGGCGAAAATCAAGTAGTTACATTAAAAATAATTATAAAGGGGAGCAGGTGTAGCTCAGTGGTTTGAGCACCTGCTTCCCATGTAGAAGGTCCCAGATTCAATCACTGATACCTCCCTCCTTAAAAAAAAAAAGTATGGGGAGCTGGTGTAGCTCAGTGGTTGAAAGCCACATACAAGGCCCCAGTACCTCAAAAAAAAAATTATAAAAACAGTTGTGATGATTTGAAGCTGGATGGACACCCAGAAAATTATGTTCTTAAATTTAATCCATTCCTGCGAGTGTGGACCCATTGTAGGTGGGAACATTTGATTAAGTTACTTCAGTAAGGAGTGGTGGGTCTTAATCCTCTTGCAAGAGTCGCTTATAAGAGAATGTAATTCAGACAAAGAGAGAGAGAAAGCCGGAAGCCAGAAGCTGAAAGCAACGAAAACTGGAAGAGAAGGAAGAGCTCAGCAGATGCCACCATGCACCTTGCCATGTGACAGAGAAGTCAGGATCACTGGCAGCCAGTCTTCGAGAAGAAAGCATTGCCTTGATGGTGCCTTGATTTGGACATTTTCACAGCCTCAGAACTGTAAGCTTGTAAGCTAATAAATTCCCATTGTAAAACCCACCCATTTCAACAGCCTAGCCTAGTAATACAACAGTTGGAAGGGTTAGAACTCTAGGGAGTAGAACTGGGTTTGGGAAAAAAAGACTTTTATTTTCCATTTGGTAGCAAACTGATTTTAGCACCTAGATAATAGGATAGGGTAATAGGGTTGCTGTGGCAATTGACTGAGATAATGTTATCTAAGGCAGTTAGCAGAGTCTGGCATAGGGTAAAGGCTCAGGCAATTTTAGGATTATCATTGTAGGGCTTGCATAAATGTATGTTGCATGAAGAGGAGCAGGGCTTTGGATTCCTTAGGTGTCTTGAAATTGATAAGCTTGGTATAACTTATGAAGAGTAGCCAACAATTCCACTCCTCGGTATAAACCCGAAAGAACTGAGAACAGGAGCTCAAGCAAATTCTTACACAAATGTTCATAATAGCATTATTCCCAGAGGTCAAAAGGTAGAAACAACCCAAATGTCCATCAGTGGAGGAATGGATAAACATTTCATTAACTACATACAATGAAATATCATTGAGCCATAAAAAGGAATGACGTAATGGTACATGCTACAACATGGATGAACCTTGAAAACCTCATGCTCGGTTCAAGGGGCCAGAGACTAAGGGTCACCTGTTATACCATTTATATGAGATACCCAGAATAAGTAAATCCATAGAAACACAGAGCAGATTGATGGTTGCTGGGGGCTGGGGAAAATGGGGAGCAACTGCTTAATGAATATGGGGTTTCATTTTGGAGGGAAGGAAAGGTTTTGGAATCGATCGAGGTGGTGGTAACACAACATTGTGAATGTGCTAAATGCCACTGAGTTGTTCACTTTTAAATGGTTCATTTAAGTTATGTGATTTTCATCTCATATTTTTTTTAAGTGCAGGCAACTACTTTGTAGCTCTACAAAGTACAGCCCTTCAGTTTTATTGCTGCTTAATGTATAGCATGTTATAATTTTGCAACCCAATGTTACACAGTAATTGGCTGATGTACTAATGTCAGATCCTTGTACAGACAAGCACCTCTGGTCTCACATTTACCTGCAGAATTGAAAACAAGTGATGCGTGACAAATGTTTAATTATTTCTGAATTTCATATTAGAAAAGTGTCGGCATCTTGCAAAATGGATTTTGACGAATAACTTGGCCACAATAAACCTTTGAAAAGAAAAATACTGGCTTTGATGATGAGATTTTCAGATTATGAGATCATTAATCATTCCCACTGCTGTGTCTCCTTTCTGCTAGTGAGTTATTTTATGCCCTTAGGACCCTGGTACATTTATTAGGCTTCAACTGAAAAAAGAAAATGATTTTTGCTCATGGCTATTCAAATTCTTTTTAAAATAATTTCTAAGCCAGCAACCATTTTTCCACGTTTCCATTAAATATAAGATGCATTAGCATAAGTTTTTTTTAAAAATCTGCCAGGCTCCCTTGCACATTTTTCATGCCCTAATGTAGTGAAATGACATTAACCCCCGTAGATAAAGGACTCTGGTTAAAACGCTGCTGTGAATAAGTGTCTCGTCTGCCATTATCAACTCTAAGTGAACCTATCCATGCTTCAGGTTGAATCAGTACATACGCTGTTTAAATTTTTTAAAACAATCATTGCGTTGTGTATATACTTCAACCACAATATAAGAAACAATTCTAGAGCTTCTGGAACCCTTGGAAGCTCGCTTTGAACCACTATGGCTAATAAATAGTGCGAGCACACGTTTTACTGAAAGCTGCCTCTAGGCCGGCGGTAAGAACAGGCGGCAGGGACAGGAAGGGCTGCCCCAAAGCAGCAGCGACTTCGTGCAACAGGACCCGAATTCTAAGAACTACGGCACCGAGGACCTCCGGCGCCGGGGCTGCAGGGTGGCTGAGGCCGACGCCAGGGGGAGGCGGTCTCCCAGGTCCTCGGGTCTCGTCAGGGTCGCCTGGCAACCGCTCCTCCCAGCCCCGGCGGAGGCGCGGGGCGAACTTTCTGGAAGGGTTGCATCAGAGCAGCTCCGTCCTCAGAGACGCCGGGGGCACCTGCGGGCGGAGGCGAGGCGCCTCCCGCCAGCTGAGGTATTAGGCTGCGGGCCTCCCCGCCCGCGCGGCTTCCGCACGCGGGCCCCGGACGCGCCTCGGTGCGGAGCTCGCGGACGTGAAGGAAAGCCCCAGGGAGAGCCGAGGAGAAAGCCCGGGAAAACAGGCAGCCGCCCCAGGATGCCGTGCGCGAGCGCCCCGCGCCCCCGGGAGTCCCCGAGCCGCTGCTTAGCTCCTCGCTGAGCTGAGAAGACGGTTAAGGATAAGATGGTGAAGAAACGGTTCTACGGGAGAGGCCAAAATAAAGCGCCGAAATGAACCCCGAGGGGACGGTGGTGATGGTGGCGCAACCCGGGGAACGTAATTAACAGCCCTGAAATATGCATTTGAAGGCGGTCAGGAGGAGACCTTTTAGGTTACAAATATGTTGCTAGAATAAAATTTTAAAACAAAACAAAGACCTGTATAACATGAACAGTGAAACTTAACATAAACCACAGACCAGAGCTAATAGTACAATTATAATAATACTCTTTCATAAAATGTAACAAATATACCACATTAATTCAAGGTTTTAATAATGGGTAGGAGAGACTGTATTTTCTGCAGTATTTTTCAGTAAACCTACACCTCTAATTAAAAAAATAAAGTTTTAAAAATGAACTCAGGAAATAGACAATGTGGGGAGTAAAAGATCACATAAAAATTCTGACAGTGTTCTAGGGTAAGAGAAGATACTGCATTCATGGGACGAAGAGTGGTCATATAAGTACAGTTTGCAGATAAATGGAATTAAAGAGGAAAAAAAGATTTAAGAGTAGAAAGTGGTTGCCTGTAGAGGACAGGCAGGGTTTTTCCATTAAAAAAGAAAGAAAGAAACATTCAGAGAACTAAGAAATTCAGAATGATGGCAAAAATGATAAAATCAAAGAGAAGGGCTATTAGAAAAATCTGAGGAAATCTCAAGAGAACTAGATAAAAAATGAAACAGGACAGATATTTGTAGACCAGTGTTCACAGCAGCTTTAGTCACAATAGTCTAAAGGTAGAAGCATCCCAGGTCATTAACAGGTGAATGAATAAACAAAATGTGGTGTATATATAAACAATGGGATATCGTTCAGTCATAAAATGGATGAAGTTCTGATGCCCACTACAACCTGGATGAAACTTAAAGACCTCATGTTGCGTGAAATAAACCAGACACAAAAAGACAAATATTGTATGATCTCATTTATAAGAAATACCTAGAATAAGCAAATTCATAGAGACAGACAGTAGATTACAGGTTACCAGGGCAGGAAAGTGAGGGGAATGGGAAGTTATTGTTTAACGGGTACAGAGTTTCTGTTTGAGGTGATAAAAAAACTTGGGGTAATGGATGTTGGTGATGGTAGCCTAATACTGTGAATATAATTAATACCACTGAACTGTATCATCGAAAGGGGCTTAAATGGGAAGTTTTGAGTTATAAATATGATGCTACCATAAAGAGTTGTCTAAAAATTAAATAGAGAAAGGATAAGAAAAGCAGAGGATCAATACAGAAGGTTCAAAAACTGACCAACAGGAGTTGCAGAAACTGGAAGAGGGAAAATGGAGGAAAGGATATTTTGTGAGAAGTAATACAGGAATATTCTAGAGCTGCAGAGCATGAACTCTCAGGTGGAAAGGGCCTCACCCAATAAGTGGAGGGAGGAAAAAATAGTCAATATTTTTTCATTGAAAAGTTGCAGAACATTGTAGATAAAACAAAACCCTGAAGTTTTCCAAAATGAAAAGGAAAAAAAAAATCCCATACAAAGACTGGGAGAGTAGAAAGCAAACTGGGGGCTGAAAGGTAATGACTCAGTGAGCAGAATCATTTCTATCCAAATCGTCAATTAAATCTAAGGTTGGAATAGATATATTTTTGGACATATAAGGCCTTAAAAACTTTACCTCTTAGGCATCTTTTTTCTTCAGCAAGTTCCTAGGGAATATGCATCATCAGAAATAAAAAAGAAGAAACCAAGGAAAAGATGGTATGGGGTTCAAAAAAGAGGGACCAGAGAATTCCCAGAACGAAAGGACATCCCTGGGTGGCAGCTGTGCAGAAAGCAACTCATCTGGATGGGATGAAGAGGACAGAACTCTCCAGGAGGGTTGTCTCCAGGACGGTAAATTGGTAGATCATCTACCACGTTTGACAGGAAGGAAAGATTTGTCAGTACCGTGACTCTGGGGATAATTCAGGTACAGGTGCAGAGGTACCTAAGTAAAATGAAAACAGGAGGCAATTAATTCCAGGGAAAACAAAAAGGAAGATGTACTCACAACATCATGTAACCTCAACCGTCAACAATATTTGCACAGACACAATCATCTAAACCCTGAATATTGATTTTTTTTAAAATTGTGAGTTAACTATTAGAAAGATGTAAGGGTGGAAACGTGTGTGCATGTGTATATGTGTGTGTGTGCGTGTGTATAAGGGGAGGGTGGAGAGCAAGTAGTAAGACAACTAAGCTCTCATTTTCCATAAAAGGAAAACCAATAGCTAATGACTAAATTTGAAAAAAAAAATCAAGAAATGGTCATGTAAGTACAGTTTTCAGATAAATGGGATTAAAGAGGAAAAAAAGATTTAAGAGTAGAAAGTGGTTCCCTTCAAGGACAGACAGGGTTGGGTCAGGGGCATCTGGTTTCTATCAAATGCCTTTAGCACAGTTTAGCCTTTTAAACCGTGAATGTGGAAAATGTTGATAAAAATAAACTTTACTTTAAAAATAAACAGAAAGCAACCCATCCCTTTGAGAAAGCAGTTTCAGGCCAGTTCTGGGAATAAAAGCCCAAATGTGAGAGACTGAGGAGTATAAATGGATGGTGAGGTCGGAGAGGTGAGACGGGAGGAGTCGAGTCCACGTGCTGGGGACCGGGGCATTAAGGGAGCCACCTTCTTGGACGTATGATTCCAGGCACTGAGGAGGCCAGAGTGGCAAAGAGCATCACGGTCCAGAATGCAGGAAAACTGCCTCATAGACCATTGTAACTGTCCCAGTAAGGGTCCAAAGTAGGGTGGTGGATATGGAAAGGAAAGTCAGAAGTGAAAGAGTCTCCAGATCCTGGCAATTCATCCCACACATCCTAACATCCCACTCCAACACGTCTTTCTTTCATAATGACTACAGCTGCCTGCTTGTGCATGATAAAGTACTTAGCTTTTTTCTTTTTAAAAAAAATGCTTTTTACTGGAGTAACATATGGATGCTATTTGAACCACTTTTAAGTGTACAATTCCAGTGACATTATTTACATTCAGTGTTGTGCTACCACAAACACCACCCATTACCAAAACATTTTCATCACCCCAAACAGAAACTCTGAACCCATTTCCCCGTCTCCCCGCCCTTCATAACCTGAAATCTTCCTGTTGCTATGAATTTGCTTTTGCCAGCTATTTCATACAAGTAGAATCAAATTGTACAATATTAGTCCTTTTCTGTCTGGCTTATTTCACTTAGCAGAATGTTCTTCTCAATGTTCATCCATGTGGCAGCATATATCAGAACTTCATGGCTTTTTATGACTGCATAATACTTCATTGTACACATATATCACATTTTGAATATCCATTCATCTGTTGATGGACACTTGGGTGCTTTCCACCTTCCGGCTATTGGTATATAAGCATCTGTCTGAATCCCTGTTTTCAATTCTTTGGGGTATATACCTAAAAGTGTAATTTCCAGGTCATATTGTAATGCCATGTTTAACTTTTTGAGGAACTACCAAGCATTTTCCATGGCATCCGTACCATTTTACATTTCCACTGGCAGCAATGCATGAGGGTTCAAATTTCTCTATATCCTCACCAAGATTTTTTATTTTCCACTTTTTAAAAAATATCCATCTTAATGGGTGTGAGATGGTGTCTCATTGTATTTTTTTATTTGCATTTCCCTAGTGGCTAATGATGTTGAGCATCTTTTCATATGTTTATTGGACATTTGTATATCTTTAGAGAAATGTCTGTTAGAGTCCTATGCCCATTTTTAATTGATTTTTTTGTCTTTTTGGTGAGTTGCACTGTTTATGAATAATTTTTCAGTACTCAAATGCTTTGACCTCATTTCTCCAGAAAAAAAAAAAGGAGGATGTTGAACAATTCAGTTGATTATTTAATGTCTTCATTGTATATTTCTGTAGCAAGACATAACTTCTAGGATAAAATAATTTCTGTCTAGTATACTTTGTTGTCCAAAACTAGTAATCCATGTAGAATAAACAAATGGACTGACACTGACTAAGAGACAGAGCAGTGTAAGTAAAATGTAGGGTTGCACTTCAACATTTGTTAGCTCCCGGCTTTTGCTGGTGTGATGTGACTCTTTCAATAATTTTTTGAAGTTTGTTACTCAAAACTTGGTTGTTATTGTCTGTAAAACAATGTAGTTGGACTGAGATCTCTCAAATCTTTGCAGCTCTAACATTCAATGAACAAAACTTTAAATCTGGCATGTTTTTAAAAATCTGGAACATTGGGTTGTTCCACTCTTTGAGAATTAACTGTGGAAGTTTCATAGGTTCAAAAATAACCAGTAGTTAATTATTCTACTTGAGACCTTCTTCTTCATATATTTTGATCCTTCCCTATGTGTAATGACTTGTAGAAGACTGATGCTGACCAGGGGTTAGAGGCAAAGCTTGAACGTGTCACTGCATAAAACTTTTAACAAGAATGTAAGGTGTGGGGAAGCAGATGTGGCTCAAGCAATTGGGCTCCTGTCTACCATGTGGGGTGGGGGGGTCCCAGGCTCGGTTCCCAGGGCCTCCTGATGAAGGTAAAGCTGGCCAGCCCTGTGGAGAGCTAGCCCATGCCACGAACTGACACAACAAGATGACACAACAAAAAAGAAACAGAAAAAAGACAATGAGAGCGACAACCAACCAGGGAGCTGAGGTGGCTCAAGCGGTTGAGTGTCTCTCTCCCACATCAGAAGGTCCTGGAATCGGCTCCTGGTGCCTCCGAGAAGAGAAGACAAGCAGACACAGGAAAACACGCAGCGAATGGACAGAGAGAGCAGACATTGAGCACAGGCAGTAGGGGAGGGGAGAAATAAATAAATCTAAGAAAAGAAAAAAAAAAGAATGTAAAGTGTGTAAGTTGGAAGCAAACTGATATTATCAGTAACACTTAAACCTATGCTTCTGGTAACCTGCTTCCTTCCCCTTTGCACTTTACCATTCTACTGTACCTACCACCTAAATACCACTTTCCTCTTGACTGTCTTTTTTAAGTCACTCATTGGTTCAGTGATTTCCAGATTCTATGATTGTTTTATAAGTTATCTAGTGCAGATTTCACAAAATGTGCTCCACAGAATATTAACTCCACAAAATATTAATAGATGTTTTGATAAAAAGTGTTCCATGGTTATAAAAGTTTGGGGAGACCCTGGATTAAACAGCTAAAGAGCTTGATTTAACGGAATACTTCTCGGACACTTTACTGTGCTCATTTCCAACAAGAGTCTCTATGAGAAAGATAAGGTGCACCCAGTTTCTTAAACTTACCCACCCAGGATTTCCTCTCTTCATAGAACATCTACTTGGATATTGTCTTCACTGAATATTTTGGAACTGCTTCTTTAATAAGATCTCTTTCTAAACACCACGACTGTCTTTATATACTTTTCAACGAAATGTGGACAAGCATGGATATCATGTCAAAGAGCCAAGGAACATTTATATATTATGTACAATAGTCAATAACATGAGTGAAAATAATGAACTTGAGATGTTGCATCAAGAAGTCTGACAAGGACCCGATTCGGGCTATAAAGCTGATAGGGAAAGATGTTTAAGTAAACAGCAGTGTCATCTTCCTCTCCAGTTCCATGAACAGAATTTAGAATTATTTGCTTTCCCACACTACATTTCCACTCCATCCTCCACATTCTAGCAGGGGAAAATTTCCCCTTTTAGCTGGTGATCAGTTGATCAAATAATAGGCTGGAAATAATTTTTATGATTTTTAAAAACTCCAACCTAAAATAACATTTGTAATGACAATAAATTCAACTTTAAAAATATATAGTTCTACCTGGAATATCTTGTAAAATCACATCAAATGGAAATAAGGTCAACAGTCAGTTGTAGAGCTATATTTTACTCAAGGGATTATCTCCACTGCTCAATAATGGTGAATCCTGTTAAAGAGGAAATAATTACCTCTAGACAAATAGCTGAAAGAGTGGTTCTATGAGAAGTCATAAATAGAGTTGTTACAGGTCACAAAAATGTTTTGAAAATAGTACTTACATGGATAATTACCAGCTGGTGGACAACTAAGTTGGTTGTCTTACAAATCTGTTTCATAAGATATAAAGACGTGTGTGCGTGCAGTGAGGAGGAGGGTGGCAGAGAGGAACACTAGCTTCTTCCATAAACAGCATTAGAAAAATCAGAGAAGATGGGGGGAAAAAGAAGAGTGGGGGAGGTTTGGGCTCGGCACATAACAAAAACAGATGTTCATTTATAGACTAACGATGTTATTTAGCATTAAAAATAACATCTTCATCACTAAAGTGTTGTTTCAATTCATTTTAAATTCCATGTAAGAAGATAACCTTTTTTCTCTACAGATAAGGCTCAGTAAAAGGTTTAATTAACTTATTCTCAACTACTGAGAAGGAACAGGAGAGGTGAACTCAGCTCTCAGAATTATCAGAGCCTGGCCCAGCATACATTCATTAGCAAGAGAAAATTAATGATCGGCTCACCCACATTGGAATGGTACTGACAAGAATTCAAGGAAAGTAAGTCTGGAATGACACAGCATACATTTTACTTAAGAATAAAGCTTATTAAAAGTTTTAAGACATTATGTAAAGTCTGTGGGATTTAATGTGGAAGCTGACAGACGCTCTGTATACATTCCATTTGCTACTCAGGGACTCAAAAAATCTAAAAACACGGAGTGCAAAGGGAAAAGGGGCAGCACAGTATCAAAACTGGGAGCATACAGTGAACTTTATGGAAGAAGCTGCTGTCTGGATGGGATGGTCAGACAATAAACAAGATGTTTTTCTGGCCAAACAGGATCACTTTGAGGAATGAACTAATGGCTAGAATAGCAAGAAAAGAGATGTATAGGAAATGAAGAATTCAAGAAAGAAATCTGATACAGATTGAGGCAAAGTAGTATGTAGTTTTAGAGGGAATGACAATTATCAAGGCAACTATTTGTTTTTTTACCAGGAAGAGTTACAAAAAGAACATACCTCAAAAAAGTGCAGAAAAACGTTGAATTGTAGTTTACCTTCCTAACACTGTCTCATGGCCAATTTGTTTTCACCTCTTCTGGGCCCCAGTATTCCCAGAGCACATTTTTATAACTGTTCTCCCATTGTGCCTGTGGACAAGAGAAGGCCTGTGGCTTCCAGGTCTTGGTTCACAGATTAGAAAATATCTTCAAACTCTGGGGTGTCTTTTTTTTTTTCAAGATTTTTTTATTTTCTCCCCTTGTTGTTTGTGCTTCCTGTCTCTGCTCTCTGTATCCATTTGTTGTGTGCTCATCTTCTTTTTTTTTTTTTTAAGGAGACACCAGGAACCGAACCCGGAATTTCCCAGGTGGGAGGGAGGGAGGCACCCAGTCACTTGAAGCCACCTCTGCTCCCCATTTGTTATGTCTCTCATTGTCTTTTCTCGTTGTGTCTCTTTGTTGCATCATCCCATTGTGTCAGCTTGCTGTGCCAGCCTGTCGCATCAGCTTCCCTTCTCCAGGAGGCACTGGGAACCGAACCCAGGACCTCCCATGTGGTAGGCAGGCACCCAACTGCTAGAGCCACATCTACTCCCCCCTGGGGCGTCTTTGAAGCCTTGAATTTTAGGTAGAATTGTGTCCCACAAAGATAAGTTGAAATCTCAACCCTAGTACCTCAGAATGCAACCTTATTTGCTAACAGGACCATTAAAAATGGAATCAGGCGAGTTAAAATGAGGTCCTACTGGCGTGGAGAAGACCCTTTCTCCCATGTGACTGGCCTAAGAAGGGCAAGGAGCCAAGACAGCCACGTGACCAAGAGGCAGGCTGTGCTAGGCCGCAAGCTGAAGAACTGAAGGACTCCTGCCACCGCCGGAAGCCAGGAGCGAGGCGTGGGACAGGGCACAGTCTGCCCACCGCTCGATTTCAGACTTCGAAGGCTCCAGAATGGGAGACAGTGGATTTCCGTTGTTTTAAACCACCTAGTTTGTGGTACCTTTTTAGGGCAGCCCTCCACAGTGGAGCCAGCCGGTATCTGTTTACCACCCACCCCGCAAAGGCTCCTTGAGGGGGGCTCCCGGGAAGGCGGCACGAGTTCACCAGCCCAGCTGACTGCTTCCTTAACCTCATTCTTCCTTTGCTCATGTGACGATTTCGAAAGTGAATGAAACCCTTACTCTTGACTAACATGTGGTGCCAATTTACTAATTTTTATAAGCATGTAACAGCTACGCAGTCCCACCCTGTTTCTACTTTACCTAAGAATGGTTGTATTTAGATAGGTAAATTTTTTTAACTTGCCTAGATAACATAAGGTAAGTGATTTCCAGCCTACAGTGGATTCTGTTTGGATTGAGCAGCAAGGCAAACTCTGGAAAATAAATCAAATGATTTAAAACCAAGAAATGTATTTATAGACCATATTTTTGTTTTGTCTTCCCTCATTTTACTCCCCTGCTTTTTTTTTTTTCCAAGTATGAAGGCATTTTAGAAGTGGAATCTGTTAGATGAGCTTTGTCTGAAAGATCTACAGTCTTCATGGGTGTGACAAAAGGCTAAATCATTGCTTCTGAAAATTCATATGCTTGCGTATGTTATCTAAGGTTAACAGAGGTCTAAAATAATAATTGAATCTCAGTCACAAGTTGGAAAAATTAAACTTCTAGTTTGGAAATAATAATTTAATGGACAAACAAAGCATTATCACAGTGAATAAACTATCAAAGCATTGTCCTTTCTTCAGTCATCAGCATAAAGAGGTTTTGTTGTTATCCATTTAAACCTCTTGAAAAGCAAATTAACTTACTGGCGACTTTAAAAAAAAAAAAAGACTGTCAATACAGAGAGACAAAAATTTAGCACTGCAGACATTATACAAATAAGCAAATTGCAGAGCATACATCTCCAGGTTTCTAGAAACCTCATCACATGATAATCCACCAATGCATTTGACGCTACATTTTGGACAAAATGAACATTTTTTAAAAATCTTATAAATATATAAACCCAAACCACAAAACACCTCCTAAACATTATATTCACTCTAAGTACAAATGGATTTCTTCAAGTTGCATTCACAAAGCCATCTAAACTAGAGCTTGTGAAATCACTACTGTCTTAGCTGGGACCTGTAGTCAGTGCACCACATCCCACGTATCCTTTCCTGTCAAAAATATCCCC